>NC_136902.1:48978562-49727138 GCF_949606895.1 Notothenia rossii
CCCCTCTCCTGCAGGGGCGTGGAAAGCTGCAGCTCACAGAATCAGCCCCCTGCAAAGACAGGGCTGGAAAGAGTAAATGGAGCGAAATGAGGCATGGCTAAAATGCAGGATCTGTTTGATATTTTGAAAAAAAAACTATATTTATATACTTTATATAGGTATGGCCCCACAATATATTGTTCAAATATAGCATGATAGGTCAAATTTAAATTGACTTAGCAAAACAACATGAGGTCCCCAAAGAGTAAGGTTCTGTCCCGCATCACACCAACATCAGATAGAAAAACCTGCAATAAAAATAAAGATGAACATAAATTAAAATAATAATAATGGTAAATGAATAAAGGTAATTGATTGCCAATGATTACTAACTTGTGATAGGCCAATGACTAAAAATCCTACTAACTCCTTTGTGACAAACAATGTTTTTTTTAATAGAGCCTAAATATTACTGGATGTGGTGCACTTTTGCTAAATGTTTAGACGAATTGCTTGTGTTACCGCCCTTACATGCTAAACTGTTATTGCACTTGATGGCACCTTTTAAAAAGGGACAAGCTTTTCTTTCTTTCATTGTACATGTATAATGACATTACATGATTACATTCTATTCTATAGCCAAAAGCAATAAATGATTTCTCACTTTTGGCAAAGAGCATTGTCGACCTCAAGACGGGTAACTTGATTTAACCACACCTTGGAGCGCTTAGTTCTCTCTCCGCCATCTCCTCCGTGTGTGTGTGTGTGTGTGTGTGTGTGTGTGTGTGTGTGTGTGTGTGTGTGTGTGTGTGTGTGTGCGTGTGCGTGTGTTGCATGCATGTAGCAGCCGCATGTGTATAAACTGCCCCGCCCCTTCGCACACAGACGGGGGAGAGATAGATCTCTCGTCTGGATTGGAAAGATCGAAAATACATCATAGACGCATTTAGTCTTATTGCATATTATAAACGGTGTTGGCGAAACTAAGACTGCAATATAATGTTTAAGTAGCAATAAAACGTGTATTTTTTTTAATATCTCAAGTACCTATAAACAGACCGTCCTGCTAGAGAGGTGGTACTTTCCTGGGGAGAAAAGGTTTGTGGGTGTCTCGGCTACACTAATAATTTCTGATTGGCTGGACGAATTGTAAACTACGCCGCGTAAAACTCTGAAAAGTTTTGTAAAGCCGCCATTTTATATGCTAGCATTAATAGCATTATTAAAGTACTCCGGTATGAAAGCGCCTATAAAACCAAGATATGAACGTTAGCCGCGGTAACATTAACCCCTTGACGCCAGAGAGTAACGTTACCAAATGCACCCTCACCAATGTGATTTCACATGTATAGTTGTGTCCTAATATTAACACAGTGATAAGAATAAGTAAAACAAAATGAGAGGTTGCGTGGCATGGTAACAGCATGGTAACAGCATGGTAACAGCATGGTAACAGCATGGTAACATTACGCTCGTGCCTCGCCCCCCTCCTTTGCAGGGGGGCGTGCTCAGCTGCAGCTAATTTTCCACAGAATCAGCTCTTAGAGCAAATAGAGCGAAATGAGGCATGGCTAAAATGCATGATCTGTTTGGTATTTTGAAAAAAATTCTTCACAGACATGTTTGTCCTACGATATATTATTCAAATATAGCATGATAGGTCCACTTTAAACATTACTACACAACTAAGCTAGGTTAACAGTAGGCTAACAGTTAGCTAGCTGCTGTAGGCCTATGTTAACGGTTGCTAATGTAAATCTATCAAAACACACAGTCGATAGCGTTAATGTTAGCTATTAAGCTACCTGTTTAAGTATGATATAATACACCCAAGGCTATAAATTAGCTACTTACTTAAAACGAAGAGCCGTGGAGAACGTTCACCTCACGACAGTGGAGCTACGCAGGCAGTCCTGTCTTTCCGAATTGAAAATGGAGGGAAAAGTGGAGGGCTGCTTGTGTATGCACATGCGCAGACAGGACAGTATATGTGGTAATTAAATTGTACATATTTTTTTCGAATTACTTTTAAATGAACTTGTTTTAAACAGTGACAATATATGTTAAGATTAATTAAAAAAAGATAAGAAGGATGCAATAACACATTCAAATCTATTAAAAAAGGCTAGATTAAAACATGTAACAGCTAAAAGGGGTCAGAATCAGTTTTTTCAGTGTTTCTAAGAATATAAACAAATACGTTTAAAACTAACAAAAGTACAACATAGTAAAAAGCAATATTTATAAAGTAATTGATCATATAAAAGTATTGAAGGAGCCGATACTAAATGTACGAAACAATGCAAATATTGCACATTAGTGTATATTGCTCATCTCAATGGAATCTATCATGTGTTGACCTACCTCGCCAGCTTTACTCTTCTTTTAACTACCGATGCCTATTGCAGAACAACCAGCAGGGTTCAAAACCAGCTGAAATAAATGTAAAAAAATATTAGGGACCGTGTGTTTATGAATGGGGGGAGGGGGGGGGGGCTTGGGTTAGGCCTTTGATTGAGTGAAGGGAGCGATGCTGCTGCTGATGAACACTGCAAGTCTTTCGCCCCACCATCAATTCGTTGCTCGGAACACTGCCAAGGCCAATGGTGCATTTACATGCTCCTCAAATGTATTCCCATGTGGAGTCGTCCATCCATTATTTTTTTAGCTGGTTACATTTACCCTGTGGTTGTCTTGGGCTTTTGAGAAATTAGGTCTATTAAAAGCAGGTAAAAACAGAAATAGTGAATTTCTTTTTTTCCCCGGTTCTTATCTAGACAAGTGAATGGTAGCGCATTACTTATGTCTAGGAGTTTGAACACATTTTGTGGAACAGAAACAGGAAGTTCTTGTTTGGTTGTATAACCTAAGATGTGTGAGAATAAGATATATGACTGATGTCTCCCCCCAAAAGAATATTTGTGATGTCCCTTAGACTGGTTTTGAGCCTAAGATCATCCAGCAAACCATTATTATGTATTGAAATGTATGCAATGATGCATTGATCCCTTCCACCACCCGTCATTCACTGACAAGGTATAGAAGCATTATTTTCAATAAGAGGGAAACAGTAACACTTCTGTCATTTTCATCAGATGAAAAAGTGAGTGATACTCACCTGAATTTCTGACCTTATCATCAAATGGAGCTGACAGAGCCACATAAACCAGGGTTTCTAATTGCACTGTATGTACATTCCAGTCCATATTCAATGTACTCAGTGTTTTCCCTCTGTGATCATTGTGACACCAAGAGGGTGCAGAAGGTGACACTTCCCTCCTGCACCCTCTTACCCTCCATGATTCCTTAACAGCAGATGTGCTTAGGCTAAGGCGGTGTTTACACGAGAACGAAACGGGTTGTATCTGCTACTTTTCTCTCGCGTTCGTTCACACGAAGCCGTAACGGAACCGCGGAAAACGGACCCCGCGGAAAACGGACCCCGCAAACGATAACGGGTCCCAAGGTGGATAGATCTACAAACGGAACGCTCTGGGGGGCCAAACGGCTCTGTGTGTATGCCCTATACGATCATTTCCTGATAATGATGAAGCCATAGCCCCACCTCTGCTGCTCACTGCTGTAGCGTGGTCAGTAGCTACTGCTAGTGCTACTGCTACTGACCATGCTATAGATGTTAGTGCAAAATCTACAGCTCGACCATGCTACAGATGTTAGTGCAAAATCTACAGCTCCTCTACCACAACCATCAGCAACAAGTGGACAAGGAGAATTACATGAACTACATGTTGCTAAATCTACCGCAGGGCATAAACAGAAGGGCAACCATGGCAACCATGCTCGGGGGTCGTCTTCGCTGCTTTTGGTGTATTTTGTGGCAGAAGTACAGCGCCACTTACAGGCCCGGCATGTGTACTACAGTTTCCACTGGTCTTGTGTGAATAGACACGTTAAATGAGCCAAATGCGTGTGAACGGAAGACTTTTTTGAGAACGAATTTGGTCCGTTTGCGTTTGCGCTCCCGTGTAAATGGAGTCTAAGTGAAGCTTCAGGCAGAGCAGACAGTTTCCAGGTCTCATCTCACATGCGCATGGAGGTCACTTCTTGTCCCTTTTAGACTATGCTAGCATGTATGTAGTGGAAGTTGGCTGGATTTCTACGTCATTCCTTCCAGTTGGTTTCACCGCCAACAGGACACATGTGCTGGCATGTCTGAGAGAAGTAGGGCGAGGGGACGATGCTCATCTTAATGTCTGTCTGGACTCACACAGCATGGAACTAGGGAGACCCTCAACTAAATATTTGTTTGGTCGACCAGTAGTCGTCACTGTAGGCGATTAATCGACTAGTTTTTTCACGTTTATGATATATTATGATTATTATGATTATTAATATTACTTTCTGATTTTCTCACAAAATGGTTTCAGTTCCAGGGCTGAGAAAGAGCTTTATTAGTAACATCACGTCTTGTTAAATGTAAGTAAATATAACAAACCAATAAATAATTCACATCAAATGGAAAAACTTGAAAATATGCTTAATGAGCCCTGATCAATTAAAAGTTTCATAAATGTTTATCTTCGGTCAGAATTATAATATATTATTGGTACAATAGTATATATTTATACAAGGCTGCTGCCTGATTGCTGCTCCTTTCCTCCGATTATGATAAAGGAACACATGTTGTCGGGATAATTAAGCTCTTTGTTTCTAATGAAGCCGGTTTTCGATGCCTTTACTCTTTTCCTCCGGAGTATGCATGTCACCTTCTTGGGGTCGTCCTTACACGCTCAAAATGACCCCCCCCCCCCCCCACCCCCTTTCAATTTCCTAATCAACACATTTAAGAACCAGGCACAGCTCCTGAATGATGTTTTAGGGTTTTCAGGCTGAAGTTTTTTCTGCAACAAATAAACTAATACAAAACTGCTCGACTAAAGCTTTTTTAGCCACTTAACATTTGGAACACTTTTGGAAAAAATGTACATTTCTGTGCGTTGTCTTACTCTATCCGACATAATGCATGTGAAACCAAACGTTTTAATCAAAGATCATAATTAAAACAAAGAAATATAAATAGGTGGACGGTTTTCATTGGGGCCCTCTATTAATTAATCTATTATTACACTCAGAAATGAAATGATCTGTTGGTCAATGGATAGGTTGATTGACAGAAAATGATCTGCTCATTTTTTTTTTAATGATTAGTCGTTTGTCTGTTCTCAAGCAAAATGCCAAATATGTTCTTGTTACAGCTTTTCAAATGTAAGGATTTGGTGATTTTAACTGTTCTATATCATTTCAAACTGAACATGTCTTTGTATGTTAAAACAAAATTCAAATTCAAAGGAGCTTTATTGGCATGACCATATCAAAAGCATAGAGTTGCCAAAGCATGTTGTGAAAGGTGTTACAACAACAAAGTAAAACAAATTCAATAATACAAATTCTAAGACTCACCTTGAAGAGAAAATGTGATGGACATTTCCATTCACATTTTTCCTGTACACTCTTTTTTGAAAACAAGTTTAAATTGGGTGTGTATTTGTTGAGCATCTACAGTTGAGCATCAATCTTGTCTTTTTTTGGTGGAATCATTGAAGCAGTAGGACACAGAATGAACAGTTAAGCAGACCATTGAGATGCTTCCTCTCCAAAGAGGTGAGGAGTAAATGAGCAGCGCTGTCTGCTGCCGGGGGGCGAGTTGATGTTCTCTAATCTGCAGCCAAGCAGAAGACCTCTATTGGGTCATTACCTACTTTGTCCCCATGAATTCCCCACAGTGACACTGGGGCCAGAGGGTTGGATTACTCTACTGGGAGAACTGGAAGTGCATAGAACTACAGACACTTACATGGGTGCTAGTATACTGACCTTTGATCGCCCATTTGTCTTTAAATGTATTATAGAACTTTGAGGGTATTTCCATGGGAACAAAAAAAAGATCTCTGTCTGTAATACCTGTGCAATATGTATACTTTCACTTACGGTTATACATGCTACACCTTTTAAATACTGTTACTGGTACTTTTTGTTGTCCACCTAATCTTTTTTTTGTAAATTAGAATTTGTGCAATTTCTATTTGTGTCTTTTATATTTTATGCATGCCTCTTAATTCATATTTGTGGGACAAATAAAAGGTATTCTGATTCTGATTCTGTTCAACGTCATCAACAACATTTTAATCAAGGAGTTGTGTTGTGCCATGGTAATGATTTTAGAGTATCTGATTTGATAGATGTCAAATATTGTAATATTCTAAGAAAAGGACTCAGCAAAGTGTACAGGCCCCTTTTTATGCCTGCAGACAACTTTTGTAATGAGCATCCACCAACCCAGTACTGTTTTTGATCAGAATCACTGTTTTTGCTGCATTGGCTCTGACAATCAACCCCATCTACCTACAAGCAGAGGTGGGAGAAGTGCTCAGATCTTGTACTTGAGTAAAAGTAGAAGTACTCAGATCTTGTACTTGAGTAAAAGTAGAAGTACCAGAGTGTAGGAATATTCTGTTACACTTAAAAGACCTGTATTCAAAATGTTCCTCAAGAAAAAGTATAAAAGTATGATCATCAAAATATAGTGAAAGTAGCTACAGTAAAAGTAGTCGTTGTGCAGATTGGTCCATTTCAGAATAATATATATGATATGTTTTATAATGATTGATCATCAAAGTGTTCTCAAAGCTGGTAAAGGTGCAGCTAGTTTGAATGACTTTGTATACTGCAGGGTAGCTTGTGGATTTACTCCAGGTGGAACTAAAGTCTGATTTAACATTTGATTAGATTTCACATCATTCATCCACATCTGTAACTGAAGGTATTAAATACATGAAGTGTAGGAAAAGTACACCATTTGCCTCTGAATTGTAGTGGAGTAAAAGTACAGAGTAGCATAACATGAAAATACTCAAGTTAAGTATAAGTACCTTAACATTGTTCTTAACTACAGTACTTGTTGAATAAAAGGAAAAGGATTTGGAGACATAATAATGTCAAGTATTGTGATTGGGCGGACAGCTAGAGAGGTGCTGTTATTGGACGTTAGTGCTAGACATGGATCGCTATTAACAAATTAACAATCACCATGTTAGGGGTTCATAGTTGTACTTGGTACCAGAACACCCTAGGTAAAAGATCATGTATCTAATCATAGTTGTTTCATGAGATCTGCTGCCTCATGGAGGTGCAAAGCTGACAACCAATCACTACCTGTTGTGCAGGGGCGGCGCCAGGCAATAGCTTGGAGTTGCTACAGCAACACCAACATTTGGCCGAGCAACTGCTAAGCAATCCCAAGAAATGTATGTTTTTTATATATATATATATATATATATATATGTATATATATGTGAAATTCAGAATTTGAAAAATGATTGATTCGAAAATGATATGCTACAGTACAGTACAAGTACCTTTGGGTGTTTCATTCATGCTCGGCTCTGTGTGTCTGGCACGAGGGCACGAGTGAGTGAGCGAGCGAGAGAGAGAGCATCGGTACCGGAGATTGTTAGCATTGTCGTGGATATTTTAACCTCGTCAATACTGTAAAGATGTACAATGAGAGTAATCAATAATAAACTGGTGAAAGCAAACAGAGTTGTCTAAGTAGTTCTTTATACAAGCTTGTAGGTACGGTCATGCAAAGTACAGAGTCGTTTGCAGGAGTGGACACAGGGGCAAATGTGTGTGTGTGTTTGATAGAGGACTGTTGCTGTGCAGAGAAGAAAAGAGATAAGACTTTCTCCTGACTGTTATCTTACAATGCTCTCATAGGGAGAGCCGCATTCTCCAGGTACGACCTTGGAAGGAAGCTACCGTGTGATACAACAGGTCGAGTTGACCAAACAGTTTCTCAGCATAATATCATCATTTGGTTTTACCATATAAAGTAATATAAGAAGTTGCCACTATAGCATCTGGTTAGCTAGCTGCGCTAACGAATATTAGAAGCTGTTTCTACAACAACGTGAAGGGAAAGTCCTCTCCTGTCAGATAACGTCGGCTCAGTGAGGTAAAGGACTCTCTCAGTGTTTAGATCGTTCACTTTAGTCTAAGTTATCTCGGTGGGTCTCAAACTGTTTGATCACCATTTATGTAAACAAGTATTTCCAAGGCACACCTTTATATGATCATTATAGTTATACAAAAATAAGAGAATGATTGTAAAGTGATTAGTAAAATATCCATGAAGAAAAAGTACATCTGTTTACAGTTCTGTTTCATATGGGTGTTGAGAGATGTATCCATAGATCTCTTCATGTTGCTCTCCAAGTGCACCAGATTGATGCATATAACTTCAATATTTAAAAACAAATTTTCCCGTCGGAGCATGCCCCCGGACCCCCCTAGAGGTCCACCCCCCACTTGTAAAAAAAATAGCACTTTACCCCTGCTTACACCTATATGCCCTGAGCTCATTATTGAGCCTTCATTGTAACAGTCGCGGGTACTGTGTATTTAGGTGTGGGGACTGTTGCAGTAGAAAATTCAACTGTAGCACCCGGTACATTCATGGGAAAACCTACATGTTTGAGCACCCTCTATGAAACGTCAAGCTACCCCACAGCACCCCCAAAAGAAAATCTCTGGCGCCGCCCATGCTGTTGTGTATTGTCATATCACCATTCCCCCAAAGGGCATTTCTTTGGTGGCCCCAGATCTGGTAACTATTATCATTAATGTCTTCAGTACTCAAACATTGTAAACAAATAAAACTGAATTAAATGATCACATATCTAGTTTTACAGGCAGACAATATTGTCTTACTATGAAGAAGTATGAGAAAAGATTTATCTGGCAGATATAAAGGCTGCTTAAATATTCTGGTCAACGGATACTGGTAGCTTACAACATGTGCTCAACAAGGACAAATGCACAAGACTGCTGGAGTTTAATTTACAGTCTGATGGCTTTTTCTAATTTAAGGTTCAAAGAGGTGGTTCCTGGCAGAACATCAGTGCTAGGTTCAAGCAGGGATACTTGTTCTCAATGACTCCCTGAATCTCAGCTCCACTCCAGTCTCACAATTTCTCATCTACTACTATATTGTTTTCCTCCAATTAAAACAGATTTTACTACATTGTAGTGACATTTCACTGATGCTTTATTTATTATTGACAGTTGCAGACTTAGTCTTATTATGCAGTTTCTCAGATGTTAAAGAACCAGAAAAGAGGCGTCCCCTTGATGTTTCAAAAGGCTTTGTTTAGGCTTTTTTTTGGAAGGACTCCCCAGCTCAAAGCAAATAAGTCTCTGCTATGAAGATGAAGGACCCGGTAGGTAGGGCAGAGCCGCTTGCTTATTAATATTACTACTCTGCTCTGATCTCACTTTGAAAACCGAAATGAAAAGAGTAAGATAAAAAATGTGATAGGAATACAATTTGAAAAAATAAGCCAGTGAGAACCTTTCAAATTGTTCTTAGCAGTAAGGGACATAAAAACAAACAGTGGAACCGGAGGGTATTATCTCACCATAGTGCATTGTTATCAGAGCGCCCCGGTTTCAACTTTATAGACACTCCCACCTCTCACTCATAATCACCTGATCCACTCACTCTCCCCTTCCCCGTGTTTCATGTTATAAACTCTCAACCCCGTACCTCACCAAGGCGTCACATCAAACCTCAGACCACGGAGGACAGGAAGAAAGGTCCAACTACATTTGTCCGTCCATCAATCCTTAATTGGATTTTAGCCCTGGCTTCCCTCCCAAAGCCTATAATTTGTACTTATCACACGCGATTGGCTGAGTAGACAACAGCTCAGAGCAGCATGGTTGGATAGTTCTATTCATTTTCTGTTGTTCAGCAAACAGCTTTGCTTGTGAGGACCCTCTGGTATTCTGTGCTCAGTGCGGATCGTGCAGAATAATGAGCTTGGTAGCTTGCCACCAGCCCTTTTAGAAGCTGCGTTTTAGTTTCAGTGCTAAAAATTGTAGTCGAAGAAATGCCTGCAGTGAGCATTTTTGTATGTGCACATTCATTGTCAGCACTAAATAGTAGCTGTCCTAACGGGGGACCTGTGTTTTCTCAAAGTTTTAGGAGCACAAATATAACGCCATAGTTTTTGTTCACTTCCTAACATAGCCGCGGGAAGTCATTTTGCTCTTGGGTGCTGCCACAAGTGGAGAGGGGGGGCGCTTAAACAAAAACAAAAAAAGGCGGTGCCGGGCCGGGCCCGGCTGTCAGCGATACGAGCCGCATAAATTGTTTGTTAAAGGCATGACACAGCTTGCAATAACATATTTGTTCATGTACTGGTAAATGTTGAGATGTTGTGCTGTTTTGATTCCATAACATGTTTTCTTTCAGGCTTTTGGAAGGAAAACGTACAAAATACACATTTAAGTGTTTATTTTACTATAGTTTGTCTATTTGCGTCGGTATATTTCTCCTAAATTCATCAAAAGTGAGCATTCTAACATAATATAAAGTACCGCGACCGCTGTTTGAACCATGTCATCAGAGATATCGTCGGAAAGCTCCGTCTCTCCTGCCCAATCTCATCGGATCCAAATATGGTCATTTCCTTTGTATCAGCAACCAATTGTGAAAGTACAAAAGGGTCTTAAACCAAGAAACAAAATCTCATTGGCTGGTGTCAACTTCTGACAACGTGATTCGTTCAGATGCGTCACGTGGTGTGCTAAAACACTTCCTGGTTAGCTTTCCGCTAGAAATTTAAATGGCAAAATAGCAAAAGAACGGCGAAAATAACGTTCACAGAGAAGACGACAACAAATGTCACTTGAACGTAACAAGATTATACAAAAAACAAATGACCCCGAACATGAAATACCTTCACGGAGTGCGTCGAGGCGCAAGCTGTCATCCAAAGAATAGGAGGGTTTAGCTAGCGCCACACAGCAATCTTTAAAGCTCGTTTTCTCCAAATGAGTTTTTTCTCTTACTCTTTTGAGTCCGAGATTTCCACTTCAGTAGCACGTACATACACCACACCTTCCAGTTATATTCCTATCAATATTATGAAGGCTTTTACAGAAGGGTTTGTTCATATATCATTCATAGCCTGAATTATATAACATTTTATACCTAAAAACATGGCGAAAATTGATATTTTAGGGCTGTTGACAGTATTTTCTGATTTATGGAGTGATAAAAAGAGATATCCAAAATCCCTTCTGTAGAAGCCTTAGAAGCTAATATGACTACAAAATGAAACAAAAATGTTCAACCTGGCTTTATCCAAAGTTCAGATTTCGGTTCCTGAAATGTGTTAACATACAGTGGGGCAAAAAAGTATTTAGTCAGCCACCAATTGTGCAAGTTCTCCCACTTAAAAATATGAGAGAGGCCTGTAATTGTCATCCTAGGTATACCTCAACTATGAGAGACAAAATGAGAAAAGAAAATCCAGAAAATCACATCAATGATTTTTAAAGACTTTATTTGCAAATTATGGTGGAAAATAAGTATTTGGTCAATAACAAAAGTTAATCTCGATACTTTGTTATATACCCTTTGTTGGCAATGACAGAGGTCAAACGTTTTCTGTAAGTCTTCACAAGGTTTTCACACACTGTTGCTGGTATTTTGGCCCATTCCTCCATGCAGATCTCCTCTAGAGCAGTGATGTTTTGGGGCTGTCGCTGGGCAACACAGACTTTCAACTCCCTCCAAAGATTTTCTATGGGGTTGAGATCTGGACAAAATACTTATTTTCCACCATAATTTGCAAATAAATTCTTTAAAAATCAGACAATGTGATTTTCTGGATTTTCTTTTCTCATTTTGTCTCTCATGATTGAGGTATACCTACGATGAAAATTACAGGCCTCTCTCATCTTTTTAAGTGGGAAAACTTGCACAATTGGTGGCTGACTAAATACTTTTTTGCCCCACTGTATGTGCATATTTAATGAGATAATGGCTCATTTGCATATTTAGACATGCTATTTCAGAAAACTTGTAATACAAGAAACAATTTCCTTATTTTAAGTAATTAACTGGAGAAATTTCTAGCTGATATCTTTAAGTTAAAAAAAAACTACCCTATTCACCTGGGGTGTGTCACCTTGATATACAGAGAGACATACTTTATTGTCATTTCAACAAGACACAGAGTGTACTATTAAAACAACATTTTGTTGTACTGGCTTACAGGAACAGGACAATATAAAAACTTGCTAAAATTGTACATATAAATAAATAATAGTGACATGGTGCTGATAAAATTAAAGATAAAGTGTGCGTTTAAAATATAAAGACTTACTATACATATAAATAAAATAGACATACACACACAGCGTAATGTAATTTTTATGTTACTGGTCTACTTGCTGTTCAGGAGTCTGATGGCATGGGGGAAAAAGCTATTACAGAATCTGACTGTTCTGCTCTTAATGCTGCGGAATCTCTTGCCGGAGGGCAGCAGGGAGAACTATAGGTTACTTGCGTAACCCCAGTTCTCAGAGTAACATGAAGTGAGATGTCTCGCTATGGGATGCGCCTCATCCGTGGAGCAAACAGAAGCATCAATCTCATTACGCCAATCCTGATTGGCAGGTGATCTCGACGTCAGCGTCAGGGAATCCACCCCCTATAAGTAGCTTGCGCTAAGCCGCATGCGTCATTCAAAATAAGCACCTCTTCTCGCTTCACCATAGCAAGGAGGGCCGTCTGGTGAGACATCTCACTTCATGTTACTCTGAGAACTGGGGTTACGCAAGTAACCTATAGTTCTCATTCATAACACTTCGTTCAATGTCTCACTATGGGATATTGTAACTCCCGTATTGCCAGACGAGCTTATCTCGAAAATCACCAAACCAACCAGAACTGAACAGGTAGAGCTCTGACTCAGCAGGGTGCCCAGCACTGCTCTGGCCACACTGGGAGCAGAGACGTCTAGCCTGTAAAAGCGGACAAAAGTGAGCGGTGAGGACCAGCTCGCCGCTGCACAAATGTCTTGGATGGAGACACCCTTGAACAAAGCCCAGGATGTAGCCAGACCACGAGTCGAATGAGCACGCAAACCCGAAGGTGCCTGTAGACCCTGACTCGTGTAATTCAAAGCAATGGCCTCCACAATCTAGTGAGAGAGCCGTTGCTTAGTAACAGGCTTGCCCTTCTGAGGGTTAGCCCAGGACACAAAGAGTTGGTCATTACGACGAAACTCTTTTGATCCATCCATATAAGTGCGTAAAGCACGGACTGGACATAGCAAACTCGGCTGCTGTTCCCCGGAGGGACACAGCGGCGAAGGAAATGCCTCAATGTCAATTGGGGTACCTGAACCAACCACCTTAGGATAAAGGCAGGGTTGGGCCTCAGCAACACTCTAGTTTTCCCTGGGGTGAACTAAGTGCATGAACCATGTACAGATAGCGCATGAATGTTACTGACACGCTTGGCGGATGTCAGGGCCAGTAACCGCACTGTCTTCAGTGACAAGTGCTTCATGACAGCGTCTTCCAGAGGTTCAAATGGGGTACGAGCGAGCCCATCTAAAACCACTGTCAAGTCCCATAAGGTCAGCAGTGACCTGGAAACCTTGTGTTTTCAATTAAGTCCTGTCGAAATGATAAAATCACTCCGCCAGGGCATTGAAAAAGAGGTGTGTCCTTCCTAAGACATCATTCCTCAAACACCCTCCACTTTCAGTCATAAAGAGACCTAGTGGAGGAAGCTTTCGCATTCTGAATAGTGTTCATCACCATCTGCAGGAGACCCACTGTATTCAGATTGAACCACTCACGGGCCAGGTCCACAGGACGAGACACTCCGGGTGTGGGTGAGAAATCGTCCCCCCCGCCTCAGACAGAATGTCCCTGCATAGGGGGAGCTGTTACGGCTGACCGCACAGCAACTGATAAATCTCCGCCAGCCAGTACATTGCAGGCCAGTGCGGAACTATCAGGATCAATACATGGTGCTGTTCCCTTACTCCGGCCAGAGTTGGGGCTATCAGAGCCAGGGGTGGGAAAGCGCACAGGGGGAACGGAGGCCAAACGTGCACGAGCACGCCCAAGCCAAACGGTGCGTTTAGATCGCGCATTGAAAAGAACAGCTGACAATGAGCATTTTCTCTTTGATGCAAATAGATCTATTGCGGCTCGGCCGCAACACACCCACAGCTGACTCACAACCATTGGATGTGAAGTCTAGTCTGCACATGGTGATACACCTCTGGACAGCAAGTCTGCCCCGAGGTTTGTCACTTCTGGTGCGTGCATCGCTCTCAGGGAGAGGAGGCGACCGCAGCTCCACAGGATCAGTTTGCGTGCCAGCATGTTAACTGGAGAGAAAGCAAAACCTCCTTGGTGGTTTGCATACGATATTGTGTTTGTATTGTCCATCCTCACGAGGACACGGCGTCCTCTGAGAAAAGGCAGAAGACGTTTTTGGGGTGAGGGACACCGCTAAAAGCTTCAGGTAATTTACGTGCGACCGTTGGAGGTCTCTGCTCCAGAAAACCCCCTCACAGGCCGACCTTGGTAAATACCTCTCCAGCCCGTCAGACATGCGTCCGTGGTGACCGCCCTCTGCGAAAGACAGTACCCATAGGCACGCCCTGTACTAGTTAAGAGTCGGGTGCGGCCGGTGGCGCAGTGCCATTCACGCATCTCATAGTGACCGTTACTCTCCGCTCGCCATGACGCGCGGGGTTTAGTCTGAGGGCAGCTTTCCAGTGCTGAAACCCCCTCAGGGAAAGTACAGTCTGGGCTGGGGACAACATGCTCTTTTCTGTGTTCATTATGAAACTCAGGTCGAGCAGGTGTATCACAAGGACGTTTGTCCGTGTAATAACCCCCTGTTTTGACTGTGCGAGAAGCAACCAGTCGTAAAGGTAGGTTGCCAGGCGAATACCTTGTTGTCTTAACGGGGTTATAGCGGCTTCCGTACATCGTACAAACCCTCTTGGACTGAGAACAGACCGAAGGGAAGTACTCCGTACACATAACAGACACCCTGAGATGCGAACCACAGATATTCCCTGTGTGGGTAATATGCTGGAATGTGGAAATACGCATCTTCCAGGTCGACTGACGTGAGCCAGACGTTTTGTCGCACGAGACGCAGCAGAGATGTGTGAATGAGCATTCTGAATTTGTATCTTTTTTAGATACGCCTTCAGAGCCCTCTAATCTAGTATTGGCCGAATTCCGCTCCCTTCCCGTTTGGGAACGAGGAAATACTTGTTATAAAAGCCGCTCTAACTCCGCTCGGCGGGTATTATAGACATAGCCTTGTTTTCTAGGAGCGAGAGAATTTCTCTCTCCAGAATATGGGCTGACTCTCCCCGGGCCTGTGAATACAGAATGCCCGAGAAGCGAGGGGGGGGGGGGGACATTGTGAGCATCTTCCACAAATGTCTCCCTAAAGCCAGCGGAGATGTCACGTCTCCTACCCTCAGAGCCTCCATTTGTTGTGTCATGGGGCCCTCTAGTGTCTGAACACGGTGGTACCCCATTTCGACAATCCCCACCGACACTGCGCATGCGCATGACGGTGGTGTTATTATAACCCCAGCCGGCACTGCACCTGTACGTGACGGTGGTGGCTTCGCCTGCGCGTGACGATGGTGGCTTCACAACCCCAGTCGTCACTGCGCATGCGCGTGGCGGAGGTGCCTTCACAGACCCGTCCAATGTCCGCCTTTTGAGAGAGGCCGTAGCTGCTCTCAAAAGGGAACAATCGGTGGACTGTTTATTGGTTTTATTGTTTTTTTCTTTCATTTTTTTTAGCTGCGCCCTCGGCCTGAGCCTGGATGCGTCAGCGGAAATGTTTCATACAGAAAAAAACACAACAATATGTGACAGACATGTATTTTGTGCACTTGAGGATGGCGTTGAGGCATCTCTCGGGACAACGGGACACATCTGGAGCTGGGGAACGCAGCTCTGTCACAGAAGGGAGAAGAGGAGGCTGTCAGGTTGCCCGCTTCTTTCTTCCCGTCAGGTGGCTGAGGATCTGGGTCGGCTGCGCCTGCACGGCTGCTGCCGTAACCGGAGTTCTGCTCGGCCAGCTCGCCCTCGTCTCCAGCCTGGGCTAGGGACTCAGGGTGGGCTGTGGCCTCTGCTGCCTTGGTATGTCGAACCGGGCAGGGTGTGAGGCATCTCGGGCGAAGGACTGTCGTGAAACCGTTGCAGGTAGCAGCTGGACCCTTCGAGGGAGAC
Organism: Notothenia rossii; assembly: GCF_949606895.1. Taxonomy (NCBI): domain Eukaryota; kingdom Metazoa; phylum Chordata; class Actinopteri; order Perciformes; family Nototheniidae; genus Notothenia; species Notothenia rossii. The sequence goes on from NC_136902.1 coordinate 48,994,646, forward strand.
AGAGGTGGAGGGCCTCGTCTTCCCTCCTTTTCGACTCGCGTCTCCGCTGCATTGAGACTAGAGCGGAGCCGAAAATACCCTCGGGAACGATAGGCATGTCCAATACATCCTCCTTTTCCCGGTCTGGGAGGTTGGTCAGGTCGAGCCACCTGGCTCTCTCCTGCACCACCATTATGCCCATTATTTTGCCCGTGGCCTTGACCGCGCAGCGCTGCACCCGAAGGCAAATGTCCGTGATCGCTGCGATCTCGTCCCATATGGCCGGCCCAGATTCGCTCGACAGATCCCCGCAGAGCTCTGACTGGTAGGCAGTTAGCAGTGAGGAAATGTTGATGGCTCTGGCGGACAGCGCTGCGGCCTTGTAGGCCCGATCAGCCAACGCGGACTGCAATCGGTCTGCCTTCATCGGTAGCGTGGGGTTCCTGCTCGGTGTCGGAGCCAGCCTCGGTTGGAGGTGAGCTGCCACCAGCGGTTCCATGGGCGGTATGCGGAGCAGGCCGAGCCTCTCGATACCGTCACAGTCCAGGGAGGAGGCACCCTGGATTGGGGCCTTATTGCTGAAGGGACGGTCTCTCCAGGAGACCGACACCTCGTCCAGCATCTCCAGGAAGAATGGAAGGAGTTGCCTCTTTCTCCTCGCTGCTTGGGGCACAGTTTTCCCCTCGTAGCGGGACCTAGAGGTCTCCTTGGCCATCTCAGGCCATGGAATGTCTAGCCTGGACACAGCACGTCGACACACGGCCTGCAGGTCCATACCCAGACAGGGCGAAGCTGGTGTGCTATCGCTCCTGGCATTGCAGCGTGAGCTGATGACGTGAAGATGTCCTCTTCCTGCACATCTGAGTCAGAGAGTAGGAACTCAGAGGAATCCTCTTCGTTCTCCACGCATTCTGACTCCAGGACATCATCCGCGAGCGCGGCCATGGTGAGGTCCAGCTGGGAGCCCCAGCTTGGTGTAGCGTGGGGCCCCAATCTCACGTCTCTAGCCGCTACCGAGTTCCAGCCTAACACAGGGCGGGACTCTGGTTTCGCAGCTGCCGCTGTAGATGAGCCCCAGACCGACACAGTGCAGGGTTCAATCTTAGCGGTGGGCGCCCTCGTGTCCTGATAGCCATCCGGCGCATCAGTGTACATAAGGGGGTCCATTCTCGACAAGCTAGCTTGGCGTGTTAGCCGTCGGCGGAGGCTCTTTCGGGTGAAGCGGGAGCAATGTCCGCAGGAGCTGGGGTTGTCAATAGCCTCCTGGGCGTGTTCCAGCCCGAGACAGGACGAGCAGACCTGGTGTGTGTCTGTGCCTGAAATTTTCAACCCGCAGTCGCAGAGCCGAGCAACCGAGGTCCTGACTCCTCTGGTGTGAGGGAGAGAGGCGTCCATCTTGCCCGCCGTGGTGACGGCGTGGAGAGGGCCCGCTCTCAACAGGAAAGTTGCCGAGGAAAAAATATTCCAACCCGTCCTTAATCCGGAGAAAAGGGTGTAGATGGTGTAGATTTATTTCCAAAGAGTATTAACTGGTATGTTAATAGTCGTTTAATCCCTTTCTTCTCTGGTGTGAGAAGAGAAGAAAAAAGTCCTCGCCGTCATGGTGTCGATAGCGAGGGAGACAAGCGAGCAACGTGGTGTGCTGCTAGCTTGAAGTCAAGACCTTACGTTTCGATTTCCGGAGAAAAGAAAAAAGGTGAGGTCGAATGTGGTACTAACTGGTGTGTTAGTACCGACAGTCTTCTTGCAGAAGGATATATAAAAGTAGCCGGCAAGCGCCCGTCGACCGAAGTTAGCTTGGTTCCGTCTGTGGACTGTGTGAGCTAGCCCGGCTACCGATATAGAGATGTGCTCTGAAGCGAGAAGAGGTGTTTGAATGACACATGCGGCGTAGCGCAAGCTACTTATAGGGGGTGGATTCCCTGACGCTTACGTCAAGATTACCTGCCAATCAGGATTGGCGTAACGAGATTGATGCTTCTGTTTGCTCCGCGGATGAGGCGCATCCCATAGTGAGACATCGAACGGAGTGTTATGAATGAGAACAGAGCATGGTGAGGATGAGTGGGGTCTTTAAAAATGTTCTGGGCTTTTGTCAGGGAGCGTTTCTGAGCGGTGTCTCTGATGGGAGTGAGAGAAACTCCGATGATCTTCTCTGCTGTCCTAATCACTCTCTGCAGAGACTTCCAGTCTTTGGCGTTGCAGCCTCTCGACCAGATGGAGATGCCGCTGGTCAGCACGCTCTCTATGGTTCCTCTGTAGAACGTGGTGAGGATGGGAGGGGGGAGCTGTATTCTTCTCAACCTGCGCAGGAAGTGTAGGCTCTGCTGTGCCTTCTTAAATAGTGATGTAGTGTGAGTGGATCAGGTCAGACTGCTTGTGATATGCACCCCCAGGAACTTGGTGCTGTCTGTAGTCTTCACTGCTGTGCCGTTGATGTGGAGTGGTGGGTGACAGTGCTTTTTTTTCCTGAAGTCGACAATGATCTCTTTTGCTTTATCGACATTCAGGATCAGGTTGTTGGTGCTACACTAGTCTGTTAGATGTTTCACCTCCGACCTGCAGGCCTGTTCGTCCCTGATGAGTCCCACCACTGTTGTATCGTCCGCGTACTTTATGATGTGGTTGGTACTGAACCTGGAGCAGCAGTCGTGGGTCATCAGGGTGAAAAGCAGTGGACTCAGAACGCAGCCCTGCGTGGAGCCGGTGTTTAAGGTGATGGTGCTGGAGGTGTTAACTGTTAGGCTTAATAAACCATTATAGACCTACATCACTTAGCAACAGCTGCACATGCCCACATGCTAAGGGTCTTACAAACCTACATAACATTACAAATAGTGAGACAAAAATATTATTTACAATATTAATAAAACTATGAATTCAATGTTAACTGATTGACAAGGTAAAACACTGCACAGCAACACCTTGTGTTGGGGCTTCACAAAACTCCAAATGTAGCCTTCCTCTCTGGGGTGGCACCAGAGGTCGCGTTAACCGAATATTTTCCGACTGATTTTTTTTAACAATGTCGGAAAAATCTGAAAGCAGTCCGTCATTTTGACAGATTAGAACAAACTCGGAACAGCGCCAAAGTTTACCCGCAGCGAGGCTCCGGTGTTAAGCATGCCTGCCAAAAAGGAAATTATACCGTTTCCAAAACCAAGTTTGCCGTACAAATCATTGAAATGTCTCTGAGTTTTGGCTTTACGCTGTGCGCACTCCCGCGAGGTGCAGTGGGCATGCATAACACAGCGCTAACAGTTCACAAGCGTGCGCCCCGCCCCCCCCCCCCCCCGTTGACAGTTCACGACTGTGCTCTCCCCCCCCGACACCCCCGTTGAAAGTTCTCTTTCTCTCTCCCCCCCCCCCCAGAGTGTAAAGGCCTACGGGTAATACTGAATTTTGACGGAAATATTACGATCCTGTCCGTCAAAATGACGGGCAGTGAAAAAGTCTAGCGCAACCTCTGGGTGGCACTAATGAAGACCCTCATTAGCAGATACATCCACATTGTCCAAAATGTTACTATGAACATGCATCAAAGTCAGATGTGTCAGTCTCTTCTGTGTCATATTACTCTAGTTGTAGAGGTGGTGGTCCACTCTTTTTATTGGGTTGTTTTTTGGAGAAAAAAATCAAAAATCCTTTTTTGCGCCATTCTAGAAAGTCGCTGTCACTCTGCAGTGTCGCGTCAATTATGTCACTATCCCACGACCTACGACCTAGATGACTCGGATTTTATTTATTTGGAAAATAAATTCAAGCCACCTGACTGATACAAATATATACTATGACTATTATATGCTACTGTATACAGCTACTTTTATTTTAAGTACAATCATAACTATTTTATGTAGTTTAATCATTTTTATTTAGGTGGTCACTCAGTTTTTCAAATGTACACCACTCGCCAACAAGGGGTGCTGCAGCACCCCCAGCACCCCTACTTCCCGCGGCTATGCCTCCTCATTGTGTTTCCTCTCCGCAATCCTGTGGCCCTCGTCCAGCTGCGTAGCAATGTTCACTCTGCCTAGCGTGGCCAGCTTCATAGCATTGTCCATGTGTTCTCTGGTGTTCTCATGCTTCCTCACAGACAGCCTGGTGCTTCATATCCCTCACTCCAGTTGTTGTCCATGCTGCATCTCTCCCCGTTGTTTTAAAAACAAAGCAAGGAAAGCTAAATAAGGCATTAGCATGACTGCATCCAGCTAGCCAGCTAGCCTTTCTCACTATCCTGCTGTTTGATGACAATATCAGGTTGATCTGGGCCCAGGGGCCTCATTTATAAAGGGATATACGCTCAAAAAGATGGCGTACGGCAGTTTCTATGCAATGTTTGCGATTTATAAAATACTAACTTGACGGAAAAACGTGCGGTCCTCCACGCAAACTCTAACCCATGCGTACGCACTCAGCACAAAAACGGGAGAGACGAGAAACTGCGACACCGTTGGCAGAAGGAAGAATGGAGAGAAATATGTGGAAATAATACCATAAATAAAATGTTACCTCTCATTTATCATATATGAAGAATTCATTTTCAAACGTTGATTAAAGCCAATCTTAAAATGATTTAACAAACGCCTGTTTGAGACTCCTCAGTGCACACAAAAACATAACTGGGAGAAATAAATAAATACGGATATGTTATTTAAAACCACCTCGAATATGTTGTGTTAATGTTATGAAATGTTTTCTCATAAATGATGCGGTAAGCAGGAGGACAAAATTACGTCTAAACTGACGCCGTTTTGCATGTCTATAGGTTGTAGATACGAGCATGGTTTTTTATATGTTTAATACATGTTTAATCGTGTTTTATGCCGTTTGCCAAGACTTGATAAGTCACTCGTAAAACACAGGAGGTGTGGAAACTAAGAGCACCATATGTGGTAAATTGTACAGCTAATATAACACAACACATTAGTTATATTTCCTTTAACTGGTGGATATAGAGTTGCTGCGGGGGGGGTTGAGATGCACAGGCTGCAGTGGAGACGCTGCACACAGCTGATCGACAGCTGGGACACAAACCGCCAAATACAAAAACATAATTCAGATCCAGTCGTCATGACTCCACTCCGGAGGGATTCCCCGATCATTTCTTACAGTTTCTCATCAAGGTGGGGTCTCCTGTCCCCGGTACAAACACACTGCCTGAGGAAGGCTATATCTTTTTTGTCATTAACCTTTTTCGGACCACTTATTTATTTATTTTGGTGGCGATCCGACCTCCATGCTGCTACTCTGGTTCAAACTGCATCCACCAAACAATATGATTTATCTCGACCTCCCCAAAATAACCAAAATCTGACACGGTGTGAGATGTTTTTTTTAGCTGTGCTGTCGTCATTTCCTGCGATCTTCTCCTTGCAGTCATTCAAAATGAATCAATGAAAGGGTGTTTCTTTGACTATTTATAGGCAAACATGGGCGTTACGTGAAGCCCGCAAAAGCTGCACCGCATTTCGAGTCGGTTGTGATTGATAAATGGAAACAGGCGTAGGAAGTGCCATACGCACTTTCCTCGCCGGTACGCAATGTTTGGTGAATCGGAAAGTGGCGGAAAATGTATGGACCTATTTTTCGGGTTTCTACTACGTAAGCAACCATCCCACGTCAATCCTGCGCACGGCGTTATACATGAGGCCCCAGGTCTTTCACCTGAAGTTTGTCCGCCAAACTTCTTCTCTCAAACGTGTCTTGGATGAGAGATTTCACCGAGTTAGGATTGAGTCTTGCTCACGCTCGCCATTGTCTTTGTTGTTAAAATGGCACCCGCAGAGACCGGTCCTGGTTATATCAGTTGCTTACTTGGGGCGATACAAGAATCGCCCCTCTGGAAGAAGTTTTGAGGATGCTGATTGGCTACATTTTATGACACTCGTTCATATCTTGAATCAACAATTGGCTAACCTGCTACAGAGACCCACCTCTATGGGGCGATTTCTCCATCGCCCCAGCACAGTATTCAGGTCAACTTGGGGTCCCAAGCAACATTGTGAGATGAGGCCCCCCCCCCCCCCCCCAACCGACAGGAGTGAAGACATTTTTTTTGGAAACAAAGTAGGCTACTTTGCAAATATAATTCCTGTTTATTATTATTATCAACACAATTACTTTTTTAAACAGTGAGATAAATGTGCATGTCTGTCGTTCAGTATGCGTTTACAGGTGAATACGTCTGCATTTCCTGCCAAATACTAGCCTCAAAAAGAATAAAATATAATTAATGCAAATAAACTACTTCTACTAATAATAATAATCATAATCAATTCAATAATATAAATACTACATTATTTTATTATAATATAGTTGTAATATAGTCAAGACAAAAAAAAAAAAAAATGACATGCTCAAAAACTGATATTTCTTAAATCTGTATTCAAATGTAGTTCCCTCCGTCAGCAATGTATCAACAACTACACACACATGTCTATCAGTATTTCTCTGTGTTGTGGTTGACACGATGATGACTGTTAGTAGTTAAGGGGAGAGGCTGAGCATCACCATGAAATGTGAAAATGTACATAAAAATGAATAAAAGGGGAAAAAATGCTCCATGTTTTTTAGGCTGTAAACTTTAACTGTTATGTAAGCCAACTAGACAGACAGTTTATCACTCTTCCTCCTGTAAATTAGCAGATAAAAGGCATAACATACTTGAATGAATGTTAAATAAAGAATGCCGGAAATAACTGCATCTCCGTTAGCCTATATGCTATGCAGAGACTGCCTTCTTCATGTCGTGAATTGCAGCTGATGTTTTAATATGGCAATTGGCAATTTGACAACATTCGCAAGTTGTACATCTGACTCATACAATAACCCACCTTCGAGTGATGCTCTAGTCTAGTTTCTTCATGTTTTTTTGTATTTTTCGCTCTTGCTTGTGCCGGACTGAAACTGTCTTTTCACCCACATCTCTTCACCTGTAGTAGTGGCCGTATCAAAGCCGTGATTGGTCAGATGTCGATTCATTGCAACGGTGTCGGGTTACGGGTTACAGACGTGCTCCCCTTGTCACCTCTCATTCTCACTCTCGCGTGTCAGCGGGTGGTGCGCGGAGAACTGCGCACAGCAGCTGAGGCCCTCTGGGCGGGGCCCCCTGCGCAAGGCGGGGCCCCATGCAGCCTGCGTGATTGGCCTGTAGGGAGGGTACAGTACTTCAGTCACACTCATACAGTGTATAGGAAAAGCAATTTAAATAAAGTTTAAATAAAAAATAAAATAGGAAAGCATTTCCTTGTGTGTGTGGTTTAGGGAGGGCGGTGCCCTATCGCCCTCTATGTGCTAGCTGCCACTGATAAGAAGGTGGATGACTGAGAGGCTGATAACTACAGCTCAGTGAGGTAAAGGACTCTCTCAGTGTTTAGATAGTTAACTTAACTAGTTATCTCAGTGGGTCTCAAACGGTTTGTTCACCATTTATGTAAACACATATTTCCAAGGCACAGCTGTTATATAATTTGTATTATAGTTATAAAAAATAACAGAATAAATAAAACAGGTATGAAATCATTCTAATTCATACTATAGGACAGTAAAACCAAAATACAATTTGAAAGGGGAGTGATTAGTCAATTATGCATGAATAAAAAGAAAATATGTTAACTAGGTGAAATAAGAAAAGATAAACTTAAAAAACTTGTTGAGAGCTAAAACTAGTCTTTACTTCTGCGTCACAGAGGAGCAGAGGGAGAGGAGGGAGAGGAAGGAGAGGAAGGAGAGGAAGGAGAGGAAGGAGAGGACGGAGGAGAGGGGAGAGAGGAGGGAACATATTCTTACGATTTTATGATTATTGAAATGTATACAGTTCTGTTTCATGGGTGTTTCCATAGATGTAGTCTCTTTATTTTTAAGTGCACCAGATTGTTGCATTTAACTCCAAAATTGTATATAAAATCATGCCCCCGGAACCCCTAGAAGATTTGAGGTCCACCCCCACTTGAAACATGTTCACATGGATAGGTTAACACACTTTTTGAATAGTAACCTATGTGTTTCTGTTTGGGTAGTAGAACCACCAGCACAGAGGGACTGGAGGGTACAGGGCAGACAGTCCACAGCAGGACACAGTATTAATGTTAGGGAGATTTAAACTATAGGGCTATCACTAGGGATGCACCGATCGATCAGCCGCCGATCATTATCGGCCGATATTCATTCATAGTTTGATCGGTGCTCTCTATAAAGGCCGATCAGAAGAGCCGATCAGAGGACGCAAAATACATGAGGCTTTTCTCTGTGCGTGGCAAAAGAAGCTCGCCAATATTGCTTCAACGGTCTGGAAGTTTTTCAAGGTGTCCGAAAAAGACAATAAAATAGCTATATGCAACGTGTGTGAAGCAGAAAGAGAGAGAGATCAGGATCAGCTGCTGCTGACGGAGAACACGCAGCTCTGCACGATCACCTGCAGCTCCACCTGCTGTGACGGACCGGTGAGCGGAGCAAAACACACACTTAAAGTCAGACCTAACACACTTAGCTTTTGTATCTACCTCTGGAACTAGCTAAACTAGTTATAAATATGTTTATTATTTACTGTTGTGTCCAACACACTCTCACTCCATAATCGTCCAGGAGCGACGTTTGGTCAGGGTCCCGTGGCGTGCAGTTGTGACGCTCCTAGGCTCCTTCAGCTTCATAAAGGGACGCAAATAGCTTTCAACTGATTGCAATGTATTCCCATCTGCGGCGGGATTTGACGCTCATGGAAACACGGCATTCGTTTGTGTCGGCTGCCCTTAAAGGCAATGTCCATTCCCATTGGATAACGGAGAATTGTACACCCGGAAGTAAGTATTCCCCTTACTGTCGATTGATTTTAGAGTGATATCTGAACAACTCATCGATTAAAAAACACCAGATTGTCCTTGTTAATTACACAACATTGATTGATTTAAATTGTGTGCAATGCTTTTGTATTTTTCCCCTTCGATTCGGAGAAACAAATATTTTTTCGGAGTAAAGGATGGCAGAAGACACGACACTACCCAGAATCCCCAAGGCTCTGTATACCAATGCCGATCTATGCTGACAAGTAAGTGAAGAGAAGACAATATAAAGGTATTGGCGAAATGTCCCAGCAGTTTAGGACAATGAAGGTTCTAATCAAATCAATTACAGCCATTACGTCTAACTCCTAATGACAGGAAGGCAGAAAGTGCATTATACAAATAATAATACTCATAATAATAGCAGACATTTTTTAACAATGACCACAATATCATTATTTGAATAAACCAAATATGAACAATTGAGGAAAATGAGGAAGAACCGATGATTCAAATGTTGTAGTACAAGTAGTAATGTAGTTAGTGCATACATTACTATTGCAACAAATGTGTTAATTTTCTTCATTATTAGTCTATTTTTTTTTTGGACGAATGCTCCGGGCCAGTGGTTACAATGGTGGGGCCAGTGATAATATAATGCCAGTGGCATTTTACCCTTAATGTCTACCTCTGCGGTAAGTCACGAGCACCGCGGTGGGCCGGCGGTACCGAAGTGGGTCGGTCGAGAGTCCCGGGCTGATTTGTAGTCCCAGTCCGCCCCTGATTCACACTAAATAGTGACGATACAAAGAAGCTGGTAGTGGCCTGGCTGACTTATTGTCCCAGTCAGGCCCTGCTTTGAGACATCCAAAAAGTTTTCTCTTTAAAAATAATGTTTTCTAATTCTAGGAAGCTCACAGACTAAAGTCATACCGTTTTTTAAAAGTTATTATTGATTAAAGTACCGATAAACCATAACCATACCCCTCCTTAATTATCAGTAGCCGTGTGCTCCTGTTTGTTGGCCTCATTAAAGATGCTCTGAGAGCAGTTACACTGAAATATAAGTCAGATGAACGTAGTGATCGAGACAAACAGAGCAAACTGATGCAGATGTGGGCTGTAACTCAAAAAAATATTATTTAAATGAAAGTGAAAAAACGTGTAACATTTGGCATGTAGCCTGCTCAAACACATTGTAGCATTCTAACTATGAATAAGTGAAGACAAATACAATTTCATACTAAACTGATATTCATTTATTTTCCGTTCAAAAGTTATTGATATGATCACAATAATATAACAAATGCATATAACGGCAGACTGTATTTGCTGTGTGTAAGCGTGGACATGGGGGAGCAGAACACTGCAGTCTACCTCCAGTAGGAGGAAGCAAATCTCCCATGAGCGGTTTCTCTCAGGTGGGTGGGACCTCCCCCCCATCAGACTGCCTGCAGGACTCTCCTGATGGGGCGTTTGAGTACTGATCTGCAGCCTGACTATAAGAGGCTTTCAGAGACTGACTTCATCAGGCACTTTCCATCTTTACTTTCTCTCTTCCACTTCGTCTGTATAATTGTTAAATTAAAATATGACCTGTGGATTGTCATAAGCCGGAATGGAGGTAGGAGGCAATAGAGTATTTTTAGAATTTGATTTCTTGTTTTATATTTAGAGCCTTGAGTTGGTGATGAAGTTGAATGTTTGTGGCTAAACATATTATATTGACCTGATTGACAATTAATGTAATCTTAATTGTAAGGCCTGCATACTGTTGTTAAGTGGTTGTTGTTATTGTTGTATAAAACCGAGCGTTTTATCTCTGTTGAGAGAAAGGGAGTTTGAAGTGCGAAGTGTGGATGCACATAAAGGCTTGTGCCAGGGGTGTCAAATTTAAATTTCATCGCAGGCCACATCAGCATTATGGTTGCACTCGAAGGGCTGCTATTGGTAGCAAATATTCAATAATTACACTAATAGTACCATTTATTTAAAAAAGTTTTTTTTATTCAGTAGTTTACTTATGTTAAGGTCAGATTATGTGAGGCCAACATTAACACAGACTGTTACTGGAGCATCATTATCCAGCTTCTGTGTCAGGGTTCTTGCCTGAATTGGCATCCATATGAAGCAAAGACAAATGAGGCAGCAACCAATAACTAATGGTGACACAAAGAACACTGTGGTATTGTGAGATGTAAGAATGTAAGAATAATGCTTGTTATTTGAGTATAGTTATTGCGGCAATATGTAAATGATTTGAAGGTTTCAGCAGGTAAAGACGTTTTCATTTTTACGTTAGTAACTACTTGATGAATTTGAAGGGATTAAAGGGGCTCTATTCTGTTCATTTTCAGATTCATATATCTGTAACATGTGCTTCTACTGTGACATGTCAATATGCTTTGATGTTTAAACAGTTTGTTATTTTCCTGTGCTGCTCCACGTCTTTTCACCCTCTGAAACGCTGCGAAATAGCCCATGCTCTGAAAGCCCAGTCTGCTCCGATTTGTTGACGGCCAACTCTGTTGTAATTGGTCAACCACTTAAAGATGTTGCTAAAGCCCCCCCCTCATTAGCATATCACGTACAATGTAAAGACAACCGCACAATAAGCTTGTATTACATGCATACAGAGATTTGAAACGTTTAAGTGAACAACCTCGAGTTGAAAATGGCTCCAAGCATAAGCCATGTTGTACATTTAAGCTGGTCATCTTTAGCTTTGCTGATTTGAATAATAATAATAATAGATTTTATTTATCCAGAGCTTTATCAAAAACAGCAGCCCGGGGTGGAAAATGCATCAATGACAGCGACCCTCTACCACACAAAACAACACCATTTATATAAACACCTATCATGAAAGGGCACCCACAGCCAAGTAACAATTAAACATGAATTAAGTCGGCACGGCGGCCCACATTGAAAATGACTTAGGCCTACCTTTGATGATCAAATCACTTAAACACAAAGTCCATCCTCCTGTGCTTTTGGATGAAGCACTTGATGGCGGGGTCATGCAGCTGATCCTTTGCCACTCCAGTTTATCATTGTAACTCAATCTTGAAAATGACTTGGTTAATAATTTCGCAACGATGTCCTTACTATCACTGAAGTGAGCCATCATGAACAAACTTATGCTAATCATAAATCTATGGATCATAAATCTATCGATTAGATTTATGATTCGAAAATAATAAAAGTAGGGTAGACATGTGGATATTATCCGGCTGAACAAAACGTGCATTTATCTAACAGGTTCGTTCCACAGACCTTATTTCGAGCTATGTAGTGGCAAACTTTATATATGTAGTGCAAACTCTATATGTAGTGCAAACTTTATATGTTACCTTACATGGTAAAACCAAATGCAATAGTTTCCATAATGATGTATTTTAGCTCATAACCTTTGTTAGCACTTGCAATAGCTTCCATAATGATGTATTTACACTCATAACCTTTGTTAGACTTAGGAGTAAGGTCTGGGTGATGTATTTCAGTTCATGCCCTTTGCTTGCCTTATGATTGACATTTTAAGGTCAGGGGGGGTCTAAACCGCAGTCGTGAAAGAGGTCCTTGTGAGTGTCTGGGTGCCAAGCACAGAGTAATGGGCGAGTTCCTGTGTTGGTTTCCCTGTTCTATAGTCAAGTTCCTCAATTCTTGTCTCCTCCATATGTTGCTGACAAGTTTCCTCACTTCCATTTGCTGAACAAGTTCCTGTTTTAGTCTATTAGTGATTGACAGTTTCTGTTCCTCTGGAAAGCTTATATCTCCTGCCAGGGCCCCTCCTTGACAGGTGACGAAATGTTGTTGAACTGTCAAGATCCTATATAACCTACAGGCATCTTTTACTCTGGGCGCACTCTTCCAGAATACTCTGTACTCTGTGAGACCTGTGTCTTCGAAGCTTTGAATAAGGAACCAGAAAGACAACTCTGTTTTGTTTCACCAGTTTATTGTTTGATCATTCTGATTTGTATATCTCCACAGTATTGACTAGGTCTAAGAGTTCCGTAACAGCTATTTTCCGAAATCCTATGGAGAAATCCCATTGCTTTTGTGTCGAGGGAACCCGAGCGCAGCTTACTTCCGGGTTTTAGGAAGCGTCACTGCACCACTTTATACACATGTATAAACCTACCAGCGGGCGGAACTTGTCATAAAGTCCGCGAAAACAAAGCCCACCCATTTAGAGGGAAGATATGGTTGGTCAATTGTACTGTCACTTGACATTACTCTCTCATTGAGTTACTATAGCTGGCCCTCTGTGAATCTACAGAGGGACCAACAAGCTCTCCCGTCTTCACATAACTCGCAGAGACGGCATTTAACCCTTCACATTCCAACAGAAACTGAACGGGCAAATTCGAAGGATTTATTTCTTTGGAAATGTTATTTTAAATATAATTAAATCAAGTTATTTTGGTAAAGCTATTTTACCAAAATAACTAGAGGGCCCTTACGGCTCGCCACTTACCAAACTTCCACAACAGCTCCAGAACAACAAGTAATAAAGACTACTTACAGGTGGGAACTACCCAGTATTTAATCAGTAACTGTTGAGAATATCTGACGTTAGTCTGTTGAATATAGTATGGTAGTCCAATAAAAGGAAGGTTCCGTTCCCATAGCAGTAAACGGCATATTCTCAACATTTGTTTGCAGGTATACAAACAACTCAACCTGTGCTTGGGTATGGCTCCGATGGAGCTTTATTCATAAGAACACAGTACTTGAGTAAATACACTATGTGACTTTCCATCACTGCCAATACATTGACTGATGATGACTGTTAACATACTTTCAGTCGTCCAGGTTTCTACTGTTCTGATTTCTTGATGTTAGAATCACATCTGAAAAACATGCTTACTTTGTGATACTTGTTTTCCCTCATTCTTTTTTCAGATGTACTGTATATGCATCATCCCTTCCTGCAACCATTTAAAGAGCAACTTGCAGGTTAGAGACACCAGTGAATAAATGTGTAGGAAAATTATGAATACACTAGATTTGCAAAAAAATATTCAGAAATATACACTACAGTGACATCTAGCGTAGTTTTAGTAAGACATTTTCACTTTCGCATAAAAAAGCCTCCGCACGTGACCTCCCGCGTGTGACGTAACATTGGGGAGAGCGGCCGGTCTAACGTATGAATAAACATGGATCACAATGCTAGTTTTGACACAGAAGAGGTTGAAAATATATATTCAAATGCATATGATTATAATTATGAGCCTGCTAGGCGTCCAAGAGACCAAGAGCAGCCAAGGATTAGAACAAATAATGGCCATCGGAGAGAAATGGAGCTGTGGTGTGTGGAGAACCAATGGACAACAGAGCAGCTGTCTTGGTGAGTGACCGGCGTTAGCTACAGTTAATGTTAGCTAACGTCAGTCACATCACAACATTGTAAAGTTAGCAATCATATATCAGGCTATAACTAAAGTAGTATTGATAATATAGTAACGTTACTGGCAGGAATGTTGATACTGATCCATTACAGAAACTAATGCACATGTATCAGCCGTATCTCGCGTTACCTAATGCAACTCCATACTACGGTGCTGTGTACCGGAGGGGAGACGCGAGATACGGCTGATACTTGACGATCTGGCGGAGAAAGGTTGTGGAGCCTCCGTTGATATGCCGTTGTAAATGGCTTGATGGAAAGCAGTTGTGTAGTCGGGGAGGGTGCACAGCGGATTGCAGCAGGTGAGTGGAGGTTGAGCCGGGAGCCAGGAGTGACAGCCACCACGCCCACACAAACAACACAGACAGGGGGAAACAAACAAACACAAAGGAGACGGCTGGAGCAGTACAGCCACCACAGCGTTACCTAATGCAACTCCACACTACGTTTTACGGTGCCGTGTACCGGAGGGGAGAGAGAGAGAGCAGCGAAGGGGGGGAGAGAGATGTAATACGGTTTCCTGATAAAGCTGTGGAGAGTATGTGCTGCAGGGAGGTGGATGCACAACGCACCCAGGAACGAACGCTAGCTCCGGTCCTTTTCCCGTGAGGGAAACTGTGGACTTGATGTCCTGACAGGCTCGAGTTTGTTTGCAACCTGCACAAACACAAGCTCACCATGATTACAAATGGTGAAATGCAATGTAAAATGACCGAAAAAATACCAGCTCACTAAATCACAGCCGCTCAAACCAACTACAAATTACTACCGCGAATTGGGCAGAGAACGAGTCCGAGAAAGTTGCTCCCCCATGTGACGTTATATGACGTGTTTGACGTATGACGTTAAAAAAAGCAGTTTTTAGTAGCAGAGCTCAAGACGGCCCCTTTTCCTCTGAATTCATGCCCTTATGTC
Source organism: Notothenia rossii (assembly GCF_949606895.1). Lineage (NCBI taxonomy): Eukaryota > Metazoa > Chordata > Actinopteri > Perciformes > Nototheniidae > Notothenia > Notothenia rossii. Next base: position 49,009,733 of record NC_136902.1, read on the forward strand.
TTGTAAAACATATCGAATCCTGCATTAACATTTTTAATTGTAATTTTCAGGCAAGGTTAAGCATAAATGTAGTAAAAAAAAAAACCTGCAAGTTGCTCTTTAAGTCTTCAGTGCCTATTAAAATTGCTTAATATTGCTTTATTAAATCCCTGTTTCTCTTTCCCTTTTTTCATAGGATGCCATTACTCAACATGAGTATGAATGACCTGTACAACCTTGCACAGATACGTGAACTAACTGGAGAGCCTTAGTAAATATCCAGCACTGTGGACACACACCATACAAGCCACCAATAGATTATTTCAAGGACAGAGATCCTGACCACACTGCCCTCACCTCGAGCCTCAGCTAATTGACCTTTTTCTACAATATTGATGTACAATTATCCACCCAGTTAAGAGTACCCCTCCACCCCCCAGCTGCCCTCCTTCTGACACAGTCCCCCTTGAAGGGGAAATGCCTGTGTTGCTTAATGCCAACGCCTCCTTCAGCTCCAAGCAGGAGCTCCTGGACGTTCAGGACTGCCTTCTCAGCGGAGGCCCCTCTCTGGACACCCCTAGCCCCCGAGACTCCCAGACAGGCAGCCCAGTAGGCTCAGCCCCGAGAAGTACTGGCAGCCCCGAAGATGTCCCCATTCGGCCCCATATTTTCACAGGGGCTTCCACAGCACCGGGGCAGCTATACAGGGTCGACACGAGACCCACTCCGGAGGCTCCCTTGGGGTTAAAGCTGATCTCAATCGAGGCGGATCAGCTATGTGGCTGGGGGGCCCTGACGCCCACAGCCATCCAAGGGTTCAACACCCCTCGCTGGGTGTTGTTTTTCCTGTGCCTGGCTTCTTTCCTCCAAGGGATGATCATCAATGGCTTCATCAACACGGTGGTGACCTCCATCGAGAGGCGCTTCGACCTGCGCAGCTACCAGGCAGGCCTCATCGCGAGCAGCTACGACATCGCCGCCTGCGTCTGCCTGGCGTTCGTCAGTTACTTCGGTGGGACAGGACACAAGCCTCGCTGGCTGGGCTGGGGGGTGATGATCATGGCTGTGGGTTCTCTTGTGTTTGCCTTGCCTCACTTCACCACACCCATGTACCAAGTCAGTCTGACGGAGCCAACGGTCATGTGCTCGGACAACCGCACCAGCCCGTGCCGGGACAAAGAGGGTGGGGGACTGTCGAGCTATCGGTTTGTTTTCATGCTGGGGCAGTTTCTACACGGTGTGGGGGCCACGCCTCTCTACACACTGGGGGTCACATACCTGGACGAGAACGTCAAGTCCAACTATGCACCTGTTTATATTGGTGAGTTAGTCATTCAGAACAGCGTGTTCTTTTGCTTTGTTTGTAATTATGTTATTTCTTACTAACTGGATAATCTTTTCTCTGTATGTCTTTGACTCGTTTTTATCCTCAACGAGACTTATTCCCGAGATATTTAACAGCACATTGGGTCAAGTCAATTTACTCGTGGACATATTGATTAGTTGATATATCAAGATTTGTGAAACTAAGAATTCATTTTTTTTAATGGCAACCTTATGCACACTGAAATATATTTGACACATTGAACTTTGGCTGACCAGTTCATTTAATTAATCAAACATTTTAATTTAAAAATAGTTTATAGATTTCAAATTGCATAAATGGTATATCATATAGATTTTGTCTTGCGATTTGTTAATCTCATTCTTTTCAATCGCAATTGGATTTAAATAAATACATTGTTCAAACAAAGGCCTTAGGTGTGAATATATCACCTAACACATGCACTGATGAGACACTAAAGGCGCATTTCCACTACAGCGCGGAGCTCGCTTTAAGCGTGCCGAGCCGTGCGGGCCCGTTTTTGGTTGCGTTTCCACTAGCGTAGTACCGGCTAGTGGGTACTATTTCACAGTCTTTCTGGCCCCATAAAATCAAGGTTCTTTCCGGGCCAACAACCAGGCTGAGTCGGGCTGAGTATGCTAAACATAGGGTCGGCTCTAGAACAAATCGAATGGGGGGGGCAATCATTTACCACGGGGGGGCACACACTGCCATCAACAACCAACACACAAACACCAACGCAACTTCAATTAAAAAAAAACATGCTGTAAAGTCTATTGTCTTTCACACACATTGCAGGGGTGTAGTGCTATTTTATAGCGCACCTATGACTTGTGCATACATGCACGGTTGTGGCACGACCACCAAAACAGAAACATATGGACATAGGCCACCATATAAAAAGTGTGCAAATATATTTAGTATCCTATTCATTTGAACATGTTTTAGGTGGGGGGTGGACCTAACCTCCTCTAGGGGGTCTGGGGGCATGCTCCCCCGGGAAGATGTTTTTTAAAATATTGAAGTTAAAAGCATCAATCCGGTGCACTTTGAGAGCAAAATGAAGAGATCTATGGATAGCCTCAGGCCCGGTTCTACGGGGGTGCATAAGGGTGCATTGCACCCTCAGTTGAGTCGTTATGCACCCTCATTTGAAAAATGAAAAGTCAAGAAGAAGAAGAAGAATATAGTTGAAATAAAATCAATTGTAATTGTGGTTAAATAACATTGTCTGCTGCATTTATTTGGTCAATTTAAACAGCAAGTAACGTTATTATGTCAGGTGCGCGTGACCTGTGCCGCTGCGCGTTCATCATCTGCAAGGTGCTTACACAGCAGTCAATGATGACCTTATCGCCAGCAGTAACACTGCATCGACTGCAGGTAATAACAGTTCAAATCATGGGGACATTACGTTACCCGCGGCCTCTGTCGTGGCCACTAACGCCCGCCTCCGTGGGCGAGGCGGGCAAAGCCGGCGAGTAGCCGCAGCGGTCTTCGTTGCCCCAAACACTGCCACCCCTCAGCGGCCCGCAAGTGCCAGAGGACCTCGGCAAAACAGAGCCTGCCCAGGTATATTTTAAAAAGTACCCAACTCGCCTGTACAGTGGGGTAAGGCGCTCATTTTGCAGCTCATGGTTTCAAAACAGAGATTGGCTGGAATATTCATGTTAAAAAGATGCCATCTTCTGCTATGCATGTAGACATTTCGGTTCAAGTAAGTCAGATGCCTTCACCACAACTGGCTACAACAACTGGCGCCATGCTCTTGAACGTGATAAGGGACTGGGAAGGCATGAATCAAGCAAAGAGCACATAGATCCATAGATCTCTTAATTTTGCTCTCAAAGTGCACCAGATTGATGCTTTTAACTTCAATATTTAAAAAAAAATCTTCCCGGGGGAGCATGCCCCCGGTCCCCCTAAAGGAGGTAAGGAGCCTCCTAGAGGAGGTGAGGACCCCCCTAGAGGGTTTTAGGTCCACTCCCCACTTATAAAAATAGCACTTTACTACTGCACCCTCTCTAATCTCGGATGCACCCTGAGTAATTTTGTTCTAGAACCGGGCCTGGATAGCCTACATCTCTCAGCACCCATATGAAACAGACCTGTGCACAGATTTTCTTTTTCTTTATGGATATTTTACAAATCACTCCCCTTTTAAACTGTATTCTTGTGTTACTGACCTATAGTATTTCATACTTGTTTTCATTGAATCTCTTCTTTTTTAATAACTATAATGATCATATAAAGGTGTTCCTCGCAAATACTTGTTTACATAAATGGTGACCAAACCGTTTGAGACCCACTGAGATAACTTACACTAAAGTTAACTTTCTAAACACTGAGAGAGTCCTTACCTCACTGAGCTGACGTTATAAGATCCTCTCAGTCTGACAGGAGAGGACTCTCCTCCACCTTGGTGTAGAAACAGCTCTTTATATCCGTTAGCATAGCTAGCTAACCAGATGCTAACAACAACATTCCACGTTACCACTCGCGCACTCACAAAATGCGCTCATGCCACACACACACAGAGCCGAGCTTGAATGAAACACAGAGACCAAGAAGTAGGCTACTTGTACTGTACTGTATATCATATTATTTTTGATGGCTTTACTGTATAATCAGTTTAACAGATGGACAGATCGCCACTTGGATTTCATCTAAACACACATCCACGTAATGATAACAAAACAAAGGTCGGGGGTCATTGGTCAAGCAACACACCAATCAGAGAGCAGCAGTGAGCACACCTCAGGCTGTGTTTTATATTTGTATTCTTTATTTCTGATTTATTTCACACAAAATACTTTTAGTGGAAACGTTTTCACTTATATGATTAAAAAAAAAAAAAAACGGCAAAGTGGCAAGGCTTGCCCACCCTGCGTTGGGGGGGCACAGTGACTCATTTGGGGGGGCATGGCCCGCGAATGACCCCCCATGACGCCGACCCTGGCTAAACTAGAGAGAATCGCTGGCAAGGGGGCTACAACTACAACAAGATGAAAATATTTGACCGTGATTTAATTGTAATACACGTAATACGCTTTGACAACTCTGCAGACAAGACGGCAGGCGAAAAACCTTTTAAAATGCTTGTTGTCTAAATGGAGATCGGCTAAGCTAACGCAGTATATGCTCCGACCGTCCACACTCACAACAACGGCCTATACAGACATAAATAAACCAGCGACTGTATTCACCATTACACAGACAGTCTGTGGTTTGTACTTGTTTAACTTTTGTCACTACACGGCCTCGCTCGGCCTCGCTCAGTATGGCTAGGCCTCGTTAGGCCTTGTTAGGACTGGCTCACTTTATGAGGCATTTCCATTACAGTTTAGGAACTGGGGTAGTATCTATAGGAACGCAGTGTCGGCAGAGAAACAACGTGCAGACCGGGGGTAACGCTGCCTTTCCTCTGCACCCCCGGGGCTGATGGGTAATCACTCCCAAATGAGTTCAAGGGAACAGAGACGAGGCATTTGGGTCCTGCAGGATTTCCCCGTTAGTATCAGCGTCTCGAAAACACATGTTGGCGACTGAAAGACATCCAGTGTTTGGTATTTTCCAGAAGCATCCTTCACCTACAGTGTCTCAACTGAAAGAGGACCACAAACAAACAAAATATAATACAATTTTGAGATTTGGGGATATTTACCTTCCATTCTTTCACTTTTTCCGACATTTTCAACACCAAACATGTCGTTAATGTCTCTGTTTAGTGAACTACAGCAATCTGAAAGCCTGTACAGTATTTATATCACACTTTATCAGTAGAAACATGCAGGAAATGACTTTTTTAATGCAGTATTTTCTGATTTATGGCGCAACACAAAGATATTTCGCTCTGTGCAAACCTTTGACTCTAATATGTCAACAACATGAAACAAGAATATGAACCTGGCTTTATCCAATGTTCACACAAGAGTTCTACATCCTGACACATCCTTCCAGTGCTTCTCACCTAGTGGTCCGTGAGTATTGGTAACATTTCACATTTGAAATTAATTAATTAATTTAAGTTTTCTGCACTCGGAATATCTCCGCAATGGAGCGAGCCTAAGTTTCACTTTCAATTGCATGATATAGCCCAGATAAACACCTTCATCACACATGTGGCCACTTGTTTGTACCATTTTCAGGCGATTTGTAAAAAACGATGTGTTTTTGGATATTTGTGGAGTTAGGTGGTCCGCGAGTGTTTTTTTATTGGTTAAGTGGTCCTTGGTATGAAAAAGTTTGAGAAACACTGATCTACACTGTCTCAACTGAAAGAGGACCAGAAACACATTAAAAATATAATAAAATGTGGAGACTTTGGGATATTTATCCCCCATTCTTTTACTTTTTGGGCATTTTACAGACCAAACATGGACCACAGACCAAACTAAATGTTGTTGATGACACTGTTTACCAAATGACCACTTTTTCTGAAAAATGCTTAAAATGATGCAATATATGTTAAATACATGGTTTATACATGTCATTACTGGGGTTCCATTTCTTCTGATTACCTAATTTGGGCGTGCACATTTGCCGCGTGCAAACCTACCTCTTTTGGATTTGGAAAGGTTGGCATGTATGCCTCATATCTGTTCCGAAACTAGACAAAAGTTAAACAAGTACAAACCACATACTGTCTGTGTCATGGTGAATACAGTCACTGGTTTATTTATGTCTGTATAGGCCGTTGTTGTGAGTGTGGACAGTCGGAGCATATACTGCGTTAGCTTAGCCGAACTCCATTTAGAAAACACGCATTTTAAAACGTTTTTCGCCTGCCGTCTGTCTGCAGACTTGTCAAAGCATTAATTCATGGTTTTTACTAACCGGTATCAGTATGTTGTTACTTCGGCATCATTTTGAAACGTGTATTACAATTAAATCACGGTCAAATATGTTCATCTTGTTGTAGTTTTATCCCCTTGCCAGCGATTCTCTAGTTTAGCATTCTCAGCCCGACTCAGCCTGGTTGTTGGCCCGAAAAAACCTTGATTTTATCGGGCCAGAAAAACTGTGAAATAGTACCCGCTAGCCGGTACTACGCTAGTGGAAACGCAACCAAAAATGGGCCCTGCACGGCACGCTTAAAGCGAGCTCCGCGCTGTAGTGGAAATGCGCCATAAGACTTGTGAAGCTGACTTTTCTGTTACCGGATGTTCATTTTAGTTTTTTTAAAGCGCTATGATTTCATTGAATAATAAGAACACATGCATATTGCAGGTCTTGTGAAAATTCCCAACTGTATCTTTTTGTAGAAGAAGCATGTTCTGTAGCAGTTTCAGTCTGTTGTGGCATTAATGGTATCTAAGTTTGAGCATGATTATAGAAATTCCATCACATCAAAACGGGTTTCATCACACTTTTTTCCTCCTGTTTTCATGGCGTCCAATTTGAATCAAAGCATTTTATGTTGTAAATTAGTTGAATATGTTCAACACTTTCCTTCTATAGTAACACTTGTTTCTCTCTAACGGCACAGTACCGATCCAGAAGTCAATCGCAGCACTGTTATTAGCTCTATTACTGAGAATTGAAAACTGATAAAGATTGTATTGTAGATGTGAAGTGCCTTTTTGCTAAACACAGAGATAGAGTCAGTAAATCTTCTGCAAATGTCACATCCCAGTCATCGTCTATGATGCTCATTGTTGTGTTACCTTTTACAGAGTTTTAGTGTTGGCACTTTCATTTTGAGGGTTTCAGGCTCTTGAGTTTTGTAATATTCACCATTCAACATCCACTCTTCCAAAATATCACTTTGTGCATTTCAAACAGAATCAGAGCACAATGTAACCCATCGAGGAAATCCTCTCACCTAATCACATGCTCACATCAAGTTCCTTCTTTCTCATAAAACACTCACTTTGAGAACAAACTCAGAAACTCAGCAAAGAACAATGGGGCTCTTTTGACCAGTAGGAAACAGGAAGTAGACAGTCAGTATTCTCTCTTTCTCTCTAGGGATCTTCTACACGGCAGCCATTGTGGGCCCAGCAGCGGGCTACCTGTTGGGGGGGTACTTCCTCAACATGTACACTGAGATCCACCTGAAGTGAGTCTGTTTTGGATGATAGGATTAGAACTCATTAGAATGAACAAACATATGCATATTAGAATAGAACAGTCTAAAGTGGAAAATGCATGAAGAGATCTAGTAACTGAGTACATTAAGTAAGGGATGCGATGGTGATTGGTTCCTCGGGCTATAATGACTGGCTTGCTGCATATTATCCCAATTACAAAGGTTATAAAGGAAGTATTGAAGCTCCTTTCCTATCATCTAGAGCAGGCATGGGCAAACTAAGGCCCGCGGGCCATATACGGCTCGTTGGGCTTTTGAATCCGGCCGGCCGAATATTGGTACAAAATTGTCCAAATTATAGTTAAGACCACATTCATTTTGCCTTTTTCCTGCAATACCCGGCATTTCAGTTGATCGCTAGATGGCGCACTAGACATAATTTACCTTTGCTGGAGTCTGGTCTATTCTCTCAGCTGGCCCCACTCGGCAACCCGGCAAGGTCGGCGAATACAAGTAACAAGCAGTAGCGCTGAGCAAAGTGACTAGAACGCAACCACACACTTATAAAAAACACTTAATATAAAGTCAGGCAACACTAACCAGGCTTAGTGTGATTCTGTTTATTTGACTTTACTTTAATAACCATCCGTTCACTGTTATTGACCATTGTAAAGAGGCAGACGTTTTCCTTTTGTTTTGTGTTATTGCAACTATCGGATGGAATCAATACATGGGCTACATGTGGCCATCACAAGTAAAGTCACAACGAAAACTACTTTTTGCTTGTGTGTGACAGTCAGACAATGAAAACTTTACAGCGGCCGCTGCCGCGAGTTAACGGGAGAATAAACTCCGGTGCACGAGCAGCACTGCAGCAGGCAGTAATGCAGCTGAACCACATTAATAAACAATGCACCACGACACTCTGGAGAAAGGTACAAGGCTGGAGAAGTAGTTATTTAATTTAATCTGGCTTCGTATAATTAAAAACTACCAGACGCAGTCCTCTATTGATGTTGTTGTGAGCGGTGTTGCGGAGAAAATCAGCGACGTAAAACGCCGTGTGGGTCATAAGAAGGCACGTAAACGGTTACGTCATGACGCAAACGATGACGCAATAATTCACCTTGGAACCTAATTCACCTTTGAACCTGCATCTGTAACAATGAGTGGACCAAAGAAAAGAAAAGTCAACATTGAGTGCCGAGTGTATAATGAGGAGTGGACAGCTAAATATTTTTTTACCGATCTGCTACTGGCCCGGCCCGTCTGTCAAATTTACAACTCATAGTGGCCCCCGAGCCAAAAGGTTTGCCCACCCCTGATATAGAGAATCTGAACAGCTCTTATCACGGCTGCCACTGAGGTACTTCCAGGTCATTTCACTCCGTTAGGAACCTTCCTAAGCTAAACTGGTAATATAACCGCAACCCTTGTCTGTCTGTCTTCTGCTGTTCCCTTTAGTGTTTACTTCCTGTCTGTATTTTGCTGTTCCCTTTAGTGTTTACTTCCTGTCTGTCTTTTGCTGTTCCCTTTAGTGTTTACTTCCTATCTGTCTGTCTTCTGCTCTTCCCTTTAGTGTTTACTTAATGTCTGTCTGTCTTCTGCTATTCCCTTTGGTGTTTATTTCCTGTCTGTCTTCTTCTGCTGTTCCCTTTAGTGTTTACTTCCTGTCTGTCTTCTTCTGCCGTTCCTTTTAGTGTTTACTTCCTGTCTGTCTTCTTTTGCCGTTCCTTTTAGTGTTTACTTCCTGTCTGTCTTCGTCTTCTGTTCCTTTAAGTGTTTCCTTCTTTTCTGTCTTCTTTTGTTGATTTCTCTGTCCTCCAGTTCTCTCCCTTTTAACCTCTTCCTTCTCTTGTACTGTTTTCTTGTTCTCTTTTTATTTTCTCTACAGTTCTGTGCTGTTCAAAAATATGAAAATGTATTTTCAAAAAGTATTCCATGGTGTTTTCTGATGGAGGAATTCTAATGTTTTTTAGACCGTGTAATCACGTTATATTCAATAATGTTATCTGAATTAAAAACATTTAAATCTTTATTTCAAACTGTCAACATAGTATCAAAAGAAAACACCATCATAAAGTATGCCGTTGGTTTTCAAACAAAGTTTTTGCAATACAAGAATCTCACACAGAACGACTGGAATAGAAACTACACAACACTATTAACGGACTAGAAATTTGAAGAATAGAATATACATTTCAAAGCATTTGATGTAATAGTGTGTGTGTGTGTGTGTGTGTGTGTGTGTGTGTGTGTGTGTGTGTGTGTGTGTGTGTGTGTGTGTGTGTGTGTGTGTGTGTGTGTGTGTGTGTGTGTGTGTGTGTGTGTGTGTGTGTGTGTGTGTGTGTGTGTGTTCACAGGACAGAGATGACTCCAGATAACCCTCTGTGGGTGGGGGCCTGGTGGATTGGATTCCTGGCAGGAGGAGCAGCAGCTCTGCTGGTAGCATTCCCCATCCTGGGCTACCCACGACAGCTTCCTGGTACCACACACACACTTACACACACACACATGATCTATTATGTATGGGAATGTCATTTGTCACTCAGTCTTATTTTCTCTTCCTCTCCCTGCAGGCTCTCAGGAGTACGTGGCCATGCGGGTTTCTGAAGCCCACCAGCTGAAGGATGGCAGCCACACCACAGCCGCAGACCCTCAGTTTGGAAAATCAGTCAAAGACATGCCAAGGTTAGGCATTTACTGAATAAGAAGAGGACATTAGGGGAGGAGTGGTTTATACTGTAGACAGACATGACATCACCATAATGTGTGAGGGCATGTATGGGTTGTAATAATGGCCGAGAGCATTCACATGAAGAGCTGTTTTTATTGTATTGTATTACATGGAACATATTCAGAGAAAGAACCTAGATATTAAGAAAGGAGGAGGATATTTAATTGTGCGGTGGCTGACAGGGGCGAACACGCACTGCAGCTTCAGAAACGATGGAACTGTGACAATGATAGTGATTGTTGACCAATTTAATAATCAACAAGCGCTCCGGTCTGTTGGAGATTAGGAGGATGTTTAAAACCAACCTCGTCTCCGCGTGTCGTTTGGTAAACTGGGTAAATTCGTAAAAAGGAAGGGATTAAGAAACACCAGAATGCAAGTTAAACAATAATCTTGTTTTAATGATACAAAGTAACAATACAAATACAAAGGAAGTACTTCCTGCTCTTTCTCCTGTCTTACTCTCTGGTCAGCCTAAAGAAAAAGAGATCGAACCAAAGGAAAACACAGGCTTTCGTACTAAAAACACAGGAGGAGGTGTGTGCGTGCTTTCCCCCAGAGGTCATCTTATTGGGAGAGACCAACACATGGCCTGTCGCACCCAATCAGTGCGACACAGCAGAAGAAACCCGGAAACAAAAAGTCTCTTTCAGTTTGACGAAAACCAGATACCTTTTGGTGTCTGGTACGAACCTGCTCTAAACAACAAGTTTCCTTATCTTATTTCACATCTTGCAGCCAGCACACACACATCCCCTTTATGGCCCTTTGTCCCTGTGTCCATCTTCCCCCCCTCAGGTTACCACACACAAGTTAAAAGTATGTTTTAAGATATAGTTGTTATAGTTGGCTAAATATACGTAATACATGTAAACTACTTTCATATCAATAATAACGAGGAACACATTACCTATGCTCTTAAGCAGTATTAAAGATGCTTTTCAAATAGTCAAACTTCACACAGGCCCAATATAGAGAACACACTCATTTGTCCTGCAGCCTTTCCATTTGTTTGAGCTATTGTTCACATCTTTACTTCAAATAAAAGGTTTCACATTGTATATTTCCAGCTTACTTTACACATACTGTTATTATTAATACAAAGTAATTAACCACACACATCTATTTAAAAAAAGTAGATTTCCCTGATAATTGACATGCTGAAAATCTTAAGAAGAATGTCCCCTCCCCCAGCTCTCTCGTCCCTGTCATAAAAGCTGCTTCCATTTCATATAGAGTAATCCAACATGTTTAAGCTAATTTCTCCACAATGTTTGTACCCACACATGAAAGAATAAAAACAGAGGTATAGTTGAACAGTAATCATGCAGCACATATATTTACTGCAATGAAAACACACACATTTGCCCTAAGCATTTGTAACGCACCCTCTTCTTTTATGAGGGAAACATTCCAGAGTTTTGGAGCTATCCCCAAATAAGGATGTCCCCTGCTCACATCCCTCTCTGAACACAAAGACTTCACCTCAATATATTGGGGAGGGAAAATATACTTTGTCCCTTCAAATTTAACACACATGAATATATATAAGGTGACTTTAAAATGAATATACTAGATTTAACTTTCCTGCCATAACACGGTACTTTAATACTTCAAATAATTCAAATAATCCTTCAGGTCCCAGCTGTGTGCGTCACTTTTTAGTGTCGCCTTGTTTCCGTTGGGTTTTGAGCTTCTTGCAGCGTTCTGCATTTGCAGCGTTTCGTTTATGCAACGCTTTAGGTAAACCCTTGCATGTTTCCTCATGTTGGTGTGTGTTCTTTAAATGCTACACGTGTTCTAAAGTTGGTGAAGATTTTGCTTCATTTGCATGCGTTTTGGCACATTTGTGATTTTTTTATTTGCATCGCTTTTGAAGCTGCAGCTCGTTTCTCCTTGTGGAAGTTTTTTTGGCGTGTTTGAACAGGTCAGTCACAATTTAAATTAGAAACTGTTGAGAAGGAAACATCTTGTTGATGAATGCATACATTCTAACCATTTAAAATCTGGATAATTACGACTGAAGTAGATAGGCAGGCAGGTAACAGTTATTATGTTGTTGATTATGTGGTGGTTGAAACAGTCTTTCCAACAAAATAATAAAACATAGAGAAAATAAATTGCAGCAGCCAAAGTGTGATGTCACCGCTGGAGCACTGAGGATTACACTCGCAAGTAGGCGATAATCATGGTACATTATGTAACAAGAGGAAATATCCTGTGCCATGTTGACCTGCAGTAGGAGAGTCTCCAGGCTGTTGAGATTAGAACAGCCGGCTTTAATTAAAAAGGAAAATTACGTTTATTAGACTCACCCCTCTTCTCTTTCTCTCTCCAGGTCCGTGCTGCTCCTCTTAAAGAACCCCCCCTTCCTGTTCCTGTGCCTGGCCGGGGCCACGGAGGCCACCCTCATCGCAGGCATGTCCACCTTTGGTCCAAAGTTCCTGGAGTCTCAGTTCAACCTCAGTGCATCAGAAGCTGCCATATGGTTCGGTGAGTGACCGAGGGTAAAATCAGACGATGCATCATTCAAGTCTATTGGAGTTTTTGATAAAAGGGCAGACAAAACTATGGTATGGCAACACTGGCCAATCCTTAGACACCTTTAATCTGATACTGTATCTTTAGTGCAAAATGGAAATTGAGACTAGAATCTTGAGCTGCAGGAAAGCCAATAACGTAACCAAAGGACAGGAGAGGGAGCATTAATCTGCGCAGTAAATTTTAATACAATTTACCAGATTGTAATACATGAGGTCTACAAGTACACTTGATGACTTGATGGTGGTGAAGGATCTCTCTATGATCATCACTATCATGTCAAAAGCTCTACTATAATGGATAAAAGCATGAGTCCTTTGGACGCTATATTTACAGCAATGCAGCATTACTGAAAGTGTATTTGTCTTCCCAGGATACATGGTGGTACCAGCAGGCGGGGGGGGCACCTTCCTGGGCGGCTACATCGTAAAGAGAATGAACCTGCGCTGTCGAGGCATCATCCGTTTCTGCATGGTGTGTGCCATTGTAAGTCTCCTCGCCATCTTCATCTTCCTCATCCACTGCCCCAACGTGCCAATGGCCGGTGTCACAGCACCATACCAGTACGACCTGATGGAGAAACACCAGCTGGACAGAGACTCGTACGACGAGCCCAGCCAGCTGCGCCTCAGGAACAGGTGGGAAGTGTTCCTGTTAATTACTCTTTTGACTTAAATGTGTTTTAGTCATAGCCTTCCTTCCTTTCATCTCATTACTGTCTTCCCTCTGCCTGCAGCTCTTTGGAGGAGACCCTGACGGTGGGCTGTAATGCCGGCTGTGGTTGTGTCAGAGAGCTTTACAACCCGGTGTGTGGCGCAGACGGTGTGATGTACTACTCCCCCTGCCACGCTGGGTGCAGCGTCGTCAACCACACCGACCGCCTCACAGGCAAACAGGTACACTCCACACACACACTGGAAACAGGTACACTCCACACACACACTGGAAACAGGTACACTTCACACACACACACACACACTGGAAACAGGTACACTCCACACACACACACACACACACACACACACACACACACACACACACACACACACACACACACACACACACACACACACACACACACACACACACACACACACACACACACACACACACACACACACACACACACACACACACACACACACACTGGAAACAGGTACACTCCACACACACACACACTGGAAGCAGGTACACTCCACACACTGGAAACAGGCACATTAAGGATTTACAGATGGCCCTGAGTAGTAAGATTCATCCCGCTTTCGTCTCATTAGTATGCATAGAGGGTGACAGGTGCTGTGACAGGTCACACCTCTACCTACTTATGCTAATGAGCTAAGTCCCGCCTCCCCTTTGTTCGAGGTGTGAGATCTCAAGTAGGTGTGATATCCTAAGTAGGTGTGAGATCCGTCGATAGGAGGGGGTTGATGTGTATTCACAGGTGTGAAAAGCCCCCACTGTTGCGCCTTATGGTGTATCATACAAAAGGTTTCAATCACATTAGTAGCCTATGCGTGTGTGTGTGTGTGTGTGTGTGTGTGTGTGTGTGTGTGTATGTGTGTGTGTGTGTGTGTGTGTGTGTGTGTGTGTGTGTGTGTGTGTGTGTGTGTGTGTGTGTGTGTGTGTGTGTGTGTGTGTGTGTGTGTGTGTGTGTGTGTGTGTGTGTGTGTGTGTGTGGGGAGACCTTCACTCCAGAGCTATAGGTGCCTGTCTTAACACCCCATGGCCCTGCAGTCGGCCAGAGGCTGTAAAAAGTCCTGGATGACTGTACAGAGATGACTGTGTGTGTATTAGAGAGCCTGAGGAGACACATTTTTACCGCCCATGCTTGACTGTTTATCTGTGCACTTTTCAACTGTATACAATACAACACAAAAATGCCCAGTGTTGCTAAGAAATAAGTTCAGAAAGCTCTGAAAGCTCTAACAAAAGTAACTCTCCAGGTATTTCAGACAGAGTATGCGGATTCGGTCTGATCAGAACAAAGAAAACACCTTTTGCCTTCCTAATGTCACACTTTCCTCTTTTCTATGGCCAGTGTCTGTAGAGTTGGGGGAGACTTCCTCACCCCTTCCTTCCATCTCTCTCTCTCTCTCTCTCTCTCTCTGTTTCTGCTGATGTGTAAAATATACAAAATAACGTTTTATATACTTACTCTCTTGTTAAAAGGCGATGAAGTTTGCAGCGTATGCCAGCCATCAGTGTTCTAGTTTTAAGGCTTTGCATACCTCAAAGTGTGTCTAAAAGTATCTTGGCAAGAGGAAAAAAAAAAAAAAAAGCCAAAATTTGCCTAGGCCATTTAAAAGAAACCGAATTGCTGCTAAGAAATAAGTTCAGAAAGCTATGACTCCAGTGGAACACTGTTAGAGTCAAACGTAACTCTCAATGTATTCAGACAGAGTATGCAGATTGGGGCTGATCAGAACAAAGAAAGCACCTTTTGCCTTCCTAGGTACGTGTGTGAAGCAGTCACGGATGTCTTCACATGGAGATGAAGACTCCTGTCTCTTAACACCCAAGGTCCTGCAGTCGGCTGAGGCTTTAAAAGTATAGAAAAAGCAGGTAGGAGGGGGTTTTTGAGAGGAGACTCTGAGGTGTCAATATATCCAGACCAAAATATGCTGATTCAGAGCTGATCAGAACACAGAAAGGCTGGGAAATTCTTTTTTAGTTTCGTCTACTATCTACATGTTTGTAATGTGTATGTACATATTATCAATATATATATAAGAATAAGCCTAAACAGTATTTTCTCTGTCATAAAAAAAACAAATGTGATGTTAATTTGTTAAACAACTAGGAATAATCCGATTGGTGGGTTTTTAGAGTCATAAACCTCGCTAGTTCAGCTGGGGTTTTTATAAAGGTTGCAGATTCACCAGAGAGGTCATGTAGTGAGTAGCAGATCATCTGTGTGCTTTTTTCCTGGACCCCGGATCTGATCTTTTGGAAGAAAAACACTGGTAAGTACTTTTTTTTATTTTTATAATAGCATGTAATTATTTAATGTTGCTTGGCTTGGATGTTGTTGTATTTACTGGCTTTTTTTTTATTTATGAGTAAAGTATCCAAAATAATGCTTTTAATATACTTACTCATTTCTATTAAAAGGCGTTGAATTCCCCACGTGAGCCAGCCAGCAGCGACCCCCAAGAGGACTCCTTTCTGGAGTTTTTACACACCCGTCCTGCCCTCGTGTCTGATCTCAGTGTGTAACACCTATGACTGGTTCATACACATCCCAAACGAGTCCGACAGACACAGCCCCTCTTCAGCAGGTGGGGGTCAACCCTCAACACAGAATCTGCTTGAGAATCAGGTCGATATTGAACTCAGGCCCTGATACACTCCTGACGAGTTATCATTCCGGTAAATGCCTTTTATTGTTATTTTATAAGATTAGCGCTAAATGAATTGTTTGTTAAATGTATAATCCTGTGTTCAAAAATACTTATCCTCTTATTTATTTTTTTATTCTCTCTCTTTTTTCTCTATAGAGCTATCCCCTATTATCAAGAGGACCCTTGCTGATGTTACGGTCAACTTTTCGGTCACACCAAATGAATAAGCTGGACGGGTCTCATGTAAACTGCTAATGATGTATCCGAATGGTATGTTGGCTTTATGACCATAAATGTAGAAGCGGTATGAAATGTTTCTTCAGTGGTGCCCCATCTATTTTTGATTTATCTTGTTTTTTTTTTGTTTTGTTTTTTGTTTTTTTGTTTGATGGGGAATGATTTCATAAACGGTCAAACATGGATGATTTAACAGATGTAGACAGGTCTTTTCTTCGGGATATACATAACATAAGCGGGCTAAGCAGTGATGAGGATTACAGGCTTGAAGACCTGTCATTTCCTCGGGGGTCGGGCAATATCAGTGAAATAGCAGGCTCAGCTGAAAACGAATCTCCTAGCCCCTCAGAAGCAGAACCCCCCACAGCTAGAGAACTGTCTTTTCTTGAGGATATGCGAAACATGCATGAGTTAAGCAGTGAGGAGGAATACGCTTTTGGAGACATGTCTTCCCCTCCGTGTTCAGGCAGTATCAGTGAATCAAATGACAAAGAAACAGTTGCATGCGTACATCCCCCCTCCTCTGAAACAAACTCAACATCTCCAGCATTAAATGACGCTATGGAATGAACACTAGACTCTTACCAGAACCGGGGGCTTTTAAATCAGCTCCCAGACGATGTACTCCGTCTGAATGGACAAAATGGCAAAGCTTCAGCCAATGCCGTATTACCAGTTTCCACTGTGCAAGATGGTGGATATATTAGTGACACTCTGAGTGACTCGGAATCATCAGTCTACAGTGTAGACTGATGATTCCGAGTCACTCGGAGTGTCACTAACATATCCACCATTTTGGACTGTGTAGACTCTACACAGTCCAAAATGGTGGATATGTTAGTGACACTCCGAGTGACTCAGAATCACCAGTTTCCTCCATGCAAAGTGGTGGACATATTGATCAGAATGACATTCCGAGTGACTCAGAATCACCAGTTTCCTCGTTACAACATGGTGGAGGCGCCAGCCGAGAAACCTCAACATGTGTTTTCTCTCGACCTGTATTCAATAACACAGAACTGCGTCAGACTCTAGTCCTAACTCCTCCTAACGCTGGCGTAGACTTTGCGGCCTATTATAGGGTTCTGATGAGCAATGTACATGCTATGCTACATGAGGCTTTTGCACGGGCAGAGAGGGAAGATCTTGTACAGATTGAACTGCAAGGTGAACAGCTACAGGCTAACGTGTCAGCCATTTTAAATGCCCATGGTGTTAATAATCTGAATGATTTTGAGGATGCCATGTTCAATGCAGTGCAGTCAAATTTGGAGGTAATGACAGACAGCAATCTTGAGCTTGTGGTGCAAATTGTTCAATCACCCCGTGGCGGTGGTGAGAAACGATTGGCTAGTAAAATGTTGGACAGTGAAATTGTCAGAAAGAAGAAGAGGTTTCTTTACGTTGTTCAGAACCCTTCCAACCAGCTGTGTTTTTCTATTAATTTAGCCATGTTGTTGCATAACAACATCACTGATAGCGAAGCTTATGAACGCGGTATACAGATTCATAGGAGGGTGGGTTTGACAGATCAGACAGCTGTGACATTCAACGACATTGATAAATTCGAAGAGAGTTTGAAATGCAAGATTGTGGTGTTTTACAGAGGCGACGATGATCGTGCCCACTGTAAATTCCAGACAGACGGCCCCAAACGAGACAAAACTGTGTTTTTGTTCCTCTTCAAAAACCATTATTATGGGATTAAAGACTTGAAGGGGTTTTTAGGCTCTCCATATGTCTGCGAACATTGTTACACAGGCTACAGCTCAAAGTGGACACACACCTGTACTGGTCATTGTTTTGTCTGCCTTGACCCCTCATGTACTCGGGAAGAGTTTAAACCCATCTTTTGTAAAGATTGTAACAAAAAGTGCCGTACGGTTGGCTGCCACTCTCGACATAAAAAACAGACACAGAGAGCATCAGGCATTGCCAGTAACTGCGATTTACACAAAAAGTGTGTAGATTGCCAACTTTCTGACTACACCCCCAAGAGTAGTGCAGATAAAACACACAAGTGTGTGGTGAAGAAATGTAAAACATGCGGCGAGAAATTACCCTCTGCTTCTTTAGGAGAGTGTGAAAAACATCTGTGTTACATCGGAGTGTTACCCAAAGAGACAGAACACAATGACAACATTGTGTTTTATGATTTTGAGACAATGGCGGGGGCAGAAGGTGCACATGCCCCTTTTTTGGTGTGTACAAAAACCCTTGCAGGCAAAATTTGGGTCGCTGAGGGTGTCGACTGTGCACTGCAGTTTCTGGCACATTTTAGGTCCCCCAAATTCAAAAATGCAACCTTCATCGCTCACAATGCTAACGGTTTTGACAGCTATCTCGTTATCAATGCAATGATTGAGCAGGGGCTAAAACCCTCTTTGATAATGCAAGGAAGTAAAGTGATCTCTTTTACTGACCAGGATTTCGGACAAAAGTACATAGACTCACTGTCTTATCTCTCTATGCGTTTAGCAGCAATACCAAAAGCTTTGGGATTTGAAGATAAAATCAAGGGGTACTTCCCTCACGGTTTCAGCTCTGAGGCCAATCTGAGTTATATCGGACCTTACCCACCAGCACACTGTTATGGGATTGAGCGCATGACAACTGATGAAAAGAGTGACTTTTTCAGATGGTATGAGACGGTACGCACAGGTACTTTTGATTTTCGAAAGCAGGCATTGCTTTACTGTAAAAACGATGTTGACATTCTTGCCCAGGGCGCCACTTTATTTCGAAAAGGGTTTCTCGAGGAGACAGGAGTGGATCCTTTTAGTCGGGGGACCATCGCTTCTGCGTGCATGAAAGTTTTTACAACAAACTTTCTACCGCCCAAGACCTTAGCAATTCCCCCACCCGACGACTACCGCCGTGAAAACAAGACGTACTCGGACGCAGGTATTCAGTGGCTGGAGTGGGTGGCCCAAGCCGAAGGTGTATTTATTCAGCATGCGTTGAATGAGGGTGAGAAACGAGTGGGTCGTTTTTTCGTGGACGGTTTTGCTGAAGTTGCGGGCGCAAAGATTGTATGGGAATTTCTTGGTTGCTTCTATCACGGGTGTCCATCTTGCTATAAGGGTCATGAGAAAAACCCCTTGACAGGTGGCACATTTGAGCAGCTCCATGCTGCCAGCGAGGAAAAGCTGCATGAGCTACAGTCTGTTCACGGGGCCAAAGTGATCGTTATGCGGGAGCATACATGGGGTGAGATGAAAAAATCCAATCAGGATTTGCAGGCTTTCCTCAGGGAATACAAAGCTCCAGAGCCACTGACCCCTCGGGAGGCTTTGTACGGGGGCAGGACATGTGCAGTGAAGTTGAGGCACACGGCAGCGGCCGATGAACTGGTTCACTATTGTGATTTCACCTTGCTCTATCCTTTTGTAAACTGTACAGGCCTATATCCACTTGGACACCCCCAGATCATATTCCGAGATTTCAAAGATCCTCAGAGTTATTTTGGGTTAATCAGAGCCACAGTAAACCCTCCCAAGGGCCTTTACTTTCCAGTCTTGCCCTACAGAACTGCACAACAAGTCCTCCAACTAATACGACCAAATAGGTCGATTGTTTTCCTTGTTTTCCGACCCATTAATACGACCCAGAGCAGCGTTTTCAATCAACGCGTTTTAAATCAACGGGAGGCGGCGTAATGACGTACAACGTCCTCGACAACTTCTGTTAAAAACCATCGTTTTTCAGACACGTACACTCTTCAAAAATCACGGCTGTCTGTCGTAGAACAAAACGTGATCCGTCTCTTAAATTTGTGTCGACCACAGACCTTATTTCAAGCTATTTTCCCAAATCCTATGGAGAAATCTCATTGGTTCTGAGGCGAGGGAACCGGAAGTGGTAAAATGCTAACTCACCGGGGTTTTGGAGTCGTTACTGCATCACTGACAACATCCATTTATTTCCCAGACAAGCTAATAAACGTGAGTAGTCAGATATCAAAAATATATTCATTTTGGGATTTGTATTATGTTGTTTTATTTTGTCGTCTAGCATAGTGACAAAGATTACTATGTTTACCTAGGAATAATGATAGCAAAGCTAAATTAGCCAAAAGTAGAATCAGCTAACGTTAACGTGAGCATGGAAGTTATGTGATCCATCGGTTCATGCGGTTGATCCAAATGTTATCACACGTCACATTCTTTATAACTATATTAAATACTATTTATCTATTAAGTGAAGAGTTACCAGGGGTGTAATACTGCCGGAACACCGCTCCGGCACCTAAAACGGGGATGGTTGTTAGCATCCGGTGCTAGCTAGCTATGATAACGGATAGGCTAAGAGGCTAATGTACCTAATGTAATGTTTACACAGTTAACTTTAGTCTAAGTTATCTCAGTGGGTCTGAAACAGTTTGGTCACCATATATGGAAACACATATTTCCAAGGCACACTTTTATATTATTGTAATGTTCCACAATAGGAGTCGGAAATTCAAGTTCTTAGGTTCAATAGCTCCTTTGGTAGTATACAAATACAGGTTCATAGGTCACAGGTTGCAGGTCGCAGGTTCAACGTCACACAGCACCCTAAAAAAAATCGAATGAATCTAAAACATCGATGAAATGTTTACAATTCATACTATTGGACATACAACAAATGCATAAAAAAAAAAACAGTAAATAGTTAAATATGCACAAAGATACATTTAAAAAAAGTATTATTCTTATCTTTTTTTTTTATTATTGAAATGTATACAGTTAAGTTTCATATGGGTGTTGACAGATGTATCCATAGATTTAGTTAATTTTGCCCTCAAAGTGCACAAGATTGATGCATTTAACTTCCCGGGGGCCTCCGGACCCCCCTAGAGGACATGAGGTCCACCCCCACTTAAAACATATTCACATGGATAGGATACTAAATAAATGTGCACACTTTTTATATAGTAACCTTTGTACCTCAGCCAGCAGGAGGGAGTTAGTTTATAAAGGTCCTTCACTGATCACTTAACTATCACGCAGCTGTGTGCAGCATTTAATGTAAGAATCACACATTTATTCAATAATGCAGACTTAATAAATGACCATTCTTTGCTGATTCTGGCTGGAGTGTTAATTGACAGTAGTTACATAAGCTTCAAAACGAGCCACAACTGCGCCTGCACACATGCAGAATTTATAGAATTAGCAATACACCCCTGGTAATGATGATTTTAGTATTATTTTCTGTGATGATGGAGCATCAACTTTTGGATCAACCAGATATTGACAGATTAGGGTTGTCCATAACAGTCACTTTAAACATGTGACTGACTCTGTATAACATTGTTTTCCTTACTCTTGTGATTTTTGTTCATCCTATCTAAAAGATAAAAAAAACATGAGTTCATTGTTTTAACAAGATTTTTCACGATATAATAAAATACATGAATCCTGTAAACATTTGTACTATAGTATTCTTATTTTTGGTATTCCCTGACATTATATGTGTTTCTGTTACAGATGCCTACTCAAAAAGTGTGCCAGACATGCAGGGAAAGCATAGGAGTAGCAAGTAAAAAATGCAAACAATGTGGTGCCATCCAACCCTACAAAGAGAAACTCTCCAAGCAAAAAGAAAAGGTTGCACAGGAGTGGAAGGCCACGCAAAAGAAAAACCACAGTGTCAACAAAGTGTATGACTCGACACATTTACTGGTAAGCTTTTTTCTCTTGCAGATGTCAGTTATCATAAAAAAGTGTGTAAATAATCCCTGATCTTAATCTTTTTATACAAATAGTTAAATTACTTAATTGATTTATACTTTCCAACAGTCGCCCTCATTTACTTTTTTAAAAATAATCCTAATTTCTTAATTAAGTTTATGTGAGAAGTACAGACTAGTGCACGATTACTGCACTTTAGGCTTGGGCGGTATTACGGTATACCAGGGTATTTCGAAATACCGTCGGTATGATTTTCAATACCGTGACTTCACAGACTGTGCGCCAAATCACAGATGCGTTTCATTCTATA
The DNA here is from genome assembly GCF_949606895.1 of Notothenia rossii. NCBI lineage: Eukaryota > Metazoa > Chordata > Actinopteri > Perciformes > Nototheniidae > Notothenia > Notothenia rossii. The sequence goes on from NC_136902.1 coordinate 49,031,929, forward strand.
CACAAGTTATTGAGCCGTTTCCGCTCTACATCCTGAACTCCTCCCTTCGATGCAATGCACTTCCGTTTTAGCGGACTGGGTTTGTTTTGCTAGCTAGCTCCGTTGTGCCGACAAAGCACTGATATCGCAGAGACAAAGAGGATATAACAATTACAACATGAAGAAAAGTGGTTCGGGAACTACGTGTGCGGTAGTTGGTTGCAATCACTCGAGAAAGCACCTGAACGAGTGGTTAGATAGAGAGTGCTACGACCACAAACCAGCACCCAGCCATGTTGTTCATTAAATACAGATAAACACAACAAATACTGCATGCATTGTATTTTTTAATATTATATATGAATATTTTCATAGTGATGTAATTGTGTTGGCTGCTTTTATATTTTAATTTGTAATACCTGTTAGGATTAAACATTTGATCTTTTTTGTTGAAGCCATTTCTTTAGTTTCCTCTCAACAATTAATTAATTCAGTGTTATTTATGTACAGTATGAGCTTAATATGAATGATGAACTGTTTTAAAAGAAATTGTAGCACTCTAAGGAACATATGAAATGCAATAATGCAATAACAGTGCAATAATGAAATTAAATTACATCAAACTTTATTTTCACTCAAACAGTACAGGCACATATGATATATTGCACAGCATAAAGAGATCATGTAAATTGTGCATTATGTAAACAACAGACAACTGTTGGCTCCTGTGGGCATGACCTAAATAAGGCAGTTTATTTTGGTTTTAAAATGCTGAGATATTTACTGCAGAACTGTAACCTTCCCTCAACAAAATCGTCAACAATTTTCGGGAGCATGTGGGCAAAGTAGAATGTGCGCAGCCTTATGATATGCCTTCAGACTGTCCATTGCTTTTCCATCTATTGCCATGGATTGAACGAAGTAGGAGCAAATTTTGCTGTACGTTATGCTGGGCCACGTCGTCATGTTATCCTCCCAGTTTTGCACTGAATTCGGGTGGGGGAGAGTAACGCCATCTCCAGTCAAAGAAGTAGAATCGTGTTCCCAAGCTAGCATCACTGTTAGCATCGAAATCGCTGTGTTTACACCAGTGCCCGTCTGACTGTTTACACCGGTTTACACCGACAGACGCTGTGCAAAAGACTTCCGGCGGAAATGAAGTGCATTTGTGTAGGGTTATGGCGCTACCCGTGGTTTGGCGCGTAAACTTGTCTATTACACTGACACAGAGTTTTGACAGGGACGACATTGATTGTAATGCACAGCACGCGCCAGCAGAGGGCAGGGGAGGGCAGTCTGTCTTTCCCGCTCTCAGAGCTCAGCACAGAGCTGAGCTGAGCAAGATGGCGGCAGCATTTGCCGGCCCCGAACTCGGACAACTACTAAAAAAGAAAAATACCTCTGCGCCTGTTTGGGACTATTTTGGGTTTACTCGTCGCCAGTGACTTCATCCAGCACAACGAGAGACAGAGGCACTTCTTTGGGAATGTTTAAGACGGGGTGAGTGAGTGTTGACATTTTTTAATCCTATGCAACTGGTTGATGGTTTTGTAGTCGAGGTCGGACGGTTTTAAAAACGAAAGCATTTACGTGCTAAACATTCACGCGAGTAATCCAATGAATCAAATGGAAATAAGGTTTTTAACACATGCACGGAATAATATTGCCAAACTAGTTAGTGAATATAGCAAACTTTATTCAATAAGTCAAGTATTTACTCCCGGAAAATGTTTATGTATGATGATATATTGCTAACTTAGCTCACTATGGAAACAACGTCGGACATCTACAAACGCGTCCTGTATTCGATCTCAAAATGTGCCATTTGCACAATGTGTCATGTATGCAGCCCTTGTTTTGCACTTGCGCGCACGTCGCGGCACTTTGCGAGCGTCTACCGGCTCGGGCTGCATTTTACACCGAACAGATAATATACCGTTCGAAACATCTATTTGCCGCCGAACGCCACCTCACTCAAGTCGACCCAAGTCATACCGTCAGTGGCGGCTGGTGGAAAATATTTTTGGTGGGGCTGTTGATATAGTGAGTAAAAAAAATGTTTTGGGGAGAAATTACCCCTTAAATTGGGACTGATACCGTCATATACCGTATACCACGGTATGATGTCAGCAAGGTATGACGGTATGAAAAAAATTATACCGCCCATGCCTAATGCACTTCATGTAATGTGTTAAGCAAAATTGTTGTCACCGTTGTATTTAAATCTGTAAAGGCATAACACATTTTTTCGAACTGATGTTAGATAGTGTTTGTACTTGCAGGTACCCAGTTTTAGTAAAACATTATTTCTTAACCAGAAGTAACATAGTTCAGGCCAGTGGTTATTCCTAGAATCAGAGCTTCAATGTACATGTTTTGCTAATTATATCTTACAAAAAAACCTGCATTTTGGTGTTTTATATTTTATTTTGGAACTTCATAGTATGGAAAACACATAATTATATGACTATGGTTTCCAAAAGTAAAATAAATGAAATATCATATACATTTTTGAATAAATGGTAAAACCAAGAATGTCACAGAATCAAAACCAGCCCATATTAATATAGTGCTTGAAAGACAATCAAGACCTGGAAAGAGTTAGTATTAATAAAGAGGCCCTTAAAAGCACTTTCATTAAGCTTACCAGAGTCTCTGACTTTGAGCCGTGTTCGAACAGTCATTTCAAAATTCCCCTGTAACACCAGCTTTACATCTGAAGTGCTGTTAATGCAGAACTTTGAACCTGAAATGATATAGGTTATAGCTTGCTGACATGTTTCAAAGCTAAATGTAGCTTATTCAGATATCTGAACGTGAGAGTTAAATGGACCCATATTAGGGATGCCAGAAACTGACCATGATCAAAATCGGACAGCCCTGGCGAATATTAATCGATTATTCGCCGCCGAATTGAAACTAAGCCAGGAAAAAAAAGAAAAACATAAATAATAATACAAATATATATAAATAAAATCGAATTTTAAAAATAATTTTCGATTATGGAGACTATAAAGAATATTCGAAAAATAGAATAATCGCTGGCATCCCTAACCCATATAAAAAGAACTATGCCCATGTAAAAAAAACTCTAAGTGAACCCAAGCTCGATAAACTTCTTTTTTTTTTACAGTTCTTTTTTAGGGGCTCACCTAAAAGGGGTCTAAAATCACACCTGGTTAATTGTGGGGTGCCTTCCTCAATGTGCACACGTATCACATCAGTGCATTTTTCACTTATGCAAAATAAATGGAGTTATAATGGCTTTAGGTGTGTGATGATGTTTAGAGCTGTTGTGTACATAATATTTCTTGTTTTTTTGTGTCCATTGTGTTCCAGCTCCACAAATGGAAAATGTTGGATCGGCGTCCCATCCTCCTTCTTGCCAAGAGAGGCACAAATGGTTTTGCGGCCGATTGCATCTGTCCATGGCAAATCGAGACAGAAGATGGTAACAATGCACTTGTTACCATAAAGAGGATTTACGAAAGCCTTATTAATGGTAAAGTATACAAATCTGCATGCTATATTTCAGCAATGTATCTGTTAACATTTTTTGTAAATTAGTTGCTCAGTTATCTGGTTTTAAATGTAAAAAAATGTGAATCACTGTTTACCAAGTAGTAAAAATATGTCGTTATGTCTTGTTTTGTCAGTTAAAGGGCCCATGTCATGCTTTTCTGGTTATTACCCGTCCCCTTGTGTGTTATGAAGCTTTTCCTGCATGTAAACGGTCTGCAGAGTCACAAACCCTCAAAGTACACCCTGTAGCGAGTAAAACTCTAACACAGAAAATACCTGTCTATGCTGCTCTTTTTCAAAAAAAAATCTTCCTGAGTATAGTGACGTAACGGGCATAGTGACGTACCGGCTCACACACACTCACTCAGCCTTATCTTTTCTCAGCCGAGGCTCTGTGGATCTCCTCACGCACACACGCACTCACACTCACAGCCTGGATGTGAGTGTGTGTGTGTGTGTGCGCTCAGGCTGAGTTCCTCGCTGTCTCGCAGACCCCACGCAGCAACCAGGAAACAACACCAGTAATCCAGCTCACACTGTCTGCTCCTCGAGCCTCAAAGGGCGGAGCAGCGAGCCCCCCAACGTCCCGCCAACACGGCACCCAGACCCCACGCAGCATTCTCATCTGTTTGTCCTTACTGGTGTCATTTCCTGGTTGCTAACAAACGCCATTGTAACACAGAATCACTGATGTTCCGCTGTTTCATTTTTAGCTGTAATTACTCAGATTATAAATGTATATGGCGGATTATACTTGGTCATTTATTCACCATGCGTCTACTTTTTTTTCTTCTCAATAGTGACTTTGGCAGTTGAACCTGAGGGCCCTTGTACCACACAGGCAGAAATGGCCGCAGACCCAGGATCAGACTTGTCTGTACCTCTTACCACCGAGACTGACACTGAGTTCACTCTCTTCCTCACTCCTGTGTCCTCCGGCCTGACTCCTGCTCTCTCCTCCGGGCTGACTCCTGCTCTCTCCTCCGGGCTGACTCCTGCTCTCTCCTCCGGCCTGACTCCTGCTCTCTCCTCCGGCCTGACTCCTGCTCTCTCCTCCGGGCTGACTCCTGCTCTCTCCTCCGGGCTGACTCCTGCTCTCTCCTCCGGGCTGACTCCTGCTCTCTCCTCCGGCCTGACTCCTGCTCTCTCCTCCGGCCTGACTCCTGCTCTCTCCTCCGGGCTGACTCCTGCTCTCTCCTCCGGGCTGACTCCTGCTCTCTCCTCCGGGCTGACTCCTGCTCTCTCCTCCGGGCTGACTCCTGCTCTCTCCTCCGGGCTGACTCCTGCTCTCTCCTCCGGCCTGACTCCTGCTCTCTCCTCCGGCCTGACTCCTGCTCTCTCCTCCGGGCTGACTCCTGCTCTCTCCTCCGGGCTGACTCCTGCTCTCTCCTCAGTGTCTTCCTCACAGAAAATAAGACCAACGAGGAATAAAGTGGCAATTAATGGTATGTGCGGGTTAATTAGTAATTATCTTATTTACATCGACTGAAACTGTGTTTGATTTTGCACATTGAATTAGTTAAAGAGAGAGAAAACAATCATCGGTACAATTAGAATACACCACCTTTTGTTTTGTTTAAGACTTTGCAGTATCAAAAGTCTCAGTGCCATTTTGAACAGTTTAATTGAGCACAATGTGATGTTAGGCAATGTTTAGGAGGTTATTGCTGAACTTCAACTTATTACCATCTTTTAATTCCTTGCAGAATGTCCCATTCATCAAGGGTCAGACACTTTCCCCTACAAAAAACTACTGAGGGAACGAATCAGGGAGGTTTGTTTAGAAAATATTTTTAAATAAATAAACAATGACAATAATGTTTCCGTGGAACCAAGTCTTATCTTATTGGATTTTCGTATACTTTGTTTAAAAGGACTGTTTCAGTCTTAAGCATGACTGCTAATGTAAATATTGAAATTACAGTAACAATAATTTATTATTAATTTAAGGTTGAGGTACTTGTGTAATGCTTCATGTCACATTAATGCATCATTTCCAGCCATTTATTTGTATATTACATTTTTTCTTGTAATCCTTTGTAGGTGAATTCCTATTCTTGGCAGTACAAATATTTTTTTAAATAATAATAGTATTCCAAAATATTAAACTGATGGGGAAAATGCTATTGACTATGTTACAGTCCTTCATATGTTTGAGTTAATCGTACCTACTATTATTTCAAATTATCATTTGATTTCACTGGACTTTTTGTATTTACATGTATGACATTTGAAAAAAATGAAGTTTACCTAAAATCTGTGTTTCTTTACTCAGGGCCATACCGAGGTGTTGGTGCAGTGGCAGTCTTGCTCTGGATGGTATGTATCTAATCTGAAGTTTCCTTCAGTGTAGCTGATGGGTCTGGCAGAACAGGGGCCACAAAGTAGTCTTACCAACCAACTTCATCAACCCTGAGATCACTAACTTAAACATTTTGGGTTCCTCAGCAGTAAATTGAATTTAGTTGATCACATGGGGGTGGGGAGCCATGTCATCAATGGCTCTATCAGACGTTTGCGCCATAAAGTAAGACATCCAAGTTCTCTGCCCTTCGTCATTCAGACATCGCGCCCTAGAAACGCTGTCTGATTGTAACACATAAGCAGGGAAGTAGCCTACATTGAAATAGAAATTAAAATATACAATAGAGTTTATCATTGATCAATATCACTAAAGGTTAAATGATTGATATGTGAGGCTGGATGGTATTTGATCTCTTTTGTAATTACTGACTTGTTACATTTGTTCTTAACAATTATACTATAAGTATAGTTAGTAGTAATAAGTAGTATTATTTCTGTGTGCAGTCTTGCAGGCAGTTGTCTAAGTTTAGTGCTGTATGTTTGGGCATTGATAAGACAGCAAATTCAAAGAATTGGTCAAATGAAACATTGACTTTGAAATAAAAAATGTACCTTGTATTATATATGATGTACGTGTTATATATAAATATATACATTATACTGCACTTTCATCATGATATTTTTGAGTGACTTAGTATATCTTCTCATTTGAAATAGCATTGTCAACATACTGTAGAACTACATATTCCAAAAAGTTATACTTTTTGCTGTGTCAGTATTGTCATACTGATATTCTGTACAAACTGTGAAGTCCACTGAGACAAATGTAACATTTGTGATATTGGGCTATATAAATAAACATTGATTGATTGATTGATTGACTGTTTCTGTTTTACAGTGGGGCGAAGTGGAAAAATTCCTGGGAGCCAAAGGAAAACTTTTCCAGTTAAATATGGCTGACTTTTTTTTTTCTACTTTGGAGTAATAAAATACATATAAAAAAAACATCTATGTAAGTGTTGTGCCTATTTGTGTTCTTATGTTATCAGTGAGCTGAAGCCAAGACAAATACAAATATGTTTTAAGTGTATCCATACAAACTCATTCTCTAAAACTGTCATGATTGGTCTGTTGTGAATGACACCCATGAGGAAAAAGGTCTTATACATTATATCACATCGGCAGGGCTGTGATGTGATGAGGCCCTCACGAGCATCGACGGGGGGGTGGTGTGTAAACCCTGGACACACCAAGCCGATTACAGCTAGTGGAGCCTCGCAGCAGAAACTGTGGCGCGCTCAATTGCGCCGCATTTGCGCATCAGATGAGGCTCCCTCCACAAGATGAGGGCGAGAGGCAGACGCAGTCTGTGTGATCGGCGTGTATGGAGGGGCGGGCCTGCACATCGGCATATCACAGACTGGTGCATACATTGTACAGGCGGCAATTTGAAATGGAACGCAGCCCACACACGGCAGACAAACCCAAACACTTTTGGAACACGCCACCTCCAGACACATTAACATGCACTCCCCTAACTTTCCCCTAATCTGACATTGTATTTCATTCCATAACATATAAATATACTGTTCACCCATGTGAAACACACACACTGAAACCAAAATAATTTACAAACATGTAAAAATCTTTCATATGCGATGGAAACTTCTGAAGCAATGGAAACAGGAGTCAGAGAGACACGAGGAGAGCAGGAACTTTGATGGCAAACTGATGGTTTATTCACAAGACATGTTGTGTGCCACGAATTGACACAAAAGATGCCAAACCAATTCTGAAGATCTCTACCCCAGACCCATATTTAGCTAGTTCTGAGAGAAGAATCAACATTGTGCATAACAAGATAAAACCAACACCTCTATCAGCTGACGCCAATAGGCAGGAAAAGGGAGACAAAACACTGAGAGCACAGTAGCCAAGGCTACAGGTGCCTGTGCTCAGTCAGGACAAGACCTGGGGGGTATACCACGAAACTGGTTCAACCTAACCTGGATATGTTTGAGTTAGCCGGTTGGCCTAATCCAAAACATACGCCCTCTCGCTAAACGGCACTACGACACGGGTTATCAAGTGGATCGCTCAAGCCAGCCGTGTCCTATCTAGTTAGGTACGCGTTCACATAAAAGGGGTAGTATTTGGAGCATTCGACCAATCACAAACATGGAGAAGCGTACTGACAGCGCAGCGCGTATACTTCCTGAATGAAAAGTCAACTATATAATTAGACAAATATGAAGACTTTAAACATCCACGACTCAAACACTTTATCCAGGATAAAAGCCACATAGCTGCACCTGCAAGGTGAACACAGCTGGTAAAAGAAAAAGTGTTTGAATGCGTACATTAACAGGTTTATGATATGCCCCGTCTAAGACACGATCTGACTTTAATTACATTTGACTCGAGTGTTTCGTAATGTGTTGCTTAAAATAATACTTTTGCATACAGTATGTGACACTGTAAGTGTTGCACGGCCAGATACGGCTCAGCTGACTCAGATAAGGAGATATATGATACATTATGATGTGATGCCGCGGACTGTACTGTTACTTTGATCCAGTTACTTATGTTGTGGCAGATATTTAATTAAGCTTTCTTAACGCTAATGTTATAATAGTCGGATTGCTCTGAAGATGGGAGGTGATATTCTATTAATGTTCACATTCACACGTGAACACGTTTGGTTCTATGCAAACTCAGTAATATCCATTGTGATACAGTTATAAGGCCTTCACAAGAGACTGTCAGTGGAGATTAAAGGGGATCAGGAGCTCACGTCTTCTCAGAGTCCTTGGTATCTGGCTTGATGATTGTCTCACATTTCTAAACTTCATGTCAATAACCTGCTTAAAAAGCTGAGGGTTAGGCTAGGTTTCTTCTACAGGAACAAGTCCTGTTTCTCTGCTTGAGGCCAGGAAAAGGCTAGTCACTGTGACCTTTTGACCTGTGCTGGACTATGGTGATTTGATCTATATGAATGCACCTGCCAATTGCCTGGTCAAGTTAGATGCTGCGTATCACAGTGCACTGAGATTTGTGACAAACTGTAAAGCATTAACCCATCACTGTACCCTGTATGCAAGGGCTGGTTTGCTTTCACTAACTGTACGGAGGCTCAGTCACTGGTACATTTTTATATACAAAGCCATGTTAGGGAAAATTCCATCTTATATCTGCTCCCTGATCTCACGGAAAATTGTAAGTGGCTACTGCCTGAGATCGAATGCTGTGGTTTTATTAAATGTGCCAACTGCTAGGACTGTCTTAGGGAAGACAGCTTTTAGATGCGCAGCTCCTCTGTCTTGGAATAGTCTGCAAATTAAATGGAAACTGAGCAATCTGGTGCCACTAAATGTTTTTAAAGCTCGGTTGGATGCTACTCAATCGGAAGCTATTGGTACCTGTTTATGTGGATAGTTATGTAAATGGTGCTGTATGATGTCCTTTTGTTGTTCTGTTTATGTTTTTATGTTTCATGTGGAACCTACTTGAGCAGGTCTCCCTTGAAAAAGAGATCAATGATCTCAATGGGATACACCTGTATAAATAAAGGTTTGAAATTAAATTAAATGAGAGTCATCATCATCATGTTCTCTCTGCTGCTGCTGCTGCTGCTGCTGGCAGCTGGAAGTGAGTCAACACTTATTATACTGCTGTTTAACAGGATAATCTGTCATATAACTTTTTTTTGTATTTGTACAGGTGTGAAGTGTGAACAGTTGACACAGCCAGCCTCTGTGACTGTGCAGCCAGGTCAACGTCTGACCATCACCTGTCAGGTCTCTTATTCTGTTAGTTAATAATAATAATAAAATTCAATAACGTGCTTTAACCACTAGGTGCCCGTCTATCAGCTGTGCACCGTTATGGTGTAAATACTGCCTATCTACCAATTGGATCAAATATAAAAGTCAGCCGAATTACTGTTGATATTGCAAGGAGACATATTGTGTGAAAATAAATCTAAGATGTTGTTAAATGGCTGATATATTTGTGATCCACGTCACATTTTCAGTTTTGGCGGCAGTTCTTCTTGTTTGTATAGAAGTCTTCTCATCAGGGCTCTATAAATAGATAACTACGGCAGATATGTAATATGTAATGCAGCCGAACCATGTATTACAATGCCGTTATGTGATTAGCTCCAAAGAGAAAAGCAAGCAAACTCGGAATAAAGTATTATTTAATTTTTTTTAAATGTTTTCGGATTTCACATCGCATAAACACCATTTCCCAACGTGCATTGCGGCTAAACCATGAATCACCGAGCTGAGGATCTTGGTTATGGCTAGAAAGGATCCGTCTTGTGTAAAACTCTCGCGAGAGTTCGGCTGAATGTCACGTGGCTGAATGTTTACGTTTGGCAGGCAGCCTTTCAGTTAGGATCGTTAACATCAGTTGGCCACAGCAAATGATGGTGAGAAGCTAAACTATCTATTAATTATGTCAATGACAGGGAGTGTGATTGTTGAAAAGCGGTCTTGCTGGTGTTCAAAGAAGAATGACAACACTGTAGATCACCAACACTATGGTTTATTTTTTATTCACAGGCAAGTCAACGTTGTCGCAGTAAAAGTCCCAAGATAGCTCCTGGTGCAATAAAATGTTCCCTTGCAGTGTTTTACTATTATGTCTGATGTTTCTCTATTAATATTGCTGCTGCATTAATGTGTATGTTGCATCATGTTACTGCTGTAGATGTGTTTCCGAGCCGCTCCGATTACAACGAGAGTTACAACGAGAACGTGACGTCATATTTACAATAGAAGGATCCTTTCTAGCCTTAACCGAGGATCTTGCCTACGTCTGTTTCCGGTATTGTTTTTGACGGATGTATTTTGTTATACACACATTCCTTCACATTTAAATTAAAATGTACATTAAAATATTTCGTGAGGCTTTCTAAAATGTTTTAAAATATAACTACGGTTCGAGTTGAAGAGTTTATAAATTAACATGAACCGAAGCTGTTGCCTGGTAACGCAATCGTGCAACGTCACGTCCGTTAATTCCACATCCACACACATCGATTTAATAAATGAATGTAGCCTTTGTATCTGCTAAAAGAGGTGCCGACCAGCTGGGGCAACAGAAAATTGGCGAAATTGAGTGTGACTATTACAAATGAAATCATTATTATATTAATATTGATAATAATAACAACCGACCGTCGGGGTAGCATTTGCTTGGCATTTCCGGTTATATCTCCACTGGTTGGGCCACGTTAACAATACTGTGTAATTGTCACGTTTGAAGGGACGAAATCGTGACAGCTTCACGTCTCCCATCATGGTAAATCGTCACATGTTCACGTCTTGCCGTGATACCGGGTTGTGCTGACCATGTCCATGCCTTTATGACAACAGTGTACCAATCTTCTGATGGCTACTTCCAGCAGGATAACTCACCGTGTCACAAAGCTCAAATATTCTCCAACTGGTTTCTTGAACATGACAATGAATTTTACTCAAATGTCACAGTCCACAGTCATCAGATCCAAATCCTACAGTGCACCATTGGGATGTGGTGAACCAGAGATTTGCGTCATGGATGTGCAGCCGACAAATCTGCAGCAACTGCGTGATGCGATCAGGTCAATATTGAGCAAAATCTCTGAGGAATGCTTCCAGTACCTTGTTTAATCTATGCCATGAAGAATTAATGCAGTTCTGAAAGCAGATGGGGGTCCAACCCATCCTAGCAAGGTGTACCTAATTAAGTGGCTCGTGAGTGTATTACTTAGCTCAATTTGTATTGTTAGTGTGTGTCTGTAGGAGTAAAGTCTAGACACATTCTTTGGATGTAAGCATTGGCTAATTAAACAGGTCATGATTAAATGACATGATGATAATAAGGGTGATCACCAAAACCTTATACCAGGGGTGGGGAACCTCTGGCCCTCGAGGTAACTCGGATCTGAAGGTGACTGATAACTGCTAATGGCATTTAGTTGAATACCAGACATAGTAAATGCAAAGCAGGATCATATAAAAAAAAAAGGTAATAAACAAGCCATTCAATCGTAATACTCGTTTTAATACGTTGACATGCATACAACACAATAGACTTGTTAAGTCCTGTTCGTTGTCCTGTTTGTTGTCCTCATCACCGTCCTGTTAGTTTTCTTCATCACCGTCCTCATCACCGTCTTGTTCGTTGTCCTCATCACCGTCCTCATCACCGTCTTGTTCGTTGTCCTCATCACCGTCCTCATCACCGTCTTGTTCGTTGTCCTCATCACCGTCCTCATCACCGTCCTGTTCGTCGTCCTCATTACCGTCTTCAATGTCTTCCTCCATCATGAGAAAAGACGACTCCGAGCCAATACAGCTGTAGGTGCTGGTGACTCTGCTCAGTTTCTGCTCCAGAAGATATTGATGGTGTAAAATACAGCAGTGCAGTCCCCTGTATCCCTCTTCTGTTATATCGCTTGGAGAAACTAAAATAAAAAGACAAAATGACAGTCTATGTAAGGAAACTTTTAGTTAGCATTGATGTTGGTTCCATATAAGCAATTTGAATGTTTAACTCCGAGGCTGTATATTAGCTAAAAAGATTTGTGATTCAGAAAAAATGCAATCATTACAGATGCTATTCAGTGATAGACATTTGACACTGGGAGGGGGGCAGTGGCAAATGTTATAAATCGGTATTTGTGGAACATACTTTGGTTCCTGATGTCGTCTTTTGTCTGATGAAGGAGGTGGTCCAGTTTGTCCAGTGCCTGCCTCAGATTTTGACAATGCTGGGTCATCTCCTTCACAATGATGACTTTCTCCTCTTCCATATGCCTGACCAGCATAACCTGGTCAAAAAGTCGCCTCTTTGTGCGCAGGTTCACCACTATAATGGAAAAAACACAAAATATAACAACCACAATGGTAAGGCTAATAAAACAAATAATATCAGTTTGTATTCAATCTTTTTTAATTAAATTGACCAAAACCTTAAAATCTGGTAAAAAAAAATTCAACCTCGCCGCTTGCTGAATTTTTTCAATTCTGTCTATGTTGGCAGAATTACATTCAGTATGTCTTGAGATTCAACATTAGTATGCAGTTCAGGGTGGTCAGGAAGGGTTTTACTGTTTCCATAGATATGCCTGTCCCAGTGAGACTAGACTATTAAGACTTGATAGGGCAACATCATACAGACCTTTCAATATAATTATTTTAAAATGATTTGTTGTGATCATGATGATTTGTGACACCTATGTTGATAGCTCTGTGTTACATTGGTGATTGTATTCTAGTACTTCAACTGAATTTATGGAATATCTAGGGCAAACAAAAACAAGTTGTTTCTTACCATCTCCTTGCGCCTCCCAGGGCAGAATGACATCCTCAGACAGACCGCATGCTGCTTCTGTGTCAATTTTCTCTGAACAGGCATCAATGGTGTTGTACTGCAGTATCCTCTCTCTGAGTTTCTTCTTGAGCTCTGTCAGTCTTCTCCGTTTGCGTTGCCTTGTTTGGTTGCTGTCTGTAAAGTAAAACAAAATACAAATAAACTAATATTAATAATACAAACAACAACAACAAGAAACAAATATTGTTTCTAGATAACGTAATAATAAATACCATTTTGTCGATAGAGGTCGTGTTTCTTTCTTCGGAGGGAATAAATAATTTCATCTATTTCTCTCTGGAGCTCCTCTTGGCTACTCTGGGCTCCATGTTTCTCTTGAAAACAGAAACAACAAGGTGTAATCATAAAACATGAAGCCAAATGTTTGGAAATATGGAACCAAATCTATACCACAGTGATCATATAACATACCAGTGGCTGCCCATTGCTTGACCTCCAACACCCACTGCTCCGTGTCCTCCAGGGAGATGTTCAGCTCTTGCTTGAGACTCTCAAGATTGTCCACTTCAGTTTGTGCTCTCTGTGTAGTCTGGTTAGAATGTTTAAAAGGAAAAAGTGAATATGCTTTCCAGTTGGATGAGAAGGTTGCTTTTTACTGAATTCCTTTATGCACATTAACTGACCAGACAACAACATGAAATGCTAAACACCTTCTCTTCAAGGTTGGCAAGTATCACCTTAGTGTCCCTTTTTTTTCAAGATCAAGCAGGATTAACATTATTATTATTATTATTATTATTATTATTATCCAGAAATTCAGATGAATCAACCTATAGTGCTTTATTAAAAACAAACAGAACAGAGACTCTCTTGGCAGAACAGTGTGCCATGGCAGCGCCATCATAATGAAATGATTGCAGAATACATTCAATTCAACAACATGTAGCTAAGGATGGTGTTAAATTACTACAACAACAAACTCGGATAGTCTTAATATACATTTTGAAATGCAGCATGGACGTCTTACTTTGACAAATCTCTTTGAGAGTGTCTTGTGGAGATTCTCCACCTTCCTGTGGTTCCATTGCATAGCCAGCACGGTTATCATATCTGCTCTAGCTGTAAACACAAAAACATGAAAATTCATATGAGCTTTACAATGTGGCACTACTTAAAACTATTTGTTTTCCTCTACCAACCTGATTTGGTCATGTATTTTGTTGTCAGAGCTGCCCTTGAGAGGAAGCTGTTAACCTGTTCCACTTCCTCGCCGACAGTATTTCCAGCACCTTCCTGGCTTCTGCCACCCCACTTCACCTGCTCAGAATCATAAACAATGAGATCTAGCTATTTAGTTCAATATTATAATTTCTTGTACTGTACATCTTTAGTTATCATCAGTGTCAGGAGCAATTTCAGAAAGTTAAAATGTTCTGATATTGAATTATGCTTTGAACTACAATGTCACAACTGCAGTTATTTGAAGCTCTATTCATTCATTATTTCTACAGTGCGGATATATTTACTAAAATAAACATAATGGGTTTTGGAAGCCTATCCTTGTGACAGTCTGTTTTGTTACAATTTTGTCAACATTTGTAACTATTACAATTATTCCACAGGCTTGAATAGAATATACTACATGATATTCTTATGTGCACTACAATTTCTAAAACATTTGAATCTAGTGACACAAATGTTTAACTTGCATACTGTACCTCGCATTTGCCTGTGTGGGCCTTGGCGTGCATTACAGAGAGAAAAGGTTTCATCTCTGTAAGTGGTTGGAGCTCAGGCAACTTTGCTGCCATCTTCTCCAAATAAGGCCAGTACCTGTAATGACAAAATCAATTAGCTTTTCCAGTTGCATGATGGCATAATAGTAAAAAGATAAACCAGGTCCTTAAAATTACCAGTACAATCCTTGTAACCAACATCAGCATTTATCCAAATGAATGCTTTTTTTGCTTTACATCTACTGGATGTGCAAGAATTAAATAGATAACACGTTTCCCACAAACACTTCCAATTTTGCAATAGTTATAACTACCTGCAGGCAACATCCATACAAAAGAATGTTGCATTCGCAACTTCAGCCAGCTCCTTCTGCAGGAACATTGGGTAGGCATATATTTCACCACGGTAGTGATTTAGGCCTTGTAGTAAGATGCCATGTCTGCACACAGCTATTTGCAGTCCTTCCTCATCCACCTTGGCCCTGGACTTGTGTGAGGTTTCTCTGCAAGCTGTGAATGTTGCCGGTCCACAAACATCAGGACCACTTTTCTGAAATAGACACAATCTGTTACATTTAACCCTGTGCTAAGAAAAATAAATAAAGGGTTAGGGGATTGAATAGATTCTTACAATCGTCATCTGGCTCCTGATTTTGTCGACAAAGGCAGACACTTTACTGTCCTGGGCAATGAACAGTCCATCAAATAGAGACGGTTCATCTGTCCTGCGAAATTCGAGAAAGACATTGTAAGCAACATTATCATACGTTTGATTGTGTCCTCTATTTAATGTGGCCAATTTGCTTTTGCCATAACATTTTCATAAATGTGGAAAAGGTCTTTGTGAATTTGATCTGTAATTCTGTGTAAAGTCTTTTGCCACCATTATTTAACATTAGTGAAAAGTTTACTGACTTCTTGTAAAAAGGTAAAAATAAAAGTACATCCTTTATATTGATGGGCATGGAATAGGGCAGAGGAAGGCATAGAAAAAGGTTCCTGGGCAATTTAATACATTTTTCATGAAGCGATTATATCCAAAACTGGTTCTTAGCTCCAACATATCCAACTAACGTCAACCATTTAACATTTTAAAGTTGAGTTAACTTTACAGGCGTCATATACAATAATGTTTATGAATTGGATTTATATAATTATGTGTAATTTCAAACCAACTATTGTTTTCTGATGGTCTACAAACTTTGGAAAAAGAAATTGCAGAGTTGGGGAAAGTTAGACATTTCAGCAAAGACATTCAGCTTAGTCAATAAAACAACAACTAAAATGAGAATATGATTTCACTGACCCTCTGGACTTCTTGAAGCGATAATGCTTTCTATTGCCATCTACAGCAATAGCCAGCATGTCAGGTGTGCATGCTGGGCATTTAAAGGGCTCCACCAGGCATAGATCTTCTTGTCTGTAATTACAGAAGGCAAACTCCCGAAAGACTCTGTGGAAGGTATCGCTACAGATTCTGGCTGTCTGGAAACAAGAATGGTATTTATTTGGTTAATTAAAAGTTTGGTATTCAAAAATCTTGAAAACCACATTTTATTCTTACCCTTCCTGTGGAAAACGATCGATGTTCAAGCATTTTTATAAATACTTGCTGGGATAATGCTGGGCTGGCCAATTTCATTTGCTCGAATGATGTGAACACATCAAACTTAAAAATAATTTTGCAGCTGTCGGTTGCTGGCCAGTATTTGTATCCCAGCAAGTCACCTATGATCGGGGACCATTTGGCGGAACAAATTGGACAGCACACAGAAGGCAGACGAACGTTGTATGGACCTGAGAAAAAATATAAATGTGCAATTTGACAGCTATCTATGCAATGTAGGACAAAAGTATAATAGTAATCCTGTATTTCTGCTTGATCGTCTTCTGGTGGCAACAAACCATTGATAGTCACCAACACGGTCTGCTTTCCTGGGATGATGGTGAAATCTTGGCTTGGACCACAGAAGCAGATTTGGGATGGCGGAGGAATTGGAAGCAGACACACTGCAGCAAAGACAATTTCAGAGATTCATATGCATGTTAGGACATGTTAGGAAATGTAGTCAATACAAATTGAGACATTTTAACTATTAAAGCAAACTTCCGAAATGGTGAAAATGATGCCGCTGTATATGTAGTGCACATTAGGAAACCATGGTAAGGGAATATGTAATACATTATTTGAACCCACCTTGTTCACAGAGTCCATATTGGCCACTTTCATCCACAACCACTAAGGATGTGGGAGGAATAGGTCTGTAAAACCCATCAAACATGGCTTCCCTGTCATGGAAGACATGTTTACCATGGATAATAGGGTCACATGCCGGACAAAGAAAGGGAGTTCCTGGTGGAACACAGTCCAAGCACCGGACCACAGCATCAGCAGTTTTGCATTGGAGACAGGAACGTGTAGTGACAATCTCTGCAGCCAATTTCAAATTAAGGAGCTCTGGCATTGCAGCTCTGAATTTTTGTTCACGTTTCAACTGTCTTTGGGTCCATGTTGATGCAGTGGGTGTTTCTTCTGATGATGCAGGGACAGTGAGAGAACCCAACAGGTTTCTCAGTGTCTGAAGATGTTGATCTAAAATAACAAAATATAAAACAAATCATGGAATTTAGTTTAATTAAAAAAAGATATTCCATACATGGCTTTTCACTTTACAATGTATCACGAACAAAGCTATTACATACTACAAACAATTACCTACATTTCAAGTTGAAGGATAATTTAAGAATTCATTGTGCATACCAAGACTTGGGACCTGTAGAGGAATCTCATGTGTCTCCTCGACCTCTGGGGACTTCTGAGAGCTGGAAGGTTTAACTGCATAAAACAAAGTACGATGATATGGGAAACATTATTGAGGACCGACCAACGACATTAAAACTTAATGAAACACTAGAACTAGATTATATTTTACAGACCAGATCAATTCTTATTCCAATGTTGGGCTATAATGTTCCCATCCAGGTCCCTCTTCCTCCAGGAAACATTTGATCCTTGCGTTATTTTCTTTGGTATCTTCTGTATCTTCGGTTTCTTTGGTTTCTTTGGTATCTTAATATATAAATATATAAAAGAGATTATATATTTCCCTTAATTGTTGCACACACATCTTTGTGTGTGTCTGTTATCATTTGAGTAAATGTTATAATACATTTTTGGATAATGTTGTACTTGCCTTATTTGCCAACTCATCTGCGAGGGCATTCCCTATCTCTAGCCATTCATTCAGTTGCTTGGATGCCATTTTTAAGTGAGGATAAAAAGGGCAACAACAAACAAAGGATGAACTGACATACAGGGAGGGAGAAAAACAAAACAAAAGACAAGAAAACGAGAGGGGTGAAAGAGAGTAGGAAGAGGAATATGGCTCTGAAAAGAACCGTTGATTTTTTTATGATAATAGGCTACTTCATATAATTGAATTGATAGATGACCTGAAAAAAACCAAACAGATGAACTCAGATTAGCTGTGCTACCATGTAATTTAATTGTTGCTTCATAAATAAGCATTTGCCAAAATAAAACTACAGGCACCAAAATCAATCAAGTCCCAGGTAAATCAGTAATTACAGGGACATATATTTCTCTTTTTAACTAGATGTGATGCTTTCACAAAACTTAAGTTGAATTAGCGAATGTTTAAAGTAGTAAAACAACTATGACCTGATGATATTCAAGCGTTGAACTTACCCTAACTATCATTAATGCAACATGTTAGGTGACATTTCGAAGAAAGAAAAAGTGTGTGCATTATAAAAAGCGCCATGTAAATGTCAACTATTATTATTATTATTATTAAAGTGCCATTTCCTTTCGCATTGTTTACGTTCATATCATGTCCTGGTCTGGTTAGCTGAATATACATACTTTTGCCATTGTTATGTGTTATGTCACGTGCTACCAAGGGTTTTGTTTTTAGGCAAGATTTTAGCTCCTTGTAACCAACATCAGCATTTATCCAAATGAATGCTTTTTTTGCTTTACATCTACTGGATGTGCAAGAATTAAATAGATAACACGTTTCCCACAAACACTTCCAATTTTGCAATAGTTATAACTACCTGCAGGCAACATCCATACAAAAGAATGTTGCATTCGCAACTTCAGCCAGCTCCTTCTGCAGGAACATTGGGTAGGCATATATTTCACCACGGTAGTGATTTAGGCCTTGTAGTAAGATGCCATGTCTGCACACAGCTATTTGCAGTCCTTCCTCATCCACCTTGGCCCTGGACTTGTGTGAGGTTTCTCTGCAAGCTGTGAATGTTGCCGGTCCACAAACATCAGGACCACTTTTCTGAAATAGACACAATCTGTTACATTTAACCCTGTGCTAAGAAAAATAAATAAAGGGTTAGGGGATTGAATAGATTCTTACAATCGTCATCTGGCTCCTGATTTTGTCGACAAAGGCAGACACTTTACTGTCCTGGGCAATGAACAGTCCATCAAATAGAGACGGTTCATCTGTCCTGCGAAATTCGAGAAAGACATTGTAAGCAACATTATCATACGTTTGATTGTGTCCTCTATTTAATGTGGCCAATTTGCTTTTGCCATAACATTTTCATAAATGTGGAAAAGGTCTTTGTGAATTTGATCTGTAATTCTGTGTAAAGTCTTTTGCCACCATTATTTAACATTAGTGAAAAGTTTACTGACTTCTTGTAAAAAGGTAAAAATAAAAGTACATCCTTTATATTGATGGGCATGGAATAGGGCAGAGGAAGGCATAGAAAAAGGTTCCTGGGCAATTTAATACATTTTTCATGAAGCGATTATATCCAAAACTGGTTCTTAGCTCCAACATATCCAACTAACGTCAACCATTTAACATTTTAAAGTTGAGTTAACTTTACAGGCGTCATATACAATAATGTTTATGAATTGGATTTATATAATTATGTGTAATTTCAAACCAACTATTGTTTTCTGATGGTCTACAAACTTTGGAAAAAGAAATTGCAGAGTTGGGGAAAGTTAGACATTTCAGCAAAGACATTCAGCTTAGTCAATAAAACAACAACTAAAATGAGAATATGATTTCACTGACCCTCTGGACTTCTTGAAGCGATAATGCTTTCTATTGCCATCTACAGCAATAGCCAGCATGTCAGGTGTGCATGCTGGGCATTTAAAGGGCTCCACCAGGCATAGATCTTCTTGTCTGTAATTACAGAAGGCAAACTCCCGAAAGACTCTGTGGAAGGTATCGCTACAGATTCTGGCTGTCTGGAAACAAGAATGGTATTTATTTGGTTAATTAAAAGTTTGGTATTCAAAAATCTTGAAAACCACATTTTATTCTTACCCTTCCTGTGGAAAACGATCGATGTTCAAGCATTTTTATAAATACTTGCTGGGATAATGCTGGGCTGGCCAATTTCATTTGCTCGAATGATGTGAACACATCAAACTTAAAAATAATTTTGCAGCTGTCGGTTGCTGGCCAGTATTTGTATCCCAGCAAGTCACCTATGATCGGGGACCATTTGGCGGAACAAATTGGACAGCACACAGAAGGCAGACGAACGTTGTATGGACCTGAGAAAAAATATAAATGTGCAATTTGACAGCTATCTATGCAATGTAGGACAAAAGTATAATAGTAATCCTGTATTTCTGCTTGATCGTCTTCTGGTGGCAACAAACCATTGATAGTCACCAACACGGTCTGCTTTCCTGGGATGATGGTGAAATCTTGGCTTGGACCACAGAAGCAGATTTGGGATGGCGGAGGAATTGGAAGCAGACACACTGCAGCAAAGACAATTTCAGAGATTCATATGCATGTTAGGACATGTTAGGAAATGTAGTCAATACAAATTGAGACATTTTAACTATTAAAGCAAACTTCCGAAATGGTGAAAATGATGCCGCTGTATATGTAGTGCACATTAGGAAACCATGGTAAGGGAATATGTAATACATTATTTGAACCCACCTTGTTCACAGAGTCCATATTGGCCACTTTCATCCACAACCACTAAGGATGTGGGAGGAATAGGTCTGTAAAACCCATCAAACATGGCTTCCCTGTCATGGAAGACATGTTTACCATGGATAATAGGGTCACATGCCGGACAAAGAAAGGGAGTTCCTGGTGGAACACAGTCCAAGCACCGGACCACAGCATCAGCAGTTTTGCATTGGAGACAGGAACGTGTAGTGACAATCTCTGCAGCCAATTTCAAATTAAGGAGCTCTGGCATTGCAGCTCTGAATTTTTGTTCACGTTTCAACTGTCTTTGGGTCCATGTTGATGCAGTGGGTGTTTCTTCTGATGATGCAGGGACAGTGAGAGAACCCAACAGGTTTCTCAGTGTCTGAAGATGTTGATCTAAAATAACAAAATATAAAACAAATCATGGAATTTAGTTTAATTAAAAAAAGATATTCCATACATGGCTTTTCACTTTACAATGTATCACGAACAAAGCTATTACATACTACAAACAATTACCTACATTTCAAGTTGAAGGATAATTTAAGAATTCATTGTGCATACCAAGACTTGGGACCTGTAGAGGAATCTCATGTGTCTCCTCGACCTCTGGGGACTTCTGAGAGCTGGAAGGTTTAACTGCATAAAACAAAGTACGATGATATGGGAAACATTATTGAGGACCGACCAACGACATTAAAACTTAATGAAACACTAGAACTAGATTATATTTTACAGACCAGATCAATTCTTATTCCAATGTTGGGCTATAATGTTCCCATCCAGGTCCCTCTTCCTCCAGGAAACATTTGATCCTTGCGTTATTTTCTTTGGTATCTTCTGTATCTTCGGTTTCTTTGGTTTCTTTGGTATCTTAATATATAAATATATAAAAGAGATTATATATTTCCCTTAATTGTTGCACACACATCTTTGTGTGTGTCTGTTATCATTTGAGTAAATGTTATAATACATTTTTGGATAATGTTGTACTTGCCTTATTTGCCAACTCATCTGCGAGGGCATTCCCTATCTCTAGCCATTCATTCAGTTGCTTGGATGCCATTTTTAAGTGAGGATAAAAAGGGCAACAACAAACAAAGGATGAACTGACATACAGGGAGGGAGAAAAACAAAACAAAAGACAAGAAAACGAGAGGGGTGAAAGAGAGTAGGAAGAGGAATATGGCTCTGAAAAGAACCGTTGATTTTTTTATGATAATAGGCTACTTCATATAATTGAATTGATAGATGACCTGAAAAAAACCAAACAGATGAACTCAGATTAGCTGTGCTACCATGTAATTTAATTGTTGCTTCATAAATAAGCATTTGCCAAAATAAAACTACAGGCACCAAAATCAATCAAGTCCCAGGTAAATCAGTAATTACAGGGACATATATTTCTCTTTTTAACTAGATGTGATGCTTTCACAAAACTTAAGTTGAATTAGCGAATGTTTAAAGTAGTAAAACAACTATGACCTGATGATATTCAAGTGTTGAACTTACCCTAACTATCATTAATGCAACATGTTAGGTGACATTTCGAAGAAAGAAAAAGTGTGTGCATTATAAAAAGCGCCATGTAAATGTCAACTATTATTATTATTATTATTAAAGTGCCATTTCCTTTCGCATTGTTTACGTTCATATCATGTCCTGGTCTGGTTAGCTGAATATACATACTTTTGCCATTGTTATGTGTTATGTCACGTGCTACCAAGGGTTTTGTTTTTAGGCAAGATTTTAGCTCCTTTTGTGCGAAGGAGAAAACTCTCCCTCCAACTTGTTGTAGACGAACCTTCTTATATTGCAATACATATCCGTTAGCGCATATAAGCTAAGCGCTAAGCGCTAACCTTTACAGCCATGCTATTGCTAACAACATGCATTCGCCTATACTGCCTATGCCACGGGCCAGCCCTAAAACGTAAAACTGAAATATCGTGGTTAAACATGATTAGTAGAAAAACGACAGGATTAATTAAAAGCGTAAACAAATCAAATGAAATACAGAAATCAGATTTAACACTTGTAAAGCTCTGACGCTCTTTAACAATTCTTCTTCTTCTTCATCTTCTTCTTCATCTTCATCTTCTTGGCTCGTCCCACTTTTATTGATGCGCAAGGTTAAAGTTCACGGGATTACGATCGTGACAAAACGTGACAAAAGGTTGTAATAAACTGCTGCTAGAAATGAATAATGGGAAAGCTACGTGGCTATGGGTCGTAATATCGTGATCAACACTGCTTAAACAATCGACCTATTTGGTCGTTTTTTGTAGGAGGACAGGCTGGAACTGCAGCGGGCAAGCTAGTGTTCACCCTCTGCCGTACATGCGCTGAGCTTAACAATCAACAGGGGCCCTGCATGCACAGCAAAGAGGAAAGAGCATTAACAGGAGTTTGGGTGACCACAGAGTTCAACAAAGCCCTGGATATGGGGTACAAGCTGACTCAGATCACAGAGGTGTGGCATTTTGAGAACAAAAGCGACAGCATTTTTGTAGACTATATACACACATTTTTGAAGGGCAAACAAGAAGCATCAGGTTATCCTTCAGAGGCCACAGATGATGAGAGCAGAAAAGAGTATGTGACAGACTACCATGTTAATCAGGGGATCTTGCTGGATGCAGATAAAATCAAATCAAATCCAGCCAAAAGACAAGTGTCAAAACTATATCTCAACAGTTTCTGGGGGAAATTTGCCCAGAGAAGCAATCTGACTCAGACTAAGATTGTGACCAAAACAGAAGAATTTCTTAACCTCTTGTATTCAGCTAAACATAAGGTTAAGTATTTCTCATTCCTAAACGACAGGACGGCTCTTGTTCAGTGGTGTTACGGAGACAATTGCTTTTCTCCTCCCAACAAGGTAGATAACATATTCATTGCAGCATTCACCACAGCGTATGCCAGACTGAAACTGTACAGTGAGTTGGAGAAATTACAGCACAGAGTTTTCTACTACGACACAGATAGTATAATCTATGTGACAAGACAGGGGGAGACTCCACTGCCCATGGGGGTTTATCTGGGGGATCTGACAGATGAACTGGGGGGCGACACGATTGAAGAGTTTGTTTCAGCAGGCCCTAAAAGTTATGCTTACCAAACCAAAAATCAGAAAAAGGTTGTGATGAGAGTGAAAGGGATCACACAAACGCACGAATGTTGTGAACGAGTGAACTTTGACAGTCTAACAGATCTGGTGGAAGGCTACGTTCAAAACTCTGAGAGGGGGAGGGTAATTGAGGCTCCGCAACACAACATTGTACGGAATAAAGAGGGTTTCGTTTTGAGAAATGTGTCATTCACCAAAAAGTTCAGAGTTGTGTTTGATAAGAGACGTCTGCTAGACGGAGGAAATACTTTGCCTTTTGGGTATTGAGAAATAATAAGAAGAGACAAAAATGTTTTCACCCAGCCAAATTGATTTTGAGCCCAGACTACGTGTTCCTTTTTCTTGTTTAGTAGTTGGCCCCAGTGGGTGTGGAAAAACTTTTTTTGTCAAGAATGTATAGACAAGTTTACGCGCCAAAACACGGGTAGCGCCATGACACTACACAAATGCACTTCATTTCCGCCGGAAGTCTTTTGCACAGCGTCTGTCGGTGTAAACCGATGTAAACAGTCAGACGGGCACTGGTGTAAACACAGCGATTTCGATGCTAACAGTGATGCTAGCTTGGGAACACGATTCTACTTCTTTGACTGGAGATGGCGTTACTCTCCCCCACCCGAATTCAGTGCAAAACTGGGAGGATAACATGACGACGTGGCCCAGCATAAAACCAAAATAAACATCCTTATTTAGGTCATGCCCACAGGAGCCAACAGTTGTCTGTTGTTTACATAATGCACAATTTACATGATCTCTTTATGCTGTGCAATATATCATATGTGCCTGTACTGTTTGAGTGAAAATAAAGTTTGATGTAATTTAATTTCATTATTGCACTGTTATTGCATTATTGCATTTCATATGTTCCTTAGAGTGCTACAATTTCTTTTAACACAGTTCAACATTCATATTAAGCTCATACTGTACATAAATAACACTGAATGAATTAATTGTTGAGAGGAAACTAAAGAAATGGCTTCAACAAGAAAGATCACATGTTTAATCCTAACAGGTATTACAAATTAAAATATAAAAGCAGCCCACACAATTACATCACTATGAAAATATTCATATATAATATTAAAAAATACAATGCATGCAGTATTTGTTGTGTTTATCTGTATTTAATGAACAACATGGCTGGGTGCTGGGTGCTGGTTTGTGGTCGTAGCACTCTCTATCTAACCACTCGTTCAGGTGCTTTCTCGAGTGATTGCAACCAACTACCGCACACGTAGTTCCCGAACCACTTTTCTTCATGTTGTAATTGTTATATCCTCTTTGTCTCTGCGATATCAGTGCTTTGTCGGCACAACGGAGCTAGCTTGCAAAACAAACCCAGTCCGCCAAAACGGAAGTGCATTGCATCGAAGGGAGGAGTTCAGGATGTAGAGCGGAAACGGCTCAATAACTTGTGTATTGCAAAATTGTATTCATGTGATGGATGTACAGCCTCAAAATATTGTGTGGATTTATACTTCTTTCCAGCCCATGTATGCAGAACTGCAGGAAAAGAATAAAAATATGAAATTTATCAAAGGTCTGCCTGAATCATTTGAAGACGAATCTCTATTTCCTCCTAATCAGAGTCATTTGATTATATTGGACGATGTTATATTTCAGGCCTCCGAACATCCGGAAGTAGTCAGACTTTTCACCCAATACCGTCATCACAAGAATATGAGTGTTATGATGCTTACACAGAATGTTTTTCATCAGGGGAAAAATAGTCGTAGGCCTACCATTAGTTTGAATACTAATTACATGGTCTTGTTTAAAAACCCCCGAGACAGATTGCAGATGAACATACTTGCTCAGCAAATATACCCTGGCAATAAATCATTTTTCCTACAGAGTTTTGAAGACGCCACCAATGAACCTCACGGTTATTTAATCGTAGATATGACCCCCAGCTGTCCAGACATCTACAGACTTAGATCGGGAGCACTACCTAACCAGTGGCTAGTTGTTTATGTACCAAAACCAAAAACTTAAAACAGTATGTCAGCCCGTTTAAAACGAAACATGCCGATGCTGAAGGCCTTTTGTAACGCCAAGCCCTCGAAGCGCAAGGATATACTCAAGAACTGCTCCACGGATTTTCTTCAATCACTCTGTGAGCTGTCTTTAAATCTTCTAAAGGGTAACATTCCACTATCTGGCGCCCAGTATAACAAACTGAAAAAACAAAAGAAGATTATCAAACTTTTGGCCAATAAAAAGGCCAATTTTAAAACTAAATTTAAGGCCTTAAGAAATCAATCTGGAGGCTTTCTTCTGCCTCTGCTAGGTGCTGTGATTCCCGTTTTTGCGCAGCTTTTAGGAGGACTCATTCGATCATGAGTCAAAAGATGTTTTTGTTATCACCTCACCAGTTTAATCAACTCAATCAGGTGGGTGTAACTAACCCCCATAGTAAGGAAACAATGAGACACACTGCCGAAGATGCTCTGGATGAAAAAATGAGAGCGGTGTTAAACGAAACAGGACCCTCTTATGAAAAAATAAGAAAATACAACGGCTTGCTGCAGCGATATCTCACCTTACTCAAACAAGACGGGCAGGAGGAACGACATATTGCTTTAACTCTACCCGAAGACACGGGGTTGGTAAAAGGAGAAGAAAAGGATGACATGTCCAATGATAAAATAAAGAACGAGGTACTTCAACACCTCCCTAAGCGTTACCGTAAGAATGCAGAGTAGCCTACATTATGAGTAAATTAGTCACGAGTACAGATGGATGGACCCCCACGGGGGAATTTGTAGAAAAGGGTAGAGCTGTAAAAGGTTGACACATGTTAGATTTATTTAGACATCTGTCGTCCTCGTATAAAACAAATGTCCAGGAGCCTAAAGGCTGTTTTTTTTTTTAAATAGTATGAATGAGCTCAACATTCCTCTATCAGCTTTTCAAAACCTACAAGCTCGTGAACAATATCGTGTAGTCAAAGAGGGCGAACTATATGGAGAAAATATGTCCAAAAGAAGAAGAAGAAGAGGAAATAATAAGTCATCTCCAACGACCCTCAGCCGTGAGGTGTCAGGAACCCTAGACACCGCAGATGCGGAAGAACCTCAGAGTGCCCCTCTTAAGAAGAAAAGAATAAGGAAAGATAGAAAATTAAGCCCCAGCTGGTTACATTTTACCCCATAAAGTTGTATTCTATTTTTTTTCAATAAAAGACAGAGTCACCTGAATTAATTTTGTCTTCAGACCTTTTTATTTGTATTTTCTACATTTTGTAACAATCTTTAAACATTTGTAGAGAGCAAACACTGTGGTTAAAATGAGTGTCTTTATGACGTCTCTCACACCGTTGGTATTTTTTCACAAAATTAGTTACAGCAGCATCATTTTTTATCACATCATCTTGATACAGAGACAACACATTTTCGTAAGACAACCCAGACGCTCTTTTACACAGGTAGAAAACACAATGTTGACCACAGGCTGTAGACATGACATTCTGAAGCTGTTGATTGTGGTGTAAAATAGTTTTACATTGTTTTTCTAGAAATTGGAGGATGCTTTTGGGGTAATGACTAAAATCGGGAGGAAAGCCAAAAGAATCAAAAAAAGTCCCCACATCGTCCTCCTCTAAGCTCACTGCTAGCCAGTGTTCTCCCGGCATGTGGGAGGGGTGGGTATTTACAATCATGTATACAGGGTATCTAAATAATTGTTTTACTTGGGGTAGCTGATCTGACGCCCACACCCCACCAAAAGAGTCTCCCACCATATGACGCAGCAGACTATCCAATTGATGATTATTCATGGTGTAATATCTTCTTAGTAATAATCTACCAACACTTGACGTTTTGAATTAATTTCCAGAATCGAATCAAAACAAGAATATACGATTAAAGTGGTAGTCTGTGGTAGCGGTACTCGAAATCTCATTTCCAGTCTTAAACTACCGCTTGTAATCGGGGACAATGCGTCAGCATCTTCCCCTGCAGTGAGATTAAATACGAATAACGAGTATCCTTGTTCGAAATCCTCTCGGTCGATACACAGAGGTAAGTCTTTCATGTGTCTCCCTGTAGCCGTAAACATGTTGTAAAACTCTCTGACTGAAGACCCCTGGTTAAATTGAGGTTGGAATGCTTTGGCCGGTACTTGCCTACCGTCCTGACATAAAGCCAGATATTCCATATCATTATGAAGGAAATCAAAAGCGTTCTCCTTCCGGTGAAGGCTTCGTGATTTACCATACCCAATACTATGTATTTAGGCATATTACCCAGAAAGAGATTTTCTTGGGTGCATATTCTGGAATTCACCGGGATGCTGTATGTTTTGATATTCACGAGAGATAAAGGATAGAGGGCGTTCCCTCTCATCAGAGCCGCAGCATGACCTAAACGCACAGCAGGGGAGATGGTGGCTTTCTTGATAAAAAGTGAGGCCCCCAGTATTTTTAGACGGTATGTCGAATCATTTGCACACATGAGAGTAAACGCATCGTTAGATCTGGTGAGTTTGATTCTCAAATCTACAGAGTTCAGGAGAAGCCTCTCGCTGAAAAATATATCGGTGTGCAGGGCCCCCATTAGATGGAGTTCTCGAGATTCAGCTGTGAATACAGCTCTCTTTACTAGACCCTTGTTAGGGCCATTGGCGATCACTATGGAGTTCATAGCTCCCGCGGTGTCTTTATAAAATAAACCGGCAGTGAACTGAGTTTTTAAAGTAGAATCAGAGTAATTCAATAGCGTTTCAATCATTGCTCTGTACGGATGAGTCGAGCTGGACTGAGAAATCAGCCTGTCCCCTAGAATAACGTCGCATTGGTTAAAAATTGTATTCAGTGGATAATTAACGAGGGCCACGGGGGCATCAGCTGCCAGATTAGTCCCATCTGCGTTGGTTATTTTGATCCTGAGATGCATCAAGGTGTCATTCATATCGAGGTATTTATCCCCGTCCCCGGGAATGAAAAATTCAATGGGTCCGTCATCTGTAATGGCAGACAACGGAAGGACCTCTGTGTAGTGTTTTTCATCGATAGAAAGCTGCGTCATGGGAGCCGAAAATAAATCTAGCTCAGCCATACTGCATTCAGCAGATTTGTGATGTAAAAGAGCCATATTTAACACTCTAAAATATATCTCTCCCCAATACGTTCCTTCTTCGTGGGTGTTTTTTCCCTAATGATTTTCTCTTGACTGTGTGCTTCCCATTTTTAACGCCGGCCGGAACCCGTTTTCCTGGAGGTCTCTTCCTGGCCCTTCTTGCTAAAAACATCAGACCTCCTGCTCCTTCTTGAGACCCCTGATCTGATTGGCTGCTAAATTTATGGACCGCCTTATTGATAACATCTGATATAATATTTTTTGCCGCCGATTTCAGATGAGGTTTAGCTATGGCAAATCCCTTTCTCACCAGAGGGGCTAACGAAACGAAATAATCTGGAGAATATAGAACCAATACCTCGGCCGTACATAACTGGTGTTCCATAAAAACCAGGCAAGGACCCCCCAGCTTGATTTTCATAGTAACTCACAAAACGGTGTGGATCGTGATGAATCATCGTTTTGCAAAAGATTGCCCGGCTTTTGAAGGTCGGAAATGAAGTTTCACTACACTCTTGCCGTAGGTAAACTTTATCGGCTCGTTCTGATCGTTTTTTATCTCTATCTGTATATTCTCAATATGCGTTTTTGTTACCGGCAAGTAGTACGCAGGACTAAAATACTGGGTGATGGTGTCGCCGAATGTCCCTTTTATATCTACGGTTCTCAGGAGAGGAGCAAAAGCATCACCTACCCGCTGGTGACTGACCACGTTACTATAACAGTAGAGATGATCGCCTGCATTTATATCTGCGGGGTGGGCTGCTGATTTATCATCAACTTTGAGCCACTGGTCTGGTTTTATTCCAAGCATATAAGCCACGGTTTTTGGAAAGCGAAAACGATATTGTCCATCTCCTTGAAATTCAATTTTCCTGTGAATTGGACTATAATACAAACTAACACCAGAGTCAATTTTTCTGAAGCAGGACTCGAGTTCCACCATGAGCTGACTTATGCTACTATAGTAACCTCCTCGAAACATTTGAAGCTTTAACTTGCTCGCTATCGCGGGGGCTTTTGGTTTCTTTATCCATTCAAAATAGGCTACTTCTAAAGGCATGTTATACCAGGTGTGGGGGTATGACATTTCTGTCATGGCGACCTGCCACGAACCGTCCAAGTGTAAAGGTTGTGCTAGGTTTACCTGATAACTAGAGCTTGTATTGTTTTGAAATACATCAAGGCTGGCATTGGACGGCAGCGTAATGTAGAACCCTTCATTTATCTCCATGGCTGTAATGAAGGACTGAGCGTTGATTCTGTTTGTTTTTATACATCCTTGATGGCGCCAGTCTCAACCCAGCTGTTGAATTTCTCGGGCCAGTTCTTCCAGCATACAAACATTTGTTTTCTCCCCCTCAACACACGTCTTTTCAGAATTTTCTCCACTTGAAAAGCCTTGTCACTTGATACCTTCACTTTTTGTAACTCTTTCTCATAAAAAGTCCCCTTGATCTCTTCTCCATCATAATCTTTGAGTTTGTAAACAGGTGGTTGACGAGGTATGCCTTCAGACACCGTAAATAATTCGTCCGTATAACTCTGCTCATATTTTTTATCAAAGACCCCTCTCAATTTGGATATTCTTACAAGCTCACCCTCCTTAAAGTTCATTTTCGTAGCAGCTTTTTTACCATGGCTGGAGGGGGTGTACAGGTTGCGAAACACTTGAGCCGCATTTTCCTTGGTCACCTGCAGTGGTGTCATTTTAATACTGCGATGATAACTATTATTGTAACTTTCAATTAATTCAGGTAAGACGTCTATATATCTATGAGTGTTTTTAGCTGTAAAATACCTCCACATTTTAGTTTTCAGCGTACGGTTAAATCTCTCTACCACACACGCCTTCATATCACTGGCTGTTGCATAATGTACAATACCTCGTTTCTTCAATAAGGCTTGAAAAACTTTGTTAAAGAATTCTTTCCCGGCGTCTGTTTGTATCTTTTTAGGAATCTGACTGTGTGTTAAAATTGTATAAAAGGCTTGGGCAACCTCTATACCAGTCTTCTTCTTTATTGCCTGAGCATAGGCTTTTTTCGAAAATACATCTACGACTATTAACAAATAATTAAAACCATCATTATGTTTGGACAGCGACTGCATATCGCAGAGATCAGCTTGAAATTGTTGTAGCGGTCTGAGTACGAAAACTCTGTTTCTTACAAAATTCACCCTAGACGGCTTATGCAAAGTATATGCATCCTGTTCAGATAAAAATTCTCTGACTTTCTCTACATTTACTTGTTTACCCGTTTCAATCTGTACAGCTCTATGGAGTTTATCAACGACCCCTAAACTCCCTGGGTTAGAAGGAGTGTAATACACCCTTCGCATGACACGTTTCTCAGACATGTTCCCCATTACAGCACCAGTGAGGTAATGCGTACAACAGTTTTTCTTACAACGCATTTTATTGATTTGGCACATATATAAAAAAAAACATTTTCTCCAAACAGAGAATAAAAAAACATTTTAAAAGCACAAACGGGATTGTTAGGAAGGACACACTAGATCAAGTAAAATAAAAATAAAACAGAGAAAATAAAAAAACATACTTTTACGGAAAAAAAAACTATCAAACTCTTCCTATTGCTGCCAAGAGTCCCAGGCTGCTGTTATGTTCTTTGTCTGGGTCTCGTCGAGCCGTTTGTAAAACTTGTCGATTTTAGCTTCAAAGAGTCTTGTGTTTCTGAGATTGTGCAGAATCGCCTCAGCAGCTCCAAAGATCCTCTTCCCCGACACATGAAGGTGGCTCTGGTGTAGAGCGTCCCGAATGGCTGGAATGAAACGAACGGTCCACAGTCTCTTTACCACTTCATCATAGTGTCGATCCAGATAGTATTATTCGGTCGGAAACAAACACTCATGTTGAATTTGACTGGGATGGTCGACTTGACATCCGTAACATTTCTCCTTTCTGTACAGATGTAGGACCCTGTCCAGCAGATGAACCACTACAGCTTTTACCGTATTCAGGAACGAAGCCTTCCTAGTACCTTCTGCAGCATCACCCTCTGGAGCATAAGAAAAGCATGGCGATTCAATGTCTGCTACCGGGGAGTGTGAAGAAGCTGTTGATTTCCCTGGAGACACGGATGGAGTAGATGGAGGTTGATCCATATCCAGCCAACCAGTAACATCAATGGCAGCAACACCATAGTCGATATAGGGTTTCCAGCTTGTTGGAGATGATGGGGGTCCTCCAGGCGTTTGTTCCAGGCTGCAACTCGCGGGGAGAGACTTGTTTTTTCTCAGATCCATGGTTAGTGTTCAGTGAATGTCTTTGAGCGGTCCTTACTTTTAAATGATCTGGGGAGGGGGGTGGGACTTGTTATGCTGAGTGGGAGGAGGAGTCATCTGCATAGGTGAGAGTCTTTTTCACCAGTATAATGTCCATCGATGTCTGACTCTGTTTAAAAAGTTCTTTAAGCTTTGTAGATTTCTCATCAATCATTTTCAGCCAAGCAGTCAGAGGCACCCGCAAGGATGTTTGAAAAACCCTGCATGTAGAGTTGAAATACTCCAAAACAAAATCATCAGAGGGGTCCTTCCCCTGCGTCAGCAAACGGCTTGCTCGGTAATACCATCGTCCAGATGGTCCGCTTTTAGTTTCCCAGACGGTGCTTGTCAGGACTCTTTTCACTTCTGGCAGCGGGGGGATATTTCCTTCTTCTTCCTCCACATTGAGGGGTAACGGTGAGAATGCTTCTCTGATCTCGCCTTGTTTGCGTTTCTTTGCTTTTTGTTGCAAATATCTTGTACACCGCTGGTTTCACAGTATTTTCTTGATGCACTACTTCTTCCGATACAATGGTTGCGTGGAGATCTCTGGAAGACACCAGAGTTAACACAGCCCAATCTGTTGAGGTCAACGTCGCTTTAACACTGTGGGGTCCATACGTTTCTCCATTCTTCAGATTGTAGAAATGCAGTTCATTCACCATATAGTTGAATACGTATCCCCAAACATGTTCATTTTCCAGAAGCCATTTCTCTTCAAGATCTTCGACCGGAGGTGTTTGAACCCGGCACAGATACTGCATCCGTTTTTTGATTGGCGCTCCGGACGGATGGCGGTAAGTTGTCACAGGCGTCTCGCTGATTAAACCCATATCGAGGCGTCTCTTGGCCATTTTTTCTTTTTGGAAAGATGACTTGATGATTGAAAATGACTGGCTTTTTATCTGCACGGGGTTCTTTTTTTTTTATCTCACTCCACCCCCTCGGTCTTCTGACATCACATAATTGGGGCGGGCCCTTCTGTCACTTTTATGCATACTAATGTGATGGAAGCGGCATTTTGTTTTAATAGACTTGGGGGCGGGCCCACCTGTCACTTTTTATGCATACTAATGTGATTGAAACATTTTTTATGATACACCATAAGGCGCAACAGTGGGGGCTTTTCACACCTGTGAATACACATCAACCCCCTCCTATCGACGGATCTCACACCTACTTAGGATATCACACCTACTTGAGATCTCACACCTCGAACAAAGGGGAGGCGGGACTTAGCTCATTAGCATAAGTAGGTAGAGGTGTGACCTGTCACAGCACCTGTCACCCTCTATGCATACTAATGAGACGAAAGCGGGATGAATCTTACTACTGCCCTGAGCCCAATAAAGATTGCCCTGAAAAATGTGCACGGACGAAATGACGCACGAAGGGTTTGGGGGGCCTCCCCCTAGAACATTTAGATTTTTGCAGGTCTTAGATGCTGTGTGGTGCATTCTCTAGACTGAATTATAAGGTGAACCACCACAATATTATATTGTAAAATTTCAATTGTTATTCTTCATTTCACTTGTTTGTTTGCATGAGTTCTTGTTTGTGTTTGCTCGCTTGCATGCCCTCCATAGCTATAAGAAATACTTAAGTTGTTGGTCAAGACACTTTCCATCTGACGAAGGCAAATGCCTTCCCAGATGTAAAAAAGTAGAAAACATTACATTCAGGTATAACTGCCAAAACAAACATTATTTACACTATTATGGCCCCTGTTAAAAATGTTTGTAATTTTATCTACTGTTAGTCTGGGAGACCTCAAATTGAAACTCCCGCGAAAATGTGGTTTCATTCGATTCATTGTCCGGGTAGTATTCATTGTATAGAAATCGTATTGACCGGGCCAGCCCGAACATCGCGAAGTTGGTCGAACGAATGCCTCCTCATCCGGAAGCTGACCGAGCAGACCCGAGTAGCAGTCGAGAGGAGTCGAGCGCATCCGCGAAGCACACAAAATGGCGATGTCCATGAAGAAAGACGGGTTTACCGACTTTTGGCAACTTTTTCATCGTTTTCCAACAGATTTGACCGCTGTCAGGCACTGACACGTCTCCACAATTGCCATATTAGATTGCCCGATCGGGCAACCAGCAGGTGAGGCTTCATTGCCCGAGCTAAATACTAGATTGCCTCGGGCCATCGGTCAGTCGTTAATGTTGAGCCCTGCGGTATATGTAGATTAAATACACATAGCCAATGCGTTTTTAGGATGTACACACGGTCCTGGTTATAATTATAGTAGGGATCAAATATAAATATAAAACAAGAAAACTTAAAAAACGTAAGATGAAGGAAGATAGGTGAGATAGTGTTGCAATTAAAGATATTCTGTCATATTTGTAGTCTTCATTGGTGGAAATGGGTGCCCATATATATATAGAAGTATATATTCAGCAGTAACAAAAAGATCTTGTATGAATCGTGTATGATGTGAACGCATGCTTGGTCTACACCTTTAATTTTTTCCCTTTTGTTTCAGTTAACATTTTGTTAATATGACAATTTCATAGGCTCTTGGTTATGTATTTGGTACTATAACCGTTCAACCCCATGCTGAGTTCTCTGATCCCAAAGCTTTTTGAGGCAATACCACAAAGCAATTTATTTTTCAGTTAACTGAAACTCAGTTGAGGGGACACTTTCACATAGCATTATCCAGGTTATCAGTCTGATCTCAGTTTTAAACAAAGTGAGGATATGCTGTGTGCATGAAGCATAAATTAGTGGCTGGTTATTTTTCCCTTAACTCATGATTGATAGGCAGCAGCAGTGAGCTGTTAGCAAATGAACCCTGGGTCCCAATGGGCTTTCAGTTAATGGTGCTGTATGAGTGTATGACCTGTATTTTACAATATGTCTTTACAACTATACATATGTTATATAGTGTTTGAGTTTTGAGCTAGCATTATTGCAACAATTTTCATGACCACTGAAGAAGCTGACTGCAATGCTGCTTCAGGATGCCATTACAATGAGTCTTTAGTTTTTGTTTAACTGAGTGTCCCCAAGAGGCAGATTATAACACATTGTGCATTTTTAAGAATAATCTGAGGAGATGTTGGAAACATTGCTATCTGTGCACATTAATTCAAAAAAAAAAAGTAAAGAAGTGTTTCTTACAACATATGGACTTTGGATCTATGAGAAAATAAGAATAAAATTGAGCTGATACTCTCATTTTATTGATGAGTGACCATGACTGCTTCAGTATGTGTATATGCAAATATGTGTATTGTACACATAGATACACAAGTTTTGTTAAAGAATATTTCTTTCTTTCAAGAGAGCAGCATGTTAGAACTAATTATGTTGATGATCGTTTTATCATTTCTTTGGCCACTACATGCAGCCCTGCACATGCAAAACTGACGCTAGAGGAGTAAGAGATGCCTCAGTTTTATTCCTTAGGCCGTTTACCAAGCTGTCGTATTTGACAAAGTAGGAGTGAGAGCGCTCTGTGCACGCCCCAATTGTACACTTAGATACACAAGTGTTGTCAAAGAAAAACATTTTCTTTCAAGAGAGCAGCATGTTAGAACTAACTATGTTCTGTGTGTGTGTGTGTGTGTGTGTGTGTGTGTGTGTGTGTGTGTGTGTGTGTGTGTGTGTGTGTGTGTGTGTGTGTGTGTGTGTGTGTGTGTGTGTGTGTGTGATTCAGGTGTACTCAGGATGCAGCTGTGTGGTGGGAAATGTGTCCAGGGCCGAGGAGGGCTTGGCTCTGAGAGGGAAGTGTGTAAGCTCCTGCCACCACATGCCAGCCTTCCTCTCCTTCCTCTTCATCATAATCTCCTTCACCTTCCTCTGTAGCATCCCAGCACTCACCGCCACGCTCAGGTGGGCGCCACAGTGAAGCCATAGAGGAAGAAGATTGCTTGTACTGTAGATTCTGAAACTGTTCAGTTTGCTTTTGTAAACTAACAGAAAACAACGTACTGACACTTAATGCACTTTCAGAACACTCAGAGGGACCACAGTTTTATTTGATTACATATATATATGGTACCAGTCAAAAGTTTGGACACACTTTCTCATTCGAAGGTTTTTATTTATTTAATTTTTTGTACATTGTAGATTAATACTGAATAGATAAAAACTGTGAAAGAACACATATGGAACTACGTAGTGAACTAAAAAGTGTAAAACAAACCAGAATATGATTTATATTTTAGATTCTTCAAAGTAGCCCCCTTTTGCCTTGATGACAGCTTTGCACACTCTTGGCTTCTCTCAGTCAGCTTCATCAGGTCGTCATACTACATAATTCCATAATTCCATAATGTGTTCATTTATAGTTTTGATGTCTTCAGTATTAATCTACAATGTAAAATATTTTATTTAAAAAATAAATAAAAAAACCTCAGAATGAGAAGGTGTGTCCAAACTTTTGACCGATACTGTATATATTTAGTTTCTTTGAAGAAGGACATTGGGAAAATGGAGCCTGAATCTTAGATTCAATCACTGTCATTGCATGCTCTAAAGGAGCCTCAGAGCCCTTCTATTTTTTGGGGGAAACGCTGCTGTTTCAAACTGTTAATCAACTTTATTGGAATGAAGTTTTAGATCCATGATACAAGTGTGTCTGACTAAATGTTTTGTGTAGGTGTGTGCCGGACAGCCAGAGATCCTTTGGACTGGGAATCCAGTGGATCGTAGTGCGCACATTAGGTAGGTCCTCTTTTTCCTTAAGTTCCTTTACTGTAAAAGAATCCCATCGAAATGTTAGAATTCTCTCTACTTTCTTTCTACCCAGAAGCCATGAGATTGAGGCCCCGGCCACACGAGGACGAAAACGGTCGTTTGCGTTACTGTTTAGTGTCATATAGACCGTTCGGCCACACGAGGACGACCAAATATGACAGTAAACAACTGCGGAAACGATAACGGGTCCCAAGGTGGATAGAACGGCATACGCAACGCTCTGGGGGGTCCAACGGCTCCGTGTGTACGCCCTATACGATCATTTTCTGATAATAGCCCCGCCTCTCCCCACCTCTGCTGCTCACCCCCGCGTTAAAGTAAACTGCACACTGAATTCAGATTATTTATCTTTCTCTCGATAGTGAAGTTATTTATCTTTTTTTATCTTTATCACGTTGAATGGCAAAAAAGTCTGCCCGGTTCCCTCGGCCCCCATCGCGGAGAATAAACAGAAGGGCAACCATGACAACCATGCTTCTTCGCTGCTTTTGTGGAGGAAGTTACAGCGCCACGTACAGGCTCCTGCATATGTACTGCAGCTTCTCAAGCGGTTGGAGCTAAACGGAGCTGTCTCGTGTGGACAGACACTATCCGGTGAACATTGCGTGTGGACAGAAGCTTTTTTTTGCGATTGCGTTTGCGTTAATCCTATGCGTTTAGCCGTATGCGTCCTCGTGTGGCCGGGGCCTGAATCTGTGCTGTTGTCTCCCCACAGGCGGTATCCCAGGACCCATAGCCTTTGGCACTGTGATCGACATCTCCTGCTTGCTGTGGCAGGACAGGTGTGGCGAGCAGGGCTCCTGCTACCTATATCACAACTCAGCCATGAGCCAGTACACACTGATAGCTGGAATTATCTATAAGGTAATTTACATAGCTACATGCCATTTTACACTCAACCAACTTTTTTGTATTTGTACAAGTTGCATGTGAGGTAAAATACAGTATATCTGTTCACCTCCAAGTCAATAACAATGCATTGTGCTTTGGGGACTGCTAAGCTAATCACCTGTGGGCTCTAGATTCACACATAAGTTAGAAACATGAGGGTGATATTGATATTCTAATATAATTTTGGGTAAAAAAGCAAATAATGTGCTTCCTAAAATATAAGTGAATCAGTTTCTGTGTACCATTCATCTGGCTTCCCCTCATCACTTCTATCATCTGCTGTCTGTCTTTAGGTTTTAGGGATAATCTTCTTCTTGTTAGCCAGCATCCTGTACCAGCCCCCCCCTGAGTCGCCTCAGAGTAGCTGTGAGAGCACGGACCACGGGGGGGGGGAGCTGAGCGACCTGCCTGTCAAAGACCTGCCTGAAGACGCCGTCATTGTCAACCTGCACGCCAGGTTATGACCTCAGAGCCCCCCCCCACCCCTGCGTGTCTGCCTGACCATGTGTATGCTTGTGTGTTTCTAGGTTCTGCAGTTTGTGAACGTGTGTTTGGGTGGTGATGGGGGGTGCTTCCTTTGTACCAACAGCCTTCTCTCAGCCATAATGTCACCCCCCCAACATACACATGTGCATGCAAACACATGGAATCACACAAATGTACAAGATAATTGAAATACAGACACACAAACCACAAACAGCCCCAGGATGCCTTCATGCACATCTCTCTTTCTCTCTCTCTCTCTCTCTCTCTCTCTCTCTCAAACACACACACACACACACACACACACACACACACACACACACACACACACACACACACACACACACACACACACACACACACACACACACACAGAACATAGTTAGTTCTAACATGCTGCTCTCTTGAAAGAAAATGTTTTTCTTTGACAACACTTGTGTATCTAAGTGTACAATTGGTGCGTGCACAGAGCGTTCTCACTCCTACTTTGTCAAATACGACAGCTTGGTAAACGGCCTAAGGAATAAAACTGAGGCATCTCTTACTCCTCTAGCGTCAGTTTTGCATGTAGTGGCCAAAGAAATGATAAAACGATCGAAGGAGGTATTATAATAATAATCATTACAAAATGTTATTAATGTACTTTCACATTAAAACCGAACAATGTTTGGACCTGGATTGACCCGGAGCGGCGCTTCAGAGGATCTCAGGCTGCGGGAAGGGATGTAAAGCAACAGGAGGTCAGATGAATGACTGGGGCGAGGTCTCTCTTGGGTTGTGAGTAATTAATAGAAACTTCAAATAGATTCTTAAAGCAACAGGTAGTCAGTGTGAGGAAGCAAGGCTCCGTGCGAGGAAGTCAGTAGGCTCCGTGTGAAAATTTAAATGTCCTTGTTTAGAAGGGGTGGATGGGTCAAACAAACACAAAACTGTCACCCAAAACACTGCTGTTCATTTCCAAGGCTTAACAGAAATGTTGTCAAAATTCACTTGTTTTATACTTATGTATCCCACATTACTTACTTAAGTTAAGTACATTACTTACATGATATATGACCCAAGCCATTATAACAAAGTGGTAACATCGTGTACTTATGTAACAAAAATACTTTATTTTAAGTCGAACAATGATCTTTTGCTAAACCTAGCCAAGAAGTTGTGTGGCCTAGTAATAACGTAATGTATTTAACTTAGATCGCATACGTGACGTCAAGTTTACGACCTGTTTAAAGGTGACCTATCATGCAAAATGCACTTTTGCACGTCTTTTATACATGAATATGTGTCCCCGGTGTTCCATGGAACTCACCAAGTGTCAGAAAACACAACCCTCTCTATTTTCCTCCATCCAGGCCAGTCATAGTGAAAGCCAAATCATGTCATATCATATGATATATTTTAAGCCAAGAGTATCTAAAATTACTAATATTAGTATAATGTGAATACCAGTTCACAGTACAGCAGCACACATATATTTTCAATTAGATACAGTAAGCACATGTGTATTTTTGATTATCTCTTGGACACATGTAAAAGAGATGTATGACCACTAATTGGCTTGCTTGTATTAGTAGTAATACAGAGAAGAAGAAAACTACAATGCGTTGAAAAATATCTATATACTGATATACTGCACTGCTCGCTAGAGTTTAACAGAAAGAGCTTTGACGCTTCTCTTTCATAGAAATTGCACAGCTGCACTTTAAAACAACAACACAAAAACACTGAGAAGCTTGGAAAGTACGCTTGTTCACACCAGCGTTTAAAATGGCAATTGTTCACCAAAATAAAATAAAACCTATGGAATATCAGCGACTGGTTTGCTGGGCTGAGTTAAAGTGTTGAGGAAACAGGAGGCTGAAGGATCATGACAGGAAAATATTTTGTCATTTTTCATACCTGCAGTTCCAAAAGTTGGAAAGTTAGTTGTTCCAAAAAAAAAGTAATTTGGTAAGGATGGCCTTGAGTGAGGTGAGGGTCCGAAGCAATACCATGTAGTTCTTTAAACTGCGGAGGGTCCAACGTGTAGGGAGCTATCGTAGTGTTGGCTTTCACACAGAGATGAAGCAAAAAAAGGACTGTTCCAGAAGTAAGAAAGCCTTATTCAAAATGCCGTTGACATTTTTAATAAAATAAATAAAATGGGGACCTCTATCCACTGCGGAAAAACCTAACCCTGATCATAGCAATTCCATAAGTGACACAATTTGAAGATTTTAAATGCTGTGAACGAGCCTCTGAGAGTGATATTCTGGGATTTAGGTTGAAGTTTGAGCTGCCAAATGTAATGCACAACTGGCATGAGATGCAGTTTAACAGGTGAGCAGTTATTTGGACCTAATTATCACTGTACTGTACTGAAAGTACACAAATGTGCCAAAGCAGCCTTGCCTAACAACTCTTGTGTTTTATCTTTTTAACCATTAGCCTAACCTTATTTATGCAAATTATGTATTTATAATGTTTCAGCACATATTTGTTTTGTTTTTGCATTCACTGTGCAATGATAAAAGTAATGCTGCTGTCGCTCTCCTCCTTCCGTCCTTTGCCCACTAAAGTCTTTATTGTTTCTGTGATAGTGACAGCCTATGTTCCCTGTGTTGTTGTCATGTACTCTGCTCATGTAACGGTTGACACCCTCCAGCTGATGGGGACAAGTTCCTCCATTTTGTTTTTGGTACTGTATGTTTTTTTTTAAAGCAGTGGACTTGAAATCTATGACCTTTTTATGGAATGATTCAAAGATGTCAAGTGTTTTTTTTTAAATACAATACCTGAACAGTGGATTACACAGTGTGGATCATTTTTTATTGTGTGTGTGTGTGTGTGTGTGTGTGTGTGTGTGTGTGTGTGTGTGTGTGTGTGTGTGTGTGTGTGTGTGTGTGTGTGTGTGTGTGTGTGCACAGTGAGAACAAAAAGGGTAAAATAACATGTGATAATAACAACATGCAGGAAATACAAAAAACTAAATTTGAGCCAAGCAAACACAACAACACTGCAGGAGCCAGCTATTGTTCAGAGCCACAACATCTATTGTATCAAGTACAATTATCAAGTTATTTCCTTCCTTCTTCCTAAAATCAAGTTTTTCAGTTGATATTAAGGGGGAATTATAATAGAAATCAGGGATCAGTCTCTTAAACTGGCTTTTAGTCTTCTGAAGCCACCTGAAGTTATATGTGAGGTTGTCTCAGGGCCGGCCCTTGGCATAGGCAGTATAGGTGAATGCTAAGGGTGGCGCCACATTTTTTTAATCTACATTTTTTAAATAAATACATTTAAAAAAATGTTTTATTTAAATTTCATAACAAAACAATTTCTCGATATTCGATCAACAAAGTACATCGTATTATCTTATCTTAACAGAACTACACCTATATTGCATACAGCGCCCATAAACTATGCCCCCCCCCCCAAATCAGGTAAGTTGAACTGCCCCAGCCCGCTGCCCCCGGAGCCGGTGCTGCGGGGAGGAAGGAGCGAGGGGGCGGGAGGAGCGAGGGGACGGAAGTAGCGAGGGGGCGGGTCAAGTGTCATTGTTTATGTGGAAATAGATTACAGCCTTCTCTTCACTTGATTAGGACAGCTCCCTCTGCTGTAATCAATGTACATTAGAGTAAAAACCAGTTTATGTGAAATTGTTCTTTTTTTAAAATAATGTTTTTTTTATGCAATTATAGGCTTTAATTTTGTATGTGTGTTAATTTAAAATAGAGGGTAGGGGGGTGCGCCAGCTAAAATCTTGCCTAGGGCAGCAAATTGGTCAGGGCCGGCCCTGGGTTGTCTTCTCAAAAAGCACACACGCTGCTGTTCAGTTCAACTTTATACGGTAACACTTTATATTAAGGTACACAAATTCACCATCAACTAGTTGTTAATTAACATGCATATTAGCAGTATATTGGCTCTTTATTAGTCATTACACTTATCACAAACACTTATTGATGCCTTATCCTACATGACCATATTCTACAAGTAATAGGCCATTTGTCACGGTTTGTGAAACAAGCAGGACCCAAATGCAGATATAAACTGAAACTTCCTTTATTTCAAGGCTATGATCTATATAGACAATGACAAAACAGAACACTCACCGCAGAACTAGTCAGGGAACAAGACGAACCGACCAAGACAGACGGACAACCCAGAACTTAAATACACACAAGACTCAATCACACAACAAGACACAGGTGAGGGAGGAGAAAACACAGGGGCCCAGGTGAACATAATCAGACAATTAGACACACCAGGGAAACTAATGACAAGAGGAAAACACAGGGAAAAGGACCAGACAATAACCCAGAGGAAAACATGACATGGAAAACAGCAAAAACACCCAAACCTACAAAACTATAAACGTGACATAACATGAGAATCGTGACATAACCCCCCCCTCAAGGGACGGATTCCAGATGTCCCAAAAAAACAAAAGTCCAGCAGGGTGGGTGGAGGGGGTCTGGAGGACGGGTCTCGGGCGGACGGCCCGGGGGCAAGGCAGAGTTAAAAAAAGGGGAATTCGGGCGGACGGCCCGGGGGCAAGGCAGAGTTCAAAAAGGGGAATTTGGGCGGACGGCCCGGGGGCAAGGCAGAGTCCATGGAGGGAATCTCGGGCGGACGGCCCGGGGGCAAGGCAGAGTCCGAGGAGGGGTGAAGACTAGACAGCTCCGGAGGCCGGTCAGGAGCCGGTGTCGGCAAGATCCCCCATGGAAGAGGACACAGGACCTGCACGACCCCCGGCAGGAGAGCAGTCGGCGGAATCCCCAACGCGACAGGACATGGAGTTGGCAGGACCCCCAGCGGAGGAGTAGTTGGCGGGACCTCCAACGTGGCAAGACATGAAGTTGGCAGGACCCCCGGCAGAAGAGCAGTCTGCGGGACCTCCAACGGCTCAGGACATGGGTTTGGCAGGACCCCCGGCAGAAGAGTAGTCTGCGGGACCTCC
Source organism: Notothenia rossii (assembly GCF_949606895.1). Classification (NCBI taxonomy): domain Eukaryota; kingdom Metazoa; phylum Chordata; class Actinopteri; order Perciformes; family Nototheniidae; genus Notothenia; species Notothenia rossii. The sequence continues at coordinate 49,075,284 of NC_136902.1, forward strand.
AACGGGACCAGACATGGAGTTGGCAGGACCCCCGGCAGAAGAGTAGTCTGCGGGACCTCCAACGGCACAGGACATGGGGTTGGCAGGACCCCCGGCAGAAGAGCAGTCTGCGAGACCTCCAACGGCTCAGGACATGGGGTTGGCAGGACCCCCGGCAGAAGAGTAGTCTGCGGGACCTCCAACGTGACAAGACGTGGAGTTGGCAGGACCCCCGGCAGAAGAGTAGTCTGCGGGACCTCCAACAGCACAGGACATGGGGTTGGAAGGACCCTCGGCAGAAGAGCAGTCTGCAGGACCTCCAACGTGACAAGACATGGAGTTGGCAGGACCCCCGGCAGAAGAGTAGTCTGCGGGACCTCCAACGGCACAGGACATGGGGTTGGCAGGACCCTCGGCAGCGGGGCAGTCTGCGGGACCTCCAACGTGACAAGACATGGAGTTGGCAGGACCCCCGGCAGAAGAGTAGTCTGCGGGACCTCCAACGGCACAGGACATGGGGTTGGCAGGACCCTCGGCAGAAGAGCAGTCTGCAGGACCTCCAACTTGACAAGACATGGAGTTGGCAGGACCCTCGGCAGAATAGTAGTCTGCCGGACCTCCAACGGCACAGGACATGGGGTTGGAAGGACCCTCGGCAGAAGAGCAGTCTGCGGGACCTCCAACGTGACAAGACATGGAGTTGGCAGGACCCCCGGCGGAAGAGTAGTCTGCGGGACCTCCAACGACACTTGAGTGGGTTGGTTCGCCAACAGAACCCGGGGAGCTGGCGTCGGACGGACAGCCAACAGGAGACGAGGTGCTGGAGTCGGCCGGTATGCCGACATGACACGGGGAGCTGGCGTCGGACGGACAGCCATCAGGACACAGGGAGCTGGCGTCGGACGGACAGCCAACCGGAGACGAGGTGCTGGAGTTGGCCGGTACGCCGACAGGACTCGAGGAGCTAGCGTCGGCCGATGAGTCAGCAGGTGACGAGGAGCCGGAGTCGGGACCATGGTTACTGGAGCCGGCACTGAAGCCTGGACCATGGCTGTAAGGTCCGGTTCTGGAGCCGGAAACATGGCTGTAAGGTCCGGTTCTGGAGCAGGAACCCTGGCTGCTGGGCGCGGAGCAGAAGCCTGGACCCTGGCTGTGTAAGCCAGGTAATGGAGTATGGAAGCAAAGCTGCATGGGCCGGCACTGGAGTACGGAGCCACGGCTGTTGGGTCTGGCGCTGGAGCCGGAACCATGGCTGTTGGGCGCGGAACCCTGGCCTTGCGTCTCTTAGGAGTTTTTTGGAGGCTTCGTGGACCCCCAAACTCCAGACCAGACCCCAAGAAAGGGTCAGAAAATGAGGACTGGCTCTCAGGGCTACGTGAAAAAATCCTAAGCCACTCGGGCAACAAGCTCCAGAGCCAGGGCTTGCGAGCAACCTCCTGACGTGCCTCCTTCAACGCAGCCTCTCTACCCCGTTTAGATGAGGCGCCTTTCCACGTATAAAAAATATACTCCAGAGAATATCCAAGACATTCCGCCTGTAGCTTCAAAAGATCTGCTGGGTCCATTTTAAGGTCGGTTCGTACTGTCACGGTTTGTGAAACAAGCAGGACCCAAATGCAGATATAAACTGAAACTTCCTTTATTTCAAGGTTATGATCTATATAGACAATGACAAAACAGAACACTCACCGCAGAACTAGTCAGGGAACAAGACGAAGAACCAGAACTTAAATACACACAAGACTCAATCACACAACAAGACACAGGTGAGGAGGGAGGAGAAAACACAGGGGCCCAGGTGAACACAATTAGACACACCAGGGAAACTAATGACAAGAGGAAAACACAGGGAAAAGGACCAGACAATAACCCAGAGGAATACATGACAGGGAAAACAGCAAAAACACCCAAACCTACAAAACTATAAACGTGACATAACATGAGAATCGTGACACATTAGTTGAGAGTTGTCCCTCAATAACCCTCTAATTAGTGCTTATTTATTGCAAGTAAGAAAGTTGTTGTACATGAGTTTTGGTCTTAATGCTCTGCTCAATATGGGCCTAATAAGGCAGTAGTATCACAAGAATAGTAATTCTCCCATAATAACACTTAACAAATAGGATCTTTTCTTATGTAACAAGACGTGAAACTATAAGTGTAAATTGTGTCTAAAATAACTCTATTGCTGGTGAAGCTGTATCACCAGCAAGACAATGCTGGTGGTGAAGCTGGTACACCAGAAAGACCAGCATGGTGAAGCCGGTGTACCAGCAAGGTCTAATTATGTTAGCTGGTGAAGTTGGATTACCATTTTAGCTAAATAAATAGAGAGAGAGAGAGAGAGAGAGAGAGAGAGAGAGAGAAAGAAAGAGACAAAGACAGACAGACATATAGCGACACAGAGACAGCAGAGGTTAAAACAAAGCGGTATAAAACATGTGTTTGACTGGCGCGAACGGTCGGGAGCGAAGATCAGTTGAGCGTTTCTGTGACTCCGCCCAGCAACTGCTCTTCTGAGAGGAACCGCTCGGACCAACACACTCTCACTCCATAATAGTCCAGGAGCGACGCTTGGTCAGGGTCCCGTGGCGTGCAGTTGTGACGCTCCTAGGCTCCTTCAGCTTCATAAAAGGACGCAAACAGCTTTCAACTGATTGCAATGTATTCCCATCTGCGGCGGGATTTGACGCTCTTGGAAGCACAGCATTCGTTTGTGTCAGCTGCCATTAAAGGCAATGTGAGCGTCCATTCCCATTGGATAACGGAGAATTGTACACCCGGAAGTAAGTATTCCCCTTACTGTCGATTGATTTTACAGTGATATCTGCACTACTCATCGACTAAAAAACAGCAGATTATCCTTGTTAATTACACAACATTGATTGGTTTAAATTGTGAGGAATGCTTTAGTATTTTTCCCCTACGATTCGGAGAAACAAATATTTTTTCGGAGTAAAGGATGGCAGAAGACACGACACTACCCAGAATCCCCAGCTATCGTTTAGGACTACACCATGTGCTCTGTTTGACAAGCCCCGTAATTAGTTCTCAAGCTCTGTGATTGGTTGACCTCCAACTGCATTCCATTCATTCCAATGGCTGGCGTCTATGTCACTTGATCTTCAAATTTCTCCCTGCAGAAAAAGAAAACATGGCCGAACTTCGTTTTATTCTCGGTGGAAAATGCCTATTTTAAAGTTAGTGTGGCCATTAAAATGCGTTTTGATGTCATTTGATGCGAGAAATATGAGTTGTTATTTCAGATTATGTCTGCAGTGGATGTACATGAGCTTTAGTTTGCTAGTTATTATGAAGATTACTTCAGGAAATTCTGTCCATACAACGTTTTCATTGTTACCAAGGTGGTTGCTAGGGACGTTGCTATCGATATTATTTCTGTTATGTTGTGTAACTGTTTAATGGTGTTATCTTTATTGCTACCCCCTTCCCCGTCAATGTATAGTGTTGGTTCACAGCGCAAACGTATTAGTTTAACAAAATCTGCATCTAAAATTGTGGCATAGATACGTTATTTTCCCCTGTGCAATTCCAGTCTCACAGCTCACATCACATCGTCATTAACAAATACCGGAAACAGACCGAATTATTATTTTTTAAATAAAATAATACTTTATTCCGAGTGTGCTTGCTTTTCTCTTTGAAAGTCATCACAAACGGCATTGTAATACACGGTTCGGCTGCATTAAATATGACATATCTGCCGTAGTTCTCTATTTATAGAGCCCTGATGAGAACACTTCTAGACAAACATGAGGAACTGCCGCCAACACTGAAAACGTGACGTGGATCATAAATATATCAGCAATTAAACAACATCTTCCATTTCTTTTCACACAATACGTCTCTTTGCAGTATCAACACTAATTCGGCTGACTTTTATATTTGATCCAATTGGCAGATAGGCTGTATTTACACCATGTGGTTAAAGCATGTTATTGAATTTCATTATTTTTATTATTAGTTATTAATAGGATCCCTATAAAGTATATTCATTACTCGTTATTCTCTACTAATAGTTAATTAAAGACTCCTATATAATGACTATTTTGCACATCCCTTTCAAGATTTCAAGATTTTCTAAGGTTTATTGACATATCATATACAAAAGCGGTGTAGTTTTGCAATGAATGAAAAATGTGGGTCGCAGGTTCCTCAATAGTGCATTACAAGACATCTATCAATATTTGTGCATTCAGATGTAGCGCTTCATTTCAGACGCCTACCCATGCGGGTCCGTGATCGGCGCGGGTTGGGCCCCTGTTGAAAAGGAAAACCCTCCGCAGGACTTGATACACCCCCTTGATAAATGTAATTATAATTAAACCAGCTGCAATGGATCATGGATCCACCAGGGGGAGCCGTGATTAAAAAGCTGCAAAACTAGAATGTGAAATAAACAGCTGATAGATCTACTGGTATCTGATATAGCGGATATTTGTTAAGATCCATATGTCACGGATAGGATCATATTCTGTGCTAAATAAGAGACATGTAATCATTTACTAAACATCACCATGTTTTTATTTAATAAAATAATGTTGTTTAATTCACGTTGGCGTAAGTACAAAACCATCGCTATGTTTTTAGATCAGGAAATGCAGCCCGGCTCAAACAAACAATTTTCAATCATCATCCTCACGATCATTTAATGTATCATATGTTCGCAAGTTGAAATTAATGCACTAAATGTAATCCACGTGAGTTTACAACAACAAAAATAATCACTTTGTTTTTATATCACATCCGACCGGAGGAAAATGCAGCACGGCTCTCACTACCGATCATCCTAATCCCACGGGCAAACAATAATATGTACAGTGTTAATAGTTTACTGTATTATTAGTGTCTAATATTACTGGGGATTTCAGAATGGTACTACTGGATTTTGATTGATTGTATCGGCTTCATATCGCAACATATTCCCGAATTATGAAATTCAAAAATAGTAGTATTGTGCACATTACTTTTCGCTGCTTGTTGCAACCCTGGTTAGAAGCTAAACTGCATTTCGTTGTTTCAGTACCTGTAATATGTGCAATAACAATAAAGTTGAATCTAATCTTGAGCAGGAACAAATGTATTTACTTAGTACATATCTGACATTAACGATTAAACACATGTGTGCATTCTTTAAACCGAGTCAAGCCGACTCCGGAGGTGGCGGCACATTAAAGTGTGCACCTGATTGTTTAACTGGAAGGTGCCTGATGACATTTAATCATTCAAACAAAATCATATTTCGTTTATTTTTAACGAAATAAATGTGGTTTAATCCACATAATTTACTGTGTTAATTGTTTACTGTAGGCTAGTGTTGTTTAACTTGAAGGTACCTGATGTGAACATTTCCAGCCCAACCATTTACACCTTCCTTTTTTCCCGTCCAAAGTTTGAATTGGAGAAAGGTAGCCTAATGGTTATCGATGGTGCTTTTATAGCCTAGCAAATGAGCTGCTCCGACCCTCGGTCCTGACGGACTCCAACTTGTGTTTATTAATCAAACAAATAAATAAACACAAGGATAATTATGTGTTATTGTTGAGTAAATGGAGAATTGCACAGGGGAAAATAACGTATCTAGCAGCTTCCCTAGCAACCACCTTGGTAACAATGAAAACGTTGTATGGACACAATTTCTAAAAAAAAGTAATCTTCGTAATAACTAGCAAACTAAAGATCATGTACATCCACTTCACACATAATCTGAAATAACAACTCATATTTCACGCATCAAATGACATCAAAACGCATTTTAATGGCCACACTAACTTTAAAATAAGCATTTTCCACCGAGAATAAAACGAAGTTCAGCCATGTTTTTTTTTCTGCAGGGAGAAATTTGAAGATCACGTGACATAGACGCCAGCCATTGGAATGAATGGAATGCAGTTGGAGGTCAACCAATCACAGAGCTTGAGAACTAATCACGGGGCTTGTCAAACAGAGCACATGGTGTAGTCCTAAACGATAGCTGGGGACTCTGGGTAGTGTAGTATAGTGTTCTGCTATCCTTTACTCCGAAAAAATATTAGTTTCTCCGAATCGAAGGGGGAAAATACAAAAGCATTGCACACAATTTAAACCAATCAATGTTGTGTAATTAACAAGTATAATCTGGTGTTTTTTAGTCGATGAGTAGTGCAGATATTACTGTAAAATCAATCGACAATAAGGAGAATACTTACTTCCGGGTGTACAATTCTCCGTTATCCAATGGGAATGGACGCTCACATTGCCTTTAAGGGCAGCCGACACAAACTAATGCCGTGCTTCCATGAGCGTCAAATCCCGCCGCAGATGGGAATACATTGCAATCAGTTGAAAGCTATTTGCGTCCCTTTATGAAGCTGAAGGAGCCTAGGAGCGTCACAACTGCACGCCACGGGACCCTGACCAAGCGTCGCTCCTGGACGATTATGGAGTGAGAGTGTGTTGCTCTGACAGCTCTCTCTACTGGGAAACACGCTAAAAGTCCTTCTGGAGGTAAGCAACACATTTCACCCAGTCTGAGAGTAAAAGCTTTCTCGAAGGTTCGTTTTGCTTAACCTTAAGTTTGCTAGGAGGCTATTGTTACTTCCCTAAACATGAGCTAGCTGTCTTATCTAACAACAGGCAGCCAACGTTTTTTGCAGTTTGTGTTGACCCTGAAAAACGTGATGTAGTTATTTAAAGGTCCCATGTCATGGCCACTACTGATCATAATTCCATTTTTGAAGCGGCAAACTCTGGGGGAAGAGCCGGGCATACTTGTCAACCCTCGCGCGGGAGATTCCCGATTTCACTGCCCTCTCCCGGTTTCCTCCCGGGGTCATATTTCTCCCGCATTTCTCCCGATTTCTGATAAAATGAGATTTACTCAGGACTGTTTCCACTCGGACTTTAATACAGCTACACCATTGTTTGGTTTCCATGGTAGTGCTTCTCTTTAGTAGCGCGTCTCTTTAGTAGCGCATCTCTTTAGTAGCGCGCGCAACTGAAAATATGAGAGGGTGAGGCAGATAGTCACAGAAAACTGAACAAGAATCGACAACTCTACCCTCCTTTCCTGTAAAATACAGATCCAGCCCACACATATGCTCCATCAAGGATGGTGCTACAGGCCGCAAGGCAGTGCACTTACAACTACAATAAGCATGTTAATAAGGATGTCTATCTAAGGATAGAGGGTGTCGTTTTTTCTGATATTCTGAACAATCCGTGCTGTTGTATTAGCTGTAAAGTGTCTCTACTGTAGGCTATTTTTATTATATGTACAGCACTTTGGCTCGACCAAAAATCATTTATAAATGTGCTATATAAATAAAACTTGATTTGATTTAATGTTAAACTAATACAGCTCCGGCGATCCACTATCATCCCCCGGTTTTTAAATACTCCCGATTTCTTGGGTCTCAAGGTTGGCAAGTATGGAGCCGGGACGCCAATACGGAATTGCCACCAACTGCAGTTCATATATTGGCCGATAGGCAATGACTGCAGAAAGGAGCAATTTCCATAGACCCCCATGTTAAAATGCCCAATTTTACAGCAGAAAAAAACATGTTTATACCCCTGGCTGCAATAAATATTATTATGGATATAGGCCTAGTTAGATTCCACCTTCATGATTATTAATCTGTGAGTGAATTGTTTTCTAACACGACCCTTTTATTTGTATTAGGTCTTAAAGTGTTTGGATAAATTAGGGTGTGGTCACATTTAGTGACTGCTCTGTCAAGTGACTGCTGCTGTTAGCTTCTTGTCTCTCTGCTAGCTGCTCCGTGAAGCTACAGGCACTCTGCCTGTTATGCTCATCCAGGTAACACAACTTGACCCCGGCCGTGTTTGTTTGTTCTTCATGCTTATATATCGGACTATTGTGACTCGCTCTGCGGTTAAAACAGATGGTCCAAGAATGCGGTTTTGCGGTAAGTGAAATTCGAGTACTTTATTTATGTGTTAATGATTTTAATCAGCTACGTAATGAACGTTAAGGCTTGGGTTAGCGTGTAAGCGAGTGGTAGCTACATCGGTGCTAACGATGCTAATCGTAGCCTCCAAGTTAAAATCATAGACTGTATATACAAAGGTTAAAACGAAATAGACAAGCATTAAGTGGGATAATACTGTAGAACAAACGGCTTCTGTTTGAGTTTGATAAAATAAGGTCATCCTTGTAACTTAGAGAGATATTATATTATGGAGGAAATGTATGCATCGCTAAGGTTAATTTAAATTGGCTATGCTCAAGTATGTAGACAAGCTAATGTCGAAGTAGTGTATGTGAAATCAACCTCACAATAAGATGTGTGTATATTACAATTATTAATTTCATATTTCAAGATGATTACTTAGATATTACAATATGGTTGGTTGAGCTGGAGTTCATGATTGAGCTTACACGTTAATGTCACAGTCATCTGAAGAACGAACCCAAACCTTGTTGTTTTTTATTAATTGCATTGCCAAATTGGTATCAAATAAACAGTAAGCATTGGCAGGGCCGTTTCTTCCTATAGGCGGACTATGCGGGGGCATAGGGCCAAGCTGAAAGATATATATATTTTTTTTTATTCATCCGAAAAGCAAAAAAAGTTAAATTCATACACACAAAGATGAACACAATTAGTAGAAGCGGGAGGGCTGAAGCATAGCTTGTGGAAAGTAGCCCTCCCGTGCATCATCCTAATACAGCGGCATTATTGCGTCAAAAACGTATAGAAATGAAGAAAACAGGAGAAAAAATTAAATAAAAGTTAGGGCAGGAAAACAATAAATGCATATATATATACGAAAACTAGATTTGTTTTAAAAGAAGGAAAAGTCAAAGCACCAGGATAAGGGTTAAGACAATGTTCTGTTTTAATGGTAAAACATACAATACATCAAACTTTCACCTAATCACGAAGCACTCTGCAGAGTACTCCGGGCTCAGGTTCTACTACCGCGTGAGACACCTCTCACGAACGGCCAGTCAAAAACAAGAGCGCCGATCCTCAAAATCATCACAACATTTATACACAGGTGGGGAGGAGTTTTATCGCTTGCTCTTCCCTAGCTCTTTGTTATTGGCGAGTTCACTTCTGAGCGAGCTAGCCAGTGAGTTGGCAGTTTTCCATTGGTCGGTCTCACTTCTGGGCGGGACCCCAGGTAGTTAGTCCGCAGTTTGTTGATTCCATCTGTTTCGCTCCTGTGTGTGTGTGTGTGTGTGTGTGTGTGTGTGTGTGTGTGTGTGTGTGTGTGTGTGTGTGTGTGTGTGTGTGTGTGTGTGTGTGTGTGTGTGTGTGTGTGTGTGTGTGTGTGTGTTTCTGTCCCTCTGCCCTCAGGCAGTCCCCAAATCAATGATTTGGAGTCATGAAAGAGGACTCTTTGATAGGACACATACTCATTCCCCCTAAACATCTTCAACACACACACACATCCTATCATGTATCTTATCACACAACAGTCATCTGTTTTTCTTTATGAAAGCCATATTTGTAAATATCCAAACGCCATCGTCCCATGACATCTTTAGGATTAGGTAAATAACAAAGCTTAACTGTTCCCATGGCCTAAGGCCTTCCCTGAACTTCCCTTCACCCCAAAGTCAGCTTACTTTAGAATCAGAAGGACCATTGTCTCTTTAACTTGTGTGTGACCCAATCATCTCCTGATCTGATAAGAGTCTTGCAGGAAACGCACGTACATTTCAACACACCAATACCCTTATCGTTTCTTAACTAATGCATGCTGGACATGAATCACTAATTAACAGGACTTTAACTGCATTATATTTGAGGAAAATGTCCTTTGGCTTAATCGATAATAGTTTTAGCACTTAACAGAGGAAGCCAGAGACTCAGGGCCTCTTTAGAGGTCTGGGAACTGCAAAGCAGATGTCAAAGGTCATTTGTATTATTCTCAACCACAGATAGCCAAAAAAACACCCTTTTGATTACACATAAAAGTGGAAGAAAAGACTATTGCGCTATATTTATTATTACTAAGTAATGGGACATTGTTTCAGGAATATAGGAAAAGCCTCTCTATATTTAAAGAGGAAAAATGTACTTTGTCCCTTCAAATCACATTAGTATGCATAAACACTGACAGGTGGGCCCGCCCCCAAGTGTGTGGGTGTGTGTGTGTGTGTGTGTGTGTGTGTGTGTGTGTGTGTGTGTGTGTGTGTGTGTGTGTGTGTGTGTGTGTGTGTGTGTGTGTGTGTGTGTGTGTGTGTGTGTGTGTGTGTGTGTGTGTGTGTTTATGTGTGTGACGGTCTCCCCTAACCCCTGCTGTGGATCGGGGCTACATCAAATCTTATTTTAGCCCCTAAAGAAAAGCCCACCATAAACCTAATAATTAAAAATAGTATTGATGTATGTTACCACTTTCCTTCTTCATCAGACAGCGGGGTGACTGTGTGAGCCTGGCCCTGCCCCCTCCTCCCCCTTTCCTGCCATCTTATCACTAGACAGAGGGGGGATGTAATTTAAAAACACTTACCTTACACTTGTATCATACATCTTCCCTGTTACCCTCCCCTTGTTATAATGCAGACAACAGTGCATGTGAAGGACTGTAATACACATGTATCAGACACGCTCCCCTTGCTATAATGAAGACAACTGTTTTTAAAATGTAAAAACATTTTTTTTTATTTCCTATTTACATTTTTTTTTTTTCACACACAAAATCAATAGTTATACTGATTGTAACATCCCCAGGACCGTCTCCATCTTAGAATTCCCCAGATTACTGGAAATATCATGATGGAGTTTTTTCACTTCAGTCAAAATATTCATGTGTATGCTGTTTTTGACACAAAGATGCATTACATCTACAAACAGAGCATACAATGAGAGCACATGATACAATTTTAGTGAAGAAGTTTGTTTCATTTGTTCGGTAATGTTACAGAATGTTTCGGAGAATGAAGATTCCAGGAACCCTTTAAATGTTTCGTTTACAATACTATTACTATACATGAAAGCAAAAATAAGACACATTTTCATTTGTTTTGGTTGTTTAATTGAAAACACAACATTCACCCCATTTTCAGAAAAACATATTACATTTTACCAAGTTAATATCGTAGTGCATACAAGGTAATAGACTTAACGATTTGCACTGCTGCTTCTCTCCGCCTTTCATTTACAGTGATCGGTTTATCGTTCAATTCACATTGCCCAAGTAGATGTTTAGGGGTCTCTTGGAACTAAACGAATGCATTTTTTATATCAGATAAATGCATTAACATCACTTGCAAATTCTCTATCCTTTCACCCGCAACGATTTTAATCTGCTTTGCTTCTTCTTCGGTTTCACCATTATTAGCTCTGAATGTAATCCTTTCTGGGGCTTCTTGTGCTTCTTGTGGTCTGTTGAATACCTGTCATAGGATTTGTTTAGCTGTAAGGACAGGTATCATATAATTGTCTTCAAAAGCTTTGTCTATGTCGTCACACGTTTTGGCATATCCTTCGATGTAATGGCAACCGATACTAGAATAGAGATCCTCCAACAGTCTTTTAATACATGCTCTGGCACTGTCGCCAATTTGGGCAATTCCGTAGTATCGTGCTTTTTCTCTCATTATATTGAAGCAAAGCTCTACACATTCGCAACAGTCGGTTAGCGGTAGCTGATCTATAAGATTATTATGATCCGGTAATGGGTCTACAACACCATCCTCTATAGTTAGTTGACATTTCTTCACTTTGTTCCTTTTTCTTTTCACCTTCCTTCTTTTTGTCTTTTTCGTTTTCCGTCCTACGGTCCCTTTTCTTTTCATTCGCATTCTGCGTTTGCTTTTCATTTTTCTCCTCCTTTTCATTTTGCTTTTTCTTTTTCTTCGGCTTTCTTTACTTTTGCTTTTCTTATCTGCTAAATGTCGTTTGCGATCTTGCCGAGTGGTATGAGATATATTGTTTCTATAAAGGTCATCTATAATACCATCTTTTAAAGAAAGATATTCTTCATATGTCATGTTATCATAGTCCTCTTTTGTCCTAAAGACCTTACATGGATATGATATAGAGGAGAGCTTTTCTTCGGGAACATCCTCTCCCCTACTTTGTAACCTCCATTCATTAAGCCCATATCCGTTATCCTGGTGATAATAAGGGTAGGCTACATCAGACTTGGTTTTTCTCAGATCCATGGCTAGTTCTCAAACTGTCGTCTTAGTGGGGGTCCTTAGTTTTAGATGCTTTGCTGAGTGGAGTGAGGGACTTATTGCGTTGAATGGGGGGAGTCATCTGTAGAATTGAGAGTTTTTTCACCAGTATAATGTCCCTCACTGTTTGAGTCTTTTTTTTAAAGTTATTTTTCATCTATCATTTTCAACCAAGCAGCAAGAGGTCAAATTTAAGAATAAGTAATAGTTTGTCACCATTTTACGGGAAATAGTCAGAGCGCAATGTCACATCTTAAAGACAGCTTGAACTGGATAAATGGTTAGTCTTCAAACATACAATACGTTCTGCATGTTAGTATATCTGGCCAATTGGTTTAGACCCTACTGCCCTAGACGCATGCTCTCAATAGGGAAGTCACGCTTTGGGAAGAGGTGTTTCATTTCACAGATCCACCTTGATTCTTGTTGTGCTGGCTGAAGGAAGAGGGACGGGGGAGGAAAATTCAGAGGATGAAGAAGCAGAAAAATAACTTGTTTTGTAAAACGGGCAGCACGTCAGTTTCAAGGAAAAAGATGACACCGTGTTTATGCATGACATGCAAAATATCTTGAAGCCCTACAACAAAGGTACAAGTATATTGTGTTGAAAATATCGCAAAAAGTCGTAATATTGTATAATGTATTAGTTGCATGTTGTATTTTCCTAAAAACCACTGTCTAGTTTTTCAAAAATATAATGGAGAAAGGAGAGAAAGACAAAAACAGAATATCACAGTATGTTGAAAAATATGAAAAAAGTAATGTTGCGTTAAAATAACATGAAAGAAATCAAAGTAAAGCATCTAAAAACATATATTTAGAAAAGGAATGTTAGTCAAGTCAAGTTATCAAGACTGCATTGTTTCATCGAAACAGTGTTAAAATCACAAACTTGCCTTTTAGAGTCGCAGTCTTTTACAAAAATTCTGTTTTGTTAAGAGCTACCAAAACATAGTAAACATAGCAATTATTCCCAAAACAAACTGGGAATGGGGACATCGATAACATATTTTAATGTTTAATTTTCTTAAGGGCCACCGTAGTGCACATTGATGAACACTTTAAAACAAAAATAATGCTTACAAGTGTAAATGAGCCGGATTTTAGCTTAGAGCTAATTTCCATCTGTAGTCCCGTCCCATACAGCATATAAGAACATGACATTTATATATATATATACAGCAAAAATAAAATACATGATATGCAGAAAGAGCATGAGCAGCATACACGCATTTACCATATGGCAGTACAATGTAGCAGCTATGATATATAAAGTGCAAGATAAGATAAAAGGCGCTACATAAAAGTGCAAGAGGAGATACCCCTGTGTTAAAGTGCATTTATTTAGCGGTGATTACACGTCTGTTTGTTGCTCAACCATTCTTTAAGTTGACCTTTAAAACTATTGAGAGTGGGACAATCCCGTATCTCAGTTGGGGGGCTATTCCACAATGAGCTGCCTTTAATGGAGAGGACATTTTGTCCAAAGGTGGTCCGTCTGTGGTGGACTTCAAAGTCTCCTCTGGTTTCTGACCTAGTGCTGCGTCCAGTGTGTTTTCTGTGGATGAATTCCCCCAAGGGGAGGGGGGGCCAGCCCATGTAAATATTATTTAAAAAAAAACACATACTTTTAAAAGACATCAAATTGTAAAAAACTCAAGAAATTGTGATTTTCAAGGATGGTACAGTGGTGGTATGACTGTGGCTTTCTGTCAAACACCTGGATAGCTCTCTTGAACAGCTGTTCTATGGGTTTCAGGTGTGTGGCACAAGCAAACGACCAGTTTGTAAAACAGTATTCAATGTGGGATAGAATCATACAGTGGAGGTATGACTTTGCAGCATTGACAGTTAAGAAAAGGTCTAATTTGTTTAAAATGTTGCAAGTTGAATTTAATGGTATTGGATACTTTCTGGATATGTTTCTTAAAAAGTCAAGTGCGAGTCCAATATGACACTCCCTGTTCAAGATACTTGAACTGGGAGACTAGTTCTATTTCTGCTCCATTTAAAAATACATTGGATCCTTCGATTTTGATTGATCGTTTACTGAACATCGTCGTTTGCATCAACATGCATACTGTTTTTGTTGTACTCATACTGTCAATATGCAGATTGTGTTATATAGCTTTAGATAGAATGTTTTTTCTTCCTCTTTGCATAATTTGCATCCACAATCCTTTGCCAGTAGGTGTTTCCACAGTCCTTGCGGTTTTCCAATTGTTCAACTAATGGCGAGCTACTGTAAGCTATTTGTATTTGCATTTTAGCACACTACTTCCTGCAGTGATTCAGAAAGTATTGTGTTTGGGCTTTTTATTGTGAAAGGGAGAACACTACTCAGAGCCAGACATCATTTCATAGAGAAAGCGAGTCTTATAGGGAGCCAATTTAAATGCTAATGTCGTCTTTATTTTACATCCATTACAAATTTGTGCAATCAACTACTTCGTTATGATAAGTTGTCTACAGCCACTTTAAATGCAATCAAATGTATATTTCTAAGTGCTTACAACTTAAAACATCTTTACGTACAAATGACTGTATATTGAATATATTTCTGTACCCAGTGTTGAACAGGACCCAAACCTTTGAGAGATGAAAAGGACACATCTGCTTTAATCAACTGCCAAGTAGTCAAGTCCGCATTTGTGTCTTTTCATTTGTAAAACGTGGAATTCTGTTTCTTTTTAATGGCCTAGGCGGATTTTGGCTTTTTTCTCTTGCCAATATACTTTTAGACACACTTTGAGGTATGCAAAACCTTAAAAACTAGAACACTGATGGCTGGCTTACGCTGCAAACTTCATCACCTTTTAACAAGAGAGTAAGTATATACAACGTTATTTTGTATATTTTACACATCAGCAGAAACAAAGAGATGGCAGGAAGGGGGGGAGACAGTCTCCCCCACCTTTACAGACACTGTGTTTTAGAGAGAACAAATACAAGTGTAAGGTAAGTGTTTTTAAAATCCCTCCCCCCTCTGTCTAGTGATAAGATGGCAGGAAGGGGCAGGGCCAGGCTCACACACACACACACACACACACACACACACACACACACACACACACACACACACACACACACACACACACACACACACACACACACACACACACCAAAAGGCCTGACAGCCATAGGAAGAGGTAAGGGTGACAGTAAGGGAGTGTGTGCAGACTAACTTAATCAACACTTTTGACTAGGAAGGCAAAAGGTGCTTTCTTTGTTCTGATCAGCCCCAATCTGCATACTCTGTCTGAATACATTGAGAGTTACTTTTGACTCTAACAGTGTTCCACTGCAGTCAGAGCTTTCTGAACTTATTTCTTAGCAGCAATTCGGTTTCTTTTTAATGGCCTAGGCTGAATTTTGGATTTTTTATTTTGCCAAGATACTTTTAGACACACTTTGAGGTATGCAAAGCCTTAAAACTAGAACACTGATGGCTGGCTTACGCTGCAAACTTCATTGCCTTTTAACAAGAGAGTAAGTATATAAAACGTTATTTTGTATATTTTACACATCAGCAGAAACAGAGAGAGATGGCAGGAAGGGGGGAGACAGTCTCCGCCACCTTTACAGACACTGGCCATAGTAAGAGGAAAGTGTAACAGTAAGGGAGTGTGTGCAGACTAACTTAATCAACACTCTTGACTAGGAAGGCAAAAGGTGCTTTCTTTGTTCTGATCTGACCGAATCCGCATACTCTGTCTGAAATACCTGGAGAGTTACTTTTGTTAGAGCTTTCAGAGCTTTCTGAACTTATTTCTTAGCAGCACTGGGCATTTTTGTGTTGTATTGTATACAGTTGAAAGTGCACAGATAAATAGTCAAGCATGGGCGGGAAAAATGTGTCTCCTCAGGCTCTCTAATACACACACAGTCATCTCTCAAACGAGGTGCCTGCCTGCTTTCCAGGACTTTGACAGCCTCTGGCCGACTGCAGGGCCATGGGGTGTTAAGACAGGCATCTATAGCTCAGGAGTGAAGGTCCCCACACACACACACACACACACACACACACACACACACACACACACACACACACACACACACACACACACACACACACACACACACACACACACACACACACACACACACACACACACACACACACACACACACACCTCCTTGGGAGGACATCAGTGAAGGTCCCCACACCCACACACACACACACACACACACACACACTTGGGGGCGGGCCCACCTGTCACTTTTTATGCATACTAATGTGATTGAAACATTTTTTATTATACACCATAAGGCGCAACAGTGGGGGCTTTTCACACCTGTGAATACACATCACCCCCCTCCTATCGACGGATCTCACACCTACTTGGGATTAGGGGTTTCACAACTACCAATATTTACTAGTCGACACGTTTTTCAAAATAGTAGTCGACTAGTCGACTAGTCGTTACGTCATAATAAAGACACACAAAGAGAGGTTTACAACTGTATTTTCTATTGGAACTCATACAGTAACATTAAACACTGCATTTTAATTTGTGTTACATGGCATAGTAAATAACAAACAGTAACTGGACTCACCAAAATCGACAGCAAAAAAATCTTGTTTACATACATGCCACGTAAATCCAGTGCGCAACAGTGCATTGCGCAACACTTTATTCGCTGTCCTCCACGATAACGTCCACCTTTCCATATTTTTGGTTTGAACACCAAAGCATCGACATGTGAGGGAAGGATGCTTGACCGCTTTCGGGTGACAGTGTTGCCTGCCAGGGAAAAAACCCTCTCACTCGGGGTGCTTGTGGCTGGAATAGCCAGGTAGCTCCTCGAAAGCGGGGGAAGCGATGCACGTTTTCTGCCCACCACTACAGTGGATTATCCATTGTGGGGATATGCGGTGTCCGCTGGCAGTAATCCCGTAGCTCATCATCCGCATCACTGTTGACCCGTGTTTTCTTGCTGTTCGTTTGCCTCTGTTCAGTGCTGACGCCGGTCCGTTGCTCACTGGTGCTAGCATTACTGCTAGTGCTAGCTGTCGGCAGCGGGTGTTTCATCTTCAAATGGTTGCGCATAGCAGATGCATTTGTATTGTACTTCAGTACAGCTGTA
The DNA here is from genome assembly GCF_949606895.1 of Notothenia rossii. NCBI lineage: Eukaryota > Metazoa > Chordata > Actinopteri > Perciformes > Nototheniidae > Notothenia > Notothenia rossii. The sequence continues at coordinate 49,092,511 of NC_136902.1, forward strand.
CACAACTGACACTTCACTGTGGAGTTGGTTACATCTTCGTTGAAGTACTGCCATACATAAGAATGTCGGACGTGTTTTGTAGCATTTTGCAGCACCTCGTTTACCTCCATTTTTTTCAAGACTAGTTGACTAGGGCCTACAGCGCCAACTAGTGGTAAAGGTAGTCGACTAGTCGACTAGTCGATTAGTTGGTGAAACCCCTACTTGGGATATCACACCTACTTGAGATCTCACACCTCGATCAAAGGGGAGGCGGGACTTGGGCGACTGTGGCTGTGAGGGAGTGTGGTCGTCTTTCAACCAGAAGGTTGTGGGTTCGATCCCAGCCCATGCAGTCAACATGTCGATGTATCCTTGGGCAAGATACTTAACCCTGAGTTGCTCCCGATGGCATGGCCAACGGTGTGTGAATGTGTGTGAATGTTAGGTCCTAGAGTAAGGTACACTGCTCTGTATGAATGGGTGTGAATGGGTGAATGACATGTAGTATGTAAAGCGCTTTGAGGGGTCTTAAAAGACTGGATAAAGCGCTATATAAGTACAGTCCATTTACCATTTACCATTTACTTAGGTCATTTGCATAATGGGGGGAGGTGTGACCTGTCACTTTTTATGTATACTAATGAGACGAAAGCGGGATGAATATTACTACTCCTGTGTAGACAAAACTTGCATAATATTACTCAGAGTTCTGACATATTCATCCTCTTCCATTTGTGTAATATCTAAAACTGGACCACTCCCTTCTTGAAGAAGGCCCAAGCTTCGGCATACCTCTTGTTGTTATGAGACCTATTTTTAACTACATGTTATCATTTATTAACTACAACGTCACTGAAATCAACATATCTGTATAATCATGACACTCCCTCCTTTGAGCATAACATGCTCAATTAATATTGCAATGATTACCCTATTATGAACAGGACATGTAAAACCCACAACGTTGCATTAAATAAATATAACTTCTCCGTTTACCCACAAGGCGTACAAAAATATCGTATAATGTATGGTTTTCTGATGGTATAAATGCATATTCACTAAAAAAATCTGCCATTAGCACAACAAATAGTTTACTTGTTTCAATAATGGCTTTTGTCATGGTAATATGCATCATCGTTGCTGCGAAAAACAATACCCCTGGTGTCGCTAATGCGTCTCAATAATTCTAGGATTAGAGGATTGGTTGATACTGCTGAACTAACATATGATAAAATAATATTTCTCCAAACTGGAGGGAAAATATGAACTATTCTCACAGAGACTGACCTTCATGAAGGGCTGGTGCCCCTCACTCAAATGAGATATTGCCTTACGCACTACACTATAAATCAGAAAAGTTACTCAAGAATAAATAAATAAAGACTGATTCTTGAAACTGTTGTAAAAACCCTACAACTTCTTCATCCAAGCTCTCAATCAGTATTATGTTATTTAATCTGCAGCTCATGCCTTAAAACAGATAATTCAGACCGATTATAAAATTGTGTTTATGAGAAAAATGTAATCTGACTCCATAAATCACATAATTGTTTGATTAAAAACTGCACTTCTGGCTAAGAATAAATGAAGTTCCCCTTTAAACACAGCCCCGGTCTTCTGACGGGGTCTATCTATGTACTGGCTGGAAAATGTTGGGCTAGTCTCTGTCGCTCCGTCACAGTTCTCCCGCTAAATGGTAAATGGACTGTACTTATATCGCGCTTTATCCAGTCTTTAAGACCCCTCAAAGCGCTTTACATACTACATGTCATTCACCCATTCACACCCATTCATACAGAGCAGTGTACCTTACTCTAGGACCTAACATTCACACACATTCACACACCGTTGGCCATGCCATCGGGAGCAACTCAGGGTTAAGTATCTTGCCCAAGGATACATCGACATGTTGACTGCATGGGCTGGATGCATGGGCTGGCTAACAGTCACTCTCGAGTTCAGCTGGGCTCTTGTTGACTTCTTCACTGGTTTGAGACAAGCGACCCTATTGGAACACCCCCCTTTGTAGCCAGACTTCAACACAGCAGAATGGAGTTTCTGTTTTCAGGTCTGGACAGCTTCAGGTCAGGTGTATCGCCGCCCCTTGCATATTTTGGGTGGAAGCCCATCGTCTTGACCTCACTAGCTGTGTTGACACAATAGTTTTCTGTGTGGGGGAACAACATCACTCGTAATGTCTTTTCCTTCCCATAATTACAAAAATAGTCTGCTAAATGTTCTACTCTGCTACTTCTAATCTGTGGATGCTCTATGTGTAAATGCAATATTCTACTCACTATCTTTTAAATAACATTCAACCTCTCCCTCCTGTGGTGACATATGTGGCTCTATGTAGCTGGATTTATAAATACTCTAGTGCTGAAGATGCATCACCTGATGGTCTGGTCCTCTAAGCTTCCTCATTGTTGTGGTTGATACCAGGCTGTCAGTGGCATTTGGTTCATGTTTGGAAATCCTGTACATCTTTGACATCCCTGGGACCCCCTGCCTCCGTCGTCATCATGGAAACTGCATGGTGGGCCGTTGTTTGGTGCAATGTTCTGCAGACACTCTCTGGACCAATGTGTCAGCCGACCACATTTGTAGCAGCCTTCATCTGGGAAACCTTGTCCTGTTGATCGATCACCCCCTGGGAAATGTCCTCTTCCTCTGCCACTTTGTCTTCCTCGGAAACCTCCTCCCCCTCTTCGTTGATTCTGCACCTGAATCTCTGGCGCTACCTGAGTTTGAACGGTTTGAGGTGTCTGCCCTGCCTTCTCTGGAAGTTTCCCCTCCCTTCTCCTTGTCTTGTTCTTATTAAGTTCGGTGTCTTTCTCAGCTACCTGTATCTTCAAGAGTCTCAGTTGTAGTGCTTCCATTTCTGTGTTTTGTGTTTGTCTTCCAAGTATTTCTTCCAATCGTATGTTCTCTCCCATCAGGTGTTTTGATTTACTGGTTAGCATTCTTACTTAATACTCCAATTCTTTGAGATGTTTGTCCGTGGAGACTCCATTCAACTGCAAGACTTCTCCTATAAAACCAACATTCGGGGAGGGAGGAGGTACTTTGGCCAGGCTTAGATACAACTTCGGAGTTTGGATAACTGGAGCCTCTTTGGTTTTTTCTGCTATGTCTTCCCTCACTGCCAGGTCTGCTACTTGGACCACATTTATGCTGTCTGCCAATAGGTTGGCATATTCCAGGTGGAGTATCAGACTTGTAACTCTTATAAATCTTTCTTCAGCTTCCCTCCATATAGTTAGCTGTTGTAGGCATTGTTCGTGCTCATAGTCGAGTACTGCTCTTCTATGGGCTTTTTTTGATCCAGGTTGATCATCTGCTGGATACAGTCCTCTCGTTTGCCATTGTTCCAACAGTTTCTCCATGTCTTTTGTCTAAGATTTGGAACTGTTATAGCATCTGATCGGATTTTTATCCTTCCCTTGATATCTGCTGTTTCTAGTCTCAACTTAGTTTGTTTTGGTGACATGTTCTCTAATTATTTATTAACTTATCAAAGATGAAGCACTAATCTTCTGACTAGCACCTTCGTTGCTGTTCGTCCGAACTTTAAATCTGATTTATTTTTTTAGTTGCTCAAGGTTATATTATTATTATTTATTTTTTTTTCCTTTATAGATTTATTTATTTTTTTAAGTTTTAGCTAAAATATTAATAAAGTTAATTAATATATAAAAATTATGCACAATTGAAATATGAAATGTTAAAATAAAAATTGTACCGTGTATGGTTTTGACTTTTAAATATGAAAATTGGTTCCAATCTAAATCTCCTGTGTACAGTGCATAGCGAAGTGTATGAAATTATGCTAATGTCACTACGTGTGTTAGCTTCAATAAATTGGTGTTTGAAAAAGTATTATGTAAAGTTTCTTATCTTATAATTAGAAACCACTTGCGATCAAGCATGTGTTTATTTATAACACTTAAAATTATACTTCACAATGTTATGGTGTTTCTTCTATTTGTGTAATAATTCTGTACTACCACCAGAGTGCGCTATTTTAATTTCCAGCTTAATCCACTAGGGAATAGCTGTTGCAAAACTGACTTGTTTTTAACAAGGAGAAACTTATTTTCCTTAAAAATATCTTTAAAATAGGAAGAACACTACACTATGGTTAAACAACACAGCACATAACCGCCAAAACACATTTGCAAACAAGAATATTCACAAAACCGCCAATACACACTTGCAACCAAGAATGTCCCAAAACCAGCCAATACACTTTTACCAGCAGAAGTACTTCCAATAGTTCTAACTCTGACAAGAAGTATGATGTTCTTTAAAAGATGGAATGCCTAGCCTCAGTGTGTTAAAGCAAAAAGAGTACTTCAATTAGCATTTCATGAAATGGCGACTGCCGTGTGGGTCACTGTGAACATGAGGTCAAGACAAGATGACAACTGGTTTTCCAACCTTTGACCTGAAGAACAAAGGGATTTGAAAAAACACCTCGTGGCTCTCACAGTGGAGTTGAAATAATGGCGGGGTGATATTTTGTCTAGTAAATTCAACACACAACACTGTAGTTTAAAATAACATTTCTATTTAGTTTACAATGATAAATGGGCCTCATACCCTTACGTCATAGCCCTCTACCCATGTACGTAAATGTTTTGACTTTAAGAGCCAGTATGGTCATCTCTTCTGTTTAAACACGCTATTATGGGACAAAATGGGACGCTATCCACACACAATCAAAAGAATATCGTCTATCTAACGCACGAATGTCGCTTTTTCAAATGTCTTTTGAAAACAGAAAAAAGTAACCACTGAAAGCTTCAAACTCCAAAGGCCTTTTCCTCGAAAAAGGACTTTTTTAAAACAGCCTCACACTGTTGTTAACACAAACACTCACTCCAATAACCTTAGCTTCCAACTTTGGCTGTGTCTTTGCCTCAAGCAGTCCCGACTGCTTAATGGCCTAAAAACATTCACGTTAACTTAAAACGTAACAAGAGACACCTATTGAAGTGATTGGCCTCTAGCCGACATGTAATAACAGACAAACGAATAGCATGCAGGGTAAATTAGAACAAAAGAAAATGAACTCACCCTGCCTGTAACAAAGCAACGTCACGTGTGGTAGGATACCAATGTTTATCAATTTAGGCTTGTTTTAACTTAAATGTAGGCAGTCTTTCTCAGGAGTCCAACTTACCAGACAGACACACACTCCTATTGTTCACTATGTAATCTATTGAAGATTTTGAATAAACAGGTACTTCTTTACCTTTCTGTATGGGCCCGAGTGTATGTCTGCCAGCATTGTTCAAGCTCCTTTGAAAACTGCAACTGCTCTCCCAGTGGAACGAGATCACGTCGGCGGGTCACCAATTGTTAAATATGTTCGTTATTCTCGCGTCCAGGAGAGAAGCTTTAAAATGAGACTAAATGGAGTCTCTGAGAAGATTCAAATGGGATACTTTAATTAAAAAAGGCGCGGTAGTGTTACAGACAGAATATTGTTCAGGCAGAAAACAGCTGTGATCCGGCTCTCGTGAGCAAGAGAAGAGAGCGAATCCCTCGTCCGGTGCTGTTATATATATCCTCTGCTGGCTCCTCCCCGCCAGCCGGCTTGCTTCGTCTCTAATGTCCGTTGTTGCATTTAAACAGAGGATTGGTACTTTTCACATTCAATATATGCTTAACACGCCTTTTCTCCTCATATTCTTTTTCATCACTTTTCATGTAACACATTCTAAACGCTGTAACCAATACTCTAAAAAATACAGAAAATCCTTCACGGCTGGTTTGGTTTCCGGTCATTCCGGATGTTGTCACATGCTACTCTCGTCTGTAAACAATAATGTATTCAAATAAACTGTACCTTCATTTAATATTCAGCCTGGTAGTATCTCGACATCTATAGTTGTAGTGTTAAATCAGTAGGTTTCGGTTTGCACCACTCCATGTCATTTCGCTACTAAATTCACCTCTTTAGGAAATCGTATATTAGCCACATGCTAAATGCTAACCGGAGATGAAGGATTTTCAGAATAAAAGCTTAACAACTGGTTGTGCACAAGAATTTCTGGTTTTTCAGGATAAAAGAGCATTTAACTTGACAGTATGTTTAAACTACATTATACCATCAAAACATTGATTTTAATTTCTAACAGTTTTTATATCACATCCGACCGGAGGAAAATTTGCACGGCTCTCACTACCGATAATCCTAATCCCACGGGCAAACAATAGTATGTACAGTGTCAGTGTCAGTGTATTAGTGTCTAATATTACTGCTATAACAATCACACATTGAGTTGTTAAAATCAGACCGTTGTTTTTTTTTTAAACAGTCTGAATGAAACGGCAGTTCTCAGGTGCCTCTCAGGTGTGTGTATCAGTGTTGGGACTAACGCGTTACAAACAAACGCATTACTGTAACGCAACTACCTTTTGCGGTAACTAATAACGTTACTAGTTACCTATTCCCATTCAGTAACGCCGTTATAGTTACTAGGGTCGAGAGTCGAGAGAGTGAACTATATCGACATTTTCTCTTTTGAGAAGCCCCCACCCGATGCCTATGCTGAATGCTGCAAACTCTTTGTTTAAAACTAATTGGCCATTGGAATGTGTGGAGTAAGTCTCCCAAGGGGGATGGTGGTCACATTCCACAGCTCTCCCCCCTCCTGTGATCTCCCAACCCCCAGTCTGTAAGTTTGTGTTCGCATATTTTAAAATGTCGCACCTTCTGTTTTTTCTATCGCGCATTGCCGGTATGAAAGGGTCTGTGCTGGAAATATCAAACATTTAATAAAAGTGAAAAACAATGAACAAGTCACATGTCATGGCCATTTCCACTGATCATAATACCATTGTTGAGGTATACTAAAATAGAAAAATACTGTGCAATTTTCCAAACTCACATTGGTTTCGCATACAGCATCTCTGTAAAGTATGTGTATTCAGCAGTATTCACTTTCTCCACTAAACGGCTCGCTGCAGCTCCTCCCCCCCCCCTCCCCCGTGATTTCCTTGTTTAGCGATACACAGCCAAACACAGCCAAACTCAACCTGAACACACACAAAGTCACAGCCGAAATAAAAACAATAAGTGTGGCTTGATATTGAGTAAGAAAAAGGTTTATAGGTTGATAAACGCTGTGAGAATGGGTCTGATGAGAGAATTTCGCGCGATCCCAACTGTCTGTTATCAGCCTGCAGCCAGGGAGCAGAAATCAGCAGGGCTGAATGCACTGAGTGTGTGTGTGTGGATTGGTCAATTTGGACCAATCAGCGGGGGCTTAACGTAACGGCTCCGCGGACGTAACGTAACGGCTCCACGGATTGGCCCATTTAGTTCCGGGTACGTGCTTTCGTAAGCACGTACCCGGAAGAATCAAATGGATGATGACGTCATGATGACGTTTCACCAACGAGGCGTTTTGGGGAGGTATTTTCTGTTTTAGAGTGTTACTCGCTAAAGGGTGTACTTTGAGGGTTTTGACTCTGCACACCGTTTACATGCAGAAAAACCTTCATAACACACAAGGGGACGGGTAATAACCGGAAAAGCATGACATGTGACCTTTAACTATGGAGCTATCTCAGGGTCATAAGTTTTGATCATTCAAAAAAATGCAATTTATTTGAAGGTTCAAGTTTTTATCCTGAACTTTGAAAAATACTATGATGTATTCAAAATACAAATAAGTATTTAAAATCGTTTTTTTCGTTTTCAGATTCAAAACAATTATTTTTTTCAGTTTCAAATCTTGTTTTTTCAGGTTTCACATTGCTTTTCACCTTCAGATCGTCTTTGAGTTTCAGACCTTTTTTTTCGCTTTCAGATCTTTTTTTTCCGCTTTCAGACTTTTGGCCCTGATGTTGCGTGGGGGGGGCGGGGCTTAGCAAAGAGGGGTTTGGCATCCTGAGTGGCAGACCTCCCTCTGTCATGTTGCCTTCAAGGATGTTAGGTAGCGCGAGAAATATAACTCAATACTTTCTATACACAATACTCCCGTGATTGTTGGTAAACTGATACCAGCGTCAAAGTTCCTTTAAGCAAGCTGTTGAGCATCGTAAATGACAACAATCAAGGTATAAGAGCAAAAAACTGTGCTAGAATGTGAGATTACGTATCCGCAATCAAGCATTGTCCTTCCCCACTTCCACGTAGCTCCATGAACGCAGCATAGTATTGGCTTGGTTTTTGCATCAGAATCAGATTACCTTTATTAGTCCCACAGGGGATACGTTTACATTGTTACAGCAGAGAAGAGCCAAAGACAGCTTAATGCTACCTAAAGCAGGCATGAAAAAAGTATTAAAGATTAAAAAAAGAAATTATATATTTTAAAGTTACACATTTTACATAATACACACCCTGTAACAGTTCTGCGGATTTAGCAGCACAGTTTTTAACGGCATATATATATTGCACATATAGAGAACCACAGTGACGCGTCATAAAACCCGGAAGTAAACTTCTTCCGGTTCCTTCGTGAAAAACCATTGCAAATTCTCCATAGGATTTTGGAAAATAGCTCGAAATAAGGTCTGTGGTTGACACACATTTAAGAGAGGGATCACGTTTTGTTCAGCCGGATAATCTCCACATGTCAAACCTACTTTTATAATTTTTGAATCATAAATCTAGTCGCCAAAAGCGAAATGCTAACGTTATGCTATAAACGAACTACAAGCCAGTACAGCAGCAGGGTCGCACGACTTCAACGTCACGCCAACTTAAGATCGTTTCAACTGATTTGCACTGAAACTGCACTTTGAACACTTTAAATATATTAACATTTTAAACTGTATACCCCGGTTACATGTCACACTGTGGGAAACGATATTTCGATATTTCTGGATGTATAACACATGTAGAATTTTTGACAATAACGCTGAATTTGACTTTCGCGTGCTTGCATATTTTAACAAAGCTTTTCATTTTAGCCACACTGAATTTAACTAGAAGTCATGGCTGTGTCAATTACCAGTCTGATATCGTTTTACAAAGATGACAAGAAGAGTGTAGATAGAGGAGAGAACCACTACAAGTCAGGACACGTAACAGTGCAGCCTAGATGAAGGTGTGCTTACCGGTGTTGTCAGGGCTAGCATGAGGGACAAGGTTTATAGTGTCTGTGAGTAGTGATAGCAAGAGTACCGTTAACCTAGAGTTAATTTATTCACATTAATTCCCATCAACAAATCAATTGTATGTGTCACATGAAATCTTTATTAGGCAAGGCAAGGCAAGTTTATTTATATAGCACTTTTCAACAAAAGGCAATTCAAAGTGCTTTACAAAAAATGAAAGACATTAAGAAAATGGCATTTAAAATCAGTCATTAAAAAGAAAAGCTAATAAAATAAACATTAAAAGAAAAAAATACATGGATAAAAGTTACAGTGCAGTCTAAGATATGAATAGTTCAATTAAAAGCGGCGACAAAAAGAAAAGTCTTCAGCCTGGATTTAAAAGTAGTAAGAGTTGCAGCGGACCTGCAGGTTTCTGGGAGTTTGTTCCAGATATTTGGATCATAATAACTGAACGCTGCTTTACCATGTTTAGTTCTGACTCTGGGGACAGAAAGCTGACGAGTCCCTGAAGACCTGAGAGATCTGGATGGTTCATAATTTAGCAGGAGATCAGAAATGCATTTTGGTCCGAAACCATTCAGTGCTTTATAAACAGCAGCAGTATTTTGAAATCTATTCTTTGACACACAGGAAGCCAGTGTAAAGACTTCAGAACTGGAGCGATGTGATCCACTTTCTTAGTGTTAGTAAGGACTCAAGCAGCGGTGTTCTGAATCAGCTGCAGCTTTCTAATAGATTTTTTAGTGAGACCTGTGAAGACACCATTGCAGTAGTACAGTCTACTGAAGATAAAAGCATGGACACGTTTTTCCAAATTCTGCTGTGACATTAGTCTTTTAATCCTAGATATGTTCTTTAGGTGATAGTAGGCTGATTTAGTAACTGTTTTAATGTGACTGTTGAAACCAATAACTCATTTAACCCGCTGACAAGAGAGCCCACCTCCGAAGATCGTGAATGGCTGAGGGACAGACTCGGGGGCAGGTTCTCAGGAATTTCTTGGCTTCTCTCCCCCGAGCCAGAAGAGGAACACTACAGCTTGGAAACACTTACTGTTCCTGAAATTATCAAATCTGTTGGGCATCAGGGACCTGAGGCAATTGTGGCAAGCATGGCATTGTCTGAAGAGCAACAGAGGGCAATTCAGGTGGCTACCACTGGTCAGCGAACCAACCCAAACTGGCATTTGTTCAGGAAAGGAAGGTTGACTGCCAGCAACTTTGGAGCTGTCCTGAGGTCAAAGCGTGTGACTGCTTCCTTTATTGCCAGGGTGCTAGGGCAACAAAAGGCCCTTGATGGTATTTTGTCTGTACAGTGGGGGACTATAAATGAATGTGAGGGCGTCAGAGCATTCACCACTGCAACCCAGATGCAGGTCCATGAGTCCGATTTGTGGCTCTCCCTATCAGGATTGTTGGGGGCATCTCCAGATGGTCTGGTAGGGTCTTCCGCTGTGCTGGATGCAAAGTGTCCCTACGGAGCCAGGGAAATGACAATTAGTGAAGCATTGCAAATCAAGGGCTTCTGTGTCAGTAAGGAAGGAGAAACATTCAGCCTGCATGAGGAACATCCTTACTGGCACCAAGTGCAAGGTCAGCTTCACCTCACTGTAAGGAAGAAGAAATAAAAAAATTGTGAATTGTTTTTAATTTACATTTACTCGCCTTTGCAATGTTGTGGTTGTTAGAGTGTTAGGTTTCCTCTCAGCTCGTCTGTTGGGAAGATATAAAATATCAGTTTCATGGAAGTCACACCGTCACATATACTGTAAGAGCATTAAGACATACAGTACATAGGCTAAAACAAAACATTTAAAGATTAAACCTTGCACTTTGATAAGTCTCGTGAACATTTTCACTATTTTGACATTTTTATAGATGAAAATTGAACTAAAGAAATAAATGGTAGATTAATCCATATTGAAAATAGGTGTCAGCTGCTACACTAATTATAATAGTTATATTTCTTAATTAATTAAGATAAGATATTACTGTATTGATCCCAATTTGGGAAATGTTTGTGTTGCAGCAGCATAACAAGAAAAAGAAAATATAAGTTATTATATATACAAAAGTATGTGAGGGATGGAATATTAAATTGAATATAAATGTAAAATGTACATGTGATTTTACGTCCAAAAGAAGCTATGGAGCACAGAGTTCTCTGCCAGCCAGAGGTGATTTGTTATTAGTTCAATATGTCAAACTGATTTCCCTTACTACAATCTTTAGTTACATGGTGAAACGTTATGCTGCTTGTACTCATTAGACTTATCATATAAGCCACACAGGTTTTAATAGGATGTATTCATTATCTTTACTTATGTTGCGGTCTTTTCACCAGCGCCATCTCTAAAACGGCGATACCGCCGCTAACCATCATTTACATTTCACCGTGACATTGACAAAAATGTAACGTCAGCTTACCTCATGGCACGAATCGAGACTCTCCTTTTGGAAACGATAGAACGAGCACGTTTCATGCGAAGACCTGTGGCTGCAATCCGGAGCAAAGCAACAAACCATTGTGTAGCGTAGCTAACTAGTAGCGCTAGCTTTAGCTAATGCTAGCTAACGAAACGAACTGCCGAGTAAAATTGGAAAACACTGGTAATTAATTATTCTATAATTTGTAAAACTACGGTGTTAAAAACGACAATTTCAAAAATACAAATTTCTATTGGTCGGATATAGATATACAGATACTAAAGATAGGCATGTACTTGCTTTCAAGCAGAACACAGGGGAAAACGAACTTAGCGAGAGTGTTTACGTGTTCGGCGTAATGACGTACAACGGCCTCGACAATTTCTGTAGTCCTATTCAGCCACTCGGTAACTACCATCGTTTTTCAGACACGTAAACTCTTCAAAAATCCCCAGTGGGGTCACTGTTGATGTATTTAATGTCGTAGAACAAAACGTTATTTATCTCTTAAATTTGTGTCAACCACAGACCTTATTTCGAGCTATTTTCCAAAACCCTATGGAAAAAATGCATTGCTTTTTGAGGAAGGAACCGGAAGTGCTAAAAATGCTAACTTACTTCCGGGTTTTACGACGCGTCACTGCAGTTCGCTATTGCAAATATTGCACATAGTTGGTATTTATCAACAAGAGGTGTTATAGTCTGAGTTGTTTTGTGCGGGGTATAGAGGCTGTGCTGGTTGTATAGTCTGACCGCTGCAGGAAGGAAGGACCTGCGGTATCTCTCCGTGAGACAGCGGGGGATGGCATCAGGTCCACCAGAACAACCTGCTGGCTCGTTGCGGATACGTAATTTCACATTCTAGCACAGTTTATTGCGCTTATACCTTGATTGTTGCCAACTACGATGCTCAACAGCTCGCTTAACGGAACTTTGACGCTGGTATCAGTTTTATTTCCCACCTATCACGGGAGTATCGTGTATAGAAAGTATTGAGTTATATTTCTCACGCTACCTAACATCCATGAAGGCAACATGACAGAGGGAGGCCTGTCACTCAGAATGCCAAACTACTCTTTGCTAAGCCCCGCCCCCCCAAGCAACATCAGGGTCAAAAGTTTGAAAGCGAAAAAAAAAGATCTGAAAGCGAAAAACGATCTGAAGGTGAAAAGCAATGTGAAACCTGAAAAAACAAGATTTGAAACTGAAAAAATTATTGTTTTGAATCTGAAAACGATAAAAATGTAACTGAAAAAAAATAAGGATTCAAATATCAAAATATGTATAAAAGTGAAATCTGAAAATAAATATTTTGTTTAAAATAATTGCTGAACTGAATCAAAATAATATTCAACCTGAAAAATGATTTCAAATACTTATTTTTATTTTGAATATATCATAGTATTTTTCAAAGTTCAGGATAAAAACTTGAACCTTCAAATAAATTGTATTTTTTTGAATGATCAAAACTTATGACCCTGAAATAGCTCCATATTAACGTATTAATAATAATTAATTATATTTATTCCGTTCGGATGTAGGATTTTTGACTTTGTTTAGAGCAGTGATCTTCTCTGCAGCAGAGAGCTAAGCGCTGTCAGACCGGACCTAACCCTGAAAAGTATTATCATCTGAAATTAATCATTATGTTATTAATATTAAATACATATAAGTATTTTTACAACTTGTATTTAGAAATACTCTAAATTGTAATTATTGATGCATAAATGTGTATCTGAGGAAGATGAAAAATGTAAATTAAACATTGTTGAGAAAATGCTGCATCTCTTGCATTTATTGACATAGAGGAGCCTTATTGTTTACCTTTTTAATATCATTTTTTGTAATTTTTAATTGCTTGGTTTTCGTGAAATTACCCTGTTTTCCTATTAAAGTGTAACAGATTGATGCATCTCTACAGATCATCTTAAAGGCTTCGGAATCCCCCCCATTGTAGTTAAAAAACTGTCAAAACTAGGGCCCCCAAACAGCATCTTGCATAGGGCCCCCAAAAAGCTAGAAACGGCCCTGAGCATTGGTAACACAACTTCCAAAGTGACAGTAAAATAAAAAGGACCCTGACTCGGACAATACACAGTCCAACATGTTCAACAGAAAATAATAAGTTATATTGTTTCTACACATGGTACTTAACATATATATCTGTTTGTTTAAGGTGTCCAGGTGATGCAGACAGGCTGGACCAGAGAGTGAGAGACAGAACTGGACTCCTCACAGCCGTGAACTTCAGCACAGGTACAAAGACTATTTTGTTCATACTGTATAAAGAATCAAGAAAGATATTGGTTTAAATAAATGAAGTATTGACTTTAATACACTGATATACATTCCATTAAACAATACTAAATACTAGATCACCTACACATAAGTTAAGTTGAGGGTTTAAAAAAAACATCTAACATCTAAAAAGTTACATTTAGATGTTAACAAGCAATATGATTCTGTCAGCTTCTAATTTAATGTATTGAAAGCAAACATATTTAACCAAAGTGAGATCTGCTACTATTTATCTCTCAATATTGTCTGTAAAAACGTGGTAAAAGTTATTCTTTCAGTGAGACAACAGAGCAAGCTTCTACAGTTGCACTACGTTTTGATAACAGTTAAATATTATTTTGATAATAACATATATTTCAATGTTGATGCACTTCATACTGTTCATTCATAACAGTTGAAATTAAAAAAAAAACATTACAATTACAAAATAATGCCTAGAGCCCCTAAACCAGAGGTGCCCAGTACGTCGACCGCGGTCGACCGCGGGGGCAATGCTGGTAGATCGCGAGTCATTCATAAAAAAAAAAAATCCAGCTCCGTTAAAATAGACAAAACAGCTTTTGATTCCTCCTCCCTTGGCCTCCCTGCCACTTAATTCAGGAGTTTACTTGATTGACAGAAAAAGCGACCTATTGCTTTCCAGTCTGTTAACCCAGAATGCAGAGCGATACAAAATCAGTCAAGTGCCGGGAGAGACAAACAACAAAATGAGTGCGGGAACGAGCAAAAAGCTAAAGACATACCACTTCCACACAGAATGGGAGGGAGAATCTTTTTTTGTGATGTCACATTCAAAGGTTATTTGCCTTATTTGTAAAGCAAGCGTCGCTCTGCCAAAGAAAGGTAACGTGGAGAGGCATTATCGGAGTGTTCACAAGGCATATGACAGCGACTTCCCTCCGAGTAGCGAGTTGAGAAAGAGAAAGGTCATGTATTATTGCTACACAAACATTATCTCTTAGTCTTAGTGTCGCCAACTCGTTTCTAACATGCAAAAAGACAAACAAATGCGTCTATGGTCGGTGTATTTTCTATCTTTCCAATCCAGAAGAGATCTCTCTCTCCCCCGTCTGTTTGCAAGGGGGCGGGGCAGTTTACACACACGCAGCTGCTACATGCAGCAACACACGGAGGAGATGGTGGAGAGAAGCGCTCCAAGGTGTGGTTACATGTTACCCGTCTTGAGGTGGACAATGCTCGTCACCAAAAGTGTTTAGCATGTAAGGGCGGTAACACGAGCAATTTGTCTAAACATTTAGCAAAAGTGCACCACATTCAGACGGAGGAATGCACCGGGTTCGACTGTCTTTCTCGTAGCTCTGTAGCCCCATCCACGAGTAACGTTTCCACGTCAGTTGTTATGTATGCTAGCAGCAACACACGGAGTTAACTACATTATACAAACATGGGTTAATGATTAGACTTAGTAACTGAGTTATTTATTTTGTTAAAGTTTCAGCTATTCTGTTTACAGTTCTGTCATCACATTATTTAATACGATTTGTTAAAACATTGTTGTTTCTTTTGATGTGAAATATTATTTATTTAATTCAAATAAAAAGCAATGTTAATTTTGTTCACAATTTGTTCAGTTAATTTAATAATATATGTATTTTTGAATCAAGTATTCATCTTTATTGTCTTCATTGTTAGTTTCCACATGCCTAAAACAACCTCAAACTAAATCTAAAAGTTGATGGCTAAATAAGAGCGTTTGAGAAATTGTGCAAGGCACACAGCAGTAGTCCGAATAGTCGATTAATCGTTTCATTAATCTATAGATTAATCGATAATCAAATTAGTCGTTTGTTGCAGCCCTATTGTAGTTATCCCATGTAAAAATAAAACGTGTTATTCAGCAACACTTGCAATTTGGGATTTTATTTTTAGTTGGTAGACCTCGGTTAGCTGTTCATTTCAAAAGTAGCTCACCAGCCAAAAAAGTGTGGGCACCCCTGCCCTAAACACAGAAACACACCGCTTTCATAAATAACACACTTGTTCTGCAATAATATGTTTTATGTTTCCTGTAATTTTTGTTAGGAAAGGACATGCCTGAAAGACACAACATTTTTCCTTATCTGAGGGTCAAGAAGAACATCCAAGAGGAACATTAAAAGCTGATGTTATGAGATTTTAAGAACAGTACAGGACATTCACTAAGAAACTACTTTTATTGTGAAAACCCAGTCAGCTGATTTAATGCAGCTATTTCCACATCTACACTCCATCAGCTGATTATTTCTATTTGCCTCACTTTATGAGCTTCACATCACTTGTGCCTTGTACCGCAGAGTTTGCAACGTCACAAATAAATGGGGCCAATCTTCAGTCAGATGTGAATGTTTAATCTCACATTTTCAGTAAGAATAATGGACGAAAGAAGTGCAAATACAAATACAATTTATTGAAATGTGAACCAAAACTTAATCAAATGTTTTAAATAAAAAGCACATATGGACAGAAGGTGTAAACCTATTAAATGTATACGTAAACACATTTAGTCAAATAAAGTGACAGACTAGGCCTGTGCAGTTGGTATCAGCTATGCCCAGCATGGGCTCCTCCATCAGGCCTGGTCCTCCTCGCAGAGGAAAGACCCTCAGTCCTCTCCAAACCAACAGACAGGACGTCCATCACACAGAGGTTTCTCCCTGAAGTCTCAGCAGCTCTCTGGACACCACGCTGTCTCAATCCGTTCATCACACTTTTTTTCGTGTTGCACAGCACGATTTTAAAAGCAATGTATTTCTATTGGTAGTTTTTCCCCTTTTTTTTCGTGTTGCACAGCACGATTTTAAAAGCAATGTATTTCTGTTGGTAGTCTCACGGCATTACGTGTTATAGGAAGACCGGAAGCTGTGTGGTTCATAAAAACATGTTCTAACTCAATATCAAGCCACGATTATTGCTTTTATTTAAAATCGTATCATTTCGGACTTTTGTTGCTGTCCGTGAGGAAAATAAATGGGGCTCATTTTTCCTTCTAATTTGTTATTCTTTTCAAAATAACACACTGTTATTTAGTC
The DNA here is from genome assembly GCF_949606895.1 of Notothenia rossii. NCBI lineage: Eukaryota > Metazoa > Chordata > Actinopteri > Perciformes > Nototheniidae > Notothenia > Notothenia rossii. The sequence continues at coordinate 49,109,327 of NC_136902.1, forward strand.
AACAATAACACACAATTATCCTTGTTTTTATTTATTTGTTTAATTCTATAATCTCTGGCTTTTTTGCCGTCCTTCAGGAACTGAATTTCAAAATAAAAATAACCGGAAACAGACGTAGGCCTATAAGGGACATTTCGAGCATCATCGAGTTTAGGATGGCCGAAGACACTACACTACCCATAATCCCCAGCTATCGTTTAGGACTACAGTCCCCGTGATTAAACTTCAAGTCGGGATTGGATGTTGGAGTGGCAGTGCGCCAAGGTTACGGAATCGAAACTGGATCGAACGCCGCCCCCCACAACAATTAGAAGTTGCCAGTATTAAACACCAATTATTAACCAATTAAAATGAACCGATTAAACATCTCTCTGACACAGTTTAAACGCATTTCAAGTGGAAGAATTGTTCGTGTCTCCTCTTCGTGTCTCGGGAAGCTGGAAGCTGTATTATTTAAAAAAAATAAAAAGATATTTTTTTTAACCATAACGGGTACTTTACACAACATTGAGTCAAACTTATCCGTGTTTTAATCCTTGTTTTATTTATGTTAAATTGTTGTTGTCGGTTAATTTTCCATTTTATTTATTTTGGTTTAAGATATCATTATTTTTTATTTATTATTATCATGTTAGATGTTTAAACTTTTCTGCATTTTATAAGTCAATATACACTTTTTGGTTTTTGTCCGTAGGCTACTTAGGTTATTAAAGAGTTATCGTGTCAAAATATAGGAAATGTATTAATATTTTATTGTATAATCGGTACAGGAAATTACATCATTCAGAGCACCACCTATTGGCCAAAGACGCTGCCACCGGCATTGCGATCCATCCTCTGACAAAGTAAGTTGGGTCACTAAAGTCTGATACATGTTTTGCTTAGATTTAATAATTGGGGCTTTTTTTAAGCCTTTACTCGCATGGTTCATCATCAGTACTGAACTGTTCTAAGTCTGAGAAATGCTTTCGCCATAATCAGCAAAGCAACATTAATGTGAAATTATTCTTGCGGGCGGCTAGCTAGCTAGCTCACGTTCAACATAAGCTTAAACTAGTTTAGCTACATTTATATCAGCTCATAAGTGGTGTGTGAAAAATATTTGTCTTAATTACGGCTACATACGTCGGTGTTAAAGTGTGAGTTATACGTTATCTTAATTGCTTTTGTTTTCCACATGACAGCACTAACGCTACAAAAAAGATGTAGGGTCTACAAAAAAGACATGTCCCTTCTGTCAGAACATTTTATTTTGTGCACAGAAGATCTGTGGACATTGTCTTAAGGAGCAGCCAAAAAAGCCGCGCCTTGAGAAGAAGCTCAAGAGGTTTGATGAGAAGCGAGGGGGTTGGGTGTCAGGGCGGAAGAAGAACCACAACATTGCTTCCATCAAGGATGAACCCATTGTCTTTGTATGTACACTTTTTACTGTATGTTATGGCCCGGACACACCAAGCTGACACCAAAGAACTGACACAGACGGACCCTGACTGTTTGCCAATATATTGGGCCAGGATCAAGTTGAATGTTGTTTTTATATACATTTATTTCTTAATGATGTTTGTATCTTATTAACCAATATACACTTTGATATCAACTTCAAATATAGATATTATTGCAAAGGTATTATTTAATATTCTCTTTTCTTTCAATTTTAAAACTACTCTTATCTTAACTTTCAGAGCCAAGGGACACTATTTTAATTTACCTACACATTTAAATAAACAGAGCACTTCCTTCACTTCCATGTTGTGTTCCATTCTTGCTTATGTGCACACTTTTAGACCTTAAAGGTAGGGTATGTAAGTTTGACAAACCGGCTCGAGATCGCTAGAATTTGAAAATACACAACCGGAGAAAATCTGCCACTTCCTTATAGAGCCCCTCCTCCAACACACACGAACGCGCACATGACCAATGAGGGCACGAGATAGGTTTGTGCACAGATGGAAGGCTGACAGGCAGGTAGGTCATCGAGTTACTTTATCCGGGCCGGCTCAGATGATTGGTCGTGCTTTTTACAGTATTACGGCTTCCACAGATGACATTTTTTTATGGATTTTTTGTCAAAGCACTTAAGATATTCATTGCTATCGGGATGTTAAGAGCATTCCATGGAATATAACAAAAAGTGTATCTCGAGCCGGTTTTTCAAACTTACCTACCCCACCTTTAATAAGACTACATAATTGTATGTTACTACTCTATATTACTCTTACGACTGCAGCCACAACATACGGGAACGTTTTACATCGTAGCACGCAATTTCAATTTCAACAGTGTCAAGCTATGCTTGGTTTGTGTTACATTTTTAATTATGCAATAGTCATTGTAAGTGTTAACTTTTAATTGTTGAGTGGTCACACATTTGTATCTTATTGTACTTTAACTTTAAGATTATCAGGGTTTGAACTGGGACTCAGGATACTGATTTATTTGTATTTTGTGTTTGTCTATAAAATATTTTCTGCTTCTACTGTGTAACCCTTCCTGGTAAATACATGATTCTGCAAAAGCTTAACTCAGCATCTAGGTTTATGAATGGCATACAACTAGATGCTGTCATCAGTAATGTTATTATATAGTTGTTGTTGATGTTTCCTTTCCATTTCTTTAAACAGTAAATATATTATTTTGTCATTACAGCTTGAGAAACTCCATGCCATTGGCTTTAAACCAGTGCTGCTTCTTGGCAAGGACGTCAAATTTGAAATCCTAACCCCTCGCTGCACACTGACCGCCTATGCCCAGGATTACCTTGACAAGATAGGCACTTTTTATGAGTACCTTTGTGAAGGCGAGATGCTTGCACACGATATCTTCACAGTTCACAGTATTGTGTACACAAAAGGTTTGTATCAATGGAGAGCTTGACATTTCCTTATAACCAACACAGTTATATGGAATGAGTTTGGATCAACTCATTTAATAAAGTCAGTTAAGTTAACAACAACTTACAGCGACTGTTTTAAATCCATCCAAATCTTGTGGGACAACAACTTGATCCAGTATTTAGCCTTTGATACAGCCAGAAAGCAGTCATTCGAGCCATTTATTTTGGTTTGGCAAACTATATTTTTGTGAGACAACTAACACACATCCTTTCTACCTGTTAACTGTCACTATTTTTAGCTGCAAAGTATTACAAAAGTTGAAAGTAATTGCAAAATATTTAGGGTTATGGACTACGTTTGACTGTTTATTATTTTAGCAAACTACATACAATAAATACATTTTTAAACACTGAGTATGTAGCCTAATGAAACATGGCTTACTCTGCAGAGGGGACTTGTGGACATATGAAGCTCAGCGCAAGTTCAGGCAGGAAGACCTATCACTTTGTATTGCGCGTCATGGCAATACTCGCTCCCTTCACTAAAGGATAGGGAGCGCCACTCCTCAGCTAACCTATCACTTCCCTCCATTCACAAGCCTAATCATCGCACCTGTTAATCCCTCTATATATGCTCTCCCCTTTTCCATCAGCTGTCTTCCAGGTGTCAACGCGCAAGCAGCAGCAGGGCTTCGTCCCAGCTCCAGGTATATATTCATCAGCTCCGCAGTCTTGCGGATTAAGCTACAGGCGGCGTTCCCCAGTTGGCTAGCGGTTCTAGCCGGCCACCCCGCAAACCCGGACGCGGAAGAAAAAGACAAGGATACTGGGCTCCACGGAAGTTCCTCCGGCTTCATGGAAATGGGCTACGTCAGGCAAACAATTGACGCACGCCTTCAGTCTCTCGAGAGGGCATCACTGGCATTAGGGCCGCTCAAATGCGGCGCTTCCGGCCTTCACGCGGAACGGGCCCTCATCGCTTGCGAAGCTTCACCCACTTCCGGCTTCAACCACAACCCCTCTTGCAGGCAGGCAGGGCTCAAGCTACATCTCATCGAAGCTACTTCTCCTCCCGGCTCAGTAGCAGCACTGGTCACTAAGTGCGTCTTAGGTGGCAAGCAGGTAGTGATGGCGAGATGAAGCCTTATGAAGCTTTGAAGCTTTTCCAGCAATTGGTTCGCAAAGGGTTCATCTCATGAGGTTTCATCATGGGCTTCATTTGAACATAAACCCCCTGTTGGTCAAAGCGTGTAAAACAGGCAAATTGGAAATCTCAACAGTGTGCTCTATCTCATACCGAGTTCCCAATGAGTAAAGCCTTAGAATAACTCTAAACAACGAACATAAAATCCTATTTTCATGTTAACAATATTGTTTTCATTCCAGTTGAACGATTGTGATTGAAAAGCCTATAGGAGGCTGGTAAACATTGCAAAGAGGGATTTGTATTCCTTAATATTGTTCATAAACTTAACCATGTTGTAGCCTGAGAAGGCTAAACCATATCAGCAATACATTTATTAACTGCATTATCTCATTTAGCTGTAGCTTCTATAAGCAAACCCTGTGGTCGTGGGTCGGCTGCTTTCCAGCTGAGCCACAGCCCAAACGCTGAATCTACCCAAAAACACTGGATATATCTAATCTGCTTTATTCATTTATTTATTCATGTTTTATTCCTACATTTATTTATGCTTGTATCTATTTATACTTATGACATTTTCCGACCTCTATATAAGTGAGGGTCTGAGCTCTTTTAATTCCATCGTGTCACCAGCGGACCCGGGTACAGGAGGGGTAATATGGTTCTTGTTATACATCCATGGGTATTATGAGCGTTGTGGCTCAACGGTTCAAATGAATCGCTTCCCGAAGCAGTCACGTGGTATCGACAGGCAGCGAGGTTCGTTTGTCATCGATGACGTCACTGGCCCAAAATGATACAAGCCTCGATACATGCTTCACAAAAAGATTGGGGATTACTCGACACACGCTCCGAAGCCTCGGCGCAATACGTAACATCACTACTAGCAGGTTCAACGCACAGCAAGCTCGCCTCCTTTCCCTGCGCCTCACCGCTAAAACAGGTAAGAAAAGAGAAGAAAGAAAAGAGAGAAAGGAAAGAAGTAGAAAAGAAAAAGAAAGAGAAAAGCAAAAGAAGAGAAGAACGAAGAAGAGAGAGAAAGAGAAGAAGAAAAAGGAGAGAGGAAAAAAGAGAAAATATCGTTGCCTTTAGTTTAGGGTTAAGGTGAGTTCCAGGCAGTGTCGGGTGTAACGCGTTACAGCATGGAGTTATGCAGTTCGGGTAACTACTACCCGTCACAATGCTCAGTAAGTACCGCAGTTTCAAGCTTCACACAGCCACGGATGCTGCCCATCCGTGGTTTTTGGGGGTTTCTTTCAGGGAGAAAGAGATGTTCATGTAAGATGATAGAAGACAGTCTAATCACCCAACCAGCACATCAGCATCTACGTCTCACCGTGGCGTAATTAAACTGCTAATTAAGCTAGTCCTATATCAGGGCTCGACAGTAACGGTTGCCAGGTTGCCATTGGCAACCATTCAGAAAAATGTCAACCACTTCTTGGACTTTGGTTGCCATCAGCGGCAACCAGTTTTTAACATAAGAAATAAGGACAGCAAAACGTGCACCCCAAAATAGATAAATGTTCATATTTGTTTAAGAGTGATATTTAATTGTTGTGACCAGTCGGAACCTGATACTTAAATTGCACGTGCATTGGCGTGATTACGGAGCCAGAAAGCGATGCGCGTTTACTCGCGTTCGCGGTGCGCCGTTTGTTTTACGACAAATGGCGAAGCAAAAATAAGTTGGTTGACTGTTTGGTAAAAAGTTCAGCCAACACCTCAACTTCTCAAATGAATATTCAAGTGATTCAACTGATGGAGCGTAAGGTAAAACCCGAACGAAAAACAAAGAGGAATGTTTTCCATTCACTTCCGGTAAAAGTTCCTTTAAAATAAGAGTCCCGATCTTATTACTACAAAATAAAAGTGCAAAACGAAACTTTACCATAGAAAAATGGCTGCATTAAATTATAATCACTTCTATAAAAGGTAACACATTTTAAATATAGTTAGACATATTAAAGGTAATTTACAGCATCAATAATTAATATCAAATGTTTACCTGTGGATGGTTTTCATTTATTTAACATTAGAAATGTATTAGTCTGGCCAATGCAAGACTTCAATGCTGAAGGGCCAATGGGTCTATGGTGGGGGTCAGCACAAAGGTCAAGAAAACCCACATTGGAAAGGGAGACAACGGATGATCAAGAAACTAGTGACTTGCTCAATTCATTTGTGAGGGATCTATGAAGAACAGGACAACAGCAGCACTACTGGTATTTTGTATACCAGCAATTGAGGGTGGACAAGTTTACTACCACTTAGGTTCAAATAAGTGCGTTAATTACTTATTGTAAAGCATTTGAACATTCTTGTGTCACATGTTCATTCTTAAGTTGATGTATAACTGTATAGCATCTTAATTATTTAAAATATAAGGTATCTTAAAAAAGGGCAACCGTATTTTCAGTTTTGGCAACCAAAAGCGGATGCCTGGTTGCCAGCCTGACAACCACTTTTAAAAGTTAGCGTTGAGCCCTGCCTATATCATGGTTCATGTCTCAGTATTTACCTAGCAATATTATTTCATGCTGCTCATATTGCACTCATATATTGGTTTCATGCTCACATGTCTTATGTTAAGCAGGGTATGATATTCATGCATCATTGTACTCAAGCTAACAGCCGCATTACATTGTCTACATCTCCCTCTTCGCCGGGCATCGGCTTGTGCCGGCTATCCAAGATCTCTCCTGCTTACCTCTGGTAAACATGCATATAACTGGTGGTGGTGTCTTAAGAGCATTTCAGGGCTCGTTCAGGATAGGTGCAGCAAACCTGCCGCAATCAAGGTAATTGTTCCTCTTCCCTACAACAACCGCTTCTCATCCTACATTCGTCCGAACCTCAGTGCCGTGCTGGCTATCCAAAGGTCTCTCCAACCTTCAAATTGGTACGTATGCATATAACTGGTGGTGGTTCTTAGCATGTCAGCACGCATATTCGCCCCGCGGCTCATGTTTATCCTTGCATGTCTAACCCTGTACGTCCAGGTTGTAACCTTCGGGTCTGTATAAACTGTGTCCCTGCGAAGTCAGGTTGCCCCGTACGTCCGGGATGCCCTGTACGTCCGGGATGCCCCGTTCGTCCGGGATGCCACGTACGTCCGGGAAGCCCTGTATGTCCAGGACGCCCCGTATGTCCGGGATGCCCCGTACGTCCGGGATGCCCTGTATGTCCAGGACGCCCTGTATGTCCAGGATGCCCTGTGCGTCCAGGAAGCCCTGTACGTCCAGGCAGGATGCCTAGGAGGCATCAGCATGTCTAAATCCCCACATGTATTAACCTCTCTTTTCATACATAGATTTCCACTGCATCCCACAAGGTAAGATTTCATCACGTTCAGTACTTCATACTTTCACTTCTTTTGGGGGTTCATCGGAAACGGTTCTTCCCTTCCCGAATGACATCCTACAAAACCTGGGCCTAATCGCCAAACACCATTTCATTCACTTGTTATAAACTGTCATCATTATGTTTCATTTATATAATGTGACCCGATAATAAACATGTATTCCATACATCACGTCTCTCCTGATTGAAATTAAGCTCAGCGCAAGTTCAGGCAGGAAGACCTATCACTTTGTATTGCGCGTCATGGCAATACTCGCTCCCTTCACTAAAGGATAGGGAGCGCCACTCCTCAGCTAACCTATCACTTCCCTCCATTCACAAGCCTAATCATCGCACCTGTTAATCCCTCTATATATGCTCTCCCCTTTTCCATCAGCTGTCTTCCAGGTGTCAACGCGCAACCCTCCTCCACCCCTTCGCCTCCTGCTTCCAACTCAGGGCCAAGCTCAACCTTCTCCCTTCCAACCGGACCTAACCACTTATCACCACCACCAGTGTCTAGACCCAGGGGATTTGAGATTTGCAGCTTTTATATTTATAAAAGTCAAGAGTGTTTTCTGATATTTTCCTAAAATATTATTGTAGGTAACTTGTTGACATGTCATGCTTCTACAATATCTCAAAACACCTAATTGCACTTCTTGCATTTTTGGGAATAATAATTGTTCCAATAGGTAAATAATAATAACAACAATAGCTTAATCTAAATAACAATTTCACCTACAACTTCATAAATATGAAAGGAAAATGGGATACTTGGGTATGTGTATATCCTTAGGTACTCGGATATAAATAAATATTAAACGTTTAGAAAAATACAGTCTTTCATTCCTGAACAGACATGTGGTTACTATATGGTTATACCTTTTTTCACACAAAAATGCAAAGCAACAACAGGCTTACTTTACATTTGATAAATCACAAAATAAAACTCCTATGTGATTTGGTTTACACACAGAAAGGGTCTTACATTGTAGCGTTGGGCAGTAGGTTGATTACATCAAAATGATTTGGCTCATGTCCATATATTGTACGAGAGGTTGATATCATTAATATTGTGGTCTACCTAAAGCAATCCCTGACCATAGGGGTAAACTTCGAAGCAACTCATGCAACAACGTCATGCAGCATATTTAAACTTTATACTCAAGAACTGCATTTAGATACGACACTGTCCCATAATGAACATACGGGGAATAAACTTATGGTTTGGTTTTTGAATCAAAGTTAAATTCATTTAACGTTACAGCACAACATGTTAATATTTATCAAACTATTCCTTACACATAAAATATGGAGTCAATTATATAGGCAAGACAACAAAACACCTAGACTTCATAGATCAACCTCAATTAAATCGCAATAACAAAAAAATATCTGTACCTAACACCTATTGCATCATGTGATGCTGCATTTGTGGGATGTATTTTGAAACTTGAGTTTAAGCTTAACTTGGTGTACTGTATGTATATAGTAATATTTCTTCTTCAACCCACAGCTGTCAGGACAGGGTCCGTGAGGGACACAGTAGTTGGTCCTCGACGCAAAAAGAAAAAGTCAGTTATATTAACAGTGTTAAGTATTTTGACTGATTATAAACATTTGCATGAGTCGAATTGATTGGTATTCTAATAAATCTATCGACATGTACTTTAGCAAAGTGCATGTAAACGCAGTGATTGATGCTTCTTCAGTGAGTTAACAATGCTATATTGTGACTAATAACTATAACTGATACATTATCCAAAAATCCAAAGGGCTTTAATTGTCTAATTAGACAAAAATACATACAGTCATAGTTGATAAGGTGGTGATGAGAACGCTAGGCAGTAAAGGAAGCAGCAGTGCAGTATTTTCTTTGGTCATCTCAGGCTCAGCAGTGGTATGGCCATTCAAACAAGCATCCCATGTTAGGACTGAGAGCAGCTTGGTTCCATTTCAATGATGTATACAGTAACTTTTGACCAGTGATAACAGTGTGGTCACTTTTCATCGTGCAAGTCTGGTTGCTACTTAAGTGTTCATAGTTGTATTTATTTTATTTCTAATATGACTAATACTGTATGTGGAACCTGCTTTGAGGTTCACAGATTGCTCCTACCACACTCGCCTAGAAACTTTCCCCATCAGGAGTGTAATAAAAGAAAGAATGAGAAAGGTTAGACGGGAATAAAAGTAATGCATAGGGTGTGCTTTATGATTTACAAACTTCCAACACAATTGTTTGCTAAATAGCTAACATGCGTTTGGTCTTTCCGAAATTAGAGATTTGTTTTCTTCTCTTGATAGGGAAAAGCAGAAATGTTGGTGGAGTGGGAGCCCTGTCCAGTATGGTATATATCTTCCAGTTACTTGGCTTCATGTCATCTGATGTAATCCCATGTTGGAGAACAAACACATGATATTTAACAAATGCAAAACATCCAAATCTACCACCAGTCCTCTTATATATTTCACTGCTGTTATTCTGAAGCAGCTGAAGTAGTGTAGGAACAAATGATTGTTTAACTTCATTGTTGTTAATGTATGTGTTTTTGTTTATTTTTATTGTTTGTTAGAACATTTGTTTTCATTTCTATGTTCACTTTTTCTAAATGGTAAATGAAACATTTACTTATATAAATTGAGTTATAAGATGTTTGCTTCACACATGGTTTATGCTTTTCGGAAAGACGAAACCAGTAACTGTAACTAACATTATTCCATTCTGTTTTCAGTGGCAAGGAGTGGGCTCATTCCTGGCAGCCGAAGAATTCTCCGGGATAATGCATAAAAATAAAATCTGTTATTTGAACACCAGTTTTGTTTTTGCACGTTTGTTCTCTTATTTATATGCTCCATTTGAGTCATATTTAATGTTTCTATTAGAAATAAGATGAAAACCTCCACCAAAATGCATTTGACTTTTCAGGAAATTACAGTTGAAATACTACATGATTTCATTGTCAGTGATAGGAACACCATAACCTATCTTAAGCATATTCATTTGTGAAATCTGGTACTTTGCCATCCACTGCCTTATCTTATTTGTTTAACTTCCGAAGTATAACGCTTTGGAGGTAGGCTTGCATATAAAGCGTCTTTGGGTTTCAGAAAAGCGCTCTAAAAATAAAATGTATTATTATATCATTTAATTATAGGCCTAATGAAAATGATCCTGATCTGGATCACTGGTTTTGCTACTACATTTGAAAGCTTTTGGGGACAAATGCTTGAGATATTAAAATGGTAGTGATTACTTTGAATTTTCTTTTTCACTTATTGAAAACCACAACTCGAGTATCAGGATGGTCTTTATCCGGAAAGTTATCCACATGTCACGGCGACCCTTTGTCACGTCACAGATACGGTACCCGAACTCAGATCGCCACCCAAACGATACTGCCGTTGCTAAGGAGGCAAAAGTGCAAATTTGTATTTTATATTTTTTTTAAACACAGGGTTTGGTATCGGATCGCGCCCGATTGACGGATTTCTGAAAGGGAATGGAGCCTATACGGCCGTCAACGCAAGACAAGTCGAACGAGTCCACGCACACACGCCGGAAGAACTACAAATATGTCAGCTCTGTGTACTTCGTAACGATTGTTGGGCGCGTATCTAATGGGAATTGTAGTTTGTAGCACTGCTCTCATATCATTTCAATGGGTTAACTTTCTATTCTTCTGTGTTTTTGTATGTTTTGAGCTGAGGTGACAACTCAACATACAATGTTGATGAAATGAATGAAATGTGGTGATGATTCATGGTTTTTGTGTTAATGTAATAGCAGTTAAAACAGGACCGGTCAAATTTGACCGCGAACACCAAAGTAAGGGGGGGAAACGAATACAATAGGAGGGTTTTAATGTAACCATTGCTTATGACATTGATGATATTTTAAATCAAAAAACATATTCCCTAAAATGTGGAAGCTCTGGATGCCATATAAATGAATAGTTGATATTTTTTTAGGGCCACTACTTTGGCACTAGAGCACCTAGTGTTATCAAACGCATTTCAATGGTGAAACTATCCAAACATATTGCATATGACAACATTTTCCACTACGATGAAAGGCGTGTAAGCCAACAAACCTTATTCTGGTTCCATCATGGGTAAACCCACCCATCCTCTCCACCTGCAGCTGGAAAGACAGATAACCCCCCCCCCCCCCCTGGACAGACAGGAGCTCCTTCTCCAACAGACTGCTGCAGCTCTGCTGTCACAGGAACCGATACAGGAAAACACTCCTGCCCACTGCAATAACTCTGTACACAACACGTTCTCACTCCCAACCGGTCACATGTTGACGGACGGTCAACTCCTTGCAGTATCAATAATAATTCGGCTGACTTTTTTTGTTATTATTTAATTATTTATTAATGCTGCCCATTATGGGCACAAGCAATTTCCCCCCATTTATTAATTATATGTTTTAAATGTGAGTGTTTCCTATCCCCTAAACCTCCAGGGATGTACACAGTTTAATACTGGCAACTTCTTATTATGGGAAATATGAAAACGTCTTTTAAAACTACAATTCCCAGCAGAGACGTGCCATAGAACATGTTGCGAAACACACAATAGTGTGTAGTTACTACACAGTTACTACATTTGTAGTTCTGGGGGCGGGGTGGGGGAGGGGTTGGACCCGTTCAAATCCAGTTTTGGACAGTCTGCCGTGGTTCCATCCCATTTCAAAGTGCTGTTCGACGCTCGGCGTAACCCTCGGCGCACACTCAAACATCCAATCAGAGCTTGAGGACTATCACGGGGTTTGTCCATGGATGGGTTTGTCAAGCGAAGCGGAGAAAATACTTACTTCCGGGTGTAAAATTCTCTAAAGCAAATGAGCTGCTCCGACCCGGTCCTGACGGACTCCAACTTGTGTTTATTAATCAAACAAATAAATACACACAAGGATACTTATGTGTTGTTGAGTAAATAATAGTGTGTGGTTTAGAAAAGAATACAAAATTAGAAGGAAAAAACAATGAAACAATACAGATTTCAGTATTCTGAGCCCCTACTCTCCCCATAACCAGTGCTTGAATTGGGACGGTACTCACCGGTACGCAGTACCGGCACTTCTGATTTTTACCCATGTGGTACCGGCACTGCCGGTACTCAGTAAAATGCCGGTACTCAGCTGCCGGCAATATACGTATATATTGTGAACGCAACGCAGCGCAAATGTGGGTCTGACTCTGCCTCACAGAGGGTGACTGGCTGTCTACATGACGTGGCCTGCCGCATTGCCACTTTCATACAGATCATATTAATGCACTCGATTGGTCTCTGTGTGTCATTCAAGCTCGGGAGGGTGTGTGTTGTTGTATGTGTGGCGCGAGCGAGCGAGAAAGCGCGCGCACCGGTTACGTGTATTGTTGTTAGCATCTGGTGCTAGCTAGCTGCGCTAACGGATATAAGGAGCTGTTTCAACAACAAGGTGGAGGGAGGGTCAGACTGAGAGGCTGATAACTACAGCTCTGGTGAGGTAAATTACTCTCTGAGTCTTTAGATAGTTAACTTAGTTTAAGTTATCTCAGTGGGTCTCAAACGGTTCGGTCACCATTTATGTAAACACATATTTCCATTTGAGGGGGGTAGTGATTAGTAAAATATGCATGAATAATACAAACAAAATGTTAACTAGGTGAAAAAAGGTAAGATAAACTTGTTGAGAGCTAAAACTAGTCTTTGCTGTTGCCTCAAAGAGGAGCAGGGGGGAGAGGAGGGAGACAGGAGAGGCTGATTCAGGAGCCCAGACACACTCACAACTATAAATGAACCAAAAACAAATAAATAAACAAGTTTCAATGTTTTTTCATATTGGATATTGTATGTTATTGGTTATGGCCATGTACTTATGATTTTATGATTATTTAAATGTATACATTTTTGTTTCATATGGGTGTAGTCTCTTTATTTCCCCCTCAAAATGCACCAGATTGATGCATTTAAGTCCAACATTTTAAAAAAAATCTTACCGGGGGAGCATGCCCCCGGACCCCCCTATAGGATTTGAGGCCCGGCCCCACTGTTCCCAAATAGATTTTCAATTTTTTTTAAATAGTAACCCATCTCCATATGTTTCTTTTTGGGTAGTAGATTTAAACTAGAGGGCTATCACTTTGTGCAGCAACGCTATTGACAAATAAATCCAGCAAAATGGCTCAAAAAACTGGTAGTGGCCTCAGGGACGAGGAGTCATTTAACCAGCCAGTAGGAGTCAAGCTTTACTTTCTTTTATATCCATAAAGAAAAAGTAAATCTGTTTACAGTTGTTTCATTATGGATGTTGAGAGGTATCCATATATCTCTTCATTTTGCTCTCAAAGTGCACCAGATTGATGCATCTAACTTCAATATTTTAAAAAAATGCTCCCGGGGGAGCATGCCCCCGGACCCCCCTAGACTAGAGGGTGTCAGGTCCACTCCCCACTTATAATAAAAGTAGCACTTTACCACTGCACCCCCTCTAATCTCAGATGCACCCTGAGTCATTTTGTTTAAGTACAGTTAGCCTTTCTAAAATATACAGAAAAGAGACAAACCCACCAGCATTATAGGATATACCATGACTTTGTGCCAAATACTTGTTGCTGATTTAGAGTACTGGCACCTTTTTTATTCCAATTCAAGCACTGCCCATAACTGAGGGCAACAAAGGTCCTACATTATTCAATTAAAATAAAGAAGTAAAAACAATAAGTGTGGCTTGATATTGAGTATGAAAAAGGTTGATAAACGCTGTGAGAATGGATCTGCGGAGAGCATTTCGCCGCGATCCCAACGTGTCTATTACCAACGTTCAGGGAGCTCTATGCAAGTCGGTGACGGGGAGGGGCCCTGACCGTCCGTCAACATGTGACGGGTTGGGAGTGAGAACGTGTTGCTGTACAACAAATCACCTCTGGCTGGAAGAGAACTCTCTGCTCCATAGTTTCTCTCTTCACTGTACATTTGACATATTCAGTGTAATATTTAATATTCCATCTGTCACATAGTTATGTAAATATAATACCTTGCATATCTTGTTATTGCTCATTTGTAAATTCAACATGTATATTTTCTTCTTTATTTCTTGTCTTTTTATTTGTATTGTATAATGCCATGTGTTTTAATGCTGCTGCAACGCAAAGATTTCCCAAATTGGGATCAATAAAGTTCTATCTTATCTTAAACCAACAACCAGTGTTCCGGATGAGGATCATCTCTTTACAAAAATATTCAAGTGCTAACCCATATTGTTACTTCTAAATGAATTTATTTCCAAACGCATTATAATGCAGTGTGATGTAAACAACAAAAAGTACCACAGACGTATGCTTAATTTATATTTATTCATCAACCAACCACATCAATAACATTGTTTTTAAAACAATAAAATGGTCCTATCTGGCAATGGTTTAATAATAATAATAATAATAATAATAATACATAATATTTATATAGCGCCTTTCACGAAACCCAAGGTCGCTTCACAAGTCGGGCAGGGGGGGGGGGGGGGGAGTAGCGGAAAAGAGGCAGACAGGTCAGGGAGGGGGGGGGCAAGCAAGTAGCGGAAAAATAAAAATAAACCTATCAAACTAACTATATAGTGGGGAAAGCCTTGGTGAAAAGGTGCGCTTTGAGGGCTTTTTTGAAAGTGTCCAAGGTTTACTTATGTGTTTCACCACAATACAAGTAAAAGGCCACCATAAGGGTGTATGTCTTGACTCTAGAGCGTTGGGGTTAGTCTAACATGAAAAGTATGGACAACAGAACATAAAATCAAGTTATGCAAACGGTTATAACATACAGTATTAAGAAATCATACAACACAACCATTTTTTTATGATTTAACTATGTATATTAAACATGTACATTCTATGTGTAAATCAAATATAACAATTTATAACAATGTATTATTTGGTTTTGAGAACAACAATGAGGTGATTCACCAAATAAACTATTTGTTGTTTATCTCAATGTCCCTAATTATACATCCTGAAATACTGTGCATTGTACATGTTGATTGAAGTACTTCAATCTATCAGGTTAATAGCTGGAGACCAAAAAGGAAATATAACTGACAAAGCAATTAAAGCAAGTAACGCAAAATAAACAAAAATGAACAATTAGAGGAAAGCTGTTATTGGCCTGCGGTGTAACAGGTGCAGTCATATAAAGTTAATGACAGGTAAATCCTATAAGAGATCGAAAATAATAATGCATATGCATCCCGTTCTGGGAAAAAAGGGAAAGACCTCCTGCTCTTGGACAATGATGTGCTCACCAAGATGTATGGTAACCAACAAGATATACTTGGAGATTTAGGAATTTACATTCTAGTGTTTCAAAAAGGATCAAAAGTGAACGGTTCATTGCTCAGGATGCATTCCAGGGACTCTGAGCATTTTCTTCGATACAATTTAAGTTGTGTACAAGTGAAATGTTTGGTCTGATGCGGCGGCATAGGGAAAAGTCATATGGTCAACATATTCAAGGGTGATCTTCCATTGAGGAGTCTAAATACAATCTCTAAATATAAAGTCAGTAAAGTATTTACATTTCTGATAGCACATCAAGTCTTGGCGGATATTCGTGCTTGAGAGCAGCAGCAATCTGGGGAAATACAGAGAAACAAAAAAGAGGGGCAGATCAGAAACCAAATTTGAGGTTTCTGAATACACAATGTATGTTTAGCATTAATGAATACAAAAGTAACAGCAACATGTCTAGGTTGAGGCTAAATCAACAAAGAGACTGCACATTAATTCATAAGTAAATTACCTAAATGATGTTTCCTTCTTCATCTTCACTGGTGTCTGGACTGCTTAGGCCACTTTGACTTTTTCTCCTTCTCCTAGGAGTACTCTCAGTCTTGAGAGGTCATCAACCTCCTTGAAACCTGGGATTACAGAGTTCAACTTGTTCCAATAAATGCTCCTTACTTCGTTGAATGTTTGGCACTTCAGGAGGAAGTGCATCTCTGTCTCAGTCTCACCTGTCGTACAGTGACCACATGTTCTGTTCTCTTTTGGTTGCCAGGATCTTTTGAGTCTTCCTGTTTCGATTGCCAGTTTGTGGTCACTGAGCCTGTACTTGGTTAGGATCTGTCTCTGCTTTCTATCTCTGACAGTAGAGAGATACTCTGCCAGCTCATACTCTCTGTTTAGAGCCAGGTAACATTCTAATCTACTTTGGCTTTTAGTTTCTTCTTCCCAATGTTGTAAATAGTTGTCTTTACATTGTGTTATAATGCGTTTGACTGTGATTGGTGTTTGGAGAGCAGTGTTGTTGAGAGACTGGTCAGAGTGGCTCTGAGAGGGGGCAGTTAGCCTCAGCACCAGCTGACATAGGGGACTCTTCTCTGGGGTTAGCTCTTGGCTTTGGAGGGCTTTGGAGTGGAGGGTGTCTCGGGGGCTGGACCTAAGGTGGTTAAAGAATGTCAGTGCTCTCTTTTGAGTGTTAATGATCAGTGGGTATCTGCCTAATTCTGCTCTACATGCATTTGTTGGTGTTTTTCTCTGAACACGTAAAATGTATCTGCAGAATTCTGCATGGAAAGACTCTGTTGGATGTTTGTCCCAGCGGGTATAGCTCTGGTGACTGAGTGGACCCCATACTTCACTACCGTACAGCGCAATGGGCTGGATCACACTATCAAAGATTTTGAGCCAGATTTTAATTGGAATTTGGACATTATAAAATGTTCTCTTAATTGCATTAAGAGCTCTTCTGGCTTTTTCTTTGAGTGCATTCACTGCCATGTTGAAACTTCCTGATGCTGTTATGGTTAAACCGAGGTAGGTGTAACTCATACTATGTTCGATGATATGATTATTTATGGTAAACTGGTATTTGTTCTCCTGACATCTGGGGCGTTTTTGGAAAACCATGACATTAGTTTTCTTCACATTGACTGCCAGGGCCCAGTTCTTACAGTACTGGTCTACTATGTCCAGCTGTTGTTGGAGTCCTTGTTCAGTAGGAGACAGCAGAACAAGGTCATCAGCATAAAGCAGACACTTCACCTCTCTCTCTAGGAGGGAGAGGCCAGGAGCAGCACAGTGATCCAACTGAAAAGCAAGTTCATTTATATATATATTAAATAAAGTGGGACTTAAATTGCAACCCTGACGAACACCTCTTCTCTGGGTGAAGAATTCAGTTTGTTTGTCTCCAATTTTAACAGCACACTTATTCCCTAAATACATTGATTTAACCAGATCGTACATTTTGCCCCCTATACCACAATGTAGAAGTCTATAATAGAGCCCTTCGTGCCAAATAGAGTCGAAAGCTTTTTTGAAATCAATGAAACAAGTGAATATCTTACCATGTTTTGTTTGGTGTACATGTTTGTTAACTAAAGTGTGAAGGGTATATACATGGTCGGTGGTGCGGTGTTTTGGAAGGAAGCCAATTTGATTTTGACTCAAGATGGATTGTCGGTTAAGGAAATCTTGTATTCTTTTATTTAGAATACTACAGAATAATTTCCCCAGACAGCTGCTGACACAGATGCCACGGTAGTTATTAGGGTCTGATTTGTCTCCATTCTTATGAATGGGGGAAATGAGCCCTTTGCACCAGATGTCAGGAAAACATCCTGACTGCAATATGATATTGAACAGCTTTAATACTGTACCCTGCATCTCTGGGGTGCTGCATCTGAGCATTTCGTTTTTAATGTTGTCTGGGCCACAAGCTTTCCTTGGCCGGAGAGATTGTGTCTGTGTGGTCAACTCTTCCCAAGTCATTGGGAAATCAAGGGGGTTTTGGTTGTCTTTAATAGTTTCTTCTAATGTTTGGAGTTTCTCTTTTGTAATACATTGATCTGAATTCATTAGATTTATTGGTATGTCTTTGTACAAACTTTCAAAATGATCTCTCCAGATGTCACCGTTTTGGATGGGTAATGCTTGCGGTTGTTTTGTGTTGAAGTTGCTCCACAGATCCCAGAATTGATTTTGATCAATGGCTTTCTCAATATCCTCAAGTTTCATGTGGGTATAATTTTGTTTTTTGTTCCTTATTGTACATTTATATTTGTTTAAAAGGTCATTGTATCTAATGCGTAAGGCTGGGTTGTTTGGTTGCCGATGTTTTTCATTTGCTATTTTTCTCAGGTCTTTTCTGATGGTCTTGCATTCCTGGTCAAACCATTTGTCAGCGTTTTGCCTCTCACTCTCTCACTCTCTCACTCTCTCACTCTCTCTCACTCTCTCACTCTCTCACTCTCTCACTCTCTCACTCTCTCACTCACCACAAATGAGAATATAAAGAACAAAATAATAACTTATTTTCACACAACAAAGGTCAACTGTACACACAGGTCATTTCCTGGACCTATACCAAAGTTTGAATGTAGGCCTCCTGCAACAACCCACATCGTAACAGAAAATGTCCTATTGGGAATTCAGTTCCAATAATAATGAAGCCTCCAGGAGCAGATGAGCCTAAGGGCTAATAGCTCATATTCAGTCTGCTGATGTTTGCTATTGCCATTTCTGTGGTGGCAAAGTAAAAAAGAAAATAAAAAACATAAGAAAAAAGATAACAATTAAGGACAAGTGTGTGCTTTTTCAGCGTTTGACCGGTCACAGCCTTCTCTCCATTATTTGAGCAAATGTCTTCTTCCTGAGTCACTTCTCTCCTCCATCACAGTGGCTGTGCATATCACTTTTGCGTTGCTTGCGGAGCCTACGCTTGTACTCGGCTGATGACTGTCCTCCTCCTCATTCACTTGTTCACTTTCGCTGGTAATATTCTCCTCTGTACCTCTCGTCCGAATACCTCCCGTTTTGAGCCACGTTTTTAAAATCATTCAGCTTTCTTCTTTCTTTAGCTTGCTTGCAACGTTAGCGGGTAGTAAGGTCGTAATTAGCAACGCCAGAAATAAAATAAAATAAATGTTTTCGTTTCTAAATCTAAAAACAGCAATAGCCTATTAGAACTAATTTAAACCACAGTTTCAATTATCTCAAGCTTATTTTCATTCGTTGTAGTATTTTGATAGTATGATTTATTTTGTAATTAATGTTATTCAATCAAGCCTCAGACTGATGGCACTTGTCCCTATAGCCTGTTTTAAATTGAAGTTGTCTGAGGTCCTTACCATCAGCTGCTGTTGCAGTAATAAGTAGTGTACCTTAATGTCCCAAATGTGCACAATGTAGTGACTGCTTTTCGTCTTGTTGTTTACTTAGTTGTGTTTCCTGAATTTTATATGTCTGTGTTATGTGTAAAGGTTAAAGGTGGGGTAGGTACGTTTGAAAAACCGGCTCGAGATACACTCTTTGTTATATTCCATGGAATGCTCTTAACATCCCGATAGCAATGAATATCTTCAGTGCTTTGACAAAAAATCCATTAAAAAATGTCATCTGTGGAAGGCTCTGTAAGGAAGTGGAATATTTTATCCGGTTGTGTATTTTCAAATTCTAGCTCACTCGAGCTGGTTTCTCCAAAATTACCTACCCCACCTTTGAATAAAAAAATTAAAAAAAGATAATAATCTTTTTTAAAAAAATGTTTAATCTTTTATATGTCAGATTCCTCCACGTACCACTAGCGGGAGCTGGCGTACCACCAGTGATACGCGTACCACAGGTTGAGAACCACTGCTCTACATAATATGTGCATAACTCAGCAAGGTATACCTTCATATAACAGAACTTCAAATTAATTATTATGAAATATCTGAAAACTGACCCATGCCATGAACTTCCCACGGCCACAGCGCGGACATGATGCTCCCTCCAGAGAGGGAATGCTCCACTGCAGCAACATCTATGCCTCTGGCAGAGTCGTGTACCAGCTGGTTGTACTTCAGTACCTCCTGATTAAGGCGCTTTTTGTCGTCTGCAAGCTTCCTTCGAAGTCGATGGCGGAGCTTGCTGCTGTCTGAAAGAGACATGAAGTAGTGGGATAGGGATATGTGACAAACTATATTTGCAAGTGCAAAAAATATATATAATTCAGTAGGTAGAATCTGCAACCTAAAACATTATATTGTTATACCATTCTGTCGGTAAAGGGATTGCTTCCGCTGCTTCACACTTAGGTAAAGCCCCTCAATGCTTTGCTGCATTGCTGTTTGAAGGATGTCTTCAGAAGTACCCGATGTTTCTGATGTTCCTGTAGAAATAATATTGGCAGTAAAATGCACTGTTACACAACACGTAAAGGTTTTGAGAAACAAAGATGTGCAACATATTTAACACCTTTTAACACAAATTGATGGTACAACTATGGAAACTGGAACATATCAGAGATAAACATGGACACATAGTTGGTTTGCTATTGCTTGAAGAT
Source organism: Notothenia rossii (assembly GCF_949606895.1). NCBI lineage: Eukaryota > Metazoa > Chordata > Actinopteri > Perciformes > Nototheniidae > Notothenia > Notothenia rossii. The sequence continues at coordinate 49,129,957 of NC_136902.1, forward strand.
TATGTCCCTGTCTACTGAAATCCAGTGAGGGTCCCATTACGTGGCATGAAAAATCAGCCTTATTGCCTTAAAATTGGCTGCTCTTTAGGATCAAATCTTTAAATTCAAACAGTCATGGACAGTGATATGTAGCTGGTGTTATCTCGTCGTGCTTACCAGATGCCCATTCCTTCACGTCAGAAATCCACGTCGACACCATGTCATCTGAGACACAATGTAGCTCCGTCTTGAGTTCCTCAAGACTTGCAGTCTCTTCCAGGGGCCTCTTACTAGTCTGATAAACAGTAGACGATGGACATTTATCAAGATTAAAACTTGCTATGATTAACAACAAGCCATGTGCAAATGACAAAGGACACAACAACACCTTTAATAGGAGGCTCACCTTCACATATCTTGTGGAAAGTGCCTGTTGAAGGGAGTCACCTTTTTTCCTGTTCCATCCCATTGCATGCACTGTGAGCATGTCCAGTCATGCTTTTGAAAGCAATAATGAGGTTATGATGTGTCATCTAAAAAAGTATGCAATAATAGGGCAAAACCTTCCACTCACCTGCTTTGGACATGTATTTTGTTGTCAGGGCACAACGGGACAGATAGCTGTTGACCTGCTCCACCTCTTCCCCAGCGGTCATCCCTGCTCCCTCCTGGTTCTTCCCACTCCATATAATCTGATGGTAAAAGGTTGCTGGAATTGTTGTGCAAAGAGGCTACATACTACTATACTAAACAGTATAGCTTAGATATTTACTACTTCAGTGTTATAAATATAAAAAATATAAATGTACGTGATACAAAAATATTTCACATACCTTGCATTTGGTAGCATGGGATCGAGCATGCATTACACTGAGGAATGGCTTCATGGTGGTCAGCTCCTGGAGAGCAGGAAGGACACTTGCAGCTTTCTCCATGTACGACCAGTACTTGCAAGCCACATCCATGGCGAAGAACTTGGCTTTGGCTGGCATGAGTTCCTTTTGAAGATACAGGAGGTAGGCGAATATCTCCCCCCTGTACATATGTAAGGCCTTCAAAAGAAACCCATGGCGACATACAGCCACCTCCATCCCTTCTTCATCCAGCTTCGAAGCCCTCCTTGACGTCTCCCTCGCTGCTGTCCAGTGGGAGTCCCCACATGTGCCTCTTCCCTGGGTCTAAGACACACATTACATCATGACAAATCAGTTAAAAGCAATGGAATCACGATCTACACCATTTGTTCTAATTATTTGATTTTGGAGTAGATGGTAAGGAGAAGTAGCTAAATTTGAAGAAAGTCAGGGTCGGATATACATGGCTATTTTTGTGATATACCTATAAGGTAAAATGACGAATAAAAACTTGCATTTTTCAGTGATCTCTGTATTTTGTCGGCAAATGCAGCCACCGCGCTGTCTTCTGCTACAAAGCGCCCATTAAAAAAGGCGCTGCCATCAGAACTGAGGAAAAAAAGATTAGCAAACATATCCATAAAATAGAAACAGTAATCAAAAAAGTTAAATAACAACATTGTAAAAACAGCACCTTCCACTTCGCCGAAAGCGATACAGCTTCCTGTTTCCATCGGCAGAAACAGCCAACATCTCCGGCGTGCAGGCAGGGCAGATGAAAGGAGCACCACAGCAGAGCTGGTCTTCCTCATACGAGGCATAGGAGAACTCCAGAAAGCTGCGCTGCAGTGCATCTCCGTTGACAGGTCCAGACTGGAAGATAATTACATATATTGCTGTGATTTTGTCTATTTACGGAAATGTTATAATGTATAATATGGTAAAGAATATTTACACTTACTCTTCCTCCACACTTTGTGCGATGCTCCAGCAGCTTTGCAAAGGCCTGTCTGGAGAATCCCGGAGAGATGACCTTGAGCTCTTCAAAGGAGCTCAGGAGGTCCAAGGTGTAAAGTGTGGAAATACTGACCGAAGCTGGCCAGTATCCACTCTTAAGGAGGACTTTCAAGTCGGGGGTCCACTGCTGCTGGCAAGTTTGACAGACATATAGTGGCAGATGCAAGTCATAACGCCCTTGGAACAAGTAAATAAACATAATTAAGACACATTTTACAACAGCTCCATCTACAAATAGTCAAAGATGAACAGATATTACATGAAGGTTTTACTCCAAGTGGAAGCACAATGCCTCAGCCCACAACAGTAAACATATAACAACAATTCAATAGAAATCCAAATATATATTTATATATATATATTTGTTTACCATTGATGGTAATTAAAATGACTGGTTTGCCTGGTACCACAGTGAAGTTTGTGCCTTTACAGGAGCAGTTGGGTGCCTTCAAAGTTGGCAATATGCAAGCTGTAAAAAAAAAAAGAAAAGCACTAATTACCATTATATGCTGGCCGAAGAGACATGTGAACATCAAAATGCAAGTTTGAGAGAGCATACCTTGGTCATGGGTGTCATATCCACCTTCCACTCTAACAACACACGTTGTTGGACTAATTGGTTTAAAAAAAAACATTCATTAAACTGTCCCTGTTGTGGAGTGGCTGGTTCTTGTGATGAAGTACATCACAGTCTCCACAGAACCACTCCTCGGGGAGACTCTCTACACCTTGGGAGGAAATACAAAATTATTCTAATATCCTAGAATTACTTTCATTTTCATGTGGGTTTTCTCTAGGTATCCAGTTTTCTAACATCCCAAAAGTCATGCATGTTAGCTGAAATAGCAGGGCACTGAGCATTAACACTGAACAATTACAATTAGGTAAAGTAATTTAAATAAAGGTAAATGTTATCTCACCTAATAACAGCCGGCTCGTGGCAGAGGCCACACAGGGGATGACCAACAGCCTCTTTTTCTAGAAGGCATTGCAGGTGGTGTGGTCTCGCTTCTTTCCAGCGCTCTGAGGCTTTCTGCTGCCGAAAAGACCAGGATGAGGCAGAGCTTTTTTGAGGCTCAGGAGGAGGACATGAGGAAAGAATGTCAGAGAGTCTCTCCATATTCTTTTCTGGGAACAGAATGGGAAACTTTAACTGTAAATGACTATATTTAAGATGAACACTAAAAATCAAGGATCATTTCTTTGCTCAGAATGGAACTGGCCAATATCTTTACTGAATTACATTCCTCGTTCGAGTCCTGAACTGTCAGTTGTGTATAAGGTTATTTTCTCTCACTAACACAATTTATTTAAAAATTGATTTTAGTTTTAAACTTAAAGCCATTTTTGTGATTTACCAAATTCGTGTTGTGCTGAAGGTTCAGTACACAGAGCCTCCACAATGGAAGACTGGAAGCCCTCAGTCGGGGGGGTGTGACTGTAAAACATCACACAGAGGGTTAACAACAGATAACTGATGATTTGTATTATCTACCTATTGTTTAAAAGCTTGTGAAATTAAATAAAGCATAGTTCTTATGACACCGCAGTGGGAATGTCTCTGACACTAGTGTCACTATGCATTTATATATTGGAATTATTGTAGACCCTCAACAAGCAATTACTGTGTTTTAATTCGATTTTCCAACCATTTACTTAGTAAATTCAAAGAAATTTAAAATAATTGGGATTTCAACCTGTAGCTGAGCCTTGGCGTCGCCCTCCACGCCTCCCTCTCGGCTTGCCACGTCCTACACAGCCCCTTTTAGGGGACTGTTAAGTGTCTCCTACAGAGCATGCCCGTTTCCTCTCCTCAGCTGCTTTCTGTGAACAAGTAACAACTCATGTAAGGTTGATGTTGCTGATAAACTGATACCATATGACAGTGGACAAATAGAAGTAAATTAATTCACTTGAAGAACATTTTTGCTTCAAGTTTTTCCTACCATATACAAATAATGAAGTAAAACAAGTTGAACAAGCTTTATTTTAGTAAGCCTCTGCCCCCCATGTTGTAATGATGAACCGTTTTGCAAAGGCCCTATACATTGATCCAAAATCCAGTTACTCTTGGCCTGTTCAGCATTTTTTGGATAACAGATAGTGCCAAATTCAAGTGGGAAATTAATGAGGTCATATAGGTTAAAACACCAACCTTAGCTTCAGCTAGCATGTGTTCATGCTTCAGCTCAAGAGTCATGCGTTTCCCTTCTTTGGATGTGGGATTATTGGGGTCTGGGTTGTGTTTTGTTGCCATTGCAACACAGCCAGCTAGCCAGCCAGCCAGCCAGACAGACAGACAGACACAACAGATATGCAACAGCTGCTGTATGAGACAAACAGAGATAGAGAGACAGATTGTAAGATTGAGATGGATAGATGAAGAAATAGATTATGAATGATAGAAAAAGATAGAGACAATAACTATAAGAAAGGTAGGTAGATAGACAGAGAGATAGGTTGAGTTTGGCTCTTAAAAGTGACGTTGGTTTTATGATGGTGTAGATCAGTGTATGGATTTGTGGTGTGGGTACGGGAGCTGCAGGAGAGAACAGAAAAAGGGAATTATGTAGTGAAACTAGCTTTTTTAAATGCACATTGTGACGGTTTAACTACTTTAGACAGACTAAGTTAATTTACGTGTTTCCTGTTTCATACGCGTAACAAGCACATGGACTATGCCCCTCCCCCCCAAACATATTAAAATGTCGGCCAGCGTTAGTACTGTCATGTGTAAAACAAACGCGATTAAGATAACGTATAACTCACACTTTAACACCGACGTATGTAGCCGTAATTAAGACAAATATTTTTTACACACCACTTATGAGCTGATATAAATGTAGCTAAACTAGTTTAAGCTTATGTTGAACGTGAGCTAGCTAGCTAGCCGCCCGCAAGAATAATTTCACATTAATGTTGCTTTGCTGATTATGGCGAAAGCATTTCTCAGACTTAGAACAGTTCAGTATGTATGATGAACCATGCGAGTAAAGGCTTAAAAAAAAGCCCCAATTATTAAATCTAAGCAAAACATGTATCAGACTTTAGTGACCCAACTTACTTTGTCAGAGGCTGGATCGCAATGCCGGTGGCAGCGTCTTTGGCCAATAGGTGGTGCTCTGAATGATGTAATTTCCTGTACCGATTATACAATAAAATATTAATACATTTCCTATATTTTGACACGATAACTCTTTAATAACCTAAGTAGCCTACGGACAAAAACAAAAAAGTATATATTGCCTTATAAAATACAGAAAAGTTTAAACATCTAACATGATAATAATAAATACAAAATAATGATATCTTAAACCAAAATAAATGAAATGGAAAATTAACCGACAAAAACAATTTAACATAAATAAAACAAGGATTAAAACACGGATAAGTTTGACTCAATGTTGTGTAAAGTACCCGTTATGGTTAAAAAATATTTTTTAATATTTTTATTTTTTGAAAATAATACAGCTTCCAGCTTCCAGACACGAAGAGGAGACACGAACAATTCTTCCACTTGAAATGCATTTAAACTGTGTGAGAGAGATGTTTAATCGGTTCATTTTAATTGGTTAATAATTGGTGTTTAATACTGGCAACTTCTAATTGTTGGGGGGGGCGGCGTTCGATCCAGTTTCGATTCCGTAACCTTGGCGCACTGCCACTCCAACATCCAATCCCGACTCGAAGTTTAATCTTTAGGACTGTAGTCCTAAACGATAGCTGGGGATTATGGGTAGTGTAGTGTCTTCGGCCATCCTAAACTCGATGATGCTCGAAATGTCCCTTATAGGCCTACGTCTGATTCCGGTTATTTTTATTTTGAAATTCAGTTCCCGAAGGACGGCAAAAAAGCCAGAGATTATAGAATTAAACAAATAAATAAAAACAAGGATAATTGTGTGTTATTGTTGACTAAATAACAGTTTTTTATTTTGAAAAGAATAACAAATTAGAAGGAAAAATGAGCCCCATTAATTTTCCTCACAGACAGCAACAAAAGTCCGAAATGAAACGATTTTAAATAAAAGCAATAATCGTGGCTTGATATTGAGTAAGAACATGTTTTTATGAACCACACAGCTTCCGGTCTTCCTATAACACGTAATGCCGTGAGACTACCAACAGAAATACATTGCTTTTAAAATCGTGCTGTGCAACACGATAAAAAAGGGGAAAGACTACCAATAGAAATACATTGCTTTTAAAATCGTGCTGTGCAACACGAAAAAAAGGGGGAAATCGTGTTGGTGAACACGAATCAATAGATAAAAAATCGTGTTGGTGAACACGAAATGCCGTAAGACTGGGTTGGAATTAGCAACGAGCGAAAAATACTAATAGATTACTGCACCGTAATTCACTCACAAAACCTTATTATTTATCTTTGCTGCACATCCAACACATCGTTTCAAATCGTGAGATGACACAGAATCGATGGGTGCCGACATTATTACTCAATGATACGAACTCGCAGAGATAATAACAAGAACAGACATCAAAACATGTGGCGCTAGGTAGCTAAAAACGCTAACATGGCTCACCTGTGTCGTAGTCTGGTCAAAAGTGGTCTTCAATGGCAATAAAAACGCTGCCGAAGTTAATCCATAGGTTAATCCAATGTGTCTTTGTCCCTTTGAAATGATTTCTGATAATCCATAAGCAATAAACCCTGCGTTTCCGTTTCCAGATATCAGAGCTAGAGCTATAGCTCTATAGCTTCACTCTCATGCAAAACTGCATGCGCGAAGCCCCCACCTTTTTGTTTTACCATGTGTGTGTGTAGGGAAATCCCCCTTTGATTCTATTGGCTCTAACGGTCAGAGAGAGATGTCAATCAGCAAAATCGACAAAGGGGGGCCAGAGATATGGAAAATCCACCCAAATGACCCCAGAAGTGGGTTTTTGTTTTGCTAAATCTCTCTAAAAAAGTCAGATTTCACTTGTTTTGCATCAATCTTGATACAGGGTACTTATATGTTATACTTTGGATTCCTAAAGTCTACTAACTCATCATCCAAGGGTAGTTTTCACTATAAGTAAAAAATATTTTTTGGACGGACACTATAATTTACAGTTGTTTACTATCATCAATCTGAATTTTCTTTAAAATAAAAAACATCTATATGGATTCTGACTCTTCTACATCCAACTCACAGGTTTATCAGTACTTTGAGAGAAACGATTATTAATTTAACCCTTTTAGAAGGGAAGATATGGTCATTTGTTCTGGGAATGTCATTTTCGAGCCTGAGACCTGAAAAACAGGCTCAGGGCTAAACAGGTTAAATACATTTTGTCTTTTGAATTGTTTGTCTAAAGTCAAGGATCTAGAACTGGTACTTAATTTTAATGATACAGTCTGGTTATTATGCTGTTTGGAGGAGGCCTCACAGGTAAGAGCACTAACTAGCTACCATCACTTGTACCTTAGCTTGACTTAAATGTATTAAACGTATAATTAAGTGATATCAAAATATAAACAACTAATGTCGTGTAAACATATTAATATTTGCTTGATTCCAGTGTTGAATTTAGCACAATCACATACAAACGTTAAGGTATTTTAAGATTCTGAAGTATTATGCTAAAAACTAAATAACTTAGATTATTATTTATAGTTTTGCTGAATAGTTTCATGTCCGCTTACCTTAGAAACGCAAAATGCGACGGCAGTGTGCAGATGGGGAGCATGTTAGCTTAGTAGCTTCAGCTAGCTCTGGAACTTCCAGCTCGGTGGCATGAGGTCCCGCCTCTTTGCCCTTATTTGGAGCAGGCGGGAGTTGAACTTTGACGTCACTGACTCCGCCTACTAAGGGCTTCTCGGCAACTCTGCAGAATCCTATGGGTGACGTCACAGACCCTACGTCCATTTATATATACAGTCTATGGGTCTACTAGAATACAATTTTCCAAACTCACATTGGTTTCTCATACAGCACCTCTGTATAGTTTGTTTATTCACTCTCTGTCCTAAACGGCTTGTTGGAGCTCCTGCCTCCCCCCCCTCTCCCTGTGAGCCCAGTGTGCTCTGATTGGGAAGCTCGCCCACTCTGTTCTGATGAGTGTTACGCCCAGATCTAGGGGAACCTAGGCGCAGCATAAAATGTGCACTCTCCCCACTTTGGAGACATGGACACCGAGACAGAGAATGCCGTTTGGTCATTTTAATTACCAAAGTGTTTTACAAGGAAGCGCAACAACCCACAAAACAAACAAATCTCTGAACACATATATATTGCCTAACAAATAAGAAAAATAAACGTACAGGCTTCTTACCTACTCTGACGTATAAACAGGAGAAAACGAGAATTAACCAAAAGAAAAGGGTTTCACACTTTCGCATAAATTAAAGCGTGTCCAACAAGGAGAGGTTAAAGTAGTTTCTTTTCTGAGGGTTTTAAGACAAACAAGAGGACCGGTATATGCAGTGCTTGAATTGGAATAAAAAAGGTGCCAGTACTTTAAATCAGCAACAAGTATTTGGCACAAAGTCATAGTATATCCTATAATGCTGGTGGGTTTGTCTCTTTACTGTATATTTTATAAAGGCTCACTGTACTTAAACAAAATGACTCAGGGTGCATCTGAGATTAGAGGGGGTGCAGTGGTAAAGTGCTATTTTTATAAGTGGGGAGTGGACCTGACACCCTCTAGTCTAGGGGGGTCCGGGGGCATGCTCCCCCGGGAACATTTTTTTTTTAATATTGAAGTTAGATGCATCAATCTGGTGCACTTTGAGAGCAAAAGGAAAATATATATGGATACCTCTCAACATCCAAAATGAAACAACTGTAAACAGATTTACTTTTTCTTTATGGATATAAAAGAAAGTAAAGCTTGACTCCTACTGGCTGGTTAAATGACTCCTCATCCCTGAGGCCACTACCAGTTTTTTTTTTAACCCTAACCCAGATTTTTTTTCAAATGTTGGACTTAAATGCATCAATCTGGTGCATTTTGAGGGGGAAATAAAGAGACTACACCCATATGAAACAAAAATGTATACATTTAAATAATCATAAAATCATAAGTACATGGCCATAACCAATAACATACAATATCCAATATGAAAAAACATTGAAACTTGTTTATTTATTTGTTTTTGGTTCATTTATAGTTGTGAGTGTGTCTGTGCTCCTGAATCGGCCTCTCCTGTCTCCCTCCTCTCCCCCCTGCTCCTCTTTGAGGCAACAGCAAAGACTAGTTTTAGCTCTCAACAAGTTTATCTTACCTTTTTTCACCTAGTTAACATTTTGTTTGTATTATTCATGCATATTTTACTAATCACTACCCCCTCAAATGGAAATATGTGTTTACATAAATGCTGACCGAACCGTTTGAGACCCACTGAGATAACTTAAACTAAGTTAACTATCTAAAGACTCAGAGCTGTAGTTATCAGCCTCTCAGTCTGACAGCAAAGGACTCTCCCTCCACCTTGTTGTTGAAAAAGCTCCTTATATCCGTTAGCGCAGCTAGCTAGCACCAGATGCTAACAACAATACACGTAACCGGTGCGAGCGCTTTCTCGCTCGCTCGCGCCACACATACACCAACACACACCCTCCCGAGCTTGAATGACACACAGAGACCAATCGAGGGCATGAGTATGATCTTTATGAAAGTGGCAATGTCGGCAGGCCACGTCATGTAGACAGCCAGTCACCCTCTGTGAGGCAGAATCAGACCCACATTTGCGCTGCGTTGCGTTTACAATATATACGTATATTGCCGGCGGCTGAGTACCGGCATTTTACCGGTACTCAGTAAGAAGTGCCGGTACCACATGGGTAAAAATCAGAAGTGCCGGTACTGCGTACCGGTGAGTACCGGCCCAATTCAAGCACTGGGTATATGGTATAAGTAGGACCACAGCACAACAGGACAGATATAAAAGCAACAATGTTGTGAGAAGGAGAAGTTGAGTCAGAGAGAGGGCAGAGGAACTGCACGGCTGCAGCTTAATATGCTCCCGTCTTCTTCAGGTGGACCAATCAGCAGGTTGAAGGTAGCTAACGGGCCCCACTGCTTGCTCACTCACACACAATCAGACACAAGAGGAGGGAAAAATATCTACACACAAATGACATAACGACCCAGGGTCGTAACATGAGTCCACCACCTTTACAGCGGAACATCAGTGATTATGTTATGCTGTGGCTCAGTGGATAGAGTGCTGGACTTCGAATCAGGGGGTAGCAAGTTTGAGTCCCACTGCAGTCAGCATGTCGTTGTGTCCCTGGGCAAGACACTTCACCCTAAATTGCTCCTGTGGGGATTGTCCACAGTCCTGAATGTATGTAAGTCGCTTTGGATAAAAGCGTCTAACAAATGACATGTAATGTCAGTCGATTAAATGGCTGTCAGTCGATTAAAATATTTAAATTGCGATTAATCGCATGATTGTCCATAGTTAATCGCAATTAATCGCACATTTTGCATCTGTTCTAAATGTACCTTAGAGGGATATTTTTCAAATTTTTGATACTCATATCAACATATGAGTTAACAAATATGCTTTATGCAAATGTTTGTTTATTATCATTTGAACAATGACAAATATTGTCATGAATATTAAACACAACAACCCCGGAATATTAAAAATATTCACCTCAATTCAACCTGGAACCTCTCTCATAAAATACAATAATACAAAGTGTGTGTGTGCGTGTGCGTGTGCGTGTGCGTGTGTGTGGAGAGACACTGTGATGGATCGTTGGAGCTATGTGCAACTCAAGGCATATGCTCGAACGGGAGCTGCATGGACGCTGTAATCATGTTGCGCGTACTATCCGTGCTGAGTGTGCTGACTTTTCATACAATGTCCCACTGTCTGGCTACCTGCATAAAGTCAAGTGCTCGGCGCAGTTGTCGGCGAAATGTCGCTCCTCTGTTTTCATTGAAACAGCTCCTTATATCCGTTACCGCCAGTGGTGTAGTCTACGTGATACGCTGGTATACGCCATATACCCACTAGAAAATGCCAGTGATTTCCGTATGCCCTCTTAAAAATGAGCGATGATACGTAACAACATCATTTTGTGACTTCGCTTTCACGCTTTCGCCCCCTTCTGTGTTAATACTTTTGGACGTCTGGGGCTTCCGTCGCCTTTGGCCTGTTGCTAAGCAACAGCAACACACTTTGTTCGGCTCTGACAAACCCCACGTTTCTCTAACGTTATCAGAATTGGATCCTTCCATCATTCAAGTTCGCGGAGCGCTAAAAAGGAAGCAAACATGAAACGAAAACAGACGACAATATTTTAATGTTTTCCGAAGTTTTCCCCTATTACCAGTACAGAAGAAGAGCCAGGTCAGGCGGCTGTCCTAAAGGTGACAGAGAACGAGTCCGGCGCTACCGCAAATTTACCCAGTAAGTGAAATTAGCATGGTTATGATTAACGTAACAGTAGCTAACTAGCTAACTTGCTAGCTAATTTGATCAACGTTAGTGTGGTGGATCAATGGAAGAGAAAGGGAGCGAGATAGTGTGTGTGTGTGTGTGTGTGTGTGTGTGTGTGTGTGTGTGTGTGTGTGTGTGTGTGTGTGTGTGTGTGTGTGTGTGTGTGTGTGTGTGTGTGTGTGTGTGTGTGTGTGTGTGTGTGTGTGTGTGTGTGTGTGTGTGTGAGGAGCTCCATGGATTGGTCCATTTGGGTATGGTCACGTCACTGTACCCAGCAAGAAAATATATTGTTTTCCAACGAGGCGTTCTTGGGCAGCATAGACAGGTATTTTCTGTGTTAGAGTTTTACTCGCTACAGGGTGTACTTTGAGGGTTTGTGACTTTGCAGACCGTTTACATGCATAAAATACATAACACACAAGTGAACAGGTAATAACTGGAAAACCATGACATGGGACCTTTAAGGGTAAGTTAACTTAACGTTATCTTACAAGTTGAGAGAGTTAAGTTTAAAATCGTCAATGTAATGCACGTTAGACGTTTTGTGATACAACTTGCCGTTCGTTGCGCACGTTAGAACGTGCGTTCTAGTTCAGTGTCATTTGTTTGTTTGATGTCCTCAAGCTAAAGCAACATGATTGTTGATTTAAAAACAAATGTGATTTGTTTATTGAGAGATGTAGATTGATAAAAACGGTTTGCATGCAGTCTAATATATTTGCATTTTTAATGAGACTGCATAAGTTAAAAACTATTTAAAAACATAATTCATAAAAATACACTAAGAAAGTAAAAACAATATTCACAAGTATTAAAAAGTATATGTAAAGCATGTATTTTTACATTTATTATTTGATGTGCATTGTATTTACAGTAATCTTTTTTTTCATTTAATGTTTTTTACCTTACAACCTTACTACATAAGCTGTACTGCAACAACAACAACGAAAGTAAAGAACAACTGAAAAGAAACAAAGTTGTGGTCATTGTAAGAGTGAAATCCAGTTAAAACCTCCTATGGACTGTACCATCCCTTTCAAGCGGGGAAACTACAAATATACCCAAGGGCTTGACAGTAAAAAACCAGGGCTGTAAGCTGGAACAGTGAAAAATGTGACCTGAAAAAAGATAAAACACCACCCTGCAAACAGTCAGTGGACCCAAATCCATCATGGCTGATCAAACAGTCAGGAAAACAGTTTAGCAGCTCAAAAATGAGCGGACTGCATCAAAATGATCCTTCACATGACTAGCTAACAGTATCATCAGAACTCACGACGGCATGTCAGAAGACCAGCTCCAATATAGCTTCAATAAACTCTCCATGGGAGCCGACAAAGTCATGGAAACCAATGACGAAGTCATGGCAGAGGTCATTGCAGTAAAGGAGGCAGAGCTGGAAGAGGAGGAGTCAGTCGAACCAACCGAACAGCAAGAATCCGACATAGCAAGGACCACAAATGAATGTGACTTAAGGCTGAAGGAGGTTGGAGAGCTACTTAGAGGCATGCTTTAGCAACATTTTGGAGATGAACTGTGCACAGCTGTAGAACTAACAGAAGCTGAGTGTGAGCGTGTCGCTCGAGTACGTCCTGATGGAAACCGTGAGGCCTACGAATTCATGCTCAGCCATCTGAAGTCACTGGTGGGGACGGCAAATGAAGCTCATTGCAAGTGGCAGCAGTGGGTTCCAGTGGAAGACCAGAAGGAGTTCCGCAATCGGTTGAGAGAGATCGAACGGGAAGCAACCAGTCTGGTTTCCAGAAAGGCTGAGTTCATCATGGCGAGACGACAGGATCAGGTCAGGATCACCAAATACTGCCAGTCATCCCATCTTTACCCCAACCATTAGGCTGAAACCCACAGTTTTCCCCAGATTCTCTGGCTACAAGCGGGATTTACACAGGTGGAGAAGAGACTGGGAGTCGCTCCAAAAACAGGGAGAACCAACAGGCTCCAAAGAAGTGAACTAGATACAGTTGCTAGACAGTCTCGATGACAGGATCAAGAAAGACTTTCACCTCACTAGTTATAACACCACAGATGACATTCTCCGTGTCTTGGAGAACCGCTATGGCAATCGAACGGCTATTGCCATTGAAATAGTGGAAGACCTTCAGAAGATGCCATCTGTCAGAAGTAGCCAGCCAAGGAAAATTGTCGAGTTGATTCAAGCCGTGGAGAAAGCACTCTGGGACCTGAGTGACCTCGGAGACACAGGCGCCATAAAGAATCCTCTCGTAACAAAATCGAGAGAGTAAACTCCCTGAGTCCCTCAAAAAAGAGTGGCTTGTATATGTAGCCGATCCAAAAAATGGTGTGAGGCCAGATAAAAGGTTTGATTATCTCAGAGTTTCTCAAGCAGAAAGAGACTATCTATGAGGAGCTCGAGCAGCTACGAGATGAGGAGCCAAGTAAACTTAGTAAGCCGAGTTGGAAAGAACCCAGAATTGAGCAGAAAAGTGCCAGAACCAAGTCTACAAAGTCAGCTGATGACCAAGGCTGTGTAGTCTGCGGCGATGTCAAACACAAGAGGAAGCTCTACTTCTGCAAGCAGTTCAGGGCTCTGAGTGCAGCAGAAAGGAAGGCTTCAGTAAAGAAGTTGGGTGCGTGTACAAGATGCCTTGAGGTTCACGACGACCAGTCATCCTGCAAACCTGGCTTTCTATGCAGAAACGAGGACTGCAGAGATGGAGAGGCTGAGCATCACTACTACCTCTGTCCCAAATCTGTGTCAAAGAGGTCTGGTGACAAATCTGAAAAGGATAAAGACAAAAAGAAGTTCACAGATGTTCACGAAGATTTCATTAAAAATCTCCCACCAGACCTAGCAAAGCAGTGTAGGGAGGTTTTCTCAAACGTTGCCTCCAGAGTCTTCAAAACCTCAAATGACCAACAAAGTCTACTTGAAAAGAGTGGAATGCGAGAGCTTCCAGTGATCATGATGCTACTCGTCGTCACAGCTAACGCCGGACCGAAAGTCGGAACACTCATCGACTTAGCATCTGACACAAATTACATCACTCACAGAGCGGCGAGCCGCCTGGATCTCAAGAGTGAAGATGTCATGCTCGTTGTACATGGAGTTGTCGGAATGAAGATTCAAGTAAAGAGAAAGTGCTATCTCCTCAAAATCCGTGTATCCACCCCCAAGGGCACACTGAGAGCACATCAATTGGTTTGCTATGGGCTTGACAACATTGCAGACGTCCACAAAAGTGCGACACCTAAGCAACTGCAGCCATTCTTCCCAGACGTACCTCTTGATGAGCTTGTGAGGCCCAAAGAAGTCAAGCTTCTCTCTTCTTCAGTTGAAGCAACATTCCTAAGAACAGAGAAGCAGTTAGCCAAAGCACCAGAGTGGAAGTCTGCCTACAAAGCTCAAGTGCATGACATGGTCGACAGAGGAGCTGCAATCAAGTTGACTAAAGAGCAGATCATGACCTGGAAAGGACCAGTATGGTTTGTGAGTCACCTTATTGCACCAAACCCACACTCTACAACAACCCCAGTAAGACTAGTCTGGAACAGCAGTCAAAAGTTCAGAGGCACCAGCATGAACGACTTGCTGATGAAAGGGCCAGACGTCCTTAACCAGATACGTGCTGTCCTCCTGAGGTTCAGAGGGGGAACCAACGCTGCCTTAGGGGACATCAGGAAAATGTACAATTCTGTATGGTTGGAAGATAGAGAGATGCACCTCCACAGGTTCCTCTGGCGGGATTCTGAGGACAAAGAGTTGGAGGAGTACGCAATCACCAGAGTCAATATTGGTGACAAGCCTGCAGGATGCATTGCATAGCTCACAATGCGAGAAACAGCCAACCTACCTCCTTTCGCCCACCTTGATGAGGAGCGAGGGGTACTACAAAATGATAGCTACGTTGACGACATCCTCACGTCTCACAACGACTTTGAGAAGCTGAAAACCATCACAGCAAACGTGGAGCAAATCCTAAAAGATGGAGGTTTCCTGTTGAAACCTTGGGTCATCTCAGGCCAAAGTGGGAGGAAGGGGAACAACATCAAACCAATGACCAAAGTTAATAAAATGGTCCTCCCGAATCAAATGAGGGATGAAGATAACAAAGCGCTTGGTCTAGGCCAGGGGTCCCCAACCCCCGGACCGGTGCCGGGCCGCGGAGGTGTTACTGCCGGGCCGCGAAATAGCTGTGAGTTTATCGTAATATTTGCAGAATTATAAATATATCAAAATATTTTATCAAAATAAATTTTTCGCACCTATACCAGTCATATTATTTCATCCAAAACATACAAAATAAATCAAAATTGGTTAGCATAAGGTCTCAGTCTCTCGTGCGCAGAAAAAGTTACAGGTGGTGCGCCAATAGGAAGTGGAGCACATAGGAGACAACCGTTTAATCGCAGACTGTTATGTTTGTGGGGGAATGGCAGTGCATACATTATTTGAGATATATTTTGAACTCAGACTTCATTTTAAGGACATTGCGGCCAGGGGTGTAGAGCTATTTTTTTATTTGTAAAGCCTCCTTCACTTCATGAAATGGCTGCAGCATCAGGAGGCAGCCTCTGAGAAGTGCAGCACCAGCGCTTACACACCGCCTTCACTGTGTTCCCCACTGCAGGCTGCTACGTTTCAACCACACACACACCTCTACACACACACACACACATCGAACGGCCCGATTATTCCCCTTATTACTCGTTGTATGAAGGAAATGTCCGGTCACAAAGGCGCATGATGTGTATGTGCTCTGCTCAGCTCTGTGTGTGTGTGTATGTTCGGTGTGTTTGTGTGTGTCCAACAACGGCATTTGTTTTCAAATTACCATGAACAGTAATTTACACACATCTGGCCAACTCCATAGGTATGTGGGTGTTCCCAAAATAAGTTAGTTTAATCTTAATCTTGATGTAGTGCTAAATGCTGTCGGAGTGCACCGGAACGGACTCCCTGGTATGACGTTATTATTGCTGCCAAACAAGCCCAGGGGTCTCACTGACATTTCAGTTATATCAATATGTGTACAGTGGTTCTAATTTGTTTTAATTGTATCCTGGTTTTCAACTGTGTTAATATGTTTTGGATGCATATTGTTCTATTATTTGTTCGAGCTGTCACATACAATTAGCCACTGCTGCCACCTATATTAGGCTTTATTATATTATATATTAATATTTGTAAAGCGGTCCTAATTTTTTGTTTTAATTGTATCCTGGTTTTAAACGTTGTTAATATGTTTTGGATGCATATTGGTATTTCTTCAGGCTGTTAAATACAATTAGCCTCTGTTGCCACCTGCTGGTGAGTAAATATTCAAATCAGTTAAAATTGACAACCGGTCCGCACATTTTTTTGAATGTATCTGCCGGTCCTTGGCACAGTAAGGGTTGGGAACCCCGGGTCTAGGCTACCTTGTGGAAGAAGACAAGATCCATGTCATGGCATCCATTAACTTCTCAAAGAGAAAGAAGAAGATGCGACTTGGCCAAGACCTTCTACTAGACCAAGTAAGAGCGCAAACCCCATACCCTTTGACAAGAAGGAACCTCCTGAGTCAAGTCTCAGGGTTGTATGATCCAGTTGGTCTGGTAACTCCTGCCAAGCAGAAGGGTGCCATCCTTGTGCATAGAGCATTCCGGGAGGCAAAGAGCGACAACTGCCCTGTCAAAGACACCTGGGATACAGCATTGTCAGACAGCCTCAGAGAAGATGCAATCCGACTCTTTGAAGAGTATGTGCAACTCGGGCAGGTTACATTCACCAGGGCCATAACGCCTCCAAGCTTCATTGGAAAACCTTGGGCAATAACATTCTCCGATGGAAGCGAGCATGCTTACGGCGCTGTGATGTACCTCCGGTGGAACACCGACCAAGGCCCATTTGTCACTCTGGTGGAGTCCAAGGCGAAACTAACTCCTATAGACCACAAAGGTGATGCTGTCAAGGCAGAGATGTGCGGAGCAGTGTTTGCCTCACGTCTCAAAACATACTTCGAGCAGGACAGCAAGATCCAAGTTGGAAAGTGGTTCCATGTGATTGATAGCCAAACAGTCCTCGGTGCAATCCAGAGAGAGAGCTATGGTTACCAGACCTTCTTCGCAAACAGGATCGGAGAGATCCAGAACACAACAGCGATCCAAGATTGGTGGTGGGTTCCTGGTCCTCTTAATATTGCTGACATCATAACCAGAGGGGCCAGTCTTCAAGACCTGGATGAAAGTTCAGAATGGCAGAACGGACCAACGTTCTTGAAGTTACCAGTGGATGAATGGCCAATGAAATCTTCCAAAGATTTGGTGACAGCTGCCAGAGACAGTGTCAACAGATTGCAAAATAAAACGTTTGTTGCAGCACTAACCAGAGCCAAGGCCAAGGCACAAGTGCCATCAGATCCAAAGGATGCCAACACACAAAACCCATCAGAGCTAAAGCTAGATCAGCAACAAACCCAAACACACCCAAAAAGGCCACCAGCAGGATCAGCTGTCCTAAACCTTGTGAACGTCAGGCGGTTCAGCAACCTAAGTCGACTCGTCAAGACAGTTGCTTGGATTTGGAGAGCAGCGAAGAAGTTCATTAGAGGGAAACAGCAACCTGCAAACAGTCCAAAGTGGGAGGCAGTGTCGTCTTCGCAAGTCATCTCAGTGAAAGAGAGGGAAGACGCCCTAAGAGACATCTTTCTTGCGGCACAGCAAGGTGCATCCTTCCCAAATACAACCACATACAGGCTGGTGGTGTACAGAGACCAAGAGACTGGCTTGTTGGTCTGTGGGGGTCGCATGCAGATCTGAAATGAAGATAAAGTTGCTGTCCCTATCTTGTCGTATGAAGCCTGGGTATCAACACTGTTAGCACGAGAAGCCCACAAGGAAAACCACAATGGAGTGGCCGGAACCTTGCTCAAGATGAGGAGGAGAGCATGGGTCGTGAAGGGTTGGAGGATTGCTCAAAAAGCGGTCGAAAACTGCATGCTCTGCAGAAAAACTAAAGCAGAAAGATGCCAGCAAATAATGGGTGATCTACCTCCAGAGAGAACAGAACCAGCTGCCTCCTTCGAATACACAACAGTAGACCTCTTTGGACCTTACCAAGTCAAGGATGATGTACACAGAGCTGGTGAACTCTCAATCCACTGAAAGTTTCCTGTTCGCCTACCAGAGGTTCACAGCACTATGAGTTTATCCAAAGAAGATCTGGTCAGATCCAGGTACTAACTTTGTAGGGGCTAAGCCAGTCCTAGAAAAACAGTACCGATTCCTTGCCAATCTTGACAAAGCTACACTAGAAGAGAGAACTGCCAAGAATGGCACAGAATGGCACAGAATGGACATGGAAAATTCATCCAGCCGATTCTCCACACCGGAACGGTGCTGCAGAAGCTGCTGTACGTATCATCAAGAGAGCACTGCAGAGTCTGGGAGGAGAGTCGGGGCTAAGTTGGAGTGAATTCCAAACAACTCTCTACATGGCAGCCAATCTTACGAATGAAAGACCAATTGACGCCAGAACACAGAGCCGAGAAGACAGCGTTCAGTTCATCACTCCTAACTGTCTCCTGCTCGGACGAGCATCGCAGAGTGGAGATGTCAGAACATTTGACTTCAGTGACTATCCCTACAAAAGGCTTAAAGAAATGCAAGGGCAAGTGAACAAGTTCTGGAGGCATTGGAGTCAACTCGCTGGCCCTAACCTATTCGTAAGGAACAAGTGGCATACAGCCAAGAGCAATGTCGCAGTCAGAGACATTGTCTGGATTGCAGACCAAAAAGCCCTGAGGGGTCAGTTCAGGATTGCAAGAGTGGTCAGCATCAATTCGCAGAGCAAAGGAATTGTGAGGGATGTCAACGCCAGAACCTTCCCAAGCTACCCTGTTCCTGTCACAAGGCCTACCACAGCAAAAGCAAATCACCAAAGATCGAAACAACTCAAAGAAGAGATCCCAGCGACAGTTCTTCACAGAGACGTCAGGCGACTGGTCGTCTTGCTTCCCGCTGAAGAGCAGAACAAAGTGTCTGACCCAAGTTTACCTTTGTAACATGCGACCTCCCAGGTGTCTCCACTGGAAAGTTGAGTGGGAGATGTGAAGTCAACTTGGAAAATCCTCACAGGAGATCAAGGGGTTAAAAAGTCGGGCTGATTGACAGAGTGGCAGCTGTCTGAAATCATTCCCTAATTGCTAATCAGCGTCGCTGCACCTTTAAGAGCAACGCACCTGAAAGAAGGGCAGTAATCAAAGCTGGAGAGGGACAAACTAAAAAGTGTGCGTCCAGCAGCAGCAACGAACCAGCAGAAGAAACATAAAAGAAGCAGCACTGGTGCAGCCATAAAAAGCTGGAGAAGCAGCCGGTGAGAGAAGAACTGTGTGGTTAGTTAAGAGTCATACAACTTGCCGTTCGTGGCGCACGTTAGAACGTGCGTTCTAGTTCAGTGTCGTTTGTTTGATGTCCTCAAGCTAAAGCAACATGATTGTTGATTTCAAAACGAATGTGATTTGTTTATTGAGAGATGTAGATTGATAAAAACGGTTTGCATGCTGCTAAAAATGCAGTCTATTATATTTGCATTTTTAATGAGACTGCATAAGTTAAAAACTGTTTAAAAACATAATTCATAAAAATACACTAAGAAAGTAAAAACAATATTCACAAGTGTTAAAAAGTATATGTAAAGCATGTATTTTTACATTTATTATTTGATGTGCATTGTATTTACAGTAATTATTTTTTATTTTTCATTTAAGGTTTTTTCCTTACAACTTTACTACATAAGATGTACTGCAACAACAAAAACGAAAGTAAATAAGAACTCAAAAGAAAGAAAGTTGTGGTCATTGTACGAGTGAAACCCAGTTAAAACCTCCTATGACTGCACCATCCCTTTCAAGCGGGGAAACTGCAAATATACCCAAAGGCTTGACAAATATTATTGTATTCTCTTTTTTCGGAGTTGCACTTTGCAGACGGTCCCTGAGCACTT
Source organism: Notothenia rossii (assembly GCF_949606895.1). NCBI lineage: Eukaryota > Metazoa > Chordata > Actinopteri > Perciformes > Nototheniidae > Notothenia > Notothenia rossii. The sequence continues at coordinate 49,150,175 of NC_136902.1, forward strand.
GTTTATTCTCCGGCTGCGGATAGAGACCAATTTAATGTGTCCAGCTCGGAGGACGGCGTATTGGCTTTTTTTGATCAAAATGTTTCTGTAGTTCGTTGTCAACCTTACCACGGTACTTAGGAGACGTCATTTGTGTCTGAATAACGTTTTGTTCATGAGTTATTGATCCGTGAAATCAGAATCTCCCAATATCGTTCCAACTTTACTGAACTAAGCCAGAAGACCGTCTCATTTCGTAGACCGCTCAGTTTGCTGTTCTTTCACTTTATTTGTATATACATTTATTTTGGACGAAAACTTAGCGTGAGGAAAGGCAAGTGTGGCGTGAGTGCGTGAGATATGGGTTAATTGCGTGACTCTCACGCTCAATGCGTGAGTGTTGGCAGCCCTGTGTACAATAACGTCCTTACTCGCAATAAATAAGCACTAATTATAGGGTTATTGAGGAAAAACTCTCAACTAATAAGGCATAAGGCATTAATAAGTGTTTTATAATTACTAATAAAGAGCCAATATACTGCTAATATGCATGTTAATCAACAACTAGTTGATGGTGAATTGTATACCTTAATATAAAGTGTTACCAAAGTATTAAACAATAAACTCTAGTTTACTTTCAAGAAATATAACTCATAATCCAAAATCAAGCAATCTAATGTCAAAGAAAAAGCTTTTGCCACACGATTAACACTATATTAACATCAGGAGACTCACACAGAGGTAGAAGTGATGCAGGCTATGCGTTTCCCTGACGACCATCCAACGAAGTTGAGTTCCACTGTTGCTCACTGTTACAAACAGGCCACTGAGCAGCACAAGCATGCAGACACACACACACACACACACACACACACACACACACACACACACACACACACACACACACCAGTGTTGTAGTCAAGTCACCAATTCACAAGTCCAAGTCACTCTCAAGTCACCACTCTTCGAGTCAGAGTCCAAGTCCGAGTCACCAAGGGAGAGTCGTAGTTGAGTCCGAGTCCAAGTCTGAGTCACCCAAGGAGTGTCCGAGTCGAGTCCGAGTCATCTAAGAAGAGTCCAAGTCAAGTCCGACTCACAAGTCTTCATGTATTAATCTTTGTGGATATATGTGTTGAAATGTAGCTGCTCCTCTACATTGCTTTTATCCTGTCATGTTATACTAATCTGTCTATTGGACTGCTTTGAAGCGAGTTTGGCTACAATTCTTGTAATAGGTGCTATACAAATATAAAGCTTATTACTAATATTAATATTATTATTATTATTATATATAAATAAACTATATTTAAAATGAGTTCCCTTTTAGAGAATTGATTATATTTGTATGCCAATATTTTCCTATGGTAAACTTTTCGTTTTGCACTTTTATTTTGATGGTAATAAGATCGGGACTCTTATTTTGAAGGAACTTTTACCGGTTAAATCAGTTTACTGATAAAGATTGAGCCCCAGAAAACACATGGCTACTTAGCATGCAAAATAACGTCATTCTGCATGTAAAGTAGCCATGTGCTTTTGTGTTATCGGCTGAATCTTTAATTTATTGATTAGATCACGTGACTCTGATGATAGTGTTCAAGACAGCCTATGTCTGAACTTGATCCTTGGAGTAATGTGTTACGGAGCCTTCTCTTCAATATTGTTTCCACAAAATGAGCATTTTGCGCTGCTCTTTCCCAATGTGGAAGCATCATGTGTGAAAGCATACAGCACAATGCGGGGTGTTTCTCTAGACATCTTTTAGACTGGAATAGCCGGGCCCAGTACGTGAACTCGCCTCGCAGATGCACACGCCAGGATAGAGGACATCAGACTCCAGAGGAAATTTGCTCGAGTCCAAGTCCAAGTCGGAGCGTCAATGTACAAGTCGAGTCCGAGTCTTCGTGGGGGGAAAAATTCACGAGTCCAAGTCAGCGTACGCAATAATTCACGAGTCCAAGTCCGAGTCGCGTCAATCAGTGCGCGAGTCCGAGTTGAGTCACGGGTCCCGAAAATCGGAACTCGAGTCCGAGTCCAGGACTCGAGTACTCCATCTCTGACACATACACATTAAATATTTTGCTTGGACACTGTGCACCCAGATTAAACAAAGGATAAAAGAGGGTTATACTCAGATACACTGGTGTGTATTTGTATTCATTTATCAAAGCTAGGCTAGGCTATATTTATCCAGTAATTAATACACTAAACATTGTAAACTAAGGGACAATATGAAGACTCCTTTTCACCTCAAACCTTTATATTCCACAGCCTTATTGTACAGATTTTTATTTTACTGCATTGGCCAAAGATACACAAATGGGGTGTCTTTTTTTCACAAGTATAACTAACTGTTTCAATGACCACAGGGTCCATGCAGTAACAGACTTTAAACTCAGAATACTGAGAAATAATTTCAAAACTCTTGTTCAGATCCCAAGAAAATATTCACAAGTGGCCCCTAAACCTTGTAGATTTTCCAGTTCATCAAAAGGTTTCTTTCTACCAAGAGAGGAATCCCAGAGTGAAAGACAGCTTTATGAAACGAGCAACAGATTCAAACTGCTACATTTGCATGGAGGTGTATTTCATTAATCTTCTGTGTATGGGGCCTGCTGCTGCTCTGACATAAAAACTATCAACACAGATGTGCCAATGACTTCTAGTGCTTAGATGATAACAGCACTAAATGCATAAAGGCTTTTCACCTTTACTGCTTTAGATGCAAAATTGACACAATATTTTTGATTGAGCTTATCCAAAAGAAACGGGAAGTAATTTTGCATTAGTTTGATACAGTGGTAATTGGATTATTTCAATGACTAGATTTGTAGTATGTATTTCTTAATGGTATTATCATACATTGCTAAAGTAACCCTTGACTACTTTCCAAAAATAGAGGTTTAAAAGCGCTGTCGAGCTGTAAGAAGCTATTAGGACAATTATTTTTCTTCTACCCATTGCAATGCTAGCCATATCCAGATTAATACAGCTGTTTACAGTGATATGTGGTCTGAGACTCTCTGTTTTACTGTTACCTTTCAATGAGGGATGCAGAATGCAGCACCTGTTATTCATTTGGAGAGCCTGAGTTTGTTCAAAATCAAGTTTGCTAAGATTTGTTTCTTCTGCAGACATTTAAGCGATGCATCCATAATCCAGGGGGGTATACTACGAAGCAGGATTTTTGCTTAGCAGGCTAACTTCAGGGAAAACTCTGGGTTTCTGGTCCTACGAAGCTTGTTCTCTTTTTAGCAGGCTAGATCTCCATGGTAACTTATGCCGTGCGGCAAACCTGGTCGGGACCAGGTTAGGTTGCAGGCTAAGAGCTCAACTCAGTGAAAGCACTGCCTGCTGACCAATCAGAGCTCAGTGTGCGGAGTTTAAAGCAATCAAGTCATATTACAGGAGAAAGGAAATACAGAAAAGCTGCCGTTGCAGGAAAGACGGCCGGCAAAAATCACCGACTGTGTGAACATGAACATTAATAGAATATCACCTCCCATCTTCAGAGCAATCTGACTATTATGACATTAGCGTTAAGAAAGCTTATTTAAATATCTGCCACAACATAAGTAACTGGATCAGAGCAACATTAAGTACAGTCCGCGGCATATCACATAATAATGTATCATATATTTCCATATCTGAGTCAGCTGAGCCGTATCTGGCCGTGCAACACTCAAAGTGTCACATATTGTATGCAGAAGTATTATTTTAAGCAACACATTAAGTTGACGAAAGACTCGAGACAAATGTAATTAAAGCCAGATTCACTCGTGTCTTAGACGGGGCAGTGATATCATAAACCTGTTAATGTACGCATTCAAACACTTTTTCTTTTACCAGCTGTATTCACCTTGCAGGTGCAGCTATGTGGCTTTTATCCCGAATAAAGTGTTTAAGTCATGGATGTTTAAAGTTTAACTTCTTCATATTTGACTCATAATAAAGTTCACTTTTCATTCAGGAAGTATGACGCTGCGCTGTCAGTACGCTTCTCCATGTTTGTGATTGGTCGAATGCTCCAAATACCACCCCTTTCATGTGAACGCGCACCTAACTAGACGCGGCATGGCTGGCTTGAGCGATCCACTTGATAACCCGCGTCGTAGTACAGTTTATCGAGAGTGCGTATGTTTTGGATTAGGCCAGTGGTTCTCAAACTTTTTCTGTCAGGCCCCCCCTTTGGAGAAAAAAAAAAGTCGGGCCCCCCCAAAACGAATAATCAGGCTCAGTGGCGGCGCCAGAGATTTATTTTGGGGGTGCTGTGGGGTAGCTTGACGTTTCATAGAGGGTGCTCAAACATTTAGGGTTTCCCATTAATGTACCGGTCGCTACAGTGGATTTTTTCTACTGCAACAATCCCCACGCAAATACACAACGTACCCGCGACTGTTACAATGAAGGCTCGATATTCAGCTCACGGCATATAGGTGTAAGCAGGGATAAAGTGCTATTTTTATAGGTGATGTGTGGACGTCACATAGGGGGGTCCGGGGGCAAGCTTCCCCGGGAAGATTTATTTTTAAATATTGAAGTTAAAAGCATCAATCTGGTGCACTTTGAGAGCGAAATGAAGAGATCTATGGATACATCTCTCAACACCCATATGAAACAGAAATGTAAACAGATTTACTTTTTCTTGATGGATATTTTACAAATCACCCTTTTAAACTTTATTCTTGTTTTACTGTCATATAGTATTTCATACCTGTTTTTCATTTATTCTCTTATTTTTTTATAACTATAATGATCATATAAACGTGTGCCTCGGAAATAATTATTTACATTAATGGTGACCAAAACATTTGAGACCCACTGAGATAACACTGAGAGAGTCCTTTAGCTCTCAGTCTGACAGGAGAGGACTCTCCTCCACTTTGTTGTTGAAAAAACTCCTTATATCCGTTAGCGTAGCTCGCTAGCACCAGAAGCTAACAACAACGATCTCCAGTACCGGTGCGCTCTCTCTCTCTCACGCGCACACAAAATGGCTCGTTCCACACACACACACAGAGCCGAGCTTTAATGAAACAGAGACCCAGACGTAATAGTACTGTACTGCATCATATTATTTTCGAATCAATAATTTTTCAAATTATGATTTTTATTTTATTTTTTATTTTTAATTTATTTTATTTTTTTATAACCATTTTTCCTCCTGGTCTCTCGCGCCCACCCTGGCATGCCTCTGCGCCCACCAGGGGGGGCGCGCCCCCCACTTTGAGAACCACTGGATTAGGCCAACCGGCTAACTCAAACATATCCAGGTTAGGTTGAACCAGCTTCGTAGTACAGGCCTCTGGACTGCTCTCAGTAGATAATAATAATAAAGAGGTCTTGCTTGCTACCTAATCTCGTCTGGACAGACACCGCAGTAAATTGTTAATCTTTTTGCACTTGTTTCTAACTTTGTCAATATGTATACCCGGTTAGTTCGTCCAACAGAACTCCAAGAAATCTGACCACCTTAACTTGTCCAACCACTTGACTATATAACTGCATGTGTACTACCTTACCTTAAAGGTCCCCTGTCATGCAAAATGCACTTTTTTATGTTTTTTATATATAAATATGTGTCCCCGGTGTATCAGTAAACTCACAGAATGTCCGAAAATAAAACCCTATCTCTATTCCTCCTTACCCACATCTCTAATTCAGTCAGACAACTCACGTGTTTCTTTAACATTTTTATTAGAAGCAGAATATAGTTGAGTTTGGCGACTAGGCTCGGGCATCATCACTCCATAGATTTACATAGCACGATGAGTGATGATCAAATAACTAACCCCGAGCCTACAGGTGGAAGCTGGGGTGGTGGTGGGGCAGGCAAGCAGCAGCGACGTAAAGGTACCTGCGGCAATAGCAGCAGCAAGCAATGCATGGAGAGAGAACTGGCAGGTTAAATAGAGTGACATATTAAGGAGACTCTGTTTGATTGGTTTCAGAGTGGCAAAGGGCGTTATGAATGAATGCAGCATAAGTGCTCGAGTTGACTGCCTGAACTAGCTCGCAGGCTTCGCCCCATTTCAGTCAGACAACTCACGTGTTTCTTTAACATGTTTATTAGAAGCAGCATATAGTTGAGTTTGACGACTAGGCTCGGGCATCATCACTCCATAGATATACATAGCACGATGAGTGATGATCAAATAACTAACCCCGAGCCTACAGGTGGAAGCTGGGGTGGTGGTGGGGCAGGCAAGCAGCAGCGACGTAAAGGTAGCTGCGGCAATAGCAGCAGCAAGCAATGCATGGAGAGAGAACTGGCAGGTTAAATAGAGTGAAATATTAAGGAGACTCTGTTTGATTGGTTTCAGAGTGGCAAGGGGTGTTATGAATGAATGCAGCATAAGTGCTCGAGTTGACTGCCTGAACTAGCTCGCAGGCTTCGCCCCATTTCAGTCAGACAACTCACGTGTTTCTTTAACATGTTTATTAGAAGCAGCATATAGTTGAGTTTGGCGACTAGGCTCGGGCATCATCACTCCATAGATATACATAGCACGATGAGTGATGATCAAATAACTAACCCCCAAAACTGCGTGGAGATTAGATACTATCCCCCAAACTGCGTAGCCCGAGCCTAACGCTGGTGATGTAAATATGATAAGTAGAGTGCCTGGCGAACTGCCATGTGGCCATTCCCCCTAAGCACAGGCTTTAAGGGGAATATATTACCTAGCGAGACTGCTATGTGAAGGCCCGGGAACACCCAGAAAGCCATCCCCCTTAAGCCCAGCGGCTTTAATGGGAATATACTACCTAATGACTGCTATGTGAAGGCCCAGGAACAGCCCCTGAAGAGCCATTCCCCCCCAGCACAGCGGCTTTGAGGAGAATATACTACCTATATATGCTACCTAATGAAACTGCTATGTGTAGGCCCGGGAACGCCCCGAAAAGCCATCCCGCTTAAGCACAGCGGCTTTAAGGGGAATATACTACCTAGTGACTGCTATGTGAAGGCCCGGGAACGCCCCGAAAGCCATCCCGCTTAAGCACAGCGGCTTTAAGGGGAATATACTACCTAGTGACTGCTATGTGAAGGCCCGGGAACGCCCCGAAAGCCATCCCCCTTAAGCCCGGCGGCTTTAAGGGGAATATACTACCTAATGACTGCTTTGTGAAGGCCCGGGTACAGCCCCTGAAAAGCCATCCCCCCCCCAGCACAGCGGCTTTAAGGGGGAATATACTACCAATATAAGCTACATGATGAAACTGCTATGTGAAGGCCCGGGAACGCCCCGAAAAGCCATCCCCCCCCCCAGCACATGCAGCTATGAGGGGAATATACTATAATGAAATAAATATAATCTAACCCAGCAACCACCTGGTGTGCAATAACAGAATCCAACAGATATACATCTTTGAAGGTTTACTCATTCATCGAGTAATGCAAGAGTTCATGGTTGTTTGTGCTGAAGGGATCTCATTCCTGTGAAGCATGATATACCGCTGGTGGGCAGAAGATGACCAACAGCCCAGGATACTCAGGGTTGAGGTAGGCGGAGAGCTGCGGTTGTGGCTGTGCCGATTCTTAAACAGTGGGAATAGCGATCTGGGGGCAGGTCGCAGCTTAGGCAGAGATCACGCAGCTTGAAGGAGAACCCTCGTCGTTGGGTTTGCCGCCATCGAATAAACATGGGTGCCGACCCATGTGTCGGATGGCAATGGTGCGAGAAGTTCAGCATGGAAGATAAAGGATAAAGAAACAGTGTTAGTTTTAGCAATGATTATTCCGGGTTCCGTGACTCCCCAAACAGAACTGTCAGACATTGAATGTTTCAAAACAATGTGTATATTTGATCCACAAAGTTAATTCAGTGAGGGCGAGATTATGCTGAGGATTAAAAGGTGAGAGGTCTGTGTATATTCGCCACCTGAGAAACCCATAGAAAGCTGTAACAACTGCATCTGACGTTTATCAATGTATAGTGAAACCCCTTTGCCTGAACTTATACCTTAACCTTTGCACAGGTGCAAAGTTAAGAGGCAGTCTTATCATTGCGTGGAGGACGTGCCTTGGCCCTTGAGGAGCAAATGAATGAACTCTAGCTTGGCTTTATACTTAGCACTGGAAGATGCAGGATTTGAAGAAAATACAATTAATGCATGAACAACTATTATATCTATTGCATAAGTACACAGAGGAGGTTGGGACAGAAGAAGATAAAGTACCAAGCTGAATTGTATGCTTTGAATCATACTCTTGGTTGGAGGCAGAATATGGGAACTCCTTGAGGGGCTTGACGTGTAGATCCAGAGTCATTTGGTTGAACGAAGGGTATGGCAAGCTGGTGGGGCAAACCACTCATTGTGAAATCCCCCGAACCAGCAGAAGGCGCAGCATCTGTAAGTAACTAGAGAGGATCTGAAGACACCCCAAGGTCATTAAAAAAGAATGAACATAACATTCCAATCGTCGCAGAGGGGCTAAGGACCAAGATCCGAGCAATGACCATCTCTAAGATTGCATTCATGACGAATAGTCCGCGTCTTTACACCAGACGCAAGTGTATTACATCGTTTCATCTGCAGAAGGTTGGGTTTGCATCACCCAGACAACCTCAAACGGACTATGAACTGTAAAATAAAGTCATGTACGGAGATGCTTTCGACAATGCAGGACATTAATTAAGCGGATAAAATGCAGATCCCGCAATTTCTACAGTAGCCTGCATCATAGCGCATTGGCAGTTATTCTCATACTGCTGTTAATCTGGAGAGTATCAACAGACTCTGCGGCCAGCGCATGGATTATAAATCAGACGACGTGTATTAAGAACATAACACATAAAATGAGACTTTATGCAGTGAGGAGGTTTCACCGATGACAGGTGGCTCTGATGAGATTGTACCACTGCCTTTCTCTGTACACAGGGGACCAGTGAGGTAAGCAGTCACCAGAATGAATGCATGACCCTATAGGTTACTGGATGTTGCACAGCATAGATAGCAAAACAAGCGATGACGCGCAAATAGTTTGTTTCCCATGTTTTGATGCGGACTACGTCACACCAGCAATGACCGCTCTGGAGTTTACTTACGAGCGACTCGAGACCACCTCTTTTAGGCGGAGCTGCAACAAGTCCTCCAACTAATACGACCAAATAGGTCGATTGTTTTCCTTGTTTTCCGACCCATTAATACGACCCAGAGCAGCGTTTTCAATCAACGCGTTTTAAATCAACGGGAGGCGGCGTAATGACGTACAACGTCCTCGACAACTTCTGTTAAAAACCATCGTTTTTCAGACACGTACACTCTTCAAAAATCACGGCTGTCTGTCGTAGAACAAAACGTGATCCGTCTCTTAAATTTGTGTCGACCACAGACCTTATTTCAAGCTATTTTCCCAAATCCTATGGAGAAATCTCATTGGTTCTGAGGCGAGGGAACCGGAAGTGGTAAAATGCTAACTCACCGGGGTTTTGGAGTCGTTACTGCATCACTGACAACATCCATTTATTTCCCAGACAAGCTAATAAACGTGAGTAGTCAGATATCAAAAATATATTCATTTTGGGATATGTATTATGTTGTTTTATTTTGTCGTCTAGCATAGTGACAAAGATTACTATGTTTACCTAGGAATAATGATAGCAAAGCTAAATTAGCCAAAAGTAGAATCAGCTAACGTTAACGTGAGCATGGAAGTTATGTGATCCATCGGTTCATGCGGTTGATCCAAATGTTATCACACGTCACATTCTTTATAACTATATTAAATACTATTTATCTATTAAGTGAAGAGTGACCAGGGGTGTAATACTGCCGGAACACCGCTCCGGCACCTAAAACGGGGATGGTTGTTAGCATCTGGTGCTAGCTAGCTATGATAACGGATAGGCTAAGAGGCTAATGTACCTAATGTAATGTTTACACAGTTAACTTTAGTCTAAGTTATCTCAGTGGGTCTGAAACAGTTTGGTCACCATATATGGAAACACATATTTCCAAGGCACACTTTTATATTATTGTAATGTTCCACAATAGGAGTCGGAAATTCAAGTTCTTAGGTTCAATAGCTCCTTTGGTAGTATACAAATACAGGTTCATAGGTCACAGGTTGCAGGTCGCAGGTTCAACGTCACACATCACCCTAAAAAAAATCGAATGAATCTAAAACATCGATGAAATGTTTACAATTCATACTATTGGACATACAACAAATGCATAAAAAAAAAAAACAGTAAATAGTTAAATATGCACAAAGATACATTTAAAAAAAGTATTATTCTTATCTTTTTTTTTTATTATTGAAATGTATACAGTTAAGTTTCATATGGGTGTTGACAGATGTATCCATAGATTTAGTTAATTTTGCCCTCAAAGTGCACAAGATTGATGCATTTAACTTCCCGGGGGCCTCCGGACCCCCCTAGAGGACATGAAGTCCACCCCCACTTAAAACATATTCACATGGATAGGATACTAAATAAATGTGCACACTTTTTATATAGTAACCTTTGTACCTCAGCCAGCAGGAGGGAGTTAGTTTATAAAGGTCCTTCACTGATCACTTAACTATCACGCAGCTGTGTGCAGCATTTAATGTAAGAATCACACATTTATTCAATAATGCAGACTTAATAAATGACCATTCTTTGCTGATTCTGGCTGGAGTGTTAATTGACAGTAGTTACATAAGCTTCAAAACGAGCCACAACTGCGCCTGCACACATGCAGAACTTATAGAATTAGCAATACACCCCTGGTAATGATGATTTTAGTATTATTTTCTGTGATGATGGAGCATCAACTTTTGGATCAACCAGATATTGACAGATTAGGGTTGTCCATAACAGTCACTTTAAACATGTGACTGACTCTGTATAACATTGTTTTCCTTACTCTTGTGATTTTTGTTCATCCTATCTAAAAGATAAAAAAAACATGAGTTCATTGTTTTAACAAGATTTCTCACGATATAATAAAATACATGAATCCTGTAAACATTTGTAGTATAGTATTCTTATTTTTGGTATTCCCTGACATTATATGTGTTTCTGTTACAGATGCCTACTCAAAAAGTGTGCCAGACATGCAGGCAAAGCATAGGAGTAGCAAGTAAAAAATGCAAACAATGTGGTGCCATCCAACCCTACAAAGAGAAACTCTCCAAGCAAAAAGAAAAGGTTGCACAGGAGTGGAAGGCCACGCAAAAGAAAAACCACAGTGTCAACAAAGTGTATGACTCGACACATTTACTGGTAAGCTTTTTTCTCTTGCAGATGTCAGTTATCATAAAAAAGTGTGTAAATAATCCCTGATCTTAATCTTTTTATACAAATAGTTAAATTACTTAATTGATTTATACTTTCCAACAGTCGCCCTCATTTACTTTTTAAAAATAATCCTAATTTCTTAATTAAGTTTATGTGAGAAGTACAGACTAGTGCACGATTACTGCACTTTAGGCTTGGGCGGTATTACGGTATACCAGGGTATTTCGAAATACCGTCGGTATGATTTTCAATACCGTGACTTCACAGACTGTGCGCCAAATCACAGATGCGTTTCATTCTATTACACTGACACAGAGTTTTGACAGGGACGACATTGATTGTAATGCACAGCACGCGCCAGCAGAGGGCAGGGGAGGGCAGTCCGTCTTTCCCGCTCTCAGAGCTCAGCACAGAGCTGAGCTGAGCAAGATGGCGGCAGCATTTGCCGGCCCCGAACTCGGACAACTAGTAAAAAAGAAAACTGCCTCTGCGCCTGTTTGGGACTATTTTGGGTTTACTCGTCGCCAGTGACTTCATCCAGCACAACGAGAGACAGAGGCACTTCTTTGGGAATGTTTAAGACGGGGTGAGTGAGTGTTGACATTTTTTAATCCTATGCAACTGGTTGATGGTTTTGTAGTCGAGGTCGGACGGTTTTAAAAACGAAAGCATTTACGTGCTAAACATTCACGCGAGTAATCCAATGAATCAAATGGAAATAAGGTTTTTAACACATGCACGGAATAATATTGCCAAACTAGTTAGTGAATATAGCAAACTTTATTCAATAAGTCAAGTATTTACTCCCGGAAAATGTTTATGTATGATGATATATTGTTAACTTAGCTCACTATGGAAACAACGTCGGACATCTACAAACGCGTCCTGTATTCGATCTCAAAATGTGCCATTTGCACAATGTGTCATGTATGCAGCCCTTGTTTTGCACTTGCGCGCACGTCGCGGCACTTTGCGAGCGTCTACCGGCTCGGGCTGCATTTTACAGCGAACATATAATATACCGTTCGAAACATCTATTTGCCGCCGAACGCCACCTCACTCAAGTCGACCCAAGTCATACCGTCAGTGGCGGCTGGTGGAAAATATATTTGGTGGGGCTGTTGATATAGTGAGTAAAAAAAATGTTTTGGGGAGAAATTACCCCTTAAATTGGGACTGATACCGTCATATACCGTATACCACGGTATGATGTCAGCAAGGTATGACGGTATGAAAAAAATTATACCGCCCATGCCTAATGCACTTCATGTAATGTGTTAAGCAAAATTGTTGTCACCGTTGTATTTAAATCTGTAAAGGCATAACACATTTTTTCGAACTGATGTTAGATAGTGTTTGTACTTGCAGGTACCCAGTTTTAGTAAAACATTATTTCTTAACCAGAAGTAACATAGTTCAGGCCAGTGGTAATTCCTAGAATCAGAGCTTCAATGTACATGTTTTGCTAATTATATCTTACAAAAAAACCTGCATTTTGGTGTTTTATATTTTATTTTGGAACTTCATAGTATGGAAAACACATAATTATATGACTATGGTTTCCAAAAGTAAAATAAATGAAATATCATATACATTTTTGAATAAATGGTAAAACCAAGAATGTCACAGAATCAAAACCAGCCCATATTAATATAGTGCTTGAAAGACAATCAAGACCTGGAAAGAGTTAGTATTAATAAAGAGGCCCTTAAAAGCACTTTCATTAAGCTTACCAGAGTCTCTGACTTTGAGCCGTGTTCGAACAGTCATTTCAAAATTCCCCTGTAACACCAGCTTTACATCTGAAGTGCTGTTAATGCAGAACTTTGAACCTGAAATGATATAGGTTATAGCTTGCTGACATGTTTCAAAGCTAAATGTAGCTTATTCAGATATCTGAATGTGAGAGTTAAATGGACCCATATCAGGGATGCCAGAAACTGACCATGATCAAAATCGGACAGCCCTGGCGAATATTAATCGATTATTCGCCGCCGAATTGAAACTAAGCCAGGAAAAAAAAGAAAAACATAAATAATAATACAAATATATATAAATAAAATCGAATTTTAAAAATAATTTTCGATTATGGAGACTTTAAAGAATATTCGAAAAATAGAATAATCGCTGGCATCCCTAACCCATATAAAAAGAACTATGCCCATGTAAAAAAAACTCAAAGTGAACCCGAGCTCGATAAACTTCTTTTTTTTTTACAGTTCTTTTTTAGGGGCTCACCTAAAAGGGGTCTAAAATCACACCTGGTTAATTGTGGGGTGCCTTCCTCAATGTGCACACGTATCACATCAGTGCATTTTTCACTTATGCAAAATAAATGGAGTTATAATGGCTTTAGGTGTGTGATGATGTTTAGAGCTGTTGTGTACATAATATTTCTTGTTTTTTTGTGTCCATTGTGTTCCAGCTCCACAAATGGAAAATGTTAGATCGGCGTCCCATCCTCCTTCTTGCCAAGAGAGGCACAAATGGTTTTGCGGCCGATTGCATCTGTCCATGGCAAATCGAGACAGAAGATGGTAACAATGCACTTGTTACCATAAAGAGGATTTACGAAAGCCTTATTAATGGTAAAGTATACAAATCTGCATGCTATATTTCAGCAATGTATCTGTTAACATTTTTTGTAAATTAGTTGCTCAGTTATCTGGTTTTAAATGTAAAAAAAAAATGTGAATCACTGTTTACCAAGTAGTAAAAATATGTCGTTATGTCTTGTTTTGTCAATTAAAGGGCCCATGTCATGCTTTTCTGGTTATTACCCGTCCCCTTGTGTGTTATGAAGCTTTTCCTGCATGTAAACGGTCTGCAGAGTCACAAACCCTCAAAGTACACCCTGTAGCGAGTAAAACTCTAACACAGAAAATACCTGTCTATGCTGCTCTTTTTCAAAAAAAAATCTTCCTGAGTATAGTGACGTAACGGGCATAGTGACGTACCGGCTCACACACACTCACTCAGCCTTATCTTTTCTCAGCCGAGGCTCCGTGGATCTCCTCACGCACACACGCACTCACACTCACAGCCTGGATGTGAGTGTGTGTGTGTGTGTGCGCTCAGGCTGAGTTCCTCGCTGTCTCGCAGACCCCACGCAGCAACCAGGAAACAACACCAGTAATCCAGCTCACACTGTCCGCTCCTCGAGCCTCAAAGGGCGGAGCAGCGAGCCCCCCAACGTCCCGCCAACACGGCACCCAGACCCCACGCAGCATTCTCATCTGTTTGTCCTTACTGGTGTCATTTCCTGGTTGCTAACAAACGCCATTGTAACACAGAATCACTGATGTTCCGCTGTTTCATTTTTAGCTGTAATTACTCAGATTATAAATGTATATGGCGGATTATACTTGGTCATTTATTCACCATGCGTCTACTTTTTTTTCTTCTCAATAGTGACTTTGGCAGTTGAACCTGAGGGCCCTTGTACCACACAGGCAGAAATGGCCGCAGACCCAGGATCAGACTTGTCTGTACCTCTTACCACCGAGACTGACACTGAGTTCACTCTCTTCCTCACTCCTGTGTCCTCCGGCCTGACTCCTGCTCTCTCCTCCGAGCTGACTCCTGCTCTCTCCTCCGGCCTGACTCCTGCTCTCTCCTCCGGCCTGACTCCTGCTCTCTCCTCCGGCCTGACTCCTGCTCTCTCCTCCGGCCTGACTCCTGCTCTCTCCTCCGGGCTGACTCCTGCTCTCTCCTCCGGGCTGACTCCTGCTCTCTCCTCCGGGCTGACTCCTGCTCTCTCCTCCGGCCTGACTCCTGCTCTCTCCTCCGGGCTGACTCCTGCTCTCTCCTCCGGGCTGACTCCTGCTCTCTCCTCCGGGCTGACTCCTGCTCTCTCCTCCGGGCTGACTCCTGCTCTCTCCTCCGGCCTGACTCCTGCTCTCTCCTCCGGCCTGACTCCTGCTCTCTCCTCCGGCCTGACTCCTGCTCTCTCCTCCGGGCTGACTCCTGCTCTCTCCTCCGGGCTGACTCCTGCTCTCTCCTCCGGGCTGACTCCTGCTCTCTCCTCCGGCCTGACTCCTGCTCTCTCCTCCGGCCTGACTCCTGCTCTCTCCTCCGGCCTGACTCCTGCTCTCTCCTCCGGCCTGACTCCTGCTCTCTCCTCCGGCCCGACTCCTGCTCTCTCCTCCGGCCCGACTCCTGCTCTCTCCTCCGGGCTGACTCCTGCTCTCTCCTCAGTGTCTTCCTCACAGAAAAGAAGACCAACGAGGAATAAAGTGGCAATTAATGGTATGTGCGGGTTAATTAGTAATTATCTTATTTACATCGACTGAAACTGTGTTTGATTTTGCACATTGAATTAGTTAAAGAGAGAGAAAACAATCATCGGTACAATTAGAATACACCACCTTTTGTTTTGTTTAAGACTTTGCAGTATCAAAAGTCTCAGTGCCATTTTGAACAGTTTAATTGAGCACAATGTGATGTTAGGCAATGTTTAGGAGGTTATTGCTGAACTTCAACTTATTACCATCTTTTAATTCCTTGCAGAATGTCCCATTCATCAAGGGTCAGACACTTTCCCCTACAAAAAACTACTGAGGGAACGAATCAGGGAGGTTTGTTTAGAAAATATTTTTAAATAAATAAACAATGACAATAATGTTTCCGTGGAACCAAGTCTTATCTTATTGGATTTTCGTATACTTTGTTTAAAAGGACTGTTTCAGTCTTAAGCATGACTGCTAATGTAAATATTGAAATTACAGTAACAATAATTTATTATTAATTTAAGGTTGAGGTACTTGTGTAATGCTTCATGTCACATTAATGCATCATGTCCAGCCATTTATTTGTATATTACATTTTTTCTTGTAATCCTTTGTAGGTGAATTCCTATTCTTGGCAGTACAAATATTTTTTTAAATAATAATAGTATTCCAAAATATTAAACTGATGGGGAAAATGCTATTGACTATGTTACAGTCCTTCATATGTTTGAGTTAATCGTACCTACTATTATTTCAAATTATCATTTGATTTCACTGGACTTTTTGTATTTACATGTATGACATTTGAAAAAAATGAAGTTTACCTAAAATCTGTGTTTCTTTACTCAGGGCCATACCGAGGTGTTGGTGCAGTGGCAGTCTTGCTCTGGATGGTATGTATCTAATCTGAAGTTTCCTTCAGTGTAGCTGATGGGTCTGGCAGAACAGGGGCCACAAAGTAGTCTTACCAACCAACTTCATCAACCCTGAGATCACTAACTTAAACATTTTGGGTTCCTCAGCAGTAAATTGAATTTAGTTGATCACATGGGGGTGGGGAGCCATGTCATCAATGGCTCTATCAGACGTTTGCGCCATAAAGTAAGACATCCAAGTTCTCTGCCCTTCGTCATTCAGACATCGCGCCCTAGAAACGCTGTCTGATTGTAACACATAAGCAGGGAAGTAGCCTACATTGAAATAGAAATTAAAATATACAATAGAGTTTATCATTGATCAATATCACTAAAGGTTAAATGATTGATATGTGAGGCTGGATGGTATTTGATCTCTTTTGTAATTACTGACTTGTTACATTTGTTCTTAACAATTATACTATAAGTATAGTTAGTAGTAATAAGTAGTATTATTTCTGTGTGCAGTCTTGCAGGCAGTTGTCTAAGTTTAGTGCTGTATGTTTGGGCATTGATAAGACAGCAAATTCAAAGAATTGGTCAAATGAAACATTGACTTTGAAATAAAAAATGTACCTTGTATTATATATGATGTACGTGTTATATATAAATATATACATTATACTGCACTTTCATCATGATATTTTTGAGTGACTTAGTATATCTTCTCATTTGAAATAGCATTGTCAACATACTGTAGAACTACATATTCCAAAAGGTTATACTTTTTGCTGTGTCAGTATTGTCATACTGATATTCTGTACAAACTGTGAAGTCCACTGAGACAAATGTAACATTTGTGATATTGGGCTATATAAATAAACATTGATTGATTGATTGATTGACTGTTTCTGTTTTACAGTGGGGCGAAGTGGAAAAATTCCTGGGAGCCAAAGGAAAACTTTTCCAGTTAAATATGGCTGACTTTTTTTTTTCTACTTTGGAGTAATAAAATACATATAAAAAAAACATCTATGTAAGTGTTGTGCCTATTTGTGTTCTTATGTTATCAGTGAGCTGAAGCCAAGACAAATACAAATATGTTTTAAGTGTATCCATACAAACTCATTCTCTAAAACTGTCATGATTGGTCTGTTGTGAATGACACCCATGAGGAAAAAGGTCTTATACATTATATCACATCGGCAGGGCTGTGATGTGATGAGGCCCTCACGAGCATCGACGGGGGGGTGGTGTGTAAACCCTGGACACACCAAGCCGATTACAGCTAGTGGAGCCTCGCAGCAGAAACTGTGGCGCGCTCAATTGCGCCGCATTTGCGCATCAGATGAGGCTCCCTCCACAAGATGAGGGCGAGAGGCAGACGCAGTCTGTGTGATCGGCGTGTATGGAGGGGCGGGCCTGCACATCGGCATATCACAGACTGGTGCATACATTGTACAGGCGGCAATTTGAAATGGAACGCAGCCCACACACGGCAGACAAACCCAAACACTTTTGGAACACGCCACCTCCAGACACATTAACATGCACTCCCCTAACTTTCCCCTAATCTGACATTGTATTTCATTCCATAACATATAAATATACTGTTCACCCATGTGAAACACACACACTGAAACCAAAATAATTTACAAACATGTAAAAATCTTTCATATGCGATGGAAACTTCTGAAGCAATGGAAACAGGAGTCAGAGAGACACGAGGAGAGCAGGAACTTTGATGGCAAACTGATGGTTTATTCACAAGACATGTTGTGTGCCACGAATTGACACAAAAGATGCCAAACCAATTCTGAAGATCTCTACCCCAGACCCATATTTAGCTAGTTCTGAGAGAAGAATCAACATTGTGCATAACAAGATAAAACCAACACCTCTATCAGCTGACGCCAATAGGCAGGAAAAGGGAGACAAAACACTGAGAGCACAGTAGCCAAGGCTACAGGTGCCTGTGCTCAGTCAGGACAAGACCTGGGGGGTATACCACGAAACTGGTTCAACCTAACCTGGATATGTTTGAGTTAGCCGGTTGGCCTAATCCAAAACATACGCCCTCTCGCTAAACGGCACTACGACACGGGTTATCAAGTGGATCGCTCAAGCCAGCCGTGTCCTATCTAGTTAGGTACGCGTTCACATAAAAGGGGTAGTATTTGGAGCATTCGACCAATCACAAACATGGAGAAGCGTACTGACAGCGCAGCGCGTATACTTCCTGAATGAAAAGTCAACTATATAATTAGACAAATATGAAGACTTTAAACATCCATGACTCAAACACTTTATCCAGGATAAAAGCCACATAGCTGCACCTGCAAGGTGAACACAGCTGGTAAAAGAAAAAGTGTTTGAATGCGTACATTAACAGGTTTATGATATGCCCCGTCTAAGACACGATCTGACTTTAATTACATTTGACTCGAGTGTTTCGTAATGTGTTGCTTAAAATAATACTTTTGCATACAGTATGTGACACTGTAAGTGTTGCACGGCCAGATACGGCTCAGCTGACTCAGATAAGGAGATATATGATACATTATGATGTGATGCCGCGGACTGTACTGTTACTTTGATCCAGTTACTTATGTTGTGGCAGATATTTAATTAAGCTTTCTTAACGCTAATGTTATAATAGTCGGATTGCTCTGAAGATGGGAGGTGATATTCTATTAATGTTCACATTCACACGTGAACACGTTTGGTTCTATGCAAACTCAGTAATATCCATTGTGATACAGTTATAAGGCCTTCACAAGAGACTGTCAGTGGAGATTAAAGGGGATCAGGAGCTCACGTCTTCTCAGAGTCCTTGGTATCTGGCTTGATGATTGTCTCACATTTCTAAACTTCATGTCAATAACCTGCTTAAAAAGCTGAGGGTTAGGCTAGGTTTCTTCTACAGGAACAAGTCCTGTTTCTCTGCTTGAGGCCAGGAAAAGGCTAGTCACTGTGACCTTTTGACCTGTGCTGGACTATGGTGATTTGATCTATATGAATGCACCTGCCAATTGCCTGGTCAAGTTAGATGCTGCGTATCACAGTGCACTGAGATTTGTGACAAACTGTAAAGCATTAACCCATCACTGTACCCTGTATGCAAGGGCTGGTTTGCTTTCACTAACTGTACGGAGGCTCAGTCACTGGTACATTTTTATATACAAAGCCATGTTAGGGAAACTTCCATCTTATATCTGCTCCCTGATCTCACGGAAAATTGTAAGTGGCTACTGCCTGAGATCGAATGCTGTGGTTTTATTAAATGTGCCAACTGCTAGGACTGTCTTAGGGAAGACAGCTTTTAGATGCGCAGCTCCTCTGTCTTGGAATAGTCTGCAAATTAAATGGAAACTGAGCAATCGGGTGCCACTAAATGTTTTTAAAGCTCGGTTGGATGCTACTCAATCGGAAGCTATTGGTACCTGTTTATGTGGATAGTTATGTAAATGGTGCTGTATGATGTCCTTTTGTTGTTCTGTTTATGTTTTTATGTTTCATGTGGAACCTACTTGAGCAGGTCTCCCTTGAAAAAGAGATCAATGATCTCAATGGGATACACCTGTATAAATAAAGGTTTGAAATTAAATTAAATGAGAGTCATCATCATCATGTTCTCTCTGCTGCTGCTGCTGCTGCTGCTGGCAGCTGGAAGTGAGTCAACACTTATTATACTGCTGTTTAACAGGATAATCTGTCATATAACTTTTTTTTGTATTTGTACAGGTGTGAAGTGTGAACAGTTGACACAGCCAGCCTCTGTGACTGTGCAGCCAGGTCAACGTCTGACCATCACCTGTCAGGTCTCTTATTCTGTTAGTTAATAATAATAATAAAATTCAATAACGTGCTTTAACCACTAGGTGCCCGTCTATCAGCTGTGCACCTTTATGGTGTAAATACTGCCTATCTACCAATTGGATCAAATATAAAAGTCAGCCGAATTACTGTTGATATTGCAAGGAGACATATTGTGTGAAAATAAATCTAAGATGTTGTTAAATGGCTGATATATTTGTGATCCACGTCACATTTTCAGTTTTGGCGGCAGTTCTTCTTGTTTGTATAGAAGTCTTCTCATCAGGGCTCTATAAATACATAACTACGGCAGATATGTAATATGTAATGCAGCCGAACCATGTATTACAATGCCGTTATGTGATTAGCTCCAAAGAGAAAAGCAAGCAAACTCGGAATAAAGTATTATTTTATTTTTTTTAAATGTTTTCGGATTTCACATCGCATAAACACCATTTCCCAACGTGCATTGCGGCTAAACCATGAATCACCGAGCTGAGGATCTTGGTTATGGCTAGAAAGGATCCGTCTTGTGTAAAACTCTCGCGATAGTTCGGCTGAATGTCACGTGGCTGAATGTTTACGTTTGGCAGGCAGCCTTTCAGTTAAGGATCGTTAACATCAGTTGGCCACAGCAAATGATGGTGAGAAGCTAAACTATCTATTAATTATGTCAATGACAGGGAGTGTGATTGTTGAAAAGCGGTCTTGCTGGTGTTCAAAGAAGAATGACAACACTGTAGATCACCAACACTATGGTTTATTTTTTATTCACAGGCAAGTCAACGTTGTCGCAGTAAAAGTCCCAAGATAGCTCCTGGTGCAATAAAATGTTCCCTTGCAGTGTTTTACTATTATGTCTGATGTTTCTCTATTAATATTGCTGCTGCATTAATGTGTATGTTGCATCATGTTACTGCTGTAGATGTGTTTCCGAGCCGCTCCGATTACAACGAGAGTTACAACGAGAACGTGACGTCATATTTACAATAGAAGGATCCTTTCTAGCCTTAACCGAGGATCTTGCCTACGTCTGTTTCCGGTATTGTTTTTGACGGATGTATTTTGTTATACACACATTCCTTCACATTTAAATTAAAATGTACATTAAAATATTTCGTGAGGCTTTCTAAAATGTTTTAAAATATAACTACGGTTCGAGTTGAAGAGTTTATAAATTAACATGAACCGAAGCTGTTGCCTGGTAACGCAATCGTGCAACGTCACGTCCGTTAATTCCACATCCACACACATCGATTTAATAAATGAATGTAGCCTTTGTATCTGCTAAAAGAGGTGCCGACCAGCTGGGGCAACAGAAAATTGGCGAAATTGAGTGTGACTATTACAAATGAAATCATTATTATATTAATATTGATAATAATAACAACCGACCGTCGGGGTAGCATTTGCTTGGCATTTCCGGTTATATCTCCACTGGTTGGGCCACGTTAACAATACTGTGTAATTGTCACGTTTGAAGGGACGAAATCGTGACAGCTTCACGTCTCCCATCATGGTAAATCGTCACATGTTCACGTCTTGCCGTGATACCGGGTTGTGCTGACCATGTCCATGCCTTTATGACAACAGTGTACCAATCTTCTGATGGCTACTTCCAGCAGGATAACTCACCGTGTCACAAAGCTCAAATATTCTCCAACTGGTTTCTTGAACATGACAATGAATTTTACTCAAATGTCACAGTCCACAGTCATCAGATCCAAATCCTACAGTGCACCATTGGGATGTGGTGAACCAGAGATTTGCGTCATGGATGTGCAGCCGACAAATCTGCAGCAACTGCGTGATGCGATCAGGTCAATATTGAGCAAAATCTCTGAGGAATGCTTCCAGTACCTTGTTTAATCTATGCCATGAAGAATTAATGCAGTTCTGAAAGCAGATGGGGGTCCAACCCATCCTAGCAAGGTGTACCTAATTAAGTGGCTCGTGAGTGTATTACTTAGCTCAATTTGTATTGTTAGTGTGTGTCTGTAGGAGTAAAGTCTAGACACATTCTTTGGATGTAAGCATTGGCTAATTAAACAGGTCATGATTAAATGACATGATGATAATAAGGGTGATCACCAAAACCTTATACCAGGGGTGGGGAACCTCTGGCCCTCGAGGTAACTCGGATCTGAAGGTGACTGATAACTGCTAATGGCATTTAGTTGAATACCAGACATAGTAAATGCAAAGCAGGATCATATAAAAAAAAAGGTAATAAACAAGCCATTCAATCGTAATACTCGTTTTAATACGTTGACATGCATACAACACAATAGACTTGTTAAGTCCTGTTCGTTGTCCTGTTTGTTGTCCTCATCACCGTCCTGTTAGTTTTCTTCATCACCGTCCTCATCACCGTCTTGTTCGTTGTCCTCATCACCGTCCTCATCACCGTCTTGTTCGTTGTCCTCATCACCGTCCTCATCACCGTCTTGTTCGTTGTCCTCATCACCGTCCTCATCACTGTCCTGTTCGTCGTCCTCATTACCGTCTTCAATGTCTTCCTCCATCATGAGAAAAGACGAGTCCGAGCCAATACAGCTGTAGGTGCTGGTGACTCTGCTCAGTTTCTGCTCCAGAAGATATTGATGGTGTAAAATACAGCAGTGCAGTCCCCTGTATCCCTCTTCTGTTATATCGCTTGGAGAAACTAAAATAAAAAGACAAAATGACAGTCTATGTAAGGAAACTTTTAGTTAGCATTGATGTTGGTTCCATATAAGCAATTTGAATGTTTAACTCCGAGGCTGTATATTAGCTAAAAAGATTTGTGATTCAGAAAAAATGCAATCATTACAGATGCTATTCAGTGATAGACATTTGACACTGGGAGGGGGGCAGTGGCAAATGTTATAAATCGGTATTTGTGGAACATACTTTGGTTCCTGATGTCGTCTTTTGTCTGATGAAGGAGGCGGTCCAGTTTGTCCAGTGCCTGCCTCAGATTTTGACAATGCTGGGTCATCTCCTTCACAATGATGACTTTCTCCTCTTCCATACGCCTGACCAGCATAACCTGGTCAAAAAGTCGCCTCTTTGTGCGCAGGTTCACCACTATAATGGAAAAAACACAAAATATAACAACCACAATGGTAAGGCTAATAAAACAAATAATATCAGTTTGTATTCAATCTTTTTTAATTAAATTGACCAAAACCTTAAAATCTGGTAAAAAAAAATTCAACCTCGCCGCTTGCTGAATTTTTTCAATTCTGTCTATGTTGGCAGAATTACATTCAGTATGTCTTGAGATTCAACATTAGTATGCAGTTCAGGGTGGTCAGGAAGGGTTTTACTGTTTCCATAGATATGCCTGTCCCAGTGAGACTAGACTATTAAGACTTGATAGGGCAACATCATACAGACCTTTCAATATAATTATTTTAAAATGATTTGTTGTGATCATGATGATTTGTGACACCTATGTTGATAGCTCTGTGTTACATTGGTGATTGTATTCTAGTACTTCAACTGAATTTATGGAATATCTAGGGCAAACAAAAACAAGTTGTTTCTTACCATCTCCTTGCGCCTCCCAGGGCAGAATGACATCCTCAGACAGACCGCATGCTGCTTCTGTGTCAATTTTCTCTGAACAGGCATCAATGGTGTTGTACTGCAGTATCCTCTCTCTGAGTTTCTTCTTGAGCTCTGTCAGTCTTCTCCGTTTGCGTTGCCTTGTTTGGTTGCTGTCTGTAAAGTAAAACAAAATACAAATAAACTAATATTAATAATACAAACAACAACAACAAGAAACAAATATTGTTTCTAGATAACGTAATAATAAATACCATTTTGTCGATAGAGGTCGTGTTTCTTTCTTCGGAGGGAATAAATAATTTCATCTATTTCTCTCTGGAGCTCCTCTTGGCTACTCTGGGCTCCATGTTTCTCTTGAAAACAGAAACAACAAGGTGTAATCATAAAACATGAAGCCAAATGTTTGGAAATATGGAACCAAATCTATACCACAGTGATCATATAACATACCAGTGGCTGCCCATTGCTTGACCTCCAACACCCACTGCTCCGTGTCCTCCAGGGAGATGTTCAGCTCTTGCTTGAGACTCTCAAGATTGTCCACTTCAGTTTGTGCTCTCTGTGTAGTCTGGTTAGAATGTTTAAAAGGAAAAAGTGAATATGCGTTCCAGTTGGTTGAGAAGGTTGCTTTTTACTGAATTCCTTTATGCACATTAACTGACCAGACAACAACATGAAATGCTAAACACCTTCTCTTCAAGGTTGGCAAGTATCACCTTAGTGTCCCTTTTTTTTCAAGATCAAGCAGGATTAACATTATTATTATTATTATTATTATTATTATTATTATCCAGAAATTCAGATGAATCAACCTATAGTGCTTTATTAAAAACAAACAGAACAGAGACTCTCTTGGCAGAACAGTGTGCCATGGCAGCGCCATCATAATGAAATGATTGCAGAATACATTCAATTCAACAACATGTAGCTAAGGATGGTGTTAAATTACTACAACAACAAACTCGGATAGTCTTAATATACATTTTGAAATGCAGCATGGACGTCTTACTTTGACAAATCTCTTTGAGAGTGTCTTGTGGAGATTCTCCACCTTCCTGTGGTTCCATTGCATAGCCAGCACGGTTATCATATCTGCTCTAGCTGTAAACACAAAAACATGAAAATTCATATGAGCTTTACAATGTGGCACTACTTAAAACTATTTGTTTTCCTCTACCAACCTGATTTGGTCATGTATTTTGTTGTCAGAGCTGCCCTTGAGAGGAAGCTGTTAACCTGTTCCACTTCCTCGCCGACAGTATTTCCAGCACCTTCCTGGCTTCTGCCACCCCACTTCACCTGCTCAGAATCATAAACAATGAGATCTAGCTATTTAGTTCAATATTATAATTTCTTGTACTGTACATCTTTAGTTATCATCAGTGTCAGGAGCAATTTCAGAAAGTTAAAATGTTCTGATATTGAATTATGCTTTGAACTACAATGTCACAACTGCAGTTATTTGAAGCTCTATTCATTCATTATTTCTACAGTGCGGATATATTTACTAAAATAAACATAATGGGTTTTGGAAGCCTATCCTTGTGACAGTCTGTTTTGTAACAATTTTGTCAACATTTGTAACTATTACAATTATTCCACAGGCTTGAATAGAATATACTACATGATATTCTTATGTGCACTACAATTTCTAAAACATTTGAATCTAGTGACACAAATGTTTAACTTGCGTACTGTACCTCGCATTTGCCTGTGTGGGCCTTGGCGTGCATTACAGAGAGAAAAGGTTTCATCTCTGTAAGTGGTTGGAGCTCAGGCAACTTTGCTGCCATCTTCTCCAAATAAGGCCAGTACCTGTAATGACAAAATCAATTAGCTTTTCCAGTTGCATGATGGCATAATAGTAAAAAGATAAACCAGGTCCTTAAAATTACCAGTACAATCCTTGTAACCAACATCAGCATTTATCCAAATGAATGCTTTTTTTGCTTTACATCTACTGGATGTGCAAGAATTAAATAGATAACACGTTTCCCACAAACACTTCCAATTTTGCAATAGTTATAACTACCTGCAGGCAACATCCATACAAAAGAATGTTGCATTCGCAACTTCAGCCAGCTCCTTCTGCAGGAACATTGGGTAGGCATATATTTCACCACGGTAGTGATTTAGGCCTTGTAGTAAGATGCCATGTCTGCACACAGCTATTTGCAGTCCTTCCTCATCCACCTTGGCCCTGGACTTGTGTGAGGTTTCTCTGCAAGCTGTGAATGTTGCCGGTCCACAAACATCAGGACCACTTTTCTGAAATAGACACAATCTGTTACATTTAACCCTGTGCTAAGAAAAATAAATAAAGGGTTAGGGGATTGAATAGATTCTTACAATCGTCATCTGGCTCCTGATTTTGTCGACAAAGGCAGACACTTTACTGTCCTGGGCAATGAACAGTCCATCAAATAGAGACGGTTCATCTGTCCTGCGAAATTCGAGAAAGACATTGTAAGCAACATTATCATACATACATAAGTTTGATTGTGTCCTCTATTTAATGTGGCCAATTTGCTTTTGCCATAACATTTTCATAAATGTGGAAAAGGTCTTTGTGAATTTGATCTGTAATTCTGTGTAAAGTCTTTTGCCACCATTATTTAACATTAGTGAAAAGTTTACTGACTTCTTGTAAAAAGGTAAAAATAAAAGTACATCCTTTATATTGATGGGCATGGAATAGGGCAGAGGAAGGCATAGAAAAAGGTTCCTGGGCAATTTAATACATTTTTCATGAAGCGATTATATCCAAAACTTGTTCTTAGCTCCAACATATCCAACTAACGTCAACCATTTAACATTTTAAAGTTGAGTTAACTTTACAGGCGTCATATACAATAATGTTTATGAATTGGATTTATATAATTATGTGTAATTTCAAACCAACTATTGTTTTCTGATGGTCTACAAACTTTGGAAAAAGAAATTGCAGAGTTGGGGAAAGTTAGACATTTCAGCAAAGACATTCAGCTTAGTCAATAAAACAACAACTAAAATGAGAATATGATTTCACTGACCCTCTGGACTTCTTGAAGCGATAATGCTTTCTATTGCCATCTACAGCAATAGCCAGAATGTCAGGTGTGCATGCTGGGCATTTAAAGGGCTCCACCAGGCATAGATCTTCTTGTCTGTAATTACAGAAGGCAAACTCCCGAAAGACTCTGTGGAAGGTATCGCTACAGATTCTGGCTGTCTGGAAACAAGAATGGTATTCATTTGGTTAATTAAAAGTTTGGTATTCAAAAATCTTGAAAACCACATTTTATTCTTACCCTTCCTGTGGAAAACGATCGATGTTCAAGCATTTTTATAAATACTTGCTGGGATAATGCTGGGCTGGCCAATTTCATTTGCTCGAATGATGTGAACACATCAAACTTAAAAATAATTTTGCAGCTGTCGGTTGCTGGCCAGTATTTGTATCCCAGCAAGTCACCTATGATCGGGGACCATTTGGCGGAACAAATTGGACAGCACACAGAAGGCAGACGAACGTTGTATGGACCTGAGAAAAAATATAAATGTGCAATTTGACAGCTATCTATGCAATGTAGGACAAAAGTATAATAGTAATCCTGTATTTCTGCTTGATCGTCTTCTGGTGGCAACAAACCATTGATAGTCACCAACACGGTCTGCTTTCCTGGGATGATGGTGAAATCTTGGCTTGGACCACAGAAGCAGATTTGGGATGGCGGAGGAATTGGAAGCAGACACACTGCAGCAAAGACAATTTTAGAGATTCATATGCATGTTAGGACATGTTAGGAAATGTAGTCAATACAAATTGAGACATTTTAACTATTAAAGCAAACTTCCGAAATGGTGAAAATGATGCCGCTGTATATGTAGTGCACATTAGGAAACCATGGTAAGGGAATATGTAATACATTATTTGAACCCACCTTGTTCACAGAGTCCATATTGGCCACTTTCATCCACAACCACTAAGGATGTGGGAGGAATAGGTCTGTAAAACCCATCAAACATGGCTTCCCTGTCATGGAAGACATGTTTACCATGGATAATAGGGTCACATGCCGGACAAAGAAAGGGAGTTCCTGGTGGAACACAGTCCAAGCACCGGACCACAGCATCAGCAGTTTTGCATTGGAGACAGGAACGTGTAGTGACAATCTCTGCAGCCAATTTCAAATTAAGGAGCTCTGGCATTGCAGCTCTGAATTTTTGTTCACGTTTCAACTGTCTTTGGGTCCATGTTGATGCAGTGGGTGTTTCTTCTGATGATGCAGGGACAGTGAGAGAACCCAACAGGTTTCTCAGTGTCTGAAGATGTTGATCTAAAATAACAAAATATAAAACAAATCATGGAATTTAGTTTAATTTAAAAAAGATATTCCATACATGGCTTTTCACTTTACAATGTATCATGAACAAAGCTATTACATACTACAAACAATTACCTACATTTCAAGTTGAAGGATCATTTAAGAATTCATTGTGCATACCAAGACTTGGGACCTGTAGAGGAATCTCATGTGTCTCCTCGACCTCTGGGGACTTCTGAGAGCTGGAAGGTTTAACTGCATAAAACAAAGTACGATGATATGGGAAACATTATTGAGGACCGACCAACGACATTAAAACTTAATGAAACACTAGAACTAGATTATATTTTACAGACCAGATCGATTCTTATTCCAATGTTGGGCTATAATGTTCCCATCCAGGTCCCTCTTCCTCCAGGAAACATTTGATCCTTGCGTTATTTTCTTTGGTATCTTCTGTATCTTCGGTTTCTTTGGTTTCTTTGGTATCTTAATATATAAATATATAAAAGAGATTATATATTTCCCTTAATTGTTGCACACACATCTTTGTAATGTGTGTGTCTGTTATCATTTGAGTAAATGTTATAATACATTTTTGGATAATGTTGTACTTGCCTTATTTGCCAACTCATCTGCGAGGGCATTCCCTATCTCTAGCCATTCATTCAGTTGCTTGGATGCCATTTTTAAGTGAGGATAAAAAGGGCAACAACAAACAAAGGATGAACTGACATACAGGGAGGGAGAAAAACAAAACAAAAGACAAGAAAACGAGAGGGGTGAAAGAGAGTAGGAAGAGGAATATGGCTCTGAAAAGAACCGTTGATTTTTTTATGATAATAGGCTACTTCATATAATTGAATTGATAGATGACCTGAAAAAAACCAAACAGATGAACTCAGATTAGCTGTGCTACCATGTAATTTAATTGTTGCTTCATAAATAAGCATTTGCCAAAATAAAACTACAGGCACCAAAATCAATCAAGTCCCAGGTAAATCAGTAATTACAGGGAAATATATTTCTCTTTTTAACTAGATGTGATGCTTTCACAAAACTTAAGTTGAATTAGCGAATGTTTAAAGTAGTAAAACAACTATGACCTGATGATATTCAAGTGTTGAACTTACCCTAACTATCATTAATGCAACATGTTAGGTGACATTTCGAAGAAAGAAAAAGTGTGTGCATTATAAAAAGCGCCATGTAAATGTCAACTATTATTATTATTATTATTAAAGTGCCATTTCCTTTCGCATTGTTTACGTTCATATCATGTCCTGGTCTGGTTAGCTGAATATACATACTTTTGCCATTGTTATGTGTTATGTCACGTGCTACCAAGGGTTTTGTTTTTAGGCAAGATTTTAGCTCCTTTTGTGCGAAGGAGAAAACTCTCCCTCCAACTTGTTGTAGACGAACCTTCTTATATTGCAATACATATCCGTTAGCGCATATAAGCTAAGCGCTAAGCGCTAACCTTTACAGCCATGCTATTGCTAACAACATGCATTCGCCTATACTGCCTATGCCACGGGCCAGCCCTAAAACGTAAAACTGAAATATCGTGGTTAAACATGATTAGTAGAAAAACGACAGGATTAATTAAAAGCGTAAACAAATCAAATGAAATACAGAAATCAGATTTACCACTTGTAAAGCTCTGACGCTCTTTAACAATTCTTCTTCTTCTTCATCTTCTTCTTCATCTTCATCTTCTTGGCTCGTCCCACTTTTATTGATGCGCAAGGTTAAAGTTCACGGGATTACGATCGTGACAAAACGTGACAAAAGGTTGTAATAAACTGCTGCTAGAAATGAATAATGGGAAAGCTACGTGGCTATGGGTCGTAATATCGTGATCAACACTGCTTAAACAATCGACCTATTTGGTCGTTTTTTGTAGGAGGACAGGCTGCGGAGCAGAGGTATCGGACTGCTTCCACACCAATCCAACGAACCGCATCAAGGGGTTAACGCTACATGGACCGATTCAATAGCTAAACAAGCAGGTGTGAACGCGACCTAAGACTATGGTGCCTTAAGGTTTGGACAGAAAGGCTAGAGCTAGAGCCCTTATAAATATAAAACATCTATTTTAGAGACTACCAGTGGGAGACCAAATTAAAGCAGTAATCAGTATTGAATGCATTACAAGTCTAATATGTATTGTAACGTAGAGCACTTTGAAAGGCGCTAAATAAATAACATGAATTGTAATTATGGCTGTTCTGATGCGGGACAGCTTGTCTGGTGGCAGTGAAGCTTGCATCAGCACGCTATCGAGAATGATACCGATAATTCTAGACGTGTGGAAGGGCTTCTACTTCCTGTTCTGAAAGAGGTAGGCCTTGCTGTTTTAACTGGGAAAGTCAACTACTCGGAAATGGTTAAAAGATGGACGTGGGGTGCTTGCAGGTATTGCAGAGGATCCAGCATAATGCTTCTGATGAGGTGTCGAAGAAACGTGGGCTACTACGGCAACCAAATGCACTGTTTGAGTATAAAACTTTAAAATATATATGCCACAGAGGCATATGGGATGTCTGCTTTTCCTGCCATATCATCTACAGAGCATAGAAACGGGAAAATCTTTAGTAGTTATTAATACTCTTGACAGAATAATCGTGAATAAACAGCTCAATAAAGAAACGTTGCTAGAATAATTCCTCCTAGCACTAGGCTAGGGACCTGTCATGTTTTTAAACGTTTAAATAGTAGCACGTGCAATACTCCTGGCTCCTTCAGTGCAAACTTCAGTCTTGAGTTCAGGTTTTAACAGACATGGGTCCCTGGGAGCCAGCATGACCTGCTAAGAAACCTTGATTTAAGCCTGTGATAAGGTCATTTGATGAACATCTGTGATTAGAAAGAGCTTGGAAACGATTTGCAGCATGAATCCTCCTGAGGCACACCCAGCGAGGGGGCAGAATATTGCAGGTTGAGCTTAATTCCTGTAAGGATAAACTCTTCTTTGGTAGGTGATTAAATGTGCATGGCCGCTTGGC
This sequence comes from Notothenia rossii, assembly GCF_949606895.1. Taxonomy (NCBI): domain Eukaryota; kingdom Metazoa; phylum Chordata; class Actinopteri; order Perciformes; family Nototheniidae; genus Notothenia; species Notothenia rossii. The sequence goes on from NC_136902.1 coordinate 49,181,160, forward strand.
AGAGAATGATTCATGGTATTCATAGAAGAGACACTGTAGAAGAGATCGAAGTCTAAAATGATGGTAAAAAATGTATCGAGCTCCCTTCATATTCACCGGAAATTGATTAATTTAATTGATTAATAATAGTATAAATACATACACTTACAACTTCTGTATAATTGCCTCAAATATGACTTACTTTTATTTCCATAAAAACCATTGCTTATGCAGAATAGTATTATATACCTGCTAGATGCAATTCCTAAGGAATTGCTGCTGCAGGGGGCAGTAAGCTAGAACTCGTGGCTGGATCTGGGACTCCGATTCCCAGAATCCTCGGGGGTGGGACGTCAGTGGCACAACGTGGTTGAACGCGGAAGTAGAAACATTTGTTTACATTGCAGGCAGAGGGAATCGAGTTTGTTCACGGGAATATATCGTGGAATTAGAGGCTTCAAGCGCTGATTTAACTTCAGAAGGTATAACAGGATGACAGGTACTTGGGAATGGCGGAGTCAGCTTGCTCCTGCCTTTTTTGGTGTTTAAATACCCGCCGACCGAGAGACAGTGCGACTCTTAACTGACACACAAGAGAGGGGTTGTTACCGGAGCTGGCGTAGAACTCGGGACTTCCTCTGGCCCGAGTTTTTTTTTCGAAGCCTCTTGCCTTCCATGAGAAGGCTGTCAAATGCAAAGAGGGCAAAAGTGTGATTTATTGTCCATACAGCTATTTATGAGGCAGAGCAGGAGTTGGAAGACGACTGATTTTTTTTTTTGTTATTCACACTACATTAAGGTGACCAGATTTTCTAAATTAAAACCGGGGACATTTTGAGTTTTGGCGTCAATTTATCATTAACATATCCAATTTTCTTCACTGTTAAAGACAAAAGGGGGACAATTCTGGTTCAATGTAATTAGAACATTTTAACTGTTGGATACAAACAGAAGGACGATAGCTCATATGAGACTTGAAAGGTCTTTTATTTTGAAACTGTACATCAGATTGTCCTGATTCTCTCTGAGTGACTAGATAGGGTGTCCTACTATCACCCTGGAGTGAAATAAGTATTTGATACTGGATAGTTTTTGTTTTATTCTTATATAAAAACAGAGGGATGATAGCTCATACAGTGGGGCAAAAAAGTATTTAGTCAGCCACCAATTGTGCAAGTTCTCCCAAACCTTGGATGCATGAACGACCAATACCTACACTCTTCCATGAGTGGGGTCAAAAATGACCCCAATTAGAATCAATGTGTTTTTGCAATGAATTAAAAAAATTCTTTAATTTTGGTTAAAGGTGATTATATTTATTATATTTGGGTCAACAAAAGACTGATTTTACATTTAACATGCTTATTTATAACTTTTTATACAAAATATTCACAAGAAATAACATCAAAAATCTTCAAAAAGTATTGTTAGTATGTCCATCCGTCTGGAGGACAAAAAATAGAATGGACATACATAACACCAGAACACTGTCCACTCACATGTGCCCACACAAACGTCTTTTCTCTATTCACTGTGTGCAGTTGTCACAAACTATTTGGCCATTGCACACTGGGGTAATGCATTTCCAACAGCAATTGGTGGCTTTGCGATCTTTGTTTCTTGGACACATCTGGCACCTCTTTCTCTTCTGTTGGCCCTCTGTGCTTCTCTCCTGTTGCTGGTTTGCAGCTTTTGTCACTTCACACCTTCCCATTGCTTCAGTGATGTAGGTTGGTACAGATGGAGCACTGCATTTCGGACTCCAGCTTACAGCTTCCTGCCTACCACCAGCCAAAGACCAGTATAGAGGAATGTTAAGCCCTCCCACTATTTTCCAAGAGGGCGTTGCCAGATTTTCAATTTCAGGTTTTAACCAGGAGATGGCGCTTCATTCACAAATACAGAAAGACAAGTTTCATGGACTTTCAGTTGTGTTTTGAAGAGCATTTTAACACATCAATATTTTAGATCAACTAAAGTATATCTAGTCTTGTAATTCAATAATATATAGTCTTTATATATTAAATAATCATAATTATAATGTAAATGTTTACATTACACTTCTTTATTTGTTATGCTCATACTTTAACCTTTACAATCGTTTGCTTTAATATGCAGTATATTTTTGTGTTTGCTTCCTCCTGCTCCCTTTCGGACACATACTGTATGATTTATTATTATTATTAATATGAAGATATTATTAAGATAAGATAAGATGTTACTTTATTGATTGAACATTTTAGTTTAGAATGTGCTGTCCCACGGTAATTCAGAAGGCTCACAGGTCACATTCCGACCATTATTTAAAACAATAGGTGCTTTCACACCTTCTACAGTTCGATTTGTATAGAGGGAGCTCTGTCAGTTTTCGAATTACCCATTTGCTTTCGGGGAGCCCTATTTTTCAGAGCACATCCTGCTACTAAATATGTCACACGCACGCTCTGTTGACTGGCGCAGCAGCGCGGATGCGATCAATTGCTATAAAAACACTCTTCTACTAATACAGACGGTGTCACTATGCCGGCGGATGTGGCCGTTGTTGAAGCCTCTTCAGGCTCCGCATCGGCAGGCCTCTCCCTCGGTGTGGAGCTGTCAAACTCGACCCTAACGCCGCTTACAGCCGGCCAACTAAAAGTTGTTTTTGTTGGAGATTTGGAGGATGTTTAAAACCAACCTCGTCTCCGCGTGTCGTTTTATAAGCTGGGTAAATTCGTAAAAAGGAAGGGATTAAGAAACACCAGAATGAAAGTTAAACAATAATCTTGTTTTAATGATAAAAAGTAACAATACAAAATACAGATACAAATACAAATACAAATACAAAGGAAGTACTTCCTGCTCTATCTCTGTCCTACCCTCCTGGTCAGCCTGAAGAAAAAGAAGAGGCTGGTCTAAAGAAAACATCGGCTTATATCCAAAACCCCAGGAGGAGCTATGCGGCTGCCCCCCCCCCCCCCCGAGGGGTCCTCCACTTAGAAAAGACAGCCAATCAGCGCGAGCCAGAGGCGACCCTTACATTCGAGATAACAAACCCCTCCTTGCAAGTTTCACATACTTTTGGCATTTTATAAAGATAGTTTTAAGATATAGTTTTTTATAGTTGGATTATACAAATAACACATGTGAGTTACCTTAACCTCAAACAATAATAACAAGAGGAAAACATCAGCTCTGATCTCAAGCAGTAAAAAGTACCGCACACTCATTTAGCCTGCAGCTCTTCCAGACACTAGAGCTATTGTTCTTTAAGAATATTCCCTGCAGAATCTTTATTTCAAATAAAAGGTTTCACATTGCATATTTCCAGCTTCCTTTACACATACTGCTATTATTAATACAAAGTAATCAACCACACACATATTTTTAAAACAAGTAGATTTCCCTGATCATTTGACATGCTGCTTCCATTTCCCATAGAGTAATAAAACATGTTTAAGCTAATTTCTCCACACTGTTTGTAGCCCTCCAGTACCCACATATGAAAGAATAAAAGCAGAGGAATCAAATAAAACACTAATACAGGAATAGTTGATAAATGATTATACAGGACATCTGATCACAGTAAGAAATACACACACATATTCTCTAGGAAGTGACCCTTGTTATAGGTCCGAATGTCCTGTCCCCTGAAAGTCATGAGTTTTGGTTGATTAACAGAAGTTTAATTGTTCTTGTGGCTTAATGGCTTCCCTGAACTTCCCTTCATCCCAAAGTCAGCTTGCTAGGAATGAATACATTTTATTGATAAGCTCAAAAGGACGTTTATCTTGGTTACTGCTGGGTGACCCAAGTCTCCAGGCCTGCAGGATGTGTAGGAGATAAACATTAATTCTACAAGACTTTAACTACATTATCTGAAAATGTATCTGGGACTTCCCCTGTTAATTGCAAGGACTATTGATAATTAACAGAGAGACCCTAGGGGCCTCTTCTTGGTATCTGCTAGGCAGAAGTCACTCAATGCAGAAATCACAAGTTTAACACATATTCTATATAAGGTGACATTAAAATGAATATACCAGATTTAACTTTCCTGCCATACCCCGTTACTTTAATACTTCAAATAATTCAAATAATCCTTCAATTTCCCCCTTTTGGTCTCGCATTAACGAGACCAACACACATAAGACATTTGAAACAAAACTACTGTCCTTCTTTAATACTGTGTCTGTCCCCCTTCATTAAACCTTTGTGAACAGAACACAACTTTCAATGTCAGTGAAGGAACTATCAGAGTGCGAACCTGAGTGCCAGAAAGCAGCATCCTTGCGTGTTGTTGAATCCTCAGGGCCCCCCCCCCCCCCCCTCAGCGGAAAACGCCAACAAGGGCAGCTGATAGGGAGGGGGAAATGCGGCCTTTCCATCAAAGGTTGAACTGATGAATCTGATCAGAGAGAAGTAGACTCCTCTGCTGCCTCGAGAAGTCCCCCAGCCCGCTGACGCCAGCTTCCGAGTCGTCTGCTGTCGGGATGTCCGCGAGGTCCTTCTCCTCCAGTCCGCTGATGGAAGCTTCCAAGTCGTCTGCTGTAGTGATGTCCTCGTTGACGATAGCCAGGTCCGTCCTGATGTCCTCCATGGTCCTAGCCGGTGATTTCCTCGCCGCACACTGGCTCCAGTAGTACCAGATGTCCCCCTTTGCTCCTCGGCGGACTGCATGAGATGTCCTCTGGGTCACTCTGTAGAGGCCGGAGAACCTGGAGTTGAGCCACGTAGGCCTCTTGACCTTCAGCCAGACGAACTCCGCTGTGTCGGCCTCCTGCTCCTCGGGTCCCCCTTTTGGCGTCAGCAACCTGTGTGGAGAAATCTGATACCCACCCCTCAAGTCTACGCTCAGGGCTTCTGGGCCCTCAGGTGTTTGACCCACCACTGGTAGGCCGCTTCAGAATTCTAATACTTGGCCTGTGTCAACAAAATAAACCCCAACATCTTCAGTTGAACTAAATAACATATCTCAATAGCTCTGAATTTCTGACAAGCATCTGTGTTATTTTAAATGAAATCTTTGAGATCCTATTTAAAATCTAAATATAATATTAACTGCTAATGTCTCTGGTAATGGAACAAACTAATGTTATGGATTAAAAACAACTAAAATCATGATACTGACAAAGTGAATAATTTCCAGGCGAGACTGCTTCTACCTGTCACTGCTTGGATATTATCAAGCTGAAAAATGAATACAGAAATCCAACATACTGTCATCAACTGTCTTTCCATTATGAATTTAAATTAAATGTACATCCCAATAATGATCTAAACCAAAAAGTCTATGGCTTTTACTTCTTTACCAGGCTAGTTACAAGATGTTGTCTAAATTAAATTATATCTCATTACATTGCTATGTTTTAACTTAGCTGTAATATGTTCTTTCTACATTTCAAACCTCAGTTACTTTAATACCTGTTGAAATATTACAAAATTGTTTTCATTATCACCGTTCACCTTCTCATTCTCATTCTGGAATTACCTCTCTCAGTAGCCCCTTGGCCACTGATTCTGCATCTGTGTTACCTGTTATAACTCAATCAATATTAGAAACATGTCAACATTAATCAAACATTATCTTATCCCCAGATATGGAGCAGGTTAAATCTAAAACTGTCAATCAATGGTCAGATTGAACATCTGAGTTGGGGCGGCAGGTTTCTTCCAGTCCCTAAATGAAAAAATCCCACACTCCCCCTTTTTACCCATGTACACATGTGTAACAAACTGCTGTATGGGAAGAAAACCTTCAGGTAACCAGTGGTTATAAGAAAATACCAAACATCATTCACAAAAGTACATCCATCATTTTTCACAGTAAACACTCCAGGGAAAATAAGTATTCATTTCCAGCTGGCAGTCCTAAAAGAAACAGAATCTTTAGATTTTAGTTTGAGTTTTACATTTGCAAACCGCCAACTCCTGTGGGAATTAGAAACGGGTCACATGTGCGTTTTTCCAAATGTGTGAAATTGTAGGAAACCTGTGTTTCCCATGGAGCTCCAAAATAATGTATTAGTCCAAAGACATGCTCGGTTAGTTATTGTTTTAGAATCATGCAGCTGCACTGATCACATGCAGAAATTCATTCACACCCACACTGTCAGGTTGTAAAGTCAAGTTTGGTCAGCCCCAGAGTCAGTCATTGATAGTGCTGTTCTCAAGTCACACTGTCAGTCAGGGTCAAAGGTCATTTGGTCTCAGTTTCATTGGCCATGTGTCGTGCTCTGCAGAGACTTTAATATTCTACTAGCTGGAGTTGTACTAGTGACATCATTGTGTTGATGTCAACCAATGCAACAAAGTTTTTCTCGTGTTCGCAGCACCATTTTCTTCAGATTTTTAACAAACAAATGATCAATACACTTTATTAATATACCGCCCCTAGGAAACACAATACCTGACAAATGTTCATGCAAGGCATTCTTAAGTGAACCTGCAGAAAACGGCCTTTCGAATTAATATTCCAAATTAATCAATAATAATAATAATCCATTTTATCAATTTGTTTACCCTTAGAAGTGAACATACCTCATAATGTTACATCAGGATGTTAAACTAAGCTTTGGCCAAATCAATCATTATTACTGTTTCAGATCTAACTGGAGGTTGAACACACAAAACCTTTTTTTTGTTTACATCATGCAAACCACTAACATATTTTCCAATTTCAGCATCAGCCTTGTTACTCTCAAATTACATCCTAAATAGGAATATTAGGAATGAAAAAAATATTTAATCTTCAGAAATGTTCTTAACAAATAGAGAGTAATGCCATCTTTCTATCTAGTGAATAGCCAACATATTTAAAAAATGTCAGATATACAAAAATAAGCCTAAATACTCTTTTACTATCAAAGTCTAAAGCTAGACCTAAGCTGAACAGTTTTGGTAATGGAAAATTTAATCTAGAAACAAAACAAAACTGGACCTGTGTTCTTGTGTGTTCTTCAAAATACATTAGTAAATACCTTGTGAAGTATTCACAATATAACTAATCCTCTCTAGGATATGAAATACATTCATCTTTAACCAGATACTATTTCCCTATTTATTTTTTGTTCATGATAATAATGGTATAACGTCCACACGTTTACCCATAGCTAGTCACTATGTCAAGATTATCATGTGTGACATAATAATCAGATGTCTTTTTTGCCAAACAAGGATATTAAACCTTAACCCTTTCAGCATTCCAGACCATCATTAAACAATCAGCCTCCCTTCCTAAACACTAAGCATATCGTTCTACACCACCTTCTGATAAACTCTTGCACAGTTATGCTGTAAAATCATTGCATGATTTCTTCAGAGTCTGAACAGACTGAGACCAGCCTGTCTCAAGATCTTGTCATATTGAGAACAGTCAATGATTCATTGTCCTCTTCAGCTGTAGTCAGTGGCAGGGCCCCCAAAAAGCTAGAACCGGCCCTGGTCAGTGGGCTCCAAGGAAACTCTCTCTGGCATTGGGATGTCCTGAGGGGGAAGGGACCTCTGGATCAATGTGATACAATCAGCAGACACACGTTGTCCTCTGTGCCGCAGAAATCCCCCAAAACTGCAGTACCTCTTCACACCACTGTTGCCTTGACAACGAGGCACAAGCAAACTTTGAAACCCTCCTCTGAGATGTGTTCTTTGCACAGTTCTTCTGTTTGCAATGAGCAACTTTTCACCAACACCCTGATTCAGAGTACAACCCAAAGGTGGCGCACAACTATCCAATGCTGCTGTAATCACAGCAAATCAGCTACTGAGAAAAACTCAATGTAAATCTCTCCCCCAGCGGGTGACAAAATAAAACAGCTGAGTGTCTATATGGTCAGGAATGCTGAAACATGTGAATGTTAAACCCATTAATGGTAACAGTCTTATTCTATTCTTTTCAAATTGTTTATCTAAGTTGTGTGTTACAAGCATGGTTAGATTTGTAACAGAATACAAAACTAACTGTATCCAGCGCTATATATTTAAAACAAGTAATCTGACTACAGTTAATGAATATATTTTGGAACACTTAAAGGAATTATTACAAAATGTAATCTTCATTATTACTAAAGCTGAAACCTAAATAAATCATCACGGAACATTTTTCTGTCCTTATTACTTAATTGTTTCAATAAAAACTAAAAGCATTGTGAAAACTCCCATTTTTGAGAACATCTCTCAACACTTTTATTCCATCTAAGCACGAATGTTTATGACAAACTCGTCCTATTAATCCCAAACGGTCTTTAATGGTATCTATTGTGAACTTTTCTTAATATTAAATTGTAAATCCAACGTATGTTCTCTTTAGAACAAAGACAGGATAGTTGCAGCTGAAACTGGTTAATAGCAATGTTCTGTTAACCTAGGGTTAGGTTGTTCTTACATCTAGTAAATATATTCTTATTTTATGTTACTCATAAAACAATATGACCTTTTCCCGAATATTAGTAACTCTATATAACCTGTACTCTCTCTATACTTCTTCAAACCATCTGACTTTTCTCTCTCTCTTCCTCTCTGCGCCCTGCAGCTGCCGGCCCAAGCTTCTCTCATCAAAACCTCTTTTGTTCTCCAACTGTGTGAGATGGCTTTTAGCCTCGTGCAGCACCTCTGTCATGCTTAAACATTAACAGATTCCCTCTGACTGACAAACTTACAAAAATCTTCTCTTTACTTTCTACTCTTTTGTTCCTGTATTTAATATAATTTTCCCCTTGGAATATAATTAAGTACAATCCTTAGTTAATGACAAATACCATGAAATTCACAACGCAATGCAACGGTATCAATCAGTTCTCAAAGACTATATTTAAATAACAGCAAGTCATTGTTTATTAATTTCAATATATCTACCACTTCAAATCACACCTTGATCTGTTAATTTTCTATGTATTTCAGTCCAACTTCAGATCACTAGAGACAAAAGCAAGCAGACACCCTCCGGGCCGCTGCTGCTCTCGAGAGGAAAAAGGGTGGGGGGAACTCTCACAGACAAATACTGACACCCCCTTCTCTCTCCCCTGCTGTGGCTCTCAGCCTCTCCTTTGGAAAAGGGGGGCTTCTTTCAACAATTAACACTTCTGCTATCCTTTTATTCAATTTTTCTGCTTGAACCCACTGTCCTCGTAAGCTCTTAACTCACGCTCCTCTCGTTAAAATTCTCCTTTCATTATGACTTCGTATCTATTCATCTGACTTCGGCTGTTTCTGTTACCAGTAAATATTCACAGACTTCATATATATTGATCTGACTTACTGTCCTTGTTACCAGTAAATATTCACAGACTTCATATCTATTGATCTGACTTACTGTCCTTGTTACCAGTAAATATTCACAGAAAAATTCCCCGTACAGTCTATTCAGCTTTTATTGTCCGATGTTTATTCCAACAAGTTTAGCAAGCCTCTCAGCGCGCTTCAACACCGTCTTTCAACGATGTGACGCTGACATGGAGCCGAAAACTCAGGCCCACAGAACTCTTTATCGTGACGTTTGGCTTTATAGATTCAACCCCACAGAACAAAGGATTAATGAGGTCCGGTCACTTCAAAATTGCTTTTTGAAGGTTGCGTTACTCTCCTTTGGATTTTACTTATAACTCAACTTCGATTCCTATGAACCTAAGAATTGTTATTCAGATTCGTCTCCTGGATGCCGTCTGAAAACGGTCACTGGACGTCCCCCAACGAGTCTTCAGCCGTCTCCTTTCTGAAAAAAGTACGGGGCCTTTCACCTTCATCTTACATACCTCGTTGATTCACTTTTATGTTATATAACTTTCCTACCTATCTAAAATATGTATCTGTACTGTTACCATAAAAACACTGTAAACTTCGTCTGACAACCCTAAAATTTGGAATATGGTCAAATCACAGATTTCGAATTAAACTGGCATCTGTTTACCTGTTATTGTCAGAGCTCTGTTGTTAGTTGTCAGAAGAAGCCGAGATGTTTAGCCCTGGACTATTCCGTCCGCTTGCTGCTGGTGGTCTCTTCCCCGAAAACACCCCACTCAGACACGTCGGGTCACCACTTGTTGGAGATTTGGAGGATGTTTAAAACCAACCTCGTCTCCGCGTGTCGTTTTATAAGCTGGGTAAATTCGTAAAAAGGAAGGGATTAAGAAACACCAGAATGAAAGTTAAACAATAATCTTGTTTTAATGATAAAAAGTAACAATACAAAATACAGATACAAATACAAATACAAATACAAAGGAAGTACTTCCTGCTCTATCTCTGTCCTACCCTCCTGGTCAGCCTGAAGAAAAAGAAGAGGCTGGTCTAAAGAAAACATCGGCTTATATCCAAAACCCCAGGAGGAGCTATGCGGCTGCCCCCCCCCCCCGAGGGGTCCTCCACTTAGAAAAGACAGCCAATCAGCGCGAGCCAGAGGCGACCCTTACATTCGAGATAACAAACCCCTCCTTGCAAGTTTCACATACTTTTGGCATTTTATAAAGATAGTTTTAAGATATAGTTTTTTATAGTTGGATTATACAAATAACACATGTGAGTTACCTTAACCTCAAACAATAATAACAAGAGGAAAACATCAGCTCTGATCTCAAGCAGTAAAAAGTACCGCACACTCATTTAGCCTGCAGCTCTTCCAGACACTAGAGCTATTGTTCTTTAAGAATATTCCCTGCAGAATCTTTATTTCAAATAAAAGGTTTCACATTGCATATTTCCAGCTTCCTTTACACATACTGCTATTATTAATACAAAGTAATCAACCACACACATATTTTTAAAACAAGTAGATTTCCCTGATCATTTGACATGCTGCTTCCATTTCCCATAGAGTAATAAAACATGTTTAAGCTAATTTCTCCACACTGTTTGTAGCCCTCCAGTACCCACATATGAAAGAATAAAAGCAGAGGAATCAAATAAAACACTAATACAGGAATAGTTGATAAATGATTATACAGGACATCTGATCACAGTAAGAAATACACACACATATTCTCTAGGAAGTGACCCTTGTTATAGGTCCGAATGTCCTGTCACCTGAAAGTCATGAGTTTTGGTTGATTAACAGAAGTTTAATTGTTCTTGTGGCTTAATGGCTTCCCTGAACTTCCCTTCACCCCAAAGTCAGCTTGCTAGGAATGAATACATTTTATTGATAAGCTCAAAAGGACGTTTATCTTGGTTACTGCTGGGTGACCCAAGTCTCCAGGCCTGCAGGATGTGTAGGAGATAAACATTAATTCTACAAGACTTTAACTACATTATCTGAAAATGTATCTGGGACTTCCCCTGTTAATTGCAAGGACTATTGATAATTAACAGAGAGACCCTAGGGGCCTCTTCTTGGTATCTGCTAGGCAGAAGTCACTCAATGCAGAAATCACAAGTTTAACACATATTCTATATAAGGTGACATTAAAATGAATATACCAGATTTAACTTTCCTGCCATACCCCGTTACTTTAATACTTCAAATAATTCAAATAATCCTTCATTTTCCATTCACGTTGTCATTTTTAGACTCCTTCGCTTCTTTGCTTGTGAATCCAAAAGCTGTGACGCTTGGCTGTTTTCGTTTTGCCATATTTTTTTATTACACAGCCAGAGTTAAAAAAATATCAATATGAACATTTCAAATACCGCGCCGGCATCACCGCCATAATCATAGCAACGTAAGTAAGAATGCAGCGCCGCCACATACAGATGGCAACACCCAGACATATTCACACATATAAAACAAATATTCAGAAACTGTAATGAACAATAACTATTATTTATTTCAAGAACTGTTATTTACAGAAACTCAACATTTCTAATCTGTGTGACACAAATATGCACGACTGTTTTGGGCTCCCCCTATTTATCTCAAAGTCAGCCTTCAGGGGAGCTCCCTCCCTCTTCGGGGGAGCCAAGCTCCTCCTAGCTCCCCCCCATTTCGAACAGTGTCTGTGGCTGAATGGCCAGCGATTAGGTGCGGCGCATTTGTCATAGGTGATCAGAGCTAACTGCCTGCCGTCAGATTTCATTTAAAAAACAGATCTGATTTTAAGACTATTTCTGCGCTCATAAAGAATGATAAGAATAAGAATAATGCGTATTGAACTGGTTTCATTAATTAGTGAGTTTATTTAATACTAGAACCGCCAATCGGGTCAATTTGTGTGATGTGTGTTGTGTGTGTGCAATGTAACTTTTTTTCAATAAAATATTAAAGTCTCCCAGTCCCTGACTTTTCCTGAAAGTGTGTTATGTAGCACCATATGTTGTTAAAAATTGCATTCTAATAGCGGGATTTGACAGGTTTAGGTAGGCCTATACAAAAACCTCTGGCGGTTCTAGTGTTAAGGTAATTAGGTATAGTAGAAGCCCTTTTTTATCAGTAACGAATTTAGCAGTTGAACATAAAAGTCAACTAACTGAGGGTCACTTGCAATGACAGTGTTGTGTCTAACTGTAAGCTTGTCACTCAGAGTAACCTACCGTTAATTTAGCTGCTGGAGAAGAAAGATCAAGGGGGGAGGGGGGGAGAGAGCTGTGGTTGATGGGCCATTAGTTGTGTAAATACACAGCTGAGAGCTGCCGTTTCATTCAGACTGTTTAAAAAACTGTAACAACGGACTATTTTTCTTAGCGGATGCATGTCAATTTAAATCAATACATACAACTATTTTTTAAATCAATACATACAACTATTTTTTAAATCAATACATACAACTATTTTTTAAATCAATAAAAACATTTTCTAAATCCATAAAAGCATTTCAATTAATATTGGGAGTCATGTCGTTACTTTGTTGAGAATTTGGCCGTGTAATAAGCGGGATAATTTGCAGCGACTTGTTCCTTATGGGGAAAATAACACCCGTCATGTGTGTGTAGAGGTGTGTGTGGTTAAAACACTTTCATGAAGTGAAGGAATTTCCTTCTATAGAGCTCCTGCGGTCACGTGACTTTTGGTTATCAGCCACCATTTTGGCAGTAAACATGACGACCGGCGCCAGCGTTTTCCTACCGTGCGAGTATACATCTCATTTTAATTCAAGTGAAATTCGGCTTTATAGTACAAAATTAGAAAGATTAAATATAAGCGACCCATATAATGCACCCGGTGTGCTTTTCAAGAGCATAACCTCCTGCTCTGAAGACGATGTACCCGACTTGCGCTACGCGGACATCCACAGCTATCTTGTAAGCTTTCCATCAGTGTACTCAGGAGACTCCCTCAGAGCTTACAAAAGCTTGGAGGCTTACAAATGGTGTCAGTCCGGCTTCGTAAACAACATTCAACTGTGGAGTCTTACATCCAAAAACTTCGGCATCATCACTGCAAGGGTAAGTATTAAATTATTCCAGTTTGATAGGCAGTGTCACGTTAGCATTGTTTGTTTATTAGCTTGTCTAGCTACGGCAGTGTCACGTTAGCATGTTTGTTTATTAGCTTGGATAGCTACTGCAGTGCGTCTGAAACTAGTTTGTATTTTTGCTTTTTGAAAACGTTTTGTAGCATTGTACTGTATTCCTTCACCCACCTGATATGAAGTGATCACTGCATAAGCGAAAGCAAACGGCCGGGGGGTCCCATCTTTCAGTCTTGTTCAGACGGCTCCTGGCTCTTTTAATCGCTGCGATCCACTTTTCCCTCCTCTCCGCGTCTTTTGGAATGCGATAATAAGATACACCTTTCTTCTTCCCACGCCTATTTGTGCAACCTGGTGCACAGCAGTTATCCACCATCCTCGACAGTCTGCCAGTGCCTGCCAATGAATTTACTGACGCGATTACTGCCAAAATGGCTGCCCCCTTCGTTTCTCGTCACGTGACCAGCATATGTGACATCATCCGCAGGAGCTCTATAAAACAGCTGTGGGCAGCAGTGAGTGTCACGGACATGAATTCATAGATCAAGGCAGACTGGTGCACACACTCTCCTGTCCTGCCAGGCGACACGCCCGTTCTAAGCCGTGTCCCTCACTCCTCACATCCCAAGCATCCCCACAAGTGTATTATGTTGTTACATCGTTTCAGATGTTATGTTTCAGTTGTGCTCTGTCTATGTTCAGTGATGCAAACTTGTCACCTTTCGGCGAAATTCGCCGTTTTGAATCCAAAATAAGTCGTTTGTGTGATTCATGTAGATCTGCAATACAAATATTTTTGGGGTATGGGGGGGGCTGGGACCCGGAGTAATCTGCGGCCGTGAGCTGTTATGTGCCATCATGACACGCATGGTGTTCTTTTTTTATATATTATAATGAAGTACGAGCTGTGTGCTCGAGTCTTCCTGCCTGTCGGCTCTGCTCATGGATGTATAATAAGGCTCTGCTGCTCCGACATGATGGTCTAGCTTCAGCAGCTACATTACCTACGGGTGCGTTCGTTAATATTAACTGTGCGTCCGGAGTCACTGTGGCACAGACTGGACCGCTGGTGAACAGCTGTTAGAACGGGCCGTTCAGGTGTTCAGAGCAGAGCTCCCTGTCGGAGCGGCAGAGCGTGATGTGAACTGAAAAGTTTTTCTGTGGCAATATTATTTAAGGAATCGTTGAGCTAGCTAGCTAGCATACATTGTCACTATCTGCTAACGTTAGCTTTAGCCTTCTATTTCTAATAGTTTTTTTCATAGGCTATAAACAGAGGTGGTATAAGTATATATATTGTACTTGAGTAAAAGTAGAAGTACTCAGATCTTGTACTTGAGTAAAAGTAATAGTCCCAGAGTGTAGGAATACTCTGTTACAGTAAAAGTCCTGCATTCAAAATGTTCCTCAAGTAAAAGTAGAAAAGTATTATCATCAAAATATAGTGAAAGTAGCGACAGTAAAAGTAGTCATTGTGCAGATTGGTCCATTTCAGAATAATATATATGATATGTTTTATAATGATTGATCATGAAAGTGTTCTCAAAGCTGCTAAAGGTGCAGCTAGTTTGAATGACTTTGTATACTGCAGGGTAGCTTGTGGATTTACTCCAGGTGGAACTAAAGTCTGATTTAACACTTGATTATATTTCACTTAATTAATCCAGATCTGTGAAGTAACTAAAGGTATTAAATACATGTAGTGGAGTCAAATTACACCATGTACCTCTGAACTGTAGTGGAGTAGAAGAACAAAGTAGCAAAACATTGAAATACTTAAATAAAGTACAAGTATCTCAAAATTGTGCCCAAGTATAGTACTTGTTGAGTTTATGAACTTAGTTACTTTACACCATGTGGCTATAAAGATAAAAAGACTTAAGCCTTGCACAGGCCTGAAAATACATTTTCAAAATGCTCAACAGTGCTGCCAAAATTATAAACTGACTGCTCCACAATTTGAAATAAATGCTTTTATATATTTCTATTATGTGACTCTTTGGCGTTTCTGTTATTATTAATACTGCTGCTTTAGTTGTTCTGACTGTTAAAATCCTCTGTCATTCCGTGGGGTGGGGGAGCCGGGGGCTCGGATCCTTATCACCTTTTTCATACCTGATGAGTTTGCATCCCTGTATGTTAAAAAGCCTCAGTCACCTTAATTCATGTAATAAAAACATCTCAGGTCAGTAACACTCAAAGCTAAATGTGCAATACCATGTTCAGCTATGTTACTATTTATAATGTTATTGTTGTTACATCAGAAGATGTACATATTGAAATGATTTCTTAACTTACAGTAGGCTATTTTTTACAATGTGTGTTGGAAGGATTTATTAAATTACAATGAATATTGTCATTGTTGAAGGCTTTTAGAGAAGGGTGAACTATAAGCCTGAATTACATAAAATGTTATACCTAAAAACATAAAAGCCACAATAAATAAGTCACAATTATTCTAGTTATTTTTACCTCCCGTATTGCTTTCAACCCACCAGCTTTTATGGTGTTGTTCCGTCACTAACTGTAAGCTTGTCACATACAGTCTATGGTCACTCAGAGTAACCCACTGTTAATTTAGCTGCTGGAGAAGAAAGATCAGGGGGGGAGGGGGGGAGAGAGCTGTGGTTGATGGGCCATTAGTTGTGTAAATACACAGCTGAGAGCTGCCGTTTCATTCAGACTGTTTAAAAAACTGTAAAAACGGACTATTTTTCTTAGCGGAGGCATGTGAATTTAAATCAATACATACAACTATTTTTTAAATCAATAACATTTTTTTCTAAATCCATAAAAGCATTTCAATTAATATTGGGAGTCATGTCGTTACTTTGATGAGAATGTGGCCATGTAATAAGCGGGATAATTTGCAGCGACTTGTTCTTTATGGGGAAAATAACACCCTTCATCCAGATGAGGATCCCTCCGCTACACTTTGGGATCCTGATCGACCGACGAAACTCCATTAAAATATACATATTTTTGGTGAATTACTGAGATTAGGCACGTTAATAACGTTTTAATGAAGTTGAATACAGTATATTCATATGTGTCAGTGATTTCATGTCAATTCGGCGAACATAAACATAAATGATCGTGGTGAAGATGATGATTAAATTAGGATTAAAAATCGAGAGCCGGGCTGCATTTCCTCCCGTTCGTTTTTTTCGAATAACAAAATTATTTTGTTAAATAACAACATGTTGATGTTTTGTAAATGATTACATGTCTCTTATTTAGCACAGAATATGATATCCGTGACATATGGATCTTAACAAAGTGCCGCTGTACATCCAGCGTACTGTATCTGACTTTATTTCACATGAGCTCCAGTGGTGAACCCCACTGCACCTCCTGGTGGATCAATGATCCATTGCAGCTGGCTTCATTATAAATACATTTATCTATCACGGGGGCGGTCCCAAGTCAAGCTGGAGGTTTTCCCTTGAGCGAGGGCAGATCACGTACCAATCACGGCCCTCGCGTTTCAAACTGTCCGAAATGAATCGCTCCATCTGTAGGTTCGGGGTACCTTCCAGTCGATTTTTCATGTGAGGAGTCACAAGCTCCTTTGACAGCTCTGTGAGGAAATGTCGCCGTGCCTTGGTGATACCTGTGGAAATGTCAGGGTGCTGAGCCCTGAAAAATGAGTAGGCGTTTAGAGTGGCTATATCAATCATGTTGTACCACAGCACCATGGGCCACCTCTGTGTCTGGCGCTTGCAGGTGTAGTAGCCAACCATCTGGTCAACGGTATCTACACCTCCTTTGGTCTGGTTGTAGAAGAGGATTATTTCTGTTTTTTTCTTTTGGCTGTTTTCATCCACCATCTTGCTGTGGTGCATTGTGTTGAGAAGCAGAACAGCCTTTCCCTTTTTTCTGGTATAGCTGATCATGGTCATGCTGCCATTGAACCCAAATTCAGTGCTGTGGACCTCCCTCGACTTGAAAGCCTTCATCACTGGAGGGATGTCTGGCTTGTTCTGTCGCAACGTTCCCACAATAGTCAGACCCTTCTCCAGGAGATGCTCTGCAAGAGGCACACTGGTGAAGAAGTTGTCTGTGGTGATGTTGCGACCTGTGTGTCTGAATCCACTGCACAACTGACGGACAGTGTTTTCCCCTAGATTCTTCTGGACTTCTTCCCCTGGTTGTCTCCCTGTGTACACAATTCCATCAATTGTATAAGGGGTGCGTGCATCACAAACCCAGAATATCTTTATGCCGTACTTGGCAGGCTTGCTTGGCATATACTGCAAAAACTTGGTCCTCCCTCGAAATGGTACAAGTTGTTCGTCCACTGTGACACAATCACTGGGGATGAATTTCTGCCTGCAGTTGACCAGGAACAGGTCCCATATGTAGCGGAAGGCTGTCATGTGGTCTGTTTCCAGTCGGGAGGCTCTGGTCCTCTTGTCATCAAAGCGCAGCAAACGGCGAATATCTTCGAAACGTCCAATTGACATTGTGGCCTTGTGCATTGGGTTGTGTAGAGGACTCCCAAAGAGCACACGGATTGGTACATCCCAGTTTATCTCACTTCCTGCAAGAATGGTCAATCAAATGAAGGCCATGAGCTCCTCTTTGCTTAGATTTTTCCACTCTTTTCCTCTGTTTGTTGCGACTCTTCTTCCCTCCATGTTTGTGCATCTCAACACCTCTTCTAATATACTATCAGTGATAAACAGCTTCCATGCATCTATTGGAGAGATGGTGCTAAACCCAGGTGCAGGCCCTGACCGACTTCTCAGTAAATTGTGGCTTGGTGTTTTAGCCAGGGTGGGAGGTAACTCTGCCCAGTAAGAGCCCTTGCGGTTCATTCTGTTGGACACAATATCAATTTCCTCTTCGGAGGACTCAGAGGACTCCTCCGTGTCTGACTGATCTTGTTCGGCAGGGGCAGGTTGGTTCCCAGACGGCCTGACATGTCCAGGTGGACAATAATCTGGATCCTCTACATCTGAGATGTCAGATCCCGAGTCAATCCCACCGATGGGCTCTTCATCCCATCAGTTCAGGATCATATCTCGAGCAACGTCTTCGGGTATCCTAGCTGGCCTCCAAGTAGCCATGATAGTCTAGATGAGAAAACCTAAAACAGACAATGTTTGAATGACACACAAAACTATAAATCAATATGTAGCTGTAAGTAAATGTCTGTGCATTTATATGTAAGTAAAGGCACATACATGCATGTGTGTACACACACACACACACACACACACAAACTCACCCACTCACTCACTCACTCAGTCACTCACACACACACACACACACACACACACACACACACACACACACACACACACACACACACACACACACACACACACACACACACACACACACACACACACACACACACACACACACACACACACACACACACACACACACACACACCGGACACACACGCCCACCAACCAATCAATATTCAATAATCATATAATAGGTTACCTAACAGGTTAGCTTTTATTAGAAGGAATTATGAATACAGTGAGTCTCTACACAACAAATGCAGTAATATCAGCTGGCTTACCAAACTAGTGTAATGTTAGCTAGCTTAGTAAGCTAGTGTAACATTACTAACATTACTACTAACATTATTTTGTAGTTAGCTAACTAGTGTCTACTACAACTACTTTGTTGACCAACATGATACTCTATCACAGAAAAGTCATGGAGTTGATAAATGAAGATAATACTTACATGTATGCTGCTGTGTCAAACTGACCTCCTGGTGGTGAGACTGCAGGCATCAGATGTGTAAGTGGGACAGAAAACGTATCCTGACAGTCACAGTTGGTAAGAATCAAAGGTTCCCAAAGCAAACCCTTGAGATTCTGTAGGAAATGCTTCCGTTCATTTTTGACTTTGCTTATGAAAAACGGGGGTAGTGACACAAAAACTGCAATTTATTAAAATGTATAGAATCATTAAAAAAAATTCAAATGGCCTCAAGTCACAAACATGTTTTATAAGGAATACCTGGAATATGGAAGTGTAAAAACTTTTAATTTCAGAGATTTTGAAGAATAACAACCCTTGGGGTCATTTTTGACCCCACTTATGCATCTAAGGGTTAAAAAGATGAGAGAGGCCTGTAATTTTCATCCTAGGTATACCTCAATGAGAACCAAAATGAGAAAAAAAAAATCCAGAAAATCCCATTGTCTGATTTTTAAAGAAAATAAGTATTTGGTCAATAACAAAAGTTCATCTCAATACTTTGTTATATACCCTTTGTTGGCAATGACAGAGGTCAAACGTTTTCTGTAAGTCTTCACAAGATTTTCACACACTGTTGCTGGTATTTTGGCCCATTCCTCCATGCAGATCTCCTCTAGAGCAGTGATGTTTTGGGGCTGTCGCTGGGCAACACGGACTTTCAACTCCCTCCAAAGATTTTCTAAGGGGTTGAGATCTGGAGACTGGCTAGGCCACTCCAGGACCTTGAAATGCTTCTTACGAAGCCACTCCTTCGTTGCCCGTGCGGTGTGTTTGGGATCATTGTCATGCTGAAAGACCCAGCCACGTTTCATCTTCAATGCCCTTGCTGATGGAAGGAGGTTGTCACTCAAAATCTCACGATACATGGCCCCATTCATTCTTTCCTTTACACGGATCAGTCGTCCTGTTCCCTTTGCAGGAAAACAGCCCCAAAGCATGATGTTTCCACCCCCATGTTTCACAGTAGGTAAGGTGTTCTTTGGATGCAACTCAGCATTCTTTCTCCTCCAAACACGTCTTGTTGAGTTTTTACCAAAAAGTTATGTTTTGGTTTCATCTGACCATATGACATTCTCCTTTGACAGCTCTTTGGTCTTGGCCATAGTGGAGTTTGGAGTGTGACTGTTTGAGGTTGTGGACAGGTGTCTTTTATACCGATAACGAGTTCAAACAGGTGCCATTAATACAGTTAACAAGTGGAGGACAGAGGAGGCTCTTATAGAAGAAGTTACAGGTCTGTGAGAGCCAGAAATCTCATTTGTTTGTAGGTGACCAAATACTCATTTTCCACCATAATTTGCAAATAAATTCTGTAAAAATCAGACAATGTGATTTTCTGGATTTTTTTTTCTCATTTTGTCTCTCATAGTTGAGGTATACCTAGTATGAAAATGACAGGCCTCTCTCATCTTTTTAAGTGGGAGAACTTGCACAATTGGTGGCTGACTAAATACTTTTTTGCCCCAGTGTATATGAGACTTCAAAGTTGTTTTATTTTGAAACTATACATCAAATTGTCCTGATTCTCTTTGATTGACTAGATGGGGTGTCCTGCTATGACCCTGGAGTGAAATAAGTCCTTGATAATTTGACTGTTTTTTATTTATTCTTGTATAAAAACAGAAGGACGATAGCCCATATATGAGACTTCAAAAGTATTTTATTTTGAAACTCTACATCAGAATGTCCTGATTTTCTCTGATTGACTAGATGGGGTCTCCTGCTATCACCCTGAAGTTAAATAAGTATTTGATTGACTTCGAATGACTCTTTGATTATGGACGGTTTCCATTAAATAATAATCAAAATATAGATGGGCAATAGATCTAATTTGAGATTTTAAACAGCATACATTTTAAATTGTGCTTCAGAAAGTAATATTATTTTAGGAGTGTTGAGAGATGGTGTCAACATCAATTGAAATTAGTCACCCAGTAGAAATGTTAGATATGTCTTCATAACTATATACTTACATTTTACATTCCCTCAGTTATAATGTGGTAGCTATACGTAGTTTGTTTTAATTTATTATCGATCACATTATATAGTACATATTTCTTAATTTAAGCTCCAGTATATATGAATATGTTTGGTGTGTTTTTTAGGTATATTTGTTTTTGACAGAGTAAACGCTTTTATTTTGAAGGCAGTTTTTACAGGCCTCTACCGTAATGCATAGGATATTCGCGCACCGCAATACAAGAATACAACGTGTGGGCTGGCTTGACTGTGTTTTCCGAAGTGGGGGCTGGCTGGACCACAGTCTGCTTACCCAGTGTTTCCTGACATGAAACGTTTTGTTTGACCTTGCTATGTGTTTTTAACGTATATTACAAAACGGGGACATTTCCGGGGACAGTTTCAACCGGGGACAGGCCAATACAAACGGGGACTGTCCCCGGAAGACGGGGACGTCTGGTCACCCTACACTACATGTTTTTACACTCATCACTGCACACACTTCACTCACAATATTACATAAATAATAGTTATTTAAAGTATGTTATGGCTATACTGTGTCTTCACTTGTTCATGTCGTTTGTCAGTTGCAACATACCAGAAGCTTCATGTATGTCAATATATAATGTGCAATCTTCTGTATAATTGTTCATGTGAAAACCTGTTGAAGTTATGAGTGGTTTATCAGTAAAAACAGGGCTGAAGGAAAAAGGTTGTTAGTCATATCATAATATCAATTCAAGAAACATGTTTATTAGGAATGTTTTATTTTTAAATGGCTCATTTGGAATATTTGCTTTTTAAAGAAAATATGGGTAGCGGCATGGTCTCCTCAACCAGGGCGGTCCAGATGGCACCCGCAACCTCCCTGACGATGACAGCCACTGTTGAATGCCCGACCCTATAGCTGAATGCTATGCTGATTCAAAATGCTGCAGCTCGTGTACCAACCAGAGTTAGGAAAAGGGACCACATTACTCCTGTTTTGGCTGCCTTACACTGGCTCCCTATAGAACACAGGATAGCATTTAAAATTCTTCTTCTCGCCTACAAAGCCCTTAATGGGCAGGCGCCATCTTATCTTAAAGAAGTCATTATACCCTACTGTCCTACTAGGGCATTGCGTTCCAAGAATGCAGGGTTGTTGGTTGTTCCTAGAGTCTCTAAAAGTACAATGGGAGCCAGAGCCTTTTCTTATCAAGCTCCACTTTGGTGGAGTCAGCTTCCAGTTTGTGTTCGGGCGGCAGACACCCTATCCGTTTTTAAGAGTGCGCTTAAGACCTTCCTTTTTGATAAAGCTTAGTTAGGGCTGATTAGATTCAGCCCCTAGTTTGGCTGATATAGGTTTAGTTTGTCGGGGGACATCTTACTTCTTCCTTCTCTCTGTCTATACCTGTGTACTCTCATGTTCCGATTAACCCAGCTTCCCCAAATGTCTTTCTTTTTGATGTCTATATACGCCGGGATCCGGAGTCATGGATGATCCTGCAGTCCTGTGTCCTGGATCTTGAGTCGTGGCTGTGGTCCTGGATCATAAGTCCTGGATGGATATCCTCGATTCATCTTCCTATTATACACACATGCATTTCCAAACATTTCCAAACATTTGGACTACCTATGTTGCAAATGTATTATCTTTTCAATTTACACACGGCATCTATTGCACGTCTGTCCGTCCTGCTAGAGGGATCCCTCCTCTGTTGCTCTCCCTGAGGTTTCTCCCATTTTTCCCTTTAAACTGTGGGTTTTCTCCGGAAGTTTTTCCTTGTACGATGTGAGGGTCTAAGGACAGAGGGTGTCGTATTGTCATACTGATATTCTGTACAAACTGTGAAGTCCACTGAGACAAATGTAACATTTGTGATATTGGGCTATATAAATACACATTGATTGATTGTTATGGTCCTGTACGAGTCACCGGTTGCCAGGTACCTGAGAAAGAAAGTAATATACATGAATTAAAAAATAAAACAATTGCAGACCCCACACACACACACACACACACACACACACACACACACACACACACACACACACACACACACACACACACACACACACACACACACACACACACACACACACAGTGTGCCACAGTACTGCTGCAGCACCCCTCTCTGCCTTTCTCACACACACACTTTCACAGGGAGCAAGACTGTGTTTACCTAGCTATCTAAATTAATGTTATCGATCTGAACTAAATCGCAGACTTCATTCAGCATTCATCCATGGAATGCATTCTCTCTCTTTCTATACAGAGTCATATTAAAGAAGTAGAAATACACAAAACGTACTGCAGGCAGATGGTGAGTCGCTCGGCGGGTCCAATTGACAAACGCATATTGGTGTCTGCCTTTGTAATCAGTGGACCCACTTTGCCGAGCAACTCGTTGAACTGGTCTTTACTCATCCTGAAGTACTGATTAGATTCATTTCTACCATTTCTTTAATTCATGGTGGTTTCAGTAATCCCCTGGTAATTGAGGACATAAGTAATCTAAATTACTAATGTAATCTTTATGACTTTCAGAAAGGACAGGATACCGACAGGTGCCTATCAAGGATTGTCAACTGACAGTAAATAAATGGAATTCAAAAAAACATTGAATAGCATGTCATGCACTTTGTCTGTGCCTTTTCCTCTGTGTTTTCTTGGCATATAGTCTCCCCCATGGTTTGCTGTGCTGCCTGGGGATGCTCCAAGCGCTCAGAGAAAGGAGTATGAATGTACGGCTTCCCCACTGACACAGAGAGGAGGAAAGAATGTCTGGCTCAAGTCAGCAGGAACAATTTAACTATCACAAAACACAACAACAGCAACAACACATGTGAGGTAATCATATTTTTCACAAAACGAAGACCACACCATTGGGAAGCTTAATGTCGGTTTAATAAAAATAAGGAACAGGGAGAGGCTTGCAAAACTCTGGGAGTTGAGACTCAGGTGCAGGGTGAGGGTCTCATTGCAGGTCTTCAGGCTCCATTGAATCCCCCTGGGTTTCTTGTGCTGAAAGAGGGAGACAGGAGAAAGGGTTAGGTGCATCTAGCAACCTATAGGATGGGAAATTGCTGACCTATTTGAAATTTACCTTGTATTTTCACTCTCACTTAAGTCCCTCTCCCTTTGCCATCAATCCAAAATCAGCTGAGCTGCAACATAATACAGACAGGTAATAATTAACAGAATCACAAGGACATTTATATGGCTCTGCAAAAACACACACATAAGTTAAGTTTTTGTTTACTGTTTGGAAGTCTCAAATATGCACTCTAAATCCATATCAATAGCGATGTATCACAAAAATAGCTCTCTTCCTTATTATTGTGTAACGTTAACTATATTATACTAGCTTGAACTCCAAGATGGATATCCTCATTTCACCACTACAATCACACGCCCCAATGTTATATTTAACTAATATGTAGCTCCCTCCACCCCGGATTAAAGCACGTTAAGAAGCCCCTTTTCTCTAATTCCACAACGTTGGAGGAAATAACAGTAAGAGAACGGATTAATAGGCTGTTCGTGGTTAACATGTGTTGCTAACTTTATCCGGTATCCTAGCCTAATCTGTATATAAACGTAAAATATACTGATTTAAGGGATAATCCACTAACATCCTTTATACACATGTGTAGTTAATTTGATTCAGATGTTCTGATAATATCCGCAATATAAATCTTTAAACGTCTTCTTACCTTTAAAAGTCCATCACGAACGGTCTATTATGCTGCAACTCTACTGCGCTGCTAGCCGCAGATCCTGTCAATAGTTTCCCGGAAGTTAGCGGCAAGCTAACTTCCGGGGAACTATTGACAGGCTCCACGATCCGCCATTGCTGTAAAAAACTGGTCCATTGGAGTGAACGGAGATGTCGTAACTCTTCTATTATATAGTTCTGGTTTAACCCCCAAGCTTCAGCCACGCCCACCGCCAAGAGGACGGCACGCCACGGCACGCCGCAGTGTGGACGGGCCGTTAGAGCCTATAGGCGGTTTCACACCAAGTACTTTGCCGTACTTAGTTCAGGAGAACTTAGTTCACCAGAACTCTTTAGTTCTCATTCTCCTTGACCCGCAAAAAAAGTTATTCGTGGGTGGTATTTTTTCAAATGCTTTTTTCCGGGTTCGGTTCTGGGTAAAACAAAGAAGATGCGGGTCGGGTCGCGGGTGTTGCATAATAAATATATTAAAATAATAATAATTTAGTTTAATGTTTAAATCCTCAGACCTCTCCCCCGCGGGACCGCGCATAATCATAACCTCTGCAGCGCATCGTGTTAATTAATTTGAATACAAATTCAAGTTAGTCGCTATTAAAGGCATAAAAAGACAGAAATGTATAATTCTTTCTTTAATAGAAATGTTTCTTCTGCCCGTAAAGTGTCCAAAACAGGCTTTTCTGGATAAGCGCATTTTTAAAACATAGTCATTGTCCATGCCGGTTTCAGATTATTTGTCACAGTTGTTCCGATCAGATCGATCTCCTCCATTTTGTAGATTATTTGCGACTTTTGAATCCACATAAACACATTGGCAAAATCTGGCTTACTTGTGAGCATGTGTTTGAAACAGTTTAATCCCTTTGTGAATTGTTTCCACTTCCGCGCCGTCCTTTAATTTCTTCATACAGCGGGAATCCAAATGAATGAATCCTGAGTCCAATAACCATCAAAGTCACTCCAATAGTGCTCCTTAATTACGCTTTCCTCCTCCTTTAACAAAATACTTCTCATTCATCCAGTTTGTGACAGTAGTTGTAGAATTTTTGAGACTTTTAAACTTTAATTACCACTGTTGAGTGTGTGTGTGTGTGTGTGTGTGTGCGTGTGTGTGTGTGTGTGTGTGGGGTGCAACTTCCAACAGGAGTCATTTGGGGGGGCTCTAGGGAAAAAAGGTTGGGAACCCCTGTTCATGAGGACCCTTATGTCTTCCTCCATTCTCTTCCTTTTGGCTTTTATCTATGTTATCTCCTCCATCATTCCTTTCCTCTTCTATGTCTTCTTCTCATCTTGCTTTAGACGTCTTTGTTCATCAAGATATATTTGATATTTCTGCCTGGCAGATGGTTCAGAGAGGAGCAGCTCTTTTGTGTAGGCTATGTTGAGCAGCCCTCCAACACTGTGCACATGGTCATTAATGACCCGCTGAACAATCAATGAATGCTCTTTGAGGTTCTCCACCATAACTTCCTTGTTAACTGAAAACCCTCTCTCAACGGATGCTTGACCATGTGAAAGGACCAGGACGAGTTTTACTACCTCCCATAGATGACGACACTCTGCTTTGTTGGATAAATGCTCCTGGTAGAATTCATCCAAACTTCCACTTTGTGGGTTGAAGTCCCTAAAGGAATCTGACGCTGACATCAGGCTGGGGTCATAGAAGTGACCAAACTCCCTAATGATCTCATTGCGTCATTTTTCTTCAATGCGACCAGTTTCCACAAGGAGCCGCAGAACGGTAGTGAGTTTTCGTGTGCTTACTTCTTTGCTCTTGAGGAGCACCCTTGGATCCAGAACAGACAAGCTTCTTACAAGGGGATATTTGAGTGGAGCCTTTTCAAAAAGCTTTTAGACCATCTAAAGCAAAAACAGCTTGCAATTCTGTCTGAACTCCAGTTCTTCTTCATGTGTTCCTCCAGACCTCGCTCTGTGACAAATCCCACTCTCAGTTTGGTGACATCCATGTGGTTGACTGGGTCAGTTAAGTCAACTTGCAGAAGCTTGACTGGTGTAGTTGAATTCTTCATGACACTGGGCTTGATAGACTTCTCCATTAGACTCCTCAGTATATTAGAGAGATCCTCACTCATAAATGGCAGCATCGGTTTATCAGTCTGGTATAACTTAAAAAAAGGTGTGACTTCCCTTGCCACCATTACAAATAAGTTGAGCTTTGCTTCGAAGAGGTCATCTTGAACAATCATCTGAGCAGTCTTAAAAGACTTAGTAGATCAGGGGTGGGCAAACTTTTTGGCTCGGGGGCCACTATGAGTTTTACAATTTAACAGACACAGGCTGGGCCAGTAGCAGATCGGTGAAACAAATATTTAGCTGTCCACTCCTCATTAAACACTCGGCACTCATTGTCGACTTTTATTTTCTTTGGTCCACTCATTGTTACAGATGCAGGTTCAAAGGTGAAATAGGTTCAAAGGTGAGTTATTGCGTCATTGCGTCATCATTTGCATCATGACGTAACCGTTTACATGCCTTCTTATGACCCACACAGAGTTTTACGTTGCTGATTTTCTCCGCTCACAGCAACATCAATAGACTGTATTGGACTGCATCGAGTAGTTTTTATCATATGAAGCCAGATTAAATTAAACAACTACTTCTCCAACCTTATACCTTTCTTAAAAGTGCTGTGGTGCATTGTTTATTAATGTGGTTCAGCTGCATTACCGCCCGCTGCAGTGCTGCTCGTTTATTCTACTGTTAACTCACGGCAGCGGCTGCTATAAAGAATTCACTGTCCGACTGTCACACAAGCAGCTGATAAATATCCCCCATCCCCATAAGTGAATGTGTTTCAGTCTGAATTTACACTGTTTGGCATCACAACGCTGTAATGAAAGTTTCTCTGGCATTCTACAGGTGATGTTAGCATAGCAACCAAAGCTAATCAGACTATCTCGACTACTTGTTGCTATCATATTGTGGCATAAACCGTTTTCTACACAAAATAAACAGAATCACACTAAGCTGGTTAGTGTTGCCTGACTTTATATAAGTGGTTTTTATAAGTGTGTGGTCGCGTTCTAGTCCCTTTTCTCAGCGCTACTGCTTGTTACAACTTGTATTCGCTGTACTGTACTGTTACGTTTCCTATTGGGCTAGGGGAACCAAAAGGGAAACAACACGACCAGAGTGGAATTGGTATAATTATAAGGGTTTATTTAAAAACAGCTGTAAACAAAATGG
Source organism: Notothenia rossii (assembly GCF_949606895.1). Lineage (NCBI taxonomy): Eukaryota > Metazoa > Chordata > Actinopteri > Perciformes > Nototheniidae > Notothenia > Notothenia rossii. The sequence goes on from NC_136902.1 coordinate 49,209,073, forward strand.
CAGGCAAGCAGCCTGAAACAAACAAAAGGGCCAAAAGGGCACCGGTTGACAAATAACCAAACAAAAGGAGGACTCTAAGAAGGGAGTCTAAAGACATACAGGGAAAATAAATACTATACTAAATAAAGAACGAAACAAAACCTCACTCTAAAAGTGGTACAACTAACACAGAGAATCTATACAAAAACACAACTAAACTACAGGCAACCGTCACAGAATCCTAACTACTCTAAACACTAACTAAGCTACTCTACACTCTAACTAACCACACAAGTTTAACCCCAGAACAAAGAGCAAGTAGCGAGAGGCATCTGTCCACCTACAGAGCCTCCAGAATGATGATTGTCCCCAAGCTTTGTAATAATCTCCAGCAGGTGTGCGCCGGCTGTGCGCTGCGATTGGAGTGCGTCGGGCCCGGTGTGCTCCAATCGCAATCTTCAGGGGCGGACCAGGAGATGGGAGCCAATGCCGGGAGGGCAACCGCACAGCTCATTTACATAGAACACACTGCTGAAAACACTCAGACGACCAGGAAGGCAGCAGCCGTAACACTCCCCCCCTTAAGACACAAACCCACAGGTTTTGTGAACCTAAGCACACTAACGAAATTCCTAATAACACACATTCATCACAAACTCAACCTGACACACTAACATCTCAAACTCAATCTGACACACTAACATCACAAACTCAACCTGGACAAGCATCGGCCAACACATTCTCTGAACCCTTTAATGACGGGTGTCTACTGTAGTCCCGCACAATCAGAGCCCATTGCAGGAGACGCTGGTTGTGCTTGGACACGCTGGGGCAGAATATGAAGGGATCGTAGCAGCTAAACACCACAATTGGCCAAAGGCTGGGTCCAACATGAATCTTAAAATGTTGTAGAGCCAACACCAACACCAAGATCCGATGAACTACCTGACGCTCTCTGGTTACCGGGAGTGTCGAGAAGTCTAGAGGCTTGTCTGAGCCGGCGTGTTGTGCTGGTCTCATGACATCCTCACGAGGGGGAGGGGGAGCCACAATTTCTGGCTTCTCCTCGGACACAGCTTCATCTGAAGGCACAGGCACAATCACAGGGTCAGGTAATGAAACATAAGGGTCACGTTTACTTGCCTGTGCGTGTGCGTGTGTAGCCAGGCCAATGCCTTTAGGCGGGGATACATTCTGCCGCTGTTCCTTACGTTTCAGAGCTGCGCAATTGGCGATGACATGTCCAGGTTTGTGACAGTAAAAACACTCCCTCTCTTCTCTGTTCACGTTACACACATTTGTTGGCTGAGTAAATGGTGCGGCCGACACACGGCGCGATCTCTCAGTAAAGACAGGGGAAAGCACAGATTTATGCGTTAACACATACTCATCGGCTAATACAGCAGCAGCAGAGAGAGTATTTACTTTTTGCACATTTAAGTAAACAACAATGTGATTAGGCAAACTTTTTTTAAACTCCTCCAACATGATCAATTCCCTCAGAGCAGAATAATCGGTAGCATTACATGAAGCAATCCACTTAGCAAAACACATTCCCTTTTTCCTAGCAAACTCTACGTGCGTTTGATCAGGACTCTTCCTATAGTGTCTAAACTTTTGCCGGTAAGTTTCAGGAACTAATTCGTACACTCTGAGGATGGCAACCTTTACTGAGTCATACTGCAGGCTGTCCTCTAACGTGAGAGCCACAACTGCTTCCCGAGCTTTTCCATGTAATTTGCACGTTACCATCAGAGCCCAAACTTCAACCGGCCACCGCAATGCTGTAGCAATGCTCTCGAATGCGCTAAAATAGGCATCCACCTCAGTCTCACAGAATGTTGGCACTAGCGAAATGTTGTTACTCACGTCAAAGGCAGGTGGAGGAGGTGGAGATGGCAAGTTTCTTCCGGCAGAGTCAAAAGCACCGGATGCGCGCAGTTGGGAGTCTAGCTCCAGCTGACGAATCCGGATCTGGACTTCCTTATCTGCCTCGATTTTCCTTAGCTCCAACTGAAACTGCCTGTCTTGCTCCCTGTCTTTTGCCTCTAACTGAAGTTGCCTGTCTTTTGCTTCCAACTGAAGTCGGGCGAGGCGGACTTTAAGTTTATTCCCTTCCCGGGAATCTGTACTACCAACCGGAGAGGGTGGACATTTACGAGGCGGCCTGAGCAGTGCTTCACACGGCTCGCCCCCCTCACTGCAATCACTCTTTTCTTGGCTAAATGTAAACTCCGCCGCCTACCTCTGACTTAACGGGTCTTCAGTTAAGGCGTTAGACCCTGGGAGCTCAGCGGGCACAGCCAGTACTAGTAATTCCCTTCTCACCATCTCATCCCCCACCAATGCCTTCAACTCTTCCTTTAACATCTGTTTAGCCACTGGGAGACCGAAATGTTGCGCTATCTCATATAAGTCGTCTCTACGACACTGAACTAACTGCTCATGAGAAGGACAGACCAAAAACGACTCTAAATCAAAAGTTGCCATATTCAGCTAAAACTGCACACAACCTTACCCAATTGTTTTTAGCTATACACAACCACTTATAACCCCAGGAAAGTAATTAACATCCCGGACGAGCCCCCATGTTTTACGTTCCCTATTGGGCTAGGGGAACCAAAAGGGAAACAACACGACCAGAGTGGAATTGGTATAATTATAAGGGTTTATTTAAAAACAGCTGTAAACAAAATGGCAGGCAAGCAGCCTGAAACAAACAAAAGGGCCAAAAGGGCACCGGTTGACAAATAACCAAACAAAAGGAGGACTCTAAGAAGGAAGTCTAAAGACATACAGGGAAAATAAATACTATACTAAATACAGAACGAAACAAAACCTCACTCTAAAAGTGGTACAACTAACACAGAGAATCTATACAAAAACACAACTAAACTACAGGCAACCGTCACAGAATCCTAACTACTCTAAACACTAACTAAGCTACTCTACACTCTAACTAACCACACAAGTTTAACCCCAGAACAAAGAGCAAGTAGCGAGAGGCATCTGTCCACCTACAGAGCCTCCAGAATGATGATTGTCCCCAAGCTTTGTAATAATCTCCAGCAGGTGTGCGCCGGCTGTGCACTGCGATTGGAGTGCGTCGGGCCCGGTGTGCTCCAATCGCAACCTTCAGGGGCGGACCAGGAGATGGGAGCCAATGCCGGGAGGGCAACCGCACAGCTCATTTACATAGAACACACAGCTGAAAACACTCAGACGACCAGGAAGGCAGCAGCCGTAACAGTACTAACAGTTATTGCTCAGGTTAATCTTGACCCCCTCCAATGTAAGCGTGACATATTTGGTTCTTTAAATCTTGCCGGGTTGCCGACTCCAGCAAAGGTAATGTGTCTAGAGTGCGCCATCTAGTGGGATCAACTGAAATGCCGGGTATTGCAGGAAAAAGGCTAAATGAATGCGGTCTTTACTATAATTTGGACAATCTTGTACCAATATTCGGCGGGCCGGATTAAAAAGCCCAACGGGCCATATATGGCCTGCGGGCCTTAGTTTGCCCATGCCTGTAGTAGATGGTTCTGTTACAGTTTTAATTTTGGCAGCATCGATGTCTATTTTTAGAGAAAGTAAAATCTGTAAGGCACGCTCAGCTACCTCCACATTTTCAAGCCATCGATGATGACAGAAGTCAAGAGGGAAGGATGAGGTACCAGTGACTTCTGTATAGTCATCCCTACGAGCTGGAACATCCTTGAAAAGCCATTTAAGGGCTGACAGAGCATTTCCCAGCTCCCAGTTTGTGCCTGCACACCCTGCTCTAAAGGAGTTGTGTAGTATATGCAAACCACAACTTCCTACATTTAGAATTTTGTTGCCAGTTTGTCCTTCAATGTTTTGCTGGGCTATGGAGAAGAGTTTCCTGTTCACATTTGGGCCCTCCATTGACAGCTGAATCAGGTTTTGGAAGCCTATATCCAAACACACTGTCTCAACCTTCTCATAGATTTGTGCTACAGTGTGATGACCCATGAAAAACGATGTCAGATACCTTGAGTTTACTTGGTTATCATTCCAGAATCGAATGTGGATGTCAAGCTGGCTTTTTTCTTCATTTCCAGATTCAGACTTTCATTGAACAGAAGAACATATCCAGACTCTTTCATGGCTTTCGCCTTCATTATGGAAGAGAAATTAGGACCAATGCCAAATATAGTGAGATATGCCAGTTTAATTTCCCCACAACTGAACTGCTTCGCTACATCACTGTCAGGAAACATTGTCTGGAAAATGGCCTCTGCATTCTCACATGATTTGTACGAATAGTGGCTGGTTACAACTTTTGTTGCTCTCCATATTTCTGCTTTGGGTGTTGGATTAGAGCTAACAAATGATGTTAAAGTGCCTGTGGTCTTGCTGGATGAATTGGGTGGATTTGATGAACATGCTGATATTAGAGGGGCAACTCCTGTCGCTACTCCACTGGCGGCTTCTAATGTATTGGCTCTCTCTACACTGCTGGTTGCTGATGTGGATGTAGCTGTGCTGCTTGATGCATCACTCGTCTGTTGGAAAAAATCTCCCAATGTAGGAACTGGAGTTTGAAGTCTTCTCATCCAATCTTGATGCTTCTTTCCTAAATAATATATCCTAACTCTCATCATCTCATCAGCATGACATCAAAGCATGGATGTCCTCCAACTATCTCAAACTAAACAGCAGAAAAACAGAGCTCATGGTTGTGGCACCCAAGGCGCTGCTCCAGAAAGTTGGTGACTTCATCCTCAAGGTTGACGGCTGCTCCATCTCCCCATCTCCTGAAGCCCGCAACCTGGGTGTCATCTTTGACTCCACCCTTTCCTTCCACTCCCACGTCAAATCTGTGACCAAATCGGCCTTTTTCCATCTAAGGAACATTGCAAGACTCCGACCATCACTCTCGGAGTCGGTTGCCGAAACCCTAGTCCATGCGTTTGTCACCTCCTGCTTGGACTGCAATGGTCTCCTATTTGGGGTTCCGAACAAAACCCCGGACAGGCTCCAGTATGTCCAAAACTGTGCTGCTAGGGTACTCACAAATACAAAGCTGTGGCAGCACATCAGTCCCACCCTCATCCACCTCCACTGGTTGCCGGTTAAGTCCCGCATATCATTCAAAATCCTCCTCCTCACCTACAAGTCCCTCCATGCCCATGCCCCCCAGTACCTATCGGACATCCTTCACCCACATGCCCCTCCCCAGAACCTGCGGTCTTCAGACTCTGGCCTGCTTACCACCCCCCGCACCAAACTGCGAACCTTCGGTGACAGAGCCTTCAGTGTTGCAACCCCCACCCTCTGGAACGCTCTCCCTCCGGAGATCCGCAACATCCCCACGCTTGAAGCCTTCAAGAGGGGACCTCAAGACCCATCTGTTTACTAAGGCCTTTGGCCCCTAATCTATTTGTTGTTCTGGTTGTCTGACTGCCTTTTGTTTTGTTATGTTTGTTTTGCCCTGTTCTTCCTTGTAAAGCGACCTTGGGTCTCATGAAAGGCGCTGTATAAATCCAAGCTATTATTATTATAAACACAAATTATTTATTCATAAAACAGTTATCAGTAAGATGCTGAAAATGATAGTTTAGATATTTTATTAAGTTATCTACTTGTTTAATCTCTTTCATGGCAGTAACATGACATACAGTAGCGTACAGTGGTGTAAAGTAACTCAGTAAATGTACTCAAGTACTGTACTTAAGTATAATTTTAAAATACTTGTACTTTCATTTTATGCAACTGTGTACTACTTCTATTCCACTACAGTTCAGATGTAAATTGTGTACTTATACTACATCTATTCAATACCTTTAGTTACTTAACAGATCTGGATTAATCTAATGATTCGTGTTCACCAACACGATTTACCAATTTTTTTGGTTTTAAAAGCAATGTTTTTCTATTGGTAGTATGTTTCGTGCCTGCGTCTTTTTGTCCGGTCGGATCTTGGAAGACCGGAAGCTGTGTGGTTCATAAAAACATTTGCTTACTCAATATCAAGCCACGGTTATTGTTTTTATTTAAAATTGTATAATGTCTGACTTTTTTTGCCGTTTGTGAGGAAAATAAATGGGGCTCAGAGCCTCAGAATACTGAAATCTGTATTTTAGTTTTTCCTTCTAATCTGTTATAGTGAACCAAAATCAGTCGGAAGTAAAGTATATTTTGAAGTATTAAAATAACGTGTTTATAGCAGAAAGTTCAATAAGGTGTAATTCTGGTATATTCATTTTAATGTCACCACATATATTCGTGTGTGTTAAATTTGAAGGGACAAAGTACATTTTTCCTCTTTTAAATATAGCACAATAGTATTTTCTTCCACTTTTATGTGTAATCAAAAGGGTGGTTTTTTGGCTATCTGTGGTTGAGAATAATATAAATGACCTTTGACATCTGCTTTGCAGTTCCCAGACCTCTAAAGAGGCCCTGAGTCTCTGGCTTCCTCTGTTAATTGCTAAAACTATTATTGATTAAGCCAAAGGGGGTTTTCCTCAAATATAATGCAGTTAAAGTCCTGTTAATTAGTGATTCATGTCCAGCATGCATTAGTTAAGAAACAATAAGGATGTTGGGGTGTTGAAATGTACGTGCGTTTCCTGCAAGACTCTTATCAGATCAGGAGATGATTGGGTCACACACAAGTTAGAGAAACAATGGTCCTTCTGATTCTAAAGTAAGCTGACTTTGGGGTGAAGGGAAGTTCAGGGAAGGCCTTAGGCCATGGGAACAGTTAAGCTTTGTTATTTACCTAATCCTAAAGATGTCATGAGATGATGACTGGTAAATCTATACAAGCATAGCTTTCAGAGGGGAAAACATGTGATTGTTGTGTGATAAGATACATGATAGGATGTGTGTGTGTGTTGAAGATGTTTAGGGGGAATCAGTATGTGTCCTGTCAAAGACTCCTCTGTCATGACTCCAAATCATTGATTGGGGATTGCCTGAGGGCAGAGAGGGACAGAAACACACACACACACACGCACAGGAGCGAAACAGATGGAATCAACAAACTGCTGACTCACTGTCATGGGTCCCGCCCAGAAGTGAAACCGACCAATGGAACTCTGCCAACTCACTGGCTAGCTCGCTCAGAAGTGAACTCGCCAATAACAAATAGCTAGGGAAGGATGTTGTGATTATTTTGAAGATCGGCGCTCTTGTTTTTTGACTTGCCGTTCCTGAGACGTGTCTCACGCGGTGGTAGAACTTGGGCCCGGAGCATTCTGCATTTCGAAGCTGCTGTTGCAGAGTGCTTCGTGATTAGGTGATTGGGTGATGTATTGTATGTTTTACCATTAAAACAGATTATTGTTTAACCCTTATCCTGGTGCTTTGACTTTTCCTTCTTTTAAAACAAACTCATAGAGGAACGCGCGGAGCAGAGGTTCTGCTCCAACAGAAGTCGCAACGGCTCATTTCAAAATAAACGTGGATTTGTGTAAAAAAATAGTTTTTCAGGGTTCGGGTCTTTTTGTTTGATTTTAAATAAACAACGTCTTGGCTTTCAGAATATGAAACTTTTATTGCCGAAATCTCACGATAAATACATTTTTGAAGCTTGTAAAGGGAAGATGACAGCTCTCACTCGCACTATGCTCTTACGTAGCGCTGCTCCCCCTCCCTCCCGCTGACATTATGAATGTAAGGTGTATAGTAATCATAGATGACACCCAGGGTCCGTTACAGTTTGTTTTCATCTGATTTCAAATAAACAAAGTCTTGGCTTTCAGAATAATAAACTTGTTTCGGCAAACTCAGATGATAAATACAACGTTGAAGCTTGTAACGGCATAATTACAAGCGGAGAACGGAGTAACTTGACGTCACAGCAGGCATAACAACAGCCGGTGTTTCTCGTGAGTCTTTCCCCGGGAAACAAACACAATACACACAAACGCAAAAATACACAAACACATAGACACACACAGTCGTGAGCTTCCCTCAGACCAGTAATACAAACGAAAATAGGTTTCCTCCGTTAGAAAAAGCTATGAATATCCTCTTTCCAACAGTGTATATAACTCAAAATGTGTCTTCGGGTCAATGAGACTGATTTTGATAGAGCAAGTTTAGGCACGAAGAATACTACCAGTAGACATACATTGCTTTTAAAATCGTTCTGTGTGACATGAAACAAATGGGGAAATCGTGTTGGTGAACACGAATCAATTGATTACCTTTCGTGACACGAAATGAGTGCTTCGTCCTCTGAACACCACAGGATGAAATTATAGTCACCCTCATAAGCAATTATCCCACATCGAGTTCGCTATTCAGTTTGCTAACGTTACTAGCTTAAACAAACGTAACATGCAACGTTAGCCTAATCCAAAATGCTCTACTACGGCTTACCTTTCATGTGGCTCGTCAGCGCAGACTCTCCCATCGTGAATAATTCAAATTCTTTGTGACAAACTTTGCAGGAGGCTATTCGTTGGGTTGATCCTAATTTTAACCATGGCTTGTATTTTTCTTCGGATCGCAAACGCTCGTTGAAACAGCAACCTCCTGGCATACTGTCGTCTATCACTCCAACCCACTCTCTTAAGTCTGCGTACAAATGATACGACTTTACAAATTGGAAAATGGGTGCAATAGATACGCGAAAGTCCGATTTTGCGTACCTATCATACGCCAACTATTCCCATTGAATTCTGAGTCCGAGTTTTGCGTGCATATGAGACGCAAATGGATACGGTCGTGTCTGAGAAGACCGGAAGCTGTGTGGTCCATAAAAACATGTTATTACTCAATATCAAGCCACAATTATTGATTTTATTTGTAATCGTATAATGTCTGACTTTTTTTGCCGCCCGCGAGGAAAATAAATGGGGCTCAGAGCCTCAAAATACTGAAATTTGTTATCCTTTTCTAAATAACACACTGTTATTTACTCAACAATAACACACTATCATCCTTATTTTTATTTATCCGTTTAATTCTATAATATTGGGCTTTTTAGCCGTCCGTCAGGAACTGATTTTAAAAATAAAGTCACCGGAAACAGACGTAGGCCCGGTTCAAGCTCGATGATTTGGATGTTGTAGCCGCAATGCACGCTGGGATATGGTGTTTCCCACATAGCACGTTTCGTTAAAGGTCCACTGGAAGCAGCGCAGTCCAATTCGAGAAGGCGATTCGCCATTAAAAGAAGAAGAAGAAGACGACGACATTGAACCCTCCTTGACACGGAGTTCCTCGAGGTAAACCCGTTTTCTGTAATGTAATAAAGACATTTACAGTGTTTTTTAAAAATGATTTCAGCTTTTGCATCACTTTACACAGCACTATGTGTCGACATACAAGCTTACGCATGTGAATTATTTGCTAGTTAAACCGTGAACTGCTCAGTTAGCATCATTGAGTTAGCCTTAGCTAACGTCTGTCGTTTTACGGAGCTGTTGCAGTTTAAAATCAATCAATAGTAACATAGTTGATCATGTTATGACATGGTTCTTAAGTTTTTTTTTACTTAGCCTGTGACAGCACCACACACGAACAGACTGTGTTAGTGTTATTAAGTAATGGTAGCCGACTGAACCCGCTTTAAACGCATTTGTCAACCTGATTTACTCCCAAATGAGTGGCGATTTACTTCTTATAAATCATGTTTGGGGAAAAGGCATGTTAATGCATACATCTGTAAGTCTTATATGTCACTTGGTATCCCTGTTTAAGGTGATTATCGTACCTAATACTTTACTGAATCCAGATCAGTATTTCGGATTTTTAAGCTTATATTCACTCTTCGAGCCAATCTGAGGTCTGCTCAGATATTTGTCCCATTGATATTTAAACAGACATTACTAGCTGATACACGATCCGGTCCACATAAACTGTGAGTTTAGGAGTAGGCCTATATGGATATGTAATTTATAATTTAAATCATATGTACATGTCGTGCTTTTAACCTAAACGAATAGTGTATAGATATATACTTTATTCATCCCAAATTGGGAAATTATTTCGTTGCAGCCCAGTGTAATTGGACATTACAAATTAATACAAAATATGTAGGAGGAATATAAAATACAAAATACAATACAAATAATTAGCATAAACATCAAATATATTCATATCAACAGTAGCTCGAAAGAGTATCTGAATAATAGAAATATAAAAAAATGTGTATTACTCTATAATAAAAATCGAAAAGAAAATTATGAATAAAACTGAATATATGAATATTTACTTCAGGAACATAAGAGCAATTTAATATTAAGTACTAGTTTGACTACAGTAGAGTCTCTATCTAAAAAAACATGCATTATATCACGCAATAACAGATACATTTTATGAACAAACATGATTTGAGGTTTATGATGATAGCTAATAGAAAACATCTTATCATGCCAAAAAAAGATTACACAATACGTACTGACTATTACCAGAAATTGAAAGTTATTTATGATATTACACTGGAATTTGTGAGTTTGAAAGTGCTACTAATTGAACTTTGATCTCACACTTAACATTATTTTGAAGTGGAATTCAATCAACATCATTTGGATTATATCATTTGACTTTAGTAATCATACATGGTTATATGGAAGAATTTTAGTTTTGTGTCATGCCAATATGTGATACATGTGATGTTTTTGTTTTGTTCATAATGTAGCAACGATGCCAGGTGGATCCACAAAAAGACAGTTCTCCCATTGTTTGGAAAAATCAAACTGCGCAAATCGTAGATGCACAAAGGTAAATATAACTATATATATATATATATATATATATATATATATATATATATATATATATATATATATATATATATATGTCTACTAAAGTATTCATAATACAGTCTATTATACTGTCTCTCGGACAAAGCCATTTTCATAAATACAGTTAGTTTTGCCTATAAATATCTCATTGTTTTCTGCAAAACCCAATACAATAAAAGTGGCGAACAAAGTGGTGACTTTTTTCTAACAAAAGCCGGAAAGAGTTTTGTCACTCCACAAATGTGCATCACAGTATAGGTGTTTTTTAGAACATTACATTTACTGCATGTGCCTGTTCCATTGAAAAGTTTGACTGTTGGTTCTTTAAATAACAATATTTTGATTTAAAAAAATGAATAATATTTTATTATGATTATATATGAGGCCATATAATGGACATTCGCGTCGGGTCGAGCCACGCCCCTTAGCTGTGATATAATGAGCCTATACCACGGCCTGTCGTGAGCTATTGCTTAATTATAATATATATGGTTAAAAGACATAAATAAGCAATACTTTGTTTCCCAACTGTTTATAACTGTCTTTCTATCAGAAAAAGTAAGTATGTCCTTCCTACTCCCTCTTTCCCTCTCACTTCCTCAGTGTGGGAAGATGTTGGAGCTGAAATCAAGGCACACGGCCCGTATGAAGGATATCCGGCAGAAAGCAAAAGACTGGGCCCAAAAAGTACACCGGTCGAGAAATCAATCAAAGATATTCGATAATTCTGCTCTGGTGGTAATAAACATTTTATTTTATTTTGGTCAGCCATTGAAGGTTACTGTCCCACAACATTAGAGAAATATTGATTGAATCTATATTGTACAGGGAAGGAACAACTTTTGAAATGTCATTCAATTATGTGTCAAGATTTCATTAACCCAAATGCATTTGCAATATTTCAATAATTAGCTAGTATAAATATAAAAAACGATACATTGACTTTAGCCCTGTCAACATTGTTTGCCATTCATCCCCAACCCCCAAAGCAATTTTAGACTAAATGTTCTGACTCACCAACCAACATCAAAGAACTAGTAGCGACGTATGGTATCCTCACGTTGCCTACGTTTAAGCCAGAAGGTCAAACACCACACAGATTAAAACCTACTGCCAACTCTCACTTACACTCTGCACCTGCATAAGAGGATTTTACTCTCCATAACAGCAGTAGGCAGAAGTATGTCTTCCTCATTTCAAAAGGGATAACAAAATACATAAGGCTCTAGAAATAAAGGCAATGTTTGTGATACACTCTTTAAAACAATTTCACAACACTCTCCACTCAGCTTCATGTTGGGAATATCTGAGTAATAGAACGAGCAGATGAGATAACACGACTTTGTGTGAGCCTTTGGACTGTAGTATTTAGTTTTCCTCAAGTCCGTTTTTCTTCTTGTTCACAGATTTCCTTAAGCTAGCTTATTTTGCAGACAGCTCTGCTGCCAATTCAACATGTTGAATCATCAGCAAAGGTTGTTGGGAATGGCAAAAAATGCCAATGATGCGGGACACACCACAAAAACATGGCCGACGGCCAATGCGGTGTGGTTAAGAGGTGTCTCCTTTGGTTCACTTGTAATGTGGTAGAGTGAATATAATTTCATGGCAAATGCTAATGAATGGCAAAACAGAACAGGAACACAATTGTCTCTTTAGAAAATAGTAGTGGTGTTGCTCTGATGGTTCTCTCTGATTAAGACACACTATAGAGAGTGGACTGCCAACTCTCTTTTTTTAAAGTCTTGCCTTTTTAACACTGCCTGGAAAATCTATCTCTGTCTGTATCTATTTGTGTGATGTTTGGCTATATGTTTTTCTTTGTTTTTAAGGTCGAAATACTGAAGGCCCTTGGGTACTTTCCTCTCCTCTTCTGGGGGAAGTACCACAATAAAAATAAGAAGTGGACGGCCCAGCTCCAGTGCCCCTTCGAGCTGCCACTGGTAGCCCATGCGGTCCCGGAAAAAATGGTTTGCCTTTTTGAAGGCTTTTTAGAAGGTAGTGCACAACACATTCATGATTCTTTATTAAGTTTAATCCTGTATTGTGTACCTATCCAGATGGATCAGATAGAAATGTCAGTCAGATAATATTTTAGACAACCTAAATTGGTTTTGGGCAATTCATTTATTCCTTTTTCTTTGTTAAACTTTAATATGTTTTGGTTAATCATATTTTCAACCCTGCACTACATCTTTAATGTCTTGTTTGTCTGCTTTGTTTAACTTCAAAGCATGGGATCCTGAGACAGAGGGTATAGGGCAGCATGAAAGGACTGGAGAAGAAGATGACCAGACAGAACAGGGGGAGGGAGGTGAAATGGATGAGACTGAGGGAACTACTGAGATGCAGGAGATGGAGAAAGAAGGGGAAATAGAGACACAGACAGACAGATTAGCGAGTGAAGGACTGGAGAGAGGAGAGCTGGAGGGACAGAAAGACTCAGAGGAAGAGTTTGGATCGGTGGTGGCAGAAGAGATGGAGGCAGGCAAGGAGAAAGAACAGGTGGTGGAAGTGGAGAAAGAAGAGTTTGAGGCAGAGAAAAAAGCAATCGACAGGTAGGTATTGAAGTATTATTTGAATTATTTAAAGGATTAAAGTAACGTGTTATGGCAGGAAAGTTCAATCTGGTATATTCATTTTAATGTCACCTTATATAGAATGTGTGTTAAACTTGTGATTTCTGCATTGAGTGACTTCTGCCTAGCAGATACCAAGAAGAGGCCCCTAGGGTCTCTCTGTTAATTATCAATAGTCCTTGCAATTAACAGGGGAATTCCCAGATACATTTTCAGATATAAGGCAGTTAAAGTGTTGTAGAATTAATGATTTATCTCCTAAAGACCCCAAAAGAGGCCTTGAGACTTGGGTCACCCAGCAGTAAACGAGATAAAGGTCCTTTTGAGCTTATCAATGAAATGTATTCATTCCTAGTAAGTTGACTTCAAGGTGAAAGGAAATTCACAGAAGCCATTAAGCGACAAGAACAATTAACTTCTGTTAAAGATACATGATAGGATGTTTGTGTGTGTTGAAGATGTTTAGGGGGAATGAGTATGTGTCCTGTCAAAGACTCCTCTGTCATGACTCCAAATCATTGATTGGGGGATCTGCCTAAGGGCAGAGGGACAAACACACACACACACACACACACACACAAACACACACACACACACACACACACACACACACACACACACACACACACACACACACACACACACACACACACACACACACACACACACACACACACACACACACACACACACACACACACACACACACACACACACACACACACACACACACACACACACACACACACACACACACATACACTGTGAAGCAACAGATGGAATCAACAACTGCAGACTTACTACCTGGGGTCCCGCCCAGAAGGGAAACCGACCAATGGAACACTGCCAACTCACTTGCTAGCTCGCTCAGAAGTGAACGCGCCAATAACAAATAGCTAGGGAAGAGCAAGCGATAAAACTCCTCCCCACCTGTGTATAAATGTTGTGATCATTTTGAAGATCGGCGCTCTTGTTTCTAACTTGCCGTTCCTGAGACGTGTCTCACACGGTGGTAGAACCTGAGCCCGGAGTACTCTGCAGAGTGCTTCGTGATTAGGTGATTGGGTGATGTATTGTATTGTTACTTTGTGTCATTAAAACAAGATTTTCTTTAACTTGCATTCTGGTGTTTCTTAATCCCTTCCTTTTTACGAATTTACCCAGCTTACCAAACGACACGCGGAGACGAGGTTGGTTTTAAACATCCTCAATCTCCAAGAAATGGTGACCCGACGTGTCTGAGTGGGGTGTTTCAGGGAAGAGAACACCAACGGCAAGCGGACGGAATAGTCCAGGGCTAAACATCTCGGCCTCTTCTGACAACTAAAAACAGAGCTCTGTACAATACCAGGTGAGCAGATACCTGTTCAATTCGAAATCTGTGATTTGACCATATTCCACATTTTAGGGTTGTCAGACGAAGTTTACAGTGTTTTTATAGTAACAGTACAAATACATATTTTAGATAGGTAGGAAAGTTATATAACATAAAAGTGAATCAATGAGGTATGTAAGACGAAGGTGAAAGGCCCCGTACTTTTTGCAAAAGGAGACGGCTGAAGACTCGTTGGGGGATGTTCAGTGGCTGTTTTCAGACGCCATCCAGAACAAATCAGAATAACAATTCTTAGGTTCATAGGAATCGAAGTTGAGTTATAAGTAAATCCAAAGGAGAGTAACGCAACCTTCAAAAAGCAATTTTGAAGTCACCGGACCTCATTAATCCTTTGTTCTGTGGGGTTGAATCTATAAAGCCAAACGTCACGATAAAGAGTTCTGTAAGCCTGGGTTACGACTCCATGTCAGCGTCACATCGTTGAAAGACGGTGTTGAAGCGCGCTGAGAGGCTCGCTAAACTGGTTGGAATAAACATTGGACAATAAAAGCTGAATAGACTTTACGGGGAATTTTTTCTGTGAATATTTACTGGTAACAAAGACAGTAAGTCAGATCAATAGATACGAAGTCATAATGAAGGGAGAATTTGAACGAGAGGAGCGTGAGTTAAGAGCTTACAAGAAAAGTGGGTTCAAGCAGAAAAATTGAATAAAAGGATAGCAGAAGTGTTAACTGTTGAAGGAAGCCCCCCTTCTCCTAAAAAGGCTGAGAGCTGCAGCGGGGGAGAGAGAGGGGGGTGTCAGTATTTGTCTGTGAGAGTTCCCCCCCCTTTTTCCTCTCGAGAGCAGCAGCGGCCCGGAGGGTGTCTGTTTGCTTTTTTCTCTAATGCCTGAAGTTGGAAGGAAATACATTGAAAATTAACAGATCAATGTGTGATTTGATGAAGTAGATATATTGAAATAAATAAGAAACAATGATTTGCTGCTATTTAAACATAGTCTTTGAGAACTGATTGATACCGTTGTATTGCATTGTGAATTTCATGGTATTTGTCATTAACTAAGGATTGTACTTAATTATACTTCAAGGAAAATTATATTACATACAGTAACCTTAGGGGAAAGTGAAAAGAGATTTACTGAGTATATGAAGTACATTAAGGGTAAGGTTTTATTCAAATTAAATAGGTGGATTTTTCCACCTAGAATAAGACATGGAAAGAGGAGAATTTGTTAGACATGAAATAACGAACTCACTGGAAGAAATATATATTGTAATGTTATTTAGGAGTTGTATTTATCATATACAGTTACTCTCAGTTGATGGTTGTTTAAAGTAGATAGGAAACTGAAAATGTAAACGATCCACCAGAATTGTGTTTTTAAGTTTATGAAGAAGGAGTAGAAAGTAAAAAGAAGGTTTTTGTAAGTTTGTCAGAGGGAATCTGTTAATGTTTAAGCATGACAGAGGTCCTGCACGAGGTTTTGCTCCAGCCATCTCACACAGTTACACAAAGGGGTGATTTGTGAGGGGCTGGAGCGGAGGCAGCTGCAGGGCGCAGTGAGACAGAAAGACAGGAGAAATGAGACGTTTTGGAAAGTAGAGAGAGACAGGAGAAAAGTCAGATGGTTTGAAAGAGTAGAGAGAGAATAGATGTTAAATAAAGTTAACCAATATTCTGGAAAATATCATATTGTTTTATGAGTAACATAAGATACGAATATATTTACAAGATATAATAACAACAGGCTTATCTAGGTTAACAGAAAATTGCTACTAACCAGTTTTAGCTGCAACTATCCTATCTTTGTTCTGGGGAGAACATACGTTGCATTTACAATTAATATTAAGAAAAGTTCACAATAGATACCATTAAAGACCTTTTGGGATTAATAGGACGAGTTTGTCATAAACATTCGTGCTTAGATGGAATAAAAGTGTTGAGATGTTCTCAAAAATGGGAGTTTTCACAATGCTTTTTAGTTTTTATTGAAACAATTAAGTAATAAGGACAGAAAAATGTTTTTTGATGATTTATTTAGGTTTCAGCTTTAGTAATAATGAAGATTACATTTTGTAATAATTCCTTTAAGCGTTCCAAAAATATATTCATTAACTGTAGTCAGATTACTTGTTTTAAATATATAGCGCTGGATACAGTTAGTTTTGTATTCTGTTACAAATCTAACCATGCTTGTAACACACAACTTAGATAAACAATTTGAAAAAGAATAGAATAACCAAGTAGATAAAAGATGAATCTATAGTGGTTAAGAAAGGTGTCTTTGTTTTGCCTATTAACTTAGAACTGAAGTAATGAAGAATAGGAAGACTGTTTCCATTAATGGGTTTAACATTCACATGTTTCAGCATTTCTGACCATATAGACACTCAGCTGTTTTGTTTTGTCACCCGCTGGAGGAGAGATTTACATTGAGTTTTTCTCTAGTAGCTGATTTGTTGTGATTACAGCAGCATTAGATAGTTGTGCACCACCTTTGGGTTGTACTCTGAATCAGTGTGTTGGTGAAATGTTGCTCATTGCAAACAGAAGAACTGTACAAAGAACGCATCTATGAGGAGGTATGGACAGTTTGCTTGTGCCTCGTTGTCAAGGCAACAGTGGTGTGAAGAGGTACTGCAGCTTTTGGGGATTTCTGCTGTACAGAGGACAACGTGTGTCTGCTGATTGTATCACATTGATCCAGAGGTCCCTTCCCCCTCAGGACATCCCAATGCCAGAGAGAGTTTCCTTGAAGCCCAATGACCAGGGCCGGTTCTAGCTTTTTGGGGACCCTGCCACTGACTACAGCTGAAGAGGACGATGAATCATTGACTGTTCTCAATATAACAAGATCTTGAGACAGGCTGGTCTCAGTCTGTTCAGACTCTGAAGAAATCATGCAATGATTTTACAGCAAAACTGTGCAAGAGTTTACCAGAAGGTGGTGTAGAATGATATGCTTAAGCGTTTAGGAAAGGAGGCTGATTGTTTAATGATGGTCTGGAATACTGAAAAGATTCAAGTTTAATATCCTTGTTCGGCAAACAAGACATCTGATTATTTTGTCACACATGATAATCTTGACATAGTGACTAGCTATGGGTAAACGTGTGGACGTTATACCATTATTATCATGAACTAAAACTAAATAGGGAAATAGTATCTGGTTAAAGATGAATGGATTTCATATCCTAGAGAGGATTAGTTATATTGTGAATACTTCACAAGGTATTTACTAATGTATTTTGAAGAACACATAATAAGAACACAAGTCCAGTTTTGTTTTGTTTCTAGATTAAATTGTCCACTACCAAAACTGTTCAGCTTAGGTCTAGCTTTAGACTTTGATAGTAAAAGAGTATTTAGGCTTATTTTTGTATATCTGACATTTTTTTAATATGTTGGCTATTCACTAGATAGAGAGATGGCATTACTCTCCATTTGTTAAGAACATTTCTGAAGATTAAATATTTGTTTCATTTCTAATATTCCTATTTAAGATGTAATTTTAGAGTAACAAGGCTGATGCTGAAATTGGAAAATATGTTAGTGGTTTGCATGATGTAAACAAAAAAAGGTTTTGTTTGTTCAACCTCCAGTTAGATCTGAAACAGTAATAATGATTGATTTGGCCAAAGCTTAGTTTAACATCCTGATGTAACATTATGAGGTATGTTCACTTCTAAGGGTAAACAAATTGATAAAATTGATTATTTGTATTGTTATTGATTTATTTGGAATATTAATTCAAAAGTCCATTTTCTGCAGGTTCACTTAAGAATGCCTTGCATGAACATTTGTCAGGTATTGTGCTTCCTAGGGGCGGTATATTAATAAAGGGTATTGATAATTTGTTTGTTAAACATCTGAAGAAAATGGTGCCGCGAACACGAGAAAAACTTTGTTGCATTGGTTGACATCAACACAATGATGTCACTAGTACAACTCCAGCTAGTAGAATATTAAAGTCTCTGCAGAGCACGACATGGCCAAAAGACTGAGACCAAATGACCTTTGACCCTGACTGACAGTGTGAATGTATGTCTGCATGTGATCAGTGCAACTGCATGATTCTAAAACAATAACTAACCGAGCATGTTTTTAGACTAACACATTATTCTGGAGCTCCAAGGGAAACGAGAGGTTTCCTAAAAAATGTTGACATGTTTCTAATATTGATTGAGTTATAACAGATAACACAGATGCAGAATCAGTGGCCAAGGGGCTACTGAGAGAGGTAATTCCAGAATGAGAATACCAGAAAAGGTGAACTGTGATGATGACAATTTTTTGTAATATTTCAACAGGTATTAAAGTAACTGAGGTTTGAAATGTAGAAAGAACATATTACAGTTAAGTTAAAACATAGTAATTTAATGAGATGGAATTTAATTTAGACAACATCTTGTAACTAGCCTGGTAAAGAAGTAAAAGCCATAGACTGTTTAGATCATTATGGGGATGTACATTTAATTTAAATTCATAATAGAAAGACATTTGATGGCAGTATGTTGGATTTCTGTATTCATTTTTTCAGCTTGATAATATCTAAGCACTGACAAGTAGAAGCAGTATCACCAGGAAATTATTCACTTTGTCAGTATCATGATTTTAGTTGTTTTTGAATCCATAACATTAGTGTGTTCCATTACCAGAAACATTAGCAGTTCATATTATATTTAGATTTTAAATAGGATCTCAAGGATTTCATTTATAATAACGCAGATGCTTATCAGAAATTCAGAGCTATTGAAATATGTTATTTAGTTCACCTGAAGATTTTGGAGTTTATTTTGTTGACACAGGCCAAGTATTACAATTCTGAAGCTGCACTGGGGTCTGCAACTAATTTAGAAAACCTGTTCACAGAGAGCTGTTGTTTTAAGACACCCCACCAACAGGCTCCAAGCGGCTTACCAGTGGTGGGTCAAACACCTGAGGGCCCAGAAGCCCTGAGCGTAGACTTGAGGGGTGGGTATCAGATTTCTCCACACAGGTTGCTGACGCCAAAAGGGGGACCCGAGGAGCAGGAGGGACATCTGGTACTACTGGAGCCAGTGTGCGGCGAGGAAATCACCTGGACGGACCCTCGACGACATCCGGACGGACCTGGCTATCATCAACGAGGAGATCCCTACAGCAGACGACTCGGAAGCTGGCATCAGTGGACTGGAGGAGAAGGACCTCACGGACATCCCTACAGCAGGCGACTCGGAAGCTGTCATCAGCGGACTGGAGGAGAAGGACCTCACGGACATCTCTACAGCAGACGACTCGGAAGCTGGCGTCAGCGGGCTGGGGGACTTGTCGAGGCAGCAGAGGCAGTCTACTTCTCTCTGATCAGATTCATCAGTTCCACCTTTGAAGGAAAGGCCGCATCTCCCCCTCCCTATCAGCTGCCCTTGTTGGCGTATTCCTTTGAGGGGGAGGGGGGCCCTGAGGATTCAACAACACGCAAGGATGCTGCTTTCTGGCACTCAGGTTCGCACTTTGATAGTTCCTTCACTGACATTGAATGTTGTGTTCTGTTCCCAAAGGTTTAAGGTTGGGGGACAGACACAGTAGCAAAGAATGACAGTAGTTGTGTTTCAAATGTCTTATGTGAGTTTGTCTCGTGGGGCGAGACCAAAAGGGGGAATTTAAGTATTATTTCAATTATTTGAAGGATTAAAGTAACGTGTTATGGCAGGAAAGTTCAATCTGGTATATTCATTTTAATGTCACCTTATATAGAATGTGTGTTAAACTTGTGATTTCTGCATTGAGTGACTTCTGCCTAGCAGATACCAAGAAGAGGCCCCTAGGGTCTTTCTGTTAATTATCAATAGTCCTTGCAATTAACAGGGGAATTCCCGGATACATTTTCAGATATAAGGCAGTTAAAGTCTTGTAGAATTAATGATTTATCTCCTAAAGACCCCAAAAGAGGCCTTGAGACTTGGGTCACCCAGCAGTAAACGAGATAAAGGTCCTTTTGAGCTTATCAATGAAATGTATTCATTCCTAGTAAGTTGACTTCAAGGTGAAAGGAAGTTCACAGAAGCCATTAAGCGACAAGAACAATTAACTTATGTTAAAGATACATGATAGGATGTTTGTGTGTGTTGAAGTTGTTTAGGGGGAATGAGTATGTGTCCTGTCAAAGAGTCCCCTGTCATGACTCCAAATCATTGATTGGGGGATCTGCCTAAGGGCAGAGGGACAAACAAACACACACACACACACACACACACACACACACACACACACACACACACACACACACACACACACACACACACACACCCACACCCACACCCACACACACACACACACACACACACACACACACACACACACACACACACACACACACACACACACACACACACATACACTGTGAAGCAACAGATGGAATCAACAACTGCAGACTTACTACCTGGGGTCCCGCCCAGAAGGGAAACCGACCAATGGAACACT
The DNA here is from genome assembly GCF_949606895.1 of Notothenia rossii. Classification (NCBI taxonomy): domain Eukaryota; kingdom Metazoa; phylum Chordata; class Actinopteri; order Perciformes; family Nototheniidae; genus Notothenia; species Notothenia rossii. The sequence goes on from NC_136902.1 coordinate 49,230,159, forward strand.
GCCAACTCACTTGCTAGCTCGCTCAGCAGTTAACTCGCCAATAACAAATAGCTAGGGAAGAGCAAGCGATAAAACTCCTCCCCACCTGTGTATAAATGTTGTGATCATTTTGAAGATCGGCGCTCTTGTTTCTGACTTGCCGTTCCTGAGACGTGTCTCACACGGTGGTAGAACCTGAGCCCGGAGTACTCTGCAGAGTGCTTCGTGATTAGGTGATTGGGTGATGTATTGTATTGTTACTTTGTGTCATTAAAACAAGATTATTGTTTAACTTGCATTCTGGTGTTTCTTAATCCCTTCCTTTTTACGAATTTACCCAGTTTACCAAACGACACGCGGAGACGAGGTTGGTTTTAAACATCCTCAATCTCCAACAGTATCAATATAGAATATATGCTGTAGAACAATGAGGGAAATCTTGACTCTATACAATTTGAGATACAGAACGGTTAAAAAAAAGTGCCAGTGTAACAAAAAAAAGTAGCACCACCAACTGGCCTCGAAGCCAGAAGATTTTTTACTCTTTGCTTTTCCAACTTTTTCTTAAAATGTAAGTGTTCTCGCAAGTACTTCCCTGGTTTGCAAAGCACACACCACATGACTATTGCAATTAACACTTGTTTTTTGTTTCTCTTTATAGAAAGAGAGCTGTTAAAATATCAGCAAAAAAGAAGCGAGGCAACAAAAAACAAAACAAGGAGGAAGGTATGAAAAAAAATACAGGCATTACAGATCTGTAATAAAAAAAATATACAACTTTTGAAATAATAGTAGTTCTTTTGATTCCTAAAAAGAACTTTGTGGCACATGGAGATAATCTGTGGTTCACTATGTGGTCATTTGTGGTAACCAAGAGGTGCATTATGTCATATAAAGTATGGGAAAATTATGACATGCATTTGTTTGAGGCCTTACAAATGGTGTTTTTCAATTTGAAAACCCAACTTAAAAGTTTGCAAGACCATACATGATATCAAGTTTTGGATTTATGGACAATTTAATTTCATGTTTCTTTACAGTGTGTGAATATCACAGCAAACTGGACGCGTTTCCAGTGCAATCTGTGTCAAAGACACGTGAAAGTAAGGTTAGTAGCTATATTGTTTGCATGAAGTACACAACAGGTATGGACCTTCAACACAACAAACATAATAGTTTTCAAATTGTTGAATTTTGTCAGAAATTCAACAATTACATGTTGAGCTGTTCTCTGGGAGGTCTTACATTAATCCAAACATTTACCATTTTAAAATCCTGGGGGATGAAATGCAATGAAGTATTGAATTATAAATTAAAATAATTAATATTTCGTTTTTGTCCTCTCTTCTGTTTCAAAGGGCTGTAAAGAAGTGCTGGTCCATTGGCTGCCCTGCACTGCATGGTAAGTTCAGATTTCTTGTTTAACTCAATTGTCAATAAATTGACAGTTCGGCCTAATTAATAATGGAGTGTAACGGGTACACCTGTATGTTTGTATACCTTATGTATGCCATGTGATCTTTGTAGTGTATCTGTGACTCTGGTTGTTCTATATGTATACCTGTGTTTATGTGTATTCTCTCGACTGCCCAAGGCAAATCTCTCCCAAGGGAGACAATAAATCTCTATCTATCTATTTAAGAAGTCAGTTTTGCCATGAATTGTGAGTTATTTAAGTTCATGTAATAAGCACCTGCACCATTTTAAGTTCAGAAATCCGAGAAATTAGGTTTGCTTTGTAATTATAGACGAAGAGAACTTAAAGAGGACATAGTCTGTTAATTTCCAGGTTCATTAGTATTATGTTTTTCCTGCTTAAATGTTCCAAAAGCTCTTTATTGTTCTCATACTGCCTGTGCTGCTGCACCTCTTTTCACCCTCTGTCTGAAAGCAGAGTCAACCGCTTGGATACGTCCCGCCCCTTAGTCTATTACGTTTAATGTAGGAATTAGTTTCAGTCAGGTGTGTTGGAGAGAAACTCTGGGGGAACTTTTTCTATTAAGCTTTTGCAGTCCCTTTACATTCACAATTACGTAATCAACACACTACTGGAAATGGAAAACCCCAAAAAGCACTATTGGGCCCTTTTTAATATGTGGCATTGGTGATAGCCTAAAGAGAGATGTAGCTTGGTCAACACCTAAATCTACTGTTAAGTGTTTTTTTACTAATAATAGTTACGAAGACTTAAATGACATGCTAAATTGTGACCAGCTTGAATGTCAACAATGTCCAATATGCAGTTATGGTCATCATTATTGTTGAAGGAATCAGGTGAACTGCTTATCATAGAATTAAAATAATGCAGTATGGTTTGGGGTAAACAACGTTTAAAACACTGCTGTCCCACAGACAACATAAAAAAAAAAACACGCTGAATACATTTCGGTGATTGGAAGCTTAGCAGCATAAGGATCACCCTCAGTTTCCTTGGAAGGTCGGAACAAGAGTAGGCACTAAAGGCCCGACCGACAGGCCTAGCATCCAGGATTTGAAAACAGACCGTTATGTGTATGGCCCTTCTTAGGGTTGAGAAGACATTTGAAAGGATTTTGTATACTCAACATATTTCAGAAATTGAAAAGAAATGTCTAACTGTTTTTTTTTTTGCCTTGTTTTTCTTTCAGCAAAAAGACCTGGCCACCATCCTGGGAACCGCACATGAATATAAACATGACAGTGTCCTAAATGTTCGTTGTTGTGTTGTAAATTATGAAGTTCTGTTGACGAACTAGTTCATTTTAAAAATCTCATAAATAAATCATATATAAATATATTTGAAATCAAAATAAAAGTATTTGTTTATAAACATCTGTTTCATCATTTACAGTGTTAGCAAGGCACTCACCATATTGTTCAATACAGTCGTGATTGATACAAGTTAGGATTGATAAAACTAGTAAATCTGTCAGATTTGACCCGAAGACAACAACCCAACTTTGTAGGCTGTTTTTTTTCCTCATTGCTATTGATATCAATTAAGAAATGTACTTATAGGGACAACCATAGCTGGTCAGGGTCAGGAACTTTCCAAAAACGACAGATCTTAGAGGACAAAGTTTATTGCTCACCTCTGTCCGGCAGAAGCCTCTTTCAGGTGTAGATTCTGAGACCATTTGGGACTCCAGCCTCAAGTATTTTGAATAGTTGATTTTTTGATGGTAGGAGATCTTTAAGGCATAAAAACATGTTATGCCTTCAGATGTGGGCTTTATACCTTTTTTAACTACAAAATACACAAAAATATACACAGAGGGTCAGGATTAGATAACACTGCTGTATTCAACCCGGTATCAGGGCAAGACGTGAACATGTGGCGATTTACCATGCTGGGAGACGTGAAGATGTCACGATTGCGTCCCTTCAAACGTGACAGTTACACGGTATTGTGAACATGGAGAACCAGTGGAGAAATACCCGGAAGTGCCAAGCAAATAAAATAATACTTTATTCCGAGTGTGCTTGCTTTTCTCTTTGGAAGTCATCACTGTTGGGGAAATATTTTATCAGTTCAAACTGTGCTGACTGAGCACACGCACCTGTAACCTTGTCTGCTGTGCTCTCAGTGTTCTGTCTCCCTGTTCCTGCCTGTTCAATCAGCTGATAGAGGAGTTATGATTATATCTTGTTATGCACAATGTTGATTATTCTCTCTGAACTAGCTAAATACATGGGTCTAGGGTAGAGTTCTTCAGAATTGACGTGGCAACTCTCCCGTGCAGTCAGAACCTCTGGCTGCTGTGACTTGTGATGTGAATTCTCCGGACGATACTCCTAAATAAACCATCAGTGTTTTACATCAAAGCTCCTGCTCTCCTCATGTCTCTCTGAGTCCTGACTCTCCATTGCTACAGAGGTTTCCATTACAATCACATAAATGCATTGTAATACACGTTTCGGCTGCATTAAATATTACACATCTGCCATAGTTCTTTATTTATAGAGCCCTGACGAGAAGACTTCTGGACAAACTGAATAACTGCTGCCCAAACTGAATACGTGACGTGGATCATAAATATATCAACAATTAAACAACATCTTACATTTATTTTCACAAAATACGTCTCCTTGCAGTATAAATACTAATTCGGCTGAATTTTATATTTGATATATATTTGGTAGATAGGCTTTATTTACCCCATAATGGTGCACAGCTAGATAGATAGAAAAGGACACCTAGTGGTTAAAGCACGCTATTGAATATTTTAGGGGGAAAGTAGAAATGATAGAAAGATAGAAAGAATAGAAAAAATCAAGAAGATGCTGTAAGTGATCTCTACAATAAAACTGTTTAGTGCCAGATGTAAGTATTATTATTATATAATAAGGCACTATATTTATTTTACTCTTATAAGATGTAGGTAGATAGTATAATGAATGTGCAGAATATGACAGTTTATTGTTGAGGAACCTGCAACCCAAGCTTTCCATTTATTGCATAACGTTTTTTATGTAGTTGTGTATATGATACTGTTTGTCAATAAACCGAAATCCTGAAAGGGATGTGCAAAATAGCCATTATATACAGTCTTTAATTAACTATTGGTAGAGAATAACAAGTAATGAATATACTTTATAGGGATCTGCAGATAAATGTTTAGTCTTTTCAAGCACCAACTATCAAATATCTCGCCTGATTGTTGGCACTTGACAATCACCTTCCCTGAATTTTACTCAGGTGTAACTGAAGTCTGATTTAAGGATTGTTTATATTTCACAACATTAATCAGAATGTGGTTTAGTTAATAAAACATAATATCAGACATAATATTACGATTAACTTTATTGTGAAATAAATACACACAGCATACATCCATCCAGTGTGCGAAATACCCATCAATAATCGGGGGGTCCCCATCTCCCGTTTATTGCGCAATATACCGGTCGAAGATTTCTCAATATGCAGTAGGCCTATACAATATTTCATGGATGCAATCCAAGACAATCAGTAGTAGCAGCGTTTCTCAACCGGGGCGCTGTCAAATAATTATATATTCTAACGTTCATATGAATGAATACGCGACCGTTAAAGAACCATCTGTTTTCGATTCTATGCGAGGAAATGGGAGCAGAGCTGGTCTCAGACGCACACACACACACACACACACACACACACACACACACACACACACACACACACACACACACACACACACAGACACACACACACACACACACACACACACACACACACACACACACACACACACACACACACACACACACACACACACACAGTCTGCGTGATCTGCGTGTAGGGAGGGGCAGGCAGGCACACACCCACACACACACACACACACACACCAACTTGAACGCCAAGGCTAATTATGCTTTTCTTCTTAATCCCGGAATCCACACAGGACATACGCACACGCTCATCTTATGCACAGCAAAGATCGAAAAAATAGTCTTTTACCTTAAGTGAGAATAGACCAAAGATGCCTTGGCTCGACTTCTTCTCGTTGCCGTCCTGGTTTCCAAGAAGAAGAGAGACGATGTCCTGCTTTAATCCAGCTTTTCACGAACGGCACTGGGTCGAATTTGTCCAAAGGGGGTCCGTTTAGGTCCACAAACAGAAGCGAAGACAGGCTCTCCTCGCGCAACCTGTTGCGGCTCTGGTTGTCGGTGTTATTCACGGCGGAAAAGCCTCTCTCGCACTCAGCAGACGTGGGGAGGTAATTGCGACTTGCTATGCATAGCCGTTCCAGTGTTTTGCCCGGTGGAGTGCCCTGCAATTTCCAGTCTCTAAACTGCCCCACGGCGTCCCCGGCTGGTTCTCCGAGCGATTTAGCCAGACGGTGTACTTCTTGTTCGCCATACAAAGTCAAGTCTTCCCGCTCTCCTGGCCAAAAGCGCTTATCAAGAGCTTTGAGCGTCTGGACCAAGCTTGACTCCGGTATGCGCTTGGTTAGAGTAGCAACCACCGTTTCATAAAAACGAGGCTTGTTTATTTTCCCCCTGCCTTCTGTCAGCTCTACGTCCTTAAAAAAGCCCGATGAGACGCCCTGTTCAGCCTTCTTTGTTGATCTCCCCCGGTCGTCTTCATGGCGGTCAAAACATTGATGGTTTGTTTGATGTGGACACTTGAGTCCACAAGTGTAATTTCTCTTCTCTGCAGCTTGAGAGACAGGCTCTGGAGTTCACGCAGGATGTCTTTCATGACAGCCAAATCTTCCACGAATCCTGAGTTGGTTAGGTGCTTGAGAAGTCCCTTGTATTTTTGCCTCTCAAGATCATTACGTGATGCGTTCTCACTGGATGTTTTAAAATGGAGTGCTAGTGCGGGGAAATCTTTCCATACAGCTTTTACTGTTTTAAAGCTGCTGGCAACCCATCTGATGGTGAAAATTTGACCTATTTTCAGTATTTCCATGTTGAGCTCGGCCGCTGCTTCTTTCAGCAATCTGGAATTCCTGGTTGACTGATTGTAGAGTGAGTATAAATGTGAAATAAATATCTCAAAGTGATTAGTACCACCCACATCTTTAAGAGCATCTTTGACTGACAGTTCTAGTCTGTGCGCCAGGCAGTGTACAGACTGCACGTTCGGAAAATTGTTTTTGAGTCTGACGACAAGCCCACTGGCTTTTCCCGTGAGCACTGCAGCCCCATCGGTGGCTATGCTTATTAGGTGCGTCTTCAAAAAGTCATCCTCCATTCCAGCTTTATATAGACTCGCCATCATCGAGTTATACATTTCAGCATCGACCCCATCTGTGAGTTCCACTATATCCAGGAAAACATTATATACATTCCCCTTACCACTGACATCACATCTTACGTAAATGATTAGATAGGGACGACCGTGAACGGTACTTTCATCAATTGTGATTGATACCTTTGAATCCATTTCTTTCACATTAGAGACGAACTTGCGGCGCATTTCCTTTGCAATGTGACTTATTATTTCTGCACATGCATGGTCAGATTTGTGGATATTCCCAACTTCGGCTCCATTCAGCTCCTGCATTGTCATGAGGGGTTTGAGCTTTTTATAAGATAGCCTTTCCTTTGCTACGGTGTAAGCTGTTCTAAACGAGACTGTTGTTTTCTTGAGTAAATCGGACTGTACATCAATGAAACAGTTTGGGAGGGTTTCTTTGTCTTTCATCTGTACTATTTCCACTGACCTTGTGTGGGCCTGGCTGTCCCTGTGTTTGTATATCTTCTTTCGTAGCTGTTTTGCATCAGGGCTAGTAACATCACCATTGATCCATTCTTCCGAGAGGTGTAAACCCGGTCCCTTTTCTGAGAGTAGCAACGTTTTTGCTTTCCTACACACTAAGCATCCTAACTTTCCAGCCTTAATGTCAAGCCAAGGGTTGCGGTCTTTCCATTCGCCCACCTGCTTCGTTGTCCAACCACCCGGCGGAAAGTCACTAGCAGCGGTAGCAGCTACCTCCGCAACTGCTGCGTCTTCTGAGCGCTCTGCCTCAACTTCACCTCCTTCTGGGGAGTGACTGGGCGGGACAGGAGCCCCCGACTCGCTAACGGTTCTGGTAGCGAGTGCTGTGCTAGCTGCTGCGTCATCAGCATCATCTCTGGGTGTCTCTTGGTCATCTCGTGGTGTCACTTTTTTGGATGTGAACCCAAAGTGCGCGAGTGAAACACTTTGGTTTAGCTTTCTCTTAGACATTTGAGTCCTCTAATGTAACGTCTTTCTCTCCTCTTTGCCGCGCATGGCTAATTTGCATAATTTGTGTCCGCGTCACGCAGCGTACCCATGTCACGCGGCCGGGTCTGCTTTTGACAGCCAAAATAGAAGTTATTTGTGAATAAATGTTTTGAATTATGAATACTGGACATAGTAGGCTTAAAAACATTTTAGTGACCATTGCAAGTGACAAATACATATTATAATTTCAGACCCCCCCTAAATGTTGCTGTTGAGGCTTTCAGGGGGGCTCAGGTGTTAAACGGGGGGGTCGAGCTCCCCCGGACCCCCCCGTATTTCGCACACTGCATCCATCCATCCATCCATCTTCTCCCGCTTATCCGTGGTCAGGTCGCGGAGGTAGCAGTTCCAGCAGAGAGCCCCAAACTTTCTTTTCCCTGGCCACATCAACCAGTCTGACTGGGGGATCCCAAGGCGCTCCCGGGCCAGCGAAGAGATATAATCCCTCCATCTGGTTCTAGGTCTACCCCTTGGTCTCTTCCCAGCTGGACGTGCCTGGAACACCGCCCTAGGGAGGCGCCCAGGTGGCATCCTAACTAGGTGCCCGAACCATCTCAACTGGCTCCTTTCGACGCGAAGGAGGAGCGGTTCAACTCCGAGTCCCTCCCGGATGACCGAACTTCTCACCTTATCCCTAAGGGAGACACCAGCCACCCTGCGGAGAAAACCCATCTCGGCCGCTTGTATCCGCGATCTAGTTCTTTCGGTCATGACCCATCCTTCATGACCATAGGTGAGGGTAGGAACGAAAATGGCGCGGTAGACAGAGAGCTTTGCCTTCTGGCTCAGCTCCCTTTTCGTCACAACGGTGCGGTAAAGAGACTGCTGTACCGCTCCATCTGCTCCGATTCTCCGACCCATCTCACGTTCCATTATTCCCTCACTCGAGAACAAGACCCCGAGATACTTGAACTCCTTCACTTGGGGTAAGGACTCATTCCCTACTTGGAGTGGACAGTCCATCGGTTTCCTGATGAGAACCATGGCCTCAGATTTGGAGGTGCTGATCCTCATCCCAGCCGCTTCACACTCGGTTGCGAACCGATCCAGTGAGTGCTGAAGGTCGCAGACCGATGAAGCCATCAGAACCACATCATCTGCAAAAAGCAGTGGTGCAATCCTTAGTCCACCGAACTGCAGACCCCCTCCCCCACGACTACGCCTCGAAATCCGATCCATGTATATTACAAACAGGATTGGTGACAAAGCGCAGCCCTGGCGGAGGCCAACCCTCACCTGAAATGGGTCCGACTTACTGTCGAGGACCCGGACACAGCTCTCGCTTTGGGAGTACAGAGATTAGATGGCCCTGAGTAGAGACCCCCTCACCCCATACTCCCGCAGCACCTCCAACAGTGACTCCCTGGGAACCCAGTCATACGCCTTCTCCAAGTCTACAAAACACATGTAGACTAGATGAGCGTACTCCCAGGCCCCCTCCAGGATCCTTGCGAGAGTAAAAAGCTGATCCGTCGTTCCACGACCAGGACGGAATCCGCATTGTTCTTCCTCAATCTGAGGTTCGACAATCGGCCTGACCCTCCTTTCGAGTAACTTAGAGTAAACTTTCCCGGGGAGGCTGAGTAGTGTGATGCCTCTGTAATTGGCACACACCCTCTGAACCCCCTTTTTAAAAAGGGGAACCACCACCCCGGTCTGCCACTCCTTCGGTACTGTTTCCGACTTCCACGCAACGTTGATGAGACGTGTCAACCATGACAGTCCCTCAACAACCAGAGCCTTCAGCATTTCTGGGCGGATCTCATCCACCCCCGGGGCTTTGCCACTGTGAAGTTGTTTGACGACCTCAGTGACCTCCCACCGGGAGATTGGTGTCGATCCCCCGTCATACTCCAGCTCTGCCTCTAACATAGAGGGCGGAGTTGTAAGTCTTTTTCCATGTCTTCTCCGAACTTCTCCCACACCCGCTGCTTTGCCTCGGCCACGGCTGAGGCTGCTGCCCTTCGGGCCTGTCGGTACCTTGCAACTGCCTCGGGAGTCCCCTGGGATAACTAATCCCTGAAGGCCTCCTTCTTCAGTCGGGCGGCTTCCCTGACCACCGGTGTCCACCAGGAGGTTCGAGGGTTACCGCCCCTTGAGGCACCTAGGACCTCGAGACCACAGCTCCCCGCCGCGGCTTCGGCAATAGAGGCTTTGAACACCGACCACTCTGGTTCAATGTCCCCAACCTCCACAGGAAGGCCCGAAAAGCTCCGCCGGAGGTGTGAGTTGAAGGCCTCCTGAACTTGGGCCTCCTCCAGACGTTCCCAGTTCACCCGAACTACACGTTTGGGCTTACCAGGTCTATCCAGAGGCTTCCCCCGCCACTCGACCCAACTCACCACCAGATGGTGATCAGTTGACAACTCCGCCCCTCTCTTTACCCGAGTGTCCAAAACATACGGCCTCAGGTCCGATGATACGATAACGAAATCGATCATGGACCTTCTGCCTAGGGTGCTCTGGTACCACGTACACTTATAAGCATCCTTATGTTCGAACATGGTGTTTGTTATGGCCAATCCATGACTAGCACAGAAGTCCAGTAACAAACCACCACTCCGGTTCAGATCAGGGGGGCCGTTCCTCCCAATCACTCCCCTCCAAGTGTCTCCATCATTGCCCACTTGTGCGTTGAAGTCTCCCAGCAAGATTAAAGACCCCTTCAGGAGCCCCATAAAGGACTCTTTCCAGGGTCTCCAAGAAGGCCGTATACTCTGAACTGCTGTTGGGTGCATAAGCACACACAACAGTCAGAGTTTTCCCCCCCATAACCCGCAGGCGTAGGGAGGCAACCCTCTCGTCCACTGGGATAGACTCCAACAACGAAGCACCCAACCGGGGACTTGTGAGTATCCCCACACCCGCCCGGCGCCTCACACCTTGAGCAACTCCGGAGAAGAATAGAGTCCAACCCCTATCCAGAAGTAAGGTTCCAGAGCCGACGCTGTGCGTAGAGGTGAGCCCAACCAGATCCAACTGGTAACGCTCCACCTCCCGCACAAGCTCCGACTCCTTCCCCCCAGAGAGGTGACGTTCCACGTCCCCAAAGCCAGCTTCTGTCGCCCGGGTCTGGTCCGTCGAGACCCTCTGCCTTCACTGCCACCCTTCTGGCAGCGCACCCGACCCCATCGCTGTTTCCCGTAGGTGGTGGGCCCGCGGGACGGAGAAGCGGAGGTGTTGCCCACGTCGCCTTTTCGGGCTGTGGCCGGCCGGGCTCCGTGGCAAGCCCAGCCACCAGACGCTGGCCGACGAGTCCTCCTTCTGGGCCTGGCTCCAGAAGGGGACACCGGGCTTCCTCCAGGCCGGGTATCCTCACTTCGTGTGTCGTCTTTCATGAGGTCTTGTGAACCGATCTTAGTCTGGCCCCTTGCCTGAGACCAATTTGCCATGGGAGACCCTACCAGGAACACAAGGTTCCAGACAACACAGCCCCCAGGTTCATCAGGGCACACAAACCTCTCTACCACGGTAAGGTGCTGGTTCTTCAGAGAAGAACACAGCATACAATGCCATAATAACATAATTTGTATTATTAGTGTAGGACACGTATGCATGTATAACATCTGAATATGTGTAGTTTTATTCAAGTTTTCACATAATATTACAGGATATTGCTATAATATTTCACATTAATATCTGATTTCCAGACAGAAAGGTATATCCGTCATTTAACGGTAAGCTATTGAAATTCTGATTCCATAGATGTGTCTCCCATCACCCAAAACCCCTGAATATTCTCTCAACTCAGTAATTACATTCTTATATTCAAAGAAAATAAAAAAAATACAAGTCCCTGTCTGTCAGCTGTGCACCTTTATGGTGTAAATACAGACTATCTACCGATTGGATCAAATATAAAAGTCAGCCGAATTAGTGTTGATACTGCAAGGAGACGCATTGTGTCAAAATAAATTGAAGATGTTGTTTAATTAATGATATATTTATGATCCACGTCACGTATGTTTTGGCGGCAGTTCTTCAGTTTGTCCAGAAGTCTTCTCATCAGGGCTCTATAAAGAGAGAACAACGGCAGATGTATAATATTTAATGCAGCCGAACCGTGTATTATAATGCATTTATGAGAAAAGCAAGCACACTCGGAATAAAGTATTATTTTATTTTTAAAACATGTTTTCAGATTTCATATTGCATAAACACCATATCCCACACACTTTGCGGCTAAAACTTCCAATCAGCTGAGGATCACACGTCACATCACTACGTCTGTTTCCGGTATTGTGTTTATGACGGATGTATTTTGTTATACACATATTCCTTCACATTTTAATTAACATTAAAGTATTTCGCGAGGCCTTCTAGATTTTTTAAATATAACTAGGGTTGTAGTTGAAGAGTTTGTAAATTGACATGAACCAAAGCTGTTGCATGGCAACGCAATCGCACAACGTCACGTCCAGTATTTCCACAACCACACACATCGATTTAATACATTTAAATTTGTTTACCACTGGTGGATGAGTTTTACTATGGGAGATATTTCCTATGCATGGCCTCAGATTAGTAAGCTTTTTAAAATAATGATCCAACTTGGATGTTTTAATGTGTATTGGATACATTTTTGGTAATATTTGTATTAAACTTTATAGCCGATAGTAGCCTATGACAAGTGGTGACTATGTGGTTAATATTGTTGAATTGTTACTTTGATGTACTCAGTGTTAGGGCTTTACACATTACAACAACGTTATACTGCCAATGTCTTTCTTTATTATCTGACCCTTTAAGATGTCCCTTACACTCCCAGTGCTTTTTGGAAGAACTGTTGTCCCTCTCCCGATCCTCAACATAGGTTCTTGTTAGTTATGAATTATGTTAAACATCCAATATCAATCTCTGTTATAAATGACTGTAACCTCAGTTCAAGCTAATTATTTAATGTGTGAAGACAACTCTATCATGTAATAAAATATCAAGTGGGTATCAGTAAATATTTACAGACATCAGTTATGTACAAAATCAAGTTTATTACTATTTTGGTAAGATAAAAGAGCATATGTAGCAAAACACAGGTTACAATATATGATAATGCACATGACGAAGTAAAGAAAAGAGGTGCTGCAGCACAGGTAATATGAGAAAAAAAGTAATTTTTCAACATTAAAGCATGGAAACATGTCACAGTAGAAGCACTAATTTCAAACTCAAATAAGCTTAATATGTCCGCTTTAATGTAAAAACTGCACACTTAATCAAATCCAGACGGAAACATCTACATGTTAGTTCGCTGTGTTAGCGTGCTAGTGTTGTGCCTGTCAGCTAGCTAAACACCACGGGTTAGTTGTTAGACTGCTTTGTGTTTGGTGTCACTTTACTACCTTTTTATTCACTTAAAACAGTCAGCTAGCTGAAATCTGATTATTAAGTCAGAATGGCTGAAGGGAGCTGTGAAAGTGAAGAACAGTAGAGGCAGATATATGGACACAATATGAACCTGAAAATAAGCATAATATGTCCGCTTTAATTATAGAACTGCATAAGGGCACCAAGTAACTTTCCACAAAGTCAAGTCCCTTCTTCTGCGTCATCTTCATCATCTGAGCTGTTGTCACTTTGCCAGTCTTTTTCTTCTTCCATGTCCTCGTCCTCCTCCTCCACCAGCCTAGGACTGGGTTCCAGAATTCCTCTGTAGGCGCCTGCTACTGTTTGCTGTTTGAGTCTGAGGTCATGCAGATTTCTCCTTAGAAGACACTAAAGGCCCTTGTACCCCTCCTCTGTGATTCCATTCGGATAGCCTACACAGGGCTATTCAACTTCATTAGCAAGTGGGCCAAATAGGAAAATCACAGGGGGTTTGTGGGCCACACAATACTTTGTCAAGGAATCACTACAAATAACTTTTGCTTACATAGTGTTAATAGATACTAATACATTAAATGAATTAGTCAAGTGCATCCCTTTTTTTTTTTACTTTAATTGTATCAACATAAACCATTACAGAAAGCAGCCAGTCCATAAAAAAGTAGGAAAGCTTCGGGTTACAAGGCTTGACACAAAAGTGCAAAATGTTGCATCTTTAAAACTAAGGAGACATGAGGTTTTTTCCCCTAACAGTTCCATGTCCACTAATGTAAACAACAAGATGAATATAATAAAACAGTATTCATCAAATTAACAGTAAGTAGCCCTGTGTATAATATCCTCAACACTTCCAAGCATACATAAGGTATGTCCATAAAATCGAATACTAAATGCAAATAGAACATAGTAAAACAATAGCCATCAGACTCACAATAACATTCATATCTTGAAAACATTTTTACAATTTTCGAAACAGTAAGTAGGCTATTTGAATGACCATAAAATGAATGACCATAAAAACAGATCTGTATACATACCATGCATCAGACTTCTGTCATGTTTAGCCTGTTTGAGTCAGTGAGATAAATTACACTGTCTTGATTTAGCTATTTCAGCATAGTTTGGCTCATAAGTGGTAAGAGCAATCCTGAGACACTCATGCAACTTTTCATTGGTCACGGAGCAACGTGCCCTTGTTTTGATGGCATTCATATGAGAAAAGCTAGACTCACAAGTATAGGTAGATCCAAACATTGTCAGTATAAGCAAGGCCACCTTCCTCATTGTGGGGTACTGATACTGGCTAACATGGTTAGACCAAAAGTCCACTACACCCTCAGACTGCAAGAGCTGTTTTAAAGCAAAGGAAGACTGCACATCAACCAGCTCCATCTGAAAGAGGCTCTCATCAATGCAAGATATGACCTCTTTTATTTTTACACAGAAGCCTGCATCAGGCTTGATGGAAAACGGGGCACGGGCAAACTGCAATACCTCAATTGGAATGCTGAAGCCTTGGAATCTGTCAGTAAAGTTATCAGTCAATTTTGTCATGAAGTCTGTCATGACTGGCGTTATGTTTGCTCCAGGTGATGTGGTCATAAATGCACAGAGTTTTGGGAAGTGCAGCAGTTTCGTTGTCATTAGGTCTGTTTTGAAGATCATTAGCTTTGTCTTGAAGGCACAAAGTCTTTCAACCAAATCAGCGATAGACTTTTCGCGCCCCTGCAGTTCGCAATTCAAAGTGTTCAAGTGTCCAAAAATGTCACAAAGAAAGTAAACATCTGCCATAAACTGTTCATCTAACATGCGCTCCAAGAGGTTTGTAGCTCGCTTGTGCTTACTCGTGCGAAGGAAAGACACAATCTCCTGGCGGAGTTCACAGAAACGATCCAGGACCTTTCCTTTGCTGAGCCATCGGACATCGTTATGGACGAGTAAGTCAGTGTGTTCAGCAAACGTGTCAGCAAGCAGCTGACGGAACAGGCGGTGTTGTAGGCTGGAGGTTGAACGAATGAAATTCACAATGTTCATGACAGTGTCCATGGTGTTTTTCAAATCACCACTGAGCTTTGCACACAACACAGATTGATGAATAATACAGTGTAAATACTGCATGTGTGGGGCTATGGCAGATAGATGTGCCACCAGCCCCTGTACTCTGCCGATCATAGCTGGAGCGCCATCAGTGACCAACAGGCACACTTTTTTTAAATCCAGTTTACGTTCGTTGAAAAACGAGACTATCTTTTGAAAGATAACCTCACCTGTAGTGTGTCCCTCCAACGGAATAAGCCCCAGAAGTTATTCCCTAAAGCGAACTCCATCGAAAAACCTCACATAGATGCACAGCTGGGCCATGTCAGTACAGTCAGTTGATTCGTCCACAGCGATTGATATAAACTCTGCTTTTCGAAGGTTTTCCAAAAGCTTCCCCGACACATCCTTTGCAAGTAGTTCCACTCTGCGAAGTGTTGTTGTGTCTGAGAGAGGTACTTTTTTAATGGCTGAAGTGATGCTGTCTTTTACTTTTTGGTCAA
Organism: Notothenia rossii; assembly: GCF_949606895.1. Taxonomy (NCBI): domain Eukaryota; kingdom Metazoa; phylum Chordata; class Actinopteri; order Perciformes; family Nototheniidae; genus Notothenia; species Notothenia rossii. The sequence goes on from NC_136902.1 coordinate 49,245,675, forward strand.
TAACCACTTCATCGATGACAGCAAGCATGCATTCTTTAACGGTCTCCGCGTCGGTAAAGGGCCTCTTCTGTCTGGCTAGTGTCCAGGCTACTCGCAGGGATGCTATCGTAGCTCTCTCTTGTTCCGTGCAAAAGCGACTAAAAGCCACTTGACTCCGTTCAAATGATGCTAGCAGTCCCTGTACTTTCCTTCTCCGTTCCTCTGAGCCCACGGGAAAACTGGCAGAAAACGAGCCGTGATTTGAATTGTAGTGTCACTTTACGTTGTATTCTTTCATCACGGATATACTTTCGTTGCACAATAAAAACACCGGTTTATTACTTGTTGCGGCTGGCAAAGTAAATACATATTTGTCAGTCCATTCATTCTGGAATTGGCGATGAGAGAGACATCTTGAAGCTGTTACTCGCTGTTATTCCCTGGCCCGCGAACCTAATGTGTAACGTGAGTTTGACTGAGCCTGAGTTTTTTATGAACAGAGCGCGGCAGGCAAAATAACGGATTCAAAATAATTCAAATGAATGGAAAAACCAGCGTTTTCGCCGCATCGTCGGATTTACTGTGATCAGACATTAGTTTTATTTATGCTATTACACATATGCCATTTCGATTTGCAGGCAACCTCTTGTGGGCCAGAAAAAAGTTCTGAAGGGCCTGATTCGGCCCGTGGGCCGCTAGTTGAATAGGCCTGGGGCCGTATTCACAAAGGATCTTAGGGCTAAAAGTAGCTCCTAACTGGCGAATTTAGGAGAAACTCCTAAACATAATGGGCGTGTCAGTCTTACATTTAGGACACCTAATTGTATTCACTAAGAGCAATTCACAAAGTATTTTAGGCCTAAAAGTAGCACCTACGTTTAGGAGAGCTTAAAAGTCCTCGGGAGGACTCCTAACTCAGTAAGACCTATTCACAAAGAATCTGAAAATGGCTGCAAGACTAAATGTTTTGGAGACAATGGAAGACTGTGAATTGATCAAGAGATATACAGATGTAGCGATTCATTTCAGACGGTTTGAAACGCGAGGGCCGTGATTGGTACGTGATCTGCCCTCGCACAAGGGAACACCTCCAGCTTGACTTGAGACCGCCCCCGTGATAGATAAATGTAATTATAATGAAGCCAGCTGCAATGGATCATTGATCCACCAGGGGGTGCAGTGGGGTTCCACACTGGAGCTCATGTGAAATAAAGTCAGATACAGTACGCTGGATGTACAGCGGAACTTTGTTAAGATCCATATGTCACGGATATCATACTCTGTGCTAAATAAGAGACATGTAATCATTTACAAAACATCACCATGTTGTTATTTAACAAAATAATGTTGTTTAGTCGAAAAAAACAAACGGGAGGAAATGCAGCCCGGCTCTCGATTTTTAATCCTAATTTAATCATCATCTTCACCACGATCATTTATGTTTATGTTCGCCTAATTAACATGAAATCACTGACACATATGAATATACTGTATTAAACTTCATTAAAACGTTATTAACGTGCCTAAACTCAGTAATTCACCAAAAATATGTATATTTTAATGGAGCTTCGTAGGTCGATCAGGATCCCAAAGTGTAGCGGAGGGATCCTCATCTGGATGAAGGGTGTTATTTTCCCCATAAGGAACAAGTCGCTGCAAATGATCCCGCTTATTACATGGCCACATTCTCGACAAAGTAACGACATGACTCCCAATATTAATTGAAATGCTTTTATGGATTTAGAAAATGTTTTTATTGATTTAAAAAATAGTTGTATGTATTGATTTAAATTGACATACATCCGCTAAGAAAAATAGTCCGTTGTTACCGTTTTTTAAACAGTCTGAATGAAACGGCAGCTCTCAGCTGTGTATTTACACAACTAATGGCCCATCAACCACAGCTCTCTCCCCCCCTCCCCCCCTGATCTTTCTTCTCCAGCAGCTAAATTAACAGTAGGTTACTCTGAGTGACCATAGACTGTATGTGACAAGCTTACAGTTAGTGACGGAACAACACCATAAAAGCTGGTGGGTTGAAAGCAATACGGGAGGTAAAAATAACTAGAATAATTGTGATTTATTTATTGTGGCTTTTATGTTTTTAGGTATAAAATGTTATGTAATTCAGGCTTATAGTTCACCCTTCTCTAAAAGCCTTCAACAATGACAATATTCATTGTAATTTAATAAATCCTTCCAACACACATTGTAAAAAATAGCCTACTGTAAGTTAAGAAATCATTTCAATATGTACATCTTCTGATGTAACAACAATAACATTATAAATGGTAACATAGCTGAACATGGTATTGCACATTTAGCTTTGAGTGTTACTGACCTGAGATGTTTTTATTACATGAATTAAGGTGACTGAGGCTTTTTAACATACAGGGATGCAAACTCATCAGGTATGAAAAAGGTGACAAGGATCCGAGCCCCCGGCTCCCCCACCCCACAGAATAACAGAGGATTTTAGCAGAACAACTAAAGCAGCAGTGTTAATAATAACAGAAACGCCAAAGAGTCACATCTAATAGAAATATATAAAAGCATTTATTTTAAATTGTGTAGCACTCAGTTTATAATTTTGGCAGCACTGTTGAGCATTTTGAAAATGTATTTTCGTGCCTCTGTGCAAGGCTTAAGTCTTTTTATCTTTATAGCCACATGGTGTAAAGCAGGGTTCCCCAATTATATTTACCAAAGGGCCAATTTTTTTCAAGCATGACAAGCTAAGGGCCAAAATGCTATGTGTCACTAAAAGTTGTTTTACACTATGTGCAGATGTTACCTCTATTATAATTGTTGTAGTAGTGGCAGTAGTAATTAAACAAACCCTGTGTTGAGAGTAAAGGAAAAATGCATCCTTGAAACAAAATTAGACCGAAATCAAACATTTATTAACAATAATAATAAATAAATGCTTTAACAAATACAAATGATTTTGCTGTGGTCTGATGGGGCATAACAATAAAACAAAAATAAAAAACAACAGAGTGAACTCTGATCAAATAGTCAGACAGGTCCACATCCAATTCAGCAAACACTGTAACACACACACACACACACACACACACACACACACACACACACACACACACACACACACACACACACACACACACACACACACACACACACACACACACACACACACACACACACACACACACACACACACACACACACACACACACACACACACACACACACACACACTGGGAAAGACAGGAAGACAGAGAGAGAGTTTCAGTTAGTTACTTTTATAATGTCGTACCAAATTCACCACATTATCAGTTTTAACATTTTTAAATATGTGTACCAAATAATATCAGGCTGTAAATAACAAATAGCATTGTTTTTTTTTAACTTTATTTTTAATATATTATTTTAATGTTGTATTCAATTTAACCAGTTTGTGGGCTGTTGTTAAAAGCCCTGCATTATCCAAGGTTTTTTATCTATCATATTAATAATTTGTTTTTAATTACGCTGCGTAGCATTTTATTTAGGAAATGAATGTACATATAAAATATAACTATAAAATGGTTATTTTTGTCTTAATAATTATTATACCACAATAGAATTGACAAATTGCAAAAATAAATTGATGTTGTTCACTCACCAATCAGTGAGAGAAGTGAGAGCGGCGGGATGAGGCAACCTGTCTGATGTTGGGCTTGTATTCTGTTGTGGCAATCCTGAGGCACTGTCCAAGATGTGCACTGGAGAGTCTGTTCCTGTCCTGGCTTTTGATAGCATTCATTGAAGAAAATCCTGATTCGCAGATGTATGTTGAGGGGAACATTGTGAGTAGGAACATAGCAATAGCTCTGGTGTTTTTGAAACGAGCTTGGGGAACCATGTTGATCCAAAAGTCACACACTGGTGCATCCTTGTGTTGAGCTTTCAGCAACTCAGAGCTTCCCATCTCTAAGACCTCCATCTGAAGAGCTCCCTCTTCTATGGAAGGCACCAGCCTTTTGGCCTCTCCAGTCCACTGCCCGTCTGCTGACACAGAGAACGGCTGTCTGAGGAAGAGGAGGATTTCACGTGAGATTTTAGGGGAGCTTTCAAATCGCTCCTTGAAGTTTTCTGCCAGTTTTGACACAAAATCCTTCATTACTGGATCTTCCGGCATTTCATTCTTCTCGCAGTGCTCACGCAGACGTGGAAAGTGCAGCTTCCTCCCATGAATATCTCTCTCCAAAAGGTGCAGCTTTGACCGAAAAGCTTCAACCGCCTCGTACATCTCAGCAACAGTGTGGTTCTTGCCTTGCAGCTGCAGGTTAAGGTGATTTAGATGAGACATGATGTCACACAAAAAATGAACATCTGCTATCACCTTGGTGTCAGTTAAAAAGCTCAAAAACTCATGGGCTTTTTGGCCCTGCAGGCTTGATAAGAACGACACCAGTTCATCACGCAGGTCGCACACCCTCTCCAACACACGGCCCTTGCTCAGCCAGCGAACATCGTTGTGTAGTAAGAGATCCTTGTGTTCAGAGGACATTTCCTCTAGCAACGATCTAAAAAGGCGATGCTGCAGACTAGAGCTCTCACGCACAAAGTTAACCAGTCTCGTCACAGTATCCATCGTTTCTTTCATTTTTCCACACAGTTTTGCGCACAACACTGATTTGTGAATGATGCAGTGAAATGTCAGAAGCGCCGGGTTAACGGCGGAAAGCCTGCTTACCAAGCCTTTGTGCTTTCCAACCATCGACGGAGCCCCGTCGGTTACAACAGAGACGATTTGACTCACATTCAAACCATTCTTTTCGAAGAACTGTGTCAGCTCGTGGAAGATTATTTCCCCGGTTGTGTGCCCGGGCAGAGTAAGCAAACACAGCAGCTCTTCCCGGAATATCTTCCCATCAAAAAATCGTACGAACACAGACAGCTGTTCCATGTCGGTTCGGTCACAGGAGGAGTCTATGGCTAAGGATATAGCCTCTGTTTTCTTCAAATCCGTGAGTAGACTGGAAAAACACTCCTCCGCTAAAACCTCTACTCTTCTGGTTGCCGTGTTAGCCGACAGCGGCACCTGCTTTAATAGCTCTACAACCTTTTTTTGTTGTTTTTCATCATGATTTAAAACTTCATGAGCCATGTCTATCGCACACCGTTTAATTAACTCAGCATCAGCAAACGGCTTCTTGGCTCTAGCAAGCGTCCAAGAGACGTGCAATGAGGCAGCTGTTGCGCTCTCTTGTGCCGATGTTGTTTTCGACATTGTGGAAACAGAGTGCTTGTATGATGCAAGCAAACCTGCTATCTTTTGTGTGCGCTGGTCGGATTTCTCTGGATAGTTAGCATTAAAACTGGCAGCATGAATAGAGGTGAAGTGCCGCTTCAGGTTGTCTGATTTGATTACAGCTACATTCTGCATGCAAATCAAACAAGTCGGTTTAGCATTGACGTGGTCCGGTAAAAAAAACAATACTTCTCAGTCCAGTCAGTTTTGAACTGACGGTTCTCCTGGTCTACCTTCCTCTTCTTTGCGAATTCCATCCTGGGTTTGAGTTATCCACGGCCCGTTAGTGTCATGTTGGTCAATCGCTGGGTTGGGATGACAGGCGGCTAGCTGGCGAGCTATTGTTTATATGTGTTTGCCGCTATTCCAGGTGGTGACGAGTAAGTCAAGCGCGCGAAGCACGTCTTGCATATGCACGCGATAAGGTCATGGGTCAGGTTTACGAGTGTCGACGGAGGTCAAAATAAAGCGAAACCGCGGACATTTTATTTTATGTTTTTATGTTATAACAAGTGAATGCCAGTAGATCAGCGCGGGCCATGCTATTGCCTCTCGCGGGCCGGATCTGGCCCGCGGGCCGCTAATTGGGGTTGGCTGGTGTAAAGTAACTAAGTTCATAAACTCAACAAGTACTATACTTGGGCACAATTTTGAGATACTTGTACTTTATTTAAGTATTTCAATGTTTTGCTACTTTGTTCTTCTACTCCACTACAGTTCAGAGGTACATGGTGTATTTTGACTCCACTACATGTATTTAATACCTTTAGTTACTTCACAGATCTGGATTAATTAATTGAAATATAATCCAGTGTTAAATCAGACTTTAGTTCCACCTGGAGTAAATCCACAAGCGACCCTGCAGTATACAAAGTCATTCAAACTAGCTGCACCTTTACCAGCTTTGAGAACACTTTCATGATCAATCATTATAAAACATATCATATATTCTGAAATGGACCAATCTGCACAATGACTACTTTTACTGTCGTTACTTTCACTATATTTTGATGATAATACTTTTCTACTTTTACTTGAGGAACATTTTGAATGCAGGACTTTTACTGTAACAGAGTATTCCTACACTCTGGGACTATTACTTTTACTCAAGTACAAGATCTACTTTTACTCTAGTACAAGATCTGTGTGCTTCTACTTTTACTCAAGTACAAGATCTGAGTACTTCTACTTTTACTCAAGTACAAGATCTGAGTACTTCTACTTTTACTCAAGTACAATATATATATACTTATACCACCTCTGTTTATAGGCTATGAAAAAAAAAATTAGAAATAGAAGGCTAAAGCTAACGTTAGCAGATAGTGACAATGTATGCTAGCTAGCTAGCTCAACGATTCCTTAAATAATATTGCCTCAGAAAAACTTTGCAGTTCACATCACGCTCTGCCGCTCTGACAGCGAGCTCTGCTCTGAAAACCTGAACGGCCCGTTCTAACAGCTGTTCACCAGCGGTCCAGTCAGTGCCACAGTGACTCTGGACGCACAGTTAATATTAACGAACGCACCCGTAAGTAATGTAGCTGCTGAAGCTAAACCATCATCTCGGAGCAGCAGAGCCTTATTATACATCCATGAGCAGAGCCGACAGGCAGGAAGACTCGAGCACACAGCTCGTACTTCATTATAATATATAAAAAAAGAACACCATGCGTGTCATGATGGCACATAACAGCTCACGGCCGCAGATTACTCCGGGTCCCAGCCCCCCCATACCCCAAAAATATTTGTATCGCAGATCTACATGAATCACACAAACGACTTATTTTGGATTCAAAACGGCCAATTTCGCCGAAAGGTGACAAGTTTGCATCACTGAACATAGACAGAGCACAACTGAAACATAACATCTGAGATGTAACAACATAATACACTTTTCGGGGATGCTTGGAATGTGAGGAGTGAGGGACACGGCTTAGAACGGGCGTGTCGCCTGGCAGGACAGGAGAGTGTGTGCACCAGTCTGCCTTGATCTATGAATTCATGTCTGTGACACTCACTGCTGCCCACAGCTGTTTTATAGAAGGAAATTCCTGCACTTCATGAAAGTGTTTTAACCACACACACCTCTACACACACATGACGGGTGTTATTTTCCCCATAAGGAACAAGTCGCTGCAAATTATCCCGCTTATTACACGGCCACATTCTCAACAAAGTAACGACATGACTCCCAATATTAATTGAAATGCTTTTATGGATTTAGAAAATGTTTTTATTGATTTAAAAAATAGTTGTATGTATTGATTTAAAAAATAGTTGTATGTATTGATTTAAATTGACATGCATCCGCTAAGAAAAATAGTCCGTTGTTACAGTTTTTTAAACAGTCTGAATGAAACGGCAGCTCTCAGCTGTGTATTTACACAACTAATGGCCCATCAACCACAGCTCTCTCCCCCCCTCCCCCCTTGATCTTTCTTCTCTAGCAGCTAAATTAACGGTAAGTTACTCTGAGTGACAAGCTTACAGTTAGACACAACACTGTCATTGCAAGTGACCCTCAGTTAGTTGACTTTTATGTTCAACTGCTAAATTCGTTACTGATAAAAAGGGCTTCTACTGTACCTAATTAACTTAACACAAGAACCACCAGAGGTTTTTGTATAGGCCTACCTAAACCCGTCAAATCCCGCTATTAGAATGCAATTTTTAACAACATAGGGTGCTACATAACACACTTTCAGGAAAAGTCACGGACTGGGAGACTTTAATATTTTTTTGTAAAAAAGTTACATTGCACACACACAACACACATCACACAAATTGACCCGATTGGCGGTTCTAGTGTTAAATAAACTCACTAATTAATGAAACCAGTTCAATACGCATTATTAGGGTCTGAGACCTAGGTCGGCGAAGACCCTATTGAAATCGGTCGCGCAGCGACCGATAAACCTGCGAAACACACACAAAACAGGGAAAACGACCGGCAAAAGCACAGAAAAGGTTCGGAAATCATGACGGGTGATAGGCCGCGTGAGCCCAGTCACGTGGACGAAGCCCACGTGACTGCAACTCGCATGATTGATATCGGTAGGATCAATTTAGTCGCTCGCAACGCCAGCGATAACCATGCAAAACCCACACAAAACAGGGCAAAAGACGGGCAAAAGTGGCCTAAATCATGACAGTAGGTAGCCCACGCCAACCGAGTCACATGGGCGCTCGCGCCATCCTAGGCCGTCCATATACATGATTGATATTGGTCCGATTATTATTATTATTATTATTATTATTCTTCTTCTGATTATTATTTGAATACATTGCGCGCACTTTTGACCCCCGCAACATATGTGAAAACTCACCAAATTTCGCATGCGCATCACAAGTCGTGAAAATAGCGATGTGTACTTGGTACCGGAACTTTGCGTAAAAAATTGCGTAGACCACGCCCACTTCCGTTTTTAACGTTAACTCCCCCTACTTTAACTTTCACGTAAACCAACGAAACTCGCTACGCATATCTAGGGTGCGGAGACGAGCAAAAAAGCCTCTTGGAGGGGTATAAAATAACGTACAGCAAGTCGGCCATTTTGAATTTGGTGTCCTCCGTACGAATTTTGTATCGCGTTCGGGACTTTATCCGAACCACTCGAAATTCGTCAGGTATTATCTCGAGACATGGGCGGCAAATTGTTATCACGCAGTTTTTTGGTTTTTCGCACGGCATGACCGTGATTTGGCGCCAAAGTTCGCGTTCGCTCGATGCTAGGCGGTCCCTTGCCATGGAACACGATGATGTCATAACGCCAACTGAAAAACTCAGAACGCCACCAAACTTCACATGATGGTTAACACTGCAGCCCGGAACAGCTCTAGGTCAAATCTGATGTTACTTAATTTGCCATTACCATGGCAACGGATCCTTCGCCATTAAACACGTTGTTGCTGTAACTCCAATGGACACGCTCCCATCGTCCCCCAATCTTCACTTTTATATCACCTGTCCATGCCTCAACAGCTCTACGTTAAATATGAAATCTCACCATTTGTCGTTTCCATGCCAACGCTTCCCTCACCAAAAAACCTGGTCTTTTTGTAATTCAATGGAAAATCGTCCAAACGGCACCAGACTTCAGACTATCATTAATGGTCCGGCCCTCAACAGCTCTCTCTCAATTAGGGGATGTCAACATATGCCATTTCCATGGCGACAGATCCCTCGCCATAAAATACCATGTTGTTGTAAGTCAATGGAAAATAGTCCAAACGGCACCAGACTTCAGACTATCATTAATGGTCCGGCCCTCAACAGCTCTACGTCAATTATGGGATGCCATCATATGCTGTTTCCATGGCAACGCTTCCTTCGCCATAAAATACCATGTTGTTGTAAGTCAATGGAAAATCGTCCAAACGGCACCAGACTTCAGACTATCATTAATGGTCCGGCCCTCAACAGCTCTATGTCAATTATGGAATGTCCTCATAATCCGTTGCCATGGCGACAGTTCCCTCGCCATGAAACACGGTGTTGTCCTAACTCAATGGACAAGGTCCCATCGTCCCCCAGACTTAACTTTTATATCACCGGTCAATGCCTCAACAGCTCTACGTGAAATCCGAGATCTCACCATATGCCGTTTCCATGGCAACACTTCCCTCGCCAAAAAACCCGGTATTGACGTAACTCAATGGAAAATCATCCAAACGGCACCAGACTTCAGACTATCATTAATGGTCCGGCCCTCAACACCTCACTGTGAAAATAGTCAGTTTTCCTCAAAAGCTGTTGCCATGGCAACGCATCCCTCACCAAAATAACCGATGTTCTGTTAACTCAATGGAAAATCGTCCAAACGGCACCAGACTTCATATGATGGGTGACGGTCAGGCCCTGAACAGCTCTAACTCCATTATGGAGTGTCATCATATGCCGTTGCCATGGCGACAGATCCCTCGCCATGAAACACGGTGTTGTGTTAACTCAATGGAAAATCGTCCAAACGGCACCAGACTTCAGATCACAGTTAATGGTCCGGCCCTCAACACCTCAATGTGACAATAGTGACTTTTCCTCAAAAGCTGTTGCCATGGCAACGCGTCCCTCACCAAAATACCCGATGTTCTGTTAATTCAATGGAAAATCGTCCAAACGGCACCAGACTTCATATGATGGGTGACGGTCAGGCCCTGAACAGCTCTAACTCCATTATGGGGTGTCATCATATGCCGTTGCCATGGCAACGCATCCCTCGCCAAAAAACACAATGTTGTCGTAATTCAATGGAAAATCGTCCAAACGGCAACAGACTTCAGATGATGGCTAATGGTCCGGCCCTCAACACCTCACTGTGAAAATAGTGAGTTTTCCTCAAAAGCTGTTGCCATGGCAACGCATCCCTCGCCAAAATACCCGGTATTGTCATAAGTCCATGGAAAATCGTCCAAACGGCACCAGACTTCAGACTATCATTAATGGTGAGGCCCTCAACAGCTCTATTTCAATTAGGGGATGTCATCATATGCCGTTGCCATGGCAACGCATCCCTCGCCATAAAACACAATGTTCTCTTAATTCCATGGAAAATCGTCCAAACCGCACCACACTTCAGATGACAGTTGATGGTCCGGCCCTCAACACCTGAATATGACAATAGTGAGTTTTCCTCAAAAGCTGTTGCCATGGCAACGCATCCCTCGCCGTTAAGCACGATATTGCTAAAACTCCTGTTTAAATGTTCAAAAAGTGTTCAAATTTCACATGTGTGCTAACGGTCAACCCCTCGAGACATATATGTGTCAGTTTTGAGATTTCGTCAAATGTCGTTGCTATGGTAACTAAATGGTCGCCGTGAAACACGGTTCTCTCATAACTCCAGTTAACTTGCTCCAAACGGCCCAAAACTTCACAGGTTTGATAACGATGCAGCCCTCAACACATCTAGGCGTATTATGGGGTGTCATCAAATTCCGTTGCCATGGCGACAGATCACTCCCCATCAAACACAATGTTTGTGATACTGCTGTAACTCCTGTGTACGTTGTCCGATCGGCCTGAAACTTCCCACGTTTGCCAACGGCCGAGTCCTCGAGACATCTGCCTGACGTCGACGTGCGGACAACAGCCTGCGGAGCGTCGAAGACCCGCTCAACGCTGCTCGCAGCTTTAATTATTATTATTATTATTATTATTCTTCTTCTGATTATTATTTGAATAAATTGCGCGCACTTTTGACCCCCGCAACATATGTGAAAACTCACCAAATTTCGCATGCGCATCATAAGTCGTGAAAATAGCGATGTGTAATTGGTACCGGAACTTTGCGTAAAAAATTGCGTAGACCACGCCCACTTCCGTTTTTAACGTTAACTCCCCCTACTTTAACTTTCACGTAAACCAACGAAACTCGCTACGCATATCTAGGGTGCGGAGACGAGCAAAAAAGCCTCTTGGAGGGGTATAAAATAACGTACAGCAAGTCGGCCATTTTGAATTTGGTGTCCTCCGTACGAATTTTGTATCGCGTTCGGGACTTTATCCGAACCACTCGAAATTCGTCAGGTATTATCTCGAGACATGGGCGGCAAATTGTTATCATGCAGTTTTTTGGTTTTTCGCACGGCATGACCGTGATTTGGCGCCAAAGTTCGCGTTCGCTCGATGCTAGGCGGTCCCTTGCCATGGAACACGATGATGTCATAACGCCAACTGAAAAACTCAGAACGCCACCAAACTTCACATGATGGTTAACACTGCAGCCCGGAACAGCTCTAGGTCAAATCTGATGTTACTTAATTTGCCATTACCATGGCAACGGATCCTTCGCCATTAAACACGTTGTTGCTGTAACTCCAATGGACACGCTCCCATCGTCCCCCAATCTTCACTTTTATATCACCTGTCCATGCCTCAACAGCTCTACGTTAAATATGAAATCTCACCATTTGTCGTTTCCATGCCAACGCTTCCCTCACCAAAAAACCTGGTCTTTTTGTAATTCAATGGAAAATCGTCCAAACGGCACCAGACTTCAGACTATCATTAATGGTCCGGCCCTCAACAGCTCTCTCTCAATTAGGGGATGTCAACATATGCCATTTCCATGGCGACAGATCCCTCGCCATAAAATACCATGTTGTTGTAAGTCAATGGAAAATAGTCCAAACGGCACCAGACTTCAGACTATCATTAATGGTCCGGCCCTCAACAGCTCTACGTCAATTATGGGATGCCATCATATGCTGTTTCCATGGCAACGCTTCCTTCGCCATAAAATACCATGTTGTTGTAAGTCAATGGAAAATCGTCCAAACGGCACCAGACTTCAGACTATCATTAATGGTCCGGCCCTCAACAGCTCTATGTCAATTATGGAATGTCCTCATAATCCGTTGCCATGGCGACAGTTCCCTCGCCATGAAACACGGTGTTGTCCTAACTCAATGGACAATGGTCCAAACTGCACCAGACTTCAGACTATCATTAATGGTCCGGCCCTCAACAGCTCTATGTCAATTATGGAATGTCCTCATATGCTGTTGCCATGGCGACAGTTCCCTCGCCATGAAACACGGTGTTGTCCTAACTCAATGGACAATGGTCCAAACTGCACCAGACTTCAGACTATCATTAATGGTCCGGCCCTCAACAGCTCTATGTCAATTATGGGATGTCCTCATATGCCGTTGCCATGGCAATGCGTCCCCCGCCAATAAACCTGGTGTTGTCGTAACTCCAATGGACAAGGTCCCATCGTCTCCCAGACTTAACTTTTATATCACCGGTCAATGCCTCAACAGCTCTAGGTGAAATCCGAGATCTCACCATATGCCGTTTCCATGGCAACACTTCCCTCGCCAAAAAACCCGGTATTGACGTAACTCAATGGAAAATCATCCAAACGGCACCAGACTTCAGACTATCATTAATGGTCCGGCCCTCAACAGCTCAATGTCAATTATGGGATGTCATCATATGCCGTTTCCATGGCAACGCTTCCTTCGCCATAAAATACCATGTTGTTGTAAGTCAATGGAAAATAGTCCAAACGGCACCAGACTTCATATGCTGGCTAATGGTCCGGCCCTCAACAGCTCTCCGCCAATTATGGGATGTGTTCATATGCCGTTTCGATGGCAACGCGTCCCTCGCCAAAAAACCTGGTGTTGTTGTAATTCAATGGAAAATCCTCCAAACGGCACCAGACTTCAGACTATCATTAATGGTCCGGCCCTCAACAGCTCTATGCCAATTATGGGATGTCATCATATGCCGTTGCCATGGCAACAGATCCCTCGCCAAAAAACCTGGTCTTTTTGTAATTCAATGGAAAATCGTCCAAACGGCACCAGACTTCAGACTATCATTAATGGTCCGGCCCTCAACAGCTCTACGCCAATTATGCGATGTCATCATATGCCGTTTCCATGGCAACGCATCCCTCGCCAAAAAACACAATGTTGTCGTAATTCAATGGAAAATCGTCCAAACGGCACCAGACTTCAGACTATCATTAATGGTCCGGCCCTCAACAGCTCTACGCCAATTATGGGATGTCATCATATGCCGTTTCCATGGCAACGCATCCCTCGCCAAAATACCCGGTATTGTCATAACTCCATGGAAAATCGTCCAAACGGCACCAGACTTCAGACTATCATTAATGGTCAGGCCCTCAACAGCTCTATGTCAATTAGGGGATGTCATCATATGCCGTTGCCATGGCAACGCATCCCTCGCCATAAAACACAATGTTCTCTTAATTCCATGGAAAATCGTCCAAACGGCACCAGACTTCATATGATGGGTGATGGTCAGGCCCTAAACAGCTCTATGCCAATTATGGGATGTCATCATATGCCGTTTCCATGGCAACGCTTCCTTCGCCATAAAATACCATGTTGTTGTAAGTCAATGGAAAATCGTCCAAACGGCACCAGACTTCAGACTATCATTAATGGTCCGGCCCTCAACAGCTCTATGTCAATTATGGAATGTCCTCATATGCCGTTGCCATGGCGACAGTTCCCTCGCCATGAAACACGGTGTTGTCCTAACTCAATGGACAATGGTCCAAACTGCACCAGACTTCAGACTATCATTAATGGTCCGGCCCTCAACAGCTCTATGTCAATTATGGGATGTCCTCATATGCCGTTGCCATGGCAATGCGTCCCCCGCCAATAAACCTGGTGTTGTCGTAACTCCAATGGACAAGGTCCCATCGTCCCCCAGACTTATCTTTTATATCACCGGTCAATGCCTCAACAGCTCTACGTGAAATCCGAGATCTCACCATATGCCGTTTCCATGGCAACACTTCCCTCGCCAAAAAACCCGGTATTGACGTAACTCAATGGAAAATCATCCAAACGGCACCAGACTTCAGACTATCATTAATGGTCCGGCCCTCAACAGCTCTCTGTCAATTATGGGATGTCATCATATGCCGTTTCGATGGCAACACGTCCCTCGCCAAAAAACCTGGTGTTGTTGTAATTCAATGGAAAATCCTCCAAACGGCACCAGACTTCAGACTATCATTAATGGTCCGGCCCTCAACAGCTCTATGTCAATTATGGAATGTCCTCATATGCCGTTGCCATGGCAACGCATCCCTCGCCATAAAACACAATGTTCTCTTAATTCCATGGAAAATCGTCCAAACGGCACCAGACTTTATATGATGGGTGATGGTCAGGCCCTAAACAGCTCTATGCCAATTATGGGATGTCATCATATGCCGTTTCCATGGCAACGCATCCCCCTCCATAAAACCCAATGTTGTCTTAACTCAATGGAAAATGGTCCAAACGGCACCAGACTTCAGATCACAGTTAATGGTCCGGCCCTCAACACCTCAATGTGACAATAGTGAGTTTTCCTCAAAAGCTGTTGCCATGGCAACGCATCCCTCACCAAAATACCCGATGTTCTGTTAACTCAATGGAAAATCGTCCAAACGGCACCAGACTTCATATGATGGGTGACGGTCAGGCCCTGAGCAGCTCTAACTCCATTATGGGGTGTCATCATATGCCGTTGCCATGGCGACAGATCCCTCGCCATAAAATACCATGTTGTTGTAAGTCAATGGAAAATAGTCCAAACGGCACCAGACTTCAGACTATCATTAATGGTCCGGCCTTCAACAGCTCTACGTCAATTATGGGATGCCATCATATGCCGTTTCCATGGCAACGCTTCCTTCACCATAAAATACCATGTTGTTGTAAGTCAATGGAAAATCGTCCAAACGGCACCAGACTTCAGACTATCATTAATGGTCCGGCCCTCAACAGCTCTATGTCAATTATGGAATGTCCTCATATGCCGTTGCCATGGCGACAGTTCCCTCGCCATGAAACACGGTGTTGTCCTAACTCAATGGACAATGGTCCAAACTGCACCAGACTTCAGACTATCATTAATGGTCCGGCCCTCAACAGCTCTATGTCAATTATGGGATGTCCTCATATGCCGTTGCCATGGCAATGCGTCCCCCGCCAATAAACCTGGTGTTGTCGTAACTCCAATGGACAAGGTCCCATCGTCCCCCAGACTTAACTTTTATATCACCGGTCAATGCCTCAACAGCTCTACGTGAAATCCGAGATCTCACCATATGCCGTTTCCATGGCAACACTTCCCTCGCCAAAAAACCCGGTATTGACGTAACTCAATGGAAAATCATCCAAACGGCACCAGACTTCAGACTATCATTAATGGTCCGGCCCTCAACAGCTCTATGTCAATTATGGGATGTCATCATATGCCGTTTCCATGGCAACGCTTCCTTCGCCATAAAATACCATGTTGTTGTAAGTCAATGGAAAATAGTCCAAACGGCACCAGACTTCATATGATGGCTAATGGTCCGGCCCTCAACAGCTCTCCGCCAATTATGGGATGTCATCATATGCCGTTTCGATGGCAACGCGTCCCTCGCCAAAAAACCTGGTGTTGTTGTAATTCAATGGAAAATCCTCCAACCGGCACCAGACTTCAGACTATCATTAATGGTCCGGCCCTCAACAGCTCTATGACAATTATGGGATGTCATCATATGCCGTTGCCATGGCAACAGATCCCTCGCCAAAAAACCTGGTCTTTTTGTAATTCAATGGAAAATCGTCCAAACGGCACCAGACTTCAGACTATCATTAATGGTCCGGCCCTCAACAGCTCTCTCTCAATTAGGGGATGTCAACATATGCCGTTTCCATGGCAACCCATCCTTCGCCAAAAAATACGATGTTGTTGTAAGTCAATGGAAAATCGTCCAAACAGCACCAAACTTCAGACTATCATTAATGGTCCGGCCCTCAACAGCTCTACGTCAATTATGGGATGTCATCATATGCCGTTTCCATGGCAACGCTTCCTTCGCCATAAAATACCATGTTGTTGTAAGTCAATGGAAAATCGTCCAAACGGCACCAGACTTCAGACTATCATTAATGGTCCGGCCCTCAACAGCTCTATGTCAATTATGGAATGTCCTCATATGCCGTTGCCATGGCAACGCATCCCTCGCCATAAAACACAATGTTCTCTTAATTCCATGGAAAATCGTCCAAACGGCACCAGACTTCATATGATGGGTGATGGTCAGGCCCTAAACAGCTCTATGCCAATTATGGGATGTCATCATTTGCCGTTTCCATGGCAACGCATCCCCCTCCATAAAACCCAATGTTGTCTTAACTCAATGGAAAATGGTCCAAACGGCACCAGACTTCAGATCACAGTTAATGGTCCGGCCCTCAACACCTCAATGTGACAATAGTGAGTTTTCCTCAAAAGCTGTTGCCATGGCAACGCATCCCTCACCAAAATACCCGATGTTCTGTTAACTCAATGGAAAATCGTCCAAACGGCACCAGACTTCATATGATGGGTGACGGTCAGGCCCTGAGCAGCTCTAACTCCATTATGGGGTGTCATCATATGCCGTTGCCATGGCGACAGATCCCTCGCCATAAAATACCATGTTGTTGTAAGTCAATGGAAAATAGTCCAAACGGCACCAGACTTCAGACTATCATTAATGGTCCGGCCTTCAACAGCTCTACGTCAATTATGGGATGCCATCATATGCCGTTTCCATGGCAACGCTTCCTTCACCATAAAATACCATGTTGTTGTAAGTCAATGGAAAATCGTCCAAACGGCACCAGACTTCAGACTATCATTAATGGTCCGGCCCTCAACAGCTCTATGTCAATTATGGAATGTCCTCATATGCCGTTGCCATGGCGACAGTTCCCTCGCCATGAAACACGGTGTTGTCCTAACTCAATGGACAATGGTCCAAACTGCACCAGACTTCAGACTATCATTAATGGTCCGGCCCTCAACAGCTCTATGTCAATTATGGGATGTCCTCATATGCCGTTGCCATGGCAATGCGTCCCCCGCCAATAAACCTGGTGTTGTCGTAACTCCAATGGACAAGGTCCCATCGTCCCCCAGACTTAACTTTTATATCACCGGTCAATGCCTCAACAGCTCTACGTGAAATCCGAGATCTCACCATATGCCGTTTCCATGGCAACACTTCCCTCGCCAAAAAACCCGGTATTGACGTAACTCAATGGAAAATCATCCAAACGGCACCAGACTTCAGACTATCATTAATGGTCCGGCCCTCAACAGCTCTATGTCAATTATGGGATGTCATCATATGCCGTTTCCATGGCAACGCTTCCTTCGCCATAAAATACCATGTTGTTGTAAGTCAATGGAAAATAGTCCAAACGGCACCAGACTTCATATGATGGCTAATGGTCCGGCCCTCAACAGCTCTCCGCCAATTATGGGATGTCATCATATGCCGTTTCGATGGCAACGCGTCCCTCGCCAAAAAACCTGGTGTTGTTGTAATTCAATGGAAAATCCTCCAACCGGCACCAGACTTCAGACTATCATTAATGGTCCGGCCCTCAACAGCTCTATGACAATTATGGGATGTCATCATATGCCGTTGCCATGGCAACAGATCCCTCGCCAAAAAACCTGGTCTTTTTGTAATTCAATGGAAAATCGTCCAAACGGCACCAGACTTCAGACTATCATTAATGGTCCGGCCCTCAACAGCTCTCTCTCAATTAGGGGATGTCAACATATGCCGTTTCCATGGCAACCCATCCTTCGCCAAAAAATACGATGTTGTTGTAAGTCAATGGAAAATCGTCCAAACAGCACCAAACTTCAGACTATCATTAATGGTCCGGCCCTCAACAGCTCTACGTCAATTATGGGATGTCATCATATGCCGTTTCCATGGCAACGCTTCCTTCGCCATAAAATACCATGTTGTTGTAAGTCAATGGAAAATCGTCCAAACGGCACCAGACTTCAGACTATCATTAATGGTCCGGCCCTCAACAGCTCTATGTCAATTATGGAATGTCCTCATATGCCGTTGCCATGGCGACAGTTCCCTCGCCATGAAACACGGTGTTGTCCTAACTCAATGGACAATGGTCCAAACTGCACCAGACTTCAGACTATCATTAATGGTCCGGCCCTCAACAGCTCTATGTCAATTATGGGATGTCCTCATATGCCGTTGCCATGGCAATGCGTCCCCCGCCAATAAACCTGGTGTTGTCGTAACTCCAATGGACAAGGTCCCATCGTCCCCCAGACTTAACTTTTATATCACCGGTCAATGCCTCAACAGCTCTACGTGAAATCCGAGATCTCACCATATGCCGTTTCCATGGCAACACTTCCCTCGCCAAAAAACCCGGTATTGACGTAACTCAATGGAAAATCATCCAAACGGCACCAGACTTCAGACTATCATTAATGGTCCGGCCCTCAACAGCTCTATGTCAATTATGGGATGTCATCATATGCCGTTTCCATGGCAACGCTTCCTTCGCCATAAAATACCATGTTGTTGTAAGTCAATGGAAAATAGTCCAAACGGCACCAGACTTCATATGATGGCTAATGGTCCGGCCCTCAACAGCTCTCCGCCAATTATGGGATGTCATCATATGCCGTTTCGATGGCAACGCGTCCCTCGCCAAAAAACCTGGTGTTGTTGTAATTCAATGGAAAATCCTCCAACCGGCACCAGACTTCAGACTATCATTAATGGTCCGGCCCTCAACAGCTCTATGACAATTATGGGATGTCATCATATGCCGTTGCCATGGCAACAGATCCCTCGCCAAAAAACCTGGTCTTTTTGTAATTCAATGGAAAATCGTCCAAACGGCACCAGACTTCAGACTATCATTAATGGTCCGGCCCTCAACAGCTCTCTCTCAATTAGGGGATGTCAACATATGCCGTTTCCATGGCAACCCATCCTTCGCCAAAAAATACGATGTTGTTGTAAGTCAATGGAAAATCGTCCAAACAGCACCAAACTTCAGACTATCATTAATGGTCCGGCCCTCAACAGCTCTACGTCAATTATGGGATGTCATCATATGCCGTTTCCATGGCAACGCTTCCTTCGCCATAAAATACCATGTTGTTGTAAGTCAATGGAAAATCGTCCAAACGGCACCAGACTTCAGACTATCATTAATGGTCCGGCCCTCAACAGCTCTATGTCAATTATGGAATGTCCTCATATGCCGTTGCCATGGCGACAGTTCCCTCGCCATGAAACACGGTGTTGTCCTAACTCAATGGACAATGGTCCAAACTGCACCAGACTTCAGACTATCATTAATGGTCCGGCCCTCAACAGCTCTATGTCAATTATGGGATGTCCTCATATGCCGTTGCCATGGCAATGCGTCCCCCGCCAATAAACCTGGTGTTGTCGTAACTCCAATGGACAAGGTCCCATCGTCCCCCAGACTTAACTTTTATATCACCGGTCAATGCCTCAACAGCTCTACGTGAAATCCGAGATCTCACCATATGCCGTTTCCATGGCAACACTTCCCTCGCCAAAAAACCCGGTATTGACGTAACTCAATGGAAAATCATCCAAACGGCACCAGACTTCAGACTATCATTAATGGTCCGGCCCTCAACAGCTCTATGTCAATTATGGGATGTCATCATATGCCGTTTCCATGGCAACGCTTCCTTCGCCATAAAATACCATGTTGTTGTAAGTCAATGGAAAATAGTCCAAACGGCACCAGACTTCATATGATGGCTAATGGTCCGGCCCTCAACAGCTCTCCGCCAATTATGGGATGTCATCATATGCCGTTTCGATGGCAACGCGTCCCTCGCCAAAAAACCTGGTGTTGTTGTAATTCAATGGAAAATCCTCCAAACGGCACCAGACTTCAGACTATCATTAATGGTCCGGCCCTCAACAGCTCTATGTCAATTATGGAATGTCCTCATATGCCGTTGCCATGGCGACAGTTCCCTCGCCATGAAACACGGTGTTGTCCTAACTCAATGGACAATGGTCCAAACTGCACCAGACTTCAGACTATCATTAATGGTCCGGCCCTCAACAGCTCTATGTCAATTATGGGATGTCCTCATATGCCGTTGCCATGGCAATGCGTCCCCCGCCAATAAACCTGGTGTTGTCGTAACTCCAATGGACAAGGTCCCATCGTCCCCCAGACTTAACTTTTATATCACCGGTCAATGCCTCAACAGCTCTACGTGAAATCCGAGATCTCACCATATGCCGTTTCCATGGCAACACTTCCCTCGCCAAAAAACCCGGTATTGACATAACTCAATGGAAAATCGTCCAAACGGCACCAGACTTCAGACTATCATTAATGGTCCGGCCCTCAACAGCTCTATGTCAATTATGGGATGTCATCATATGCCGTTTCCATGGCAACGCTTCCTTCGCCATAAAATACCATGTTGTTGTAAGTCAATGGAAAATAGTCCAAACGGCACCAGACTTCATATGATGGCTAATGGTCCGGCCCTCAACAGCTCTCCGCCAATTATGGGATGTGTTCATATGCCGTTTCGATGGCAACGCGTCCCTCGCCAAAAAACCTGGTGTTGTTGTAATTCAATGGAAAATCCTCCAAACGGCACGAGACTTAAGACTATCATTAATGGTCCGGCCCTCAACAGCTCTATGACAATTATGGGATGTCATCATATGCCGTTGCCATGGCAACAGATCCCTTGCCAAAAAACCTGGTCTTTTTGTAATTCAATGGAAAATCGTCCAAACGGCACCAGACTTCAGACTATCATTAATGGTCCGGCCCTCAACAGCTCTCTCTCAATTAGGGGATGTCAACATATGCCGTTTCCATGGCAACCCATCCTTCGCCAAAAAATACGATGTTGTTGTAAGTCAATGGAAAATCGTCCAAACAGCACCAAACTTCAGACTATCATGAATGGTCCGGCCCTCAACAGCTCTACGTCAATTATGGGATGTCATCATATGCCGTTTCCATGTCAACGCTTCCTTCGCCATAAAATACCATGTTGTTGTAAGTCAATGGAAAATCGTCCAAACGGCACCAGACTTCAGACTATCATTAATGGTCCGGCCCTCAACAGCTCTATGTCAATTATGGAATGTCCTCATATGCCGTTGCCATGGCGACAGTTCCCTCGCCATGAAACACGGTGTTGTCCTAACTCAATGGACAATGGTCCAAACTGCACCAGACTTCAGACTATCATTAATGGTCCGGCCCTCAACAGCTCTATGTCAATTATGGGATGTCCTCATATGCCGTTGCCATGGCAATGCGTCCCCCGCCAATAAACCTGGTGTTGTCGTAACTCCAATGGACAAGGTCCCATCGTCTCCCAGACTTAACTTTTATATCACCGGTCAATGCCTCAACAGCTCTAGGTGAAATCCGAGATCTCACCATATGCCGTTTCCATGGCAACACTTCCCTCGCCAAAAAACCCGGTATTGACGTAACTCAATGGAAAATCATCCAAACGGCACCAGACTTCAGACTATCATTAATGGTCCGGCCCTCAACAGCTCAATGTCAATTATGGGATGTCATCATATGCCGTTTCCATGGCAACGCTTCCTTCGCCATAAAATACCATGTTGTTGTAAGTCAATGGAAAATAGTCCAAACGGCACCAGACTTCATATGCTGGCTAATGGTCCGGCCCTCAACAGCTCTCCGCCAATTATTGGATGTGTTCATATGCCGTTTCGATGGCAACGCGTCCCTCGCCAAAAAAACTGGTGTTGTTGTAATTCAATGGAAAATCCTCCAAACGGCACCAGACTTCAGACTATCATTAATGGTCCGGCCCTCAACAGCTCTATGCCAATTATGGGATGTCATCATATGCCGTTGCCATGGCAACAGATCCCTCGCCAAAAAACCTGGTCTTTTTGTAATTCAATGGAAAATCGTCCAAACGGCACCAGACTTCAGACTATCATTAATGGTCCAGCCCTCAACAGCTCTACGCCAATTATGCGATGTCATCATATGCCGTTTCCATGGCAACGCATCCCTCGCCAAAAAACACAATGTTGTCGTAATTCAATGGAAAATCGTCCAAACGGCACCAGACTTCAGATCACAGTTAATGGTCCGGCCCTCAACACCTCACTGTGAAAATAGTGAGTTTTCCTCAAAAGCTGTTGCCATGGCAACGCATCCCTCGCCAAAATACCCGGTATTGTCATAACTCCATGGAAAATCGTCCAAACGGCACCAGACTTCAGACTATCATTAATGGTCAGGCCCTCAACAGCTCTATGTCAATTAGGGGATGTCATCATATGCCGTTGCCATGGCAACGCATCCCTCGCCATAAAACACAATGTTCTCTTAATTCCATGGAAAATCGTCCAAACGGCACCAGACTTCATATGATGGGTGATGGTCAGGCCCTAAACAGCTCTATGCCAATTATGGGATGTCATCATATGCCGTTTCCATGGCAACGCTTCCTTCGCCATAAAATTCCATGTTGTTGTAAGTCAATGGAAAATCGTCCAAACGGCACCAGACTTCAGACTATCATTAATGGTCCGGCCCTCAACAGCTCTCTCTCAATTAGGGGATGTCAACATATGCCGTTTCCATGGCAACCCATCCTTCGCCAAAAAATACGATGTTGTTGTAAGTCAATGGAAAATCGTCCAAACAGCACCAAACTTCAGACTATCATTAATGGTCCGGCCCTCAACAGCTCTACGTCAATTATGGGATGTCATCACATGCCGTTTCCATGGCAACGCTTCCTTCGCCATAAAATACCATGTTGTTGTAAGTCAATGGAAAATCGTCCAAACGGCACCAGACTTCAGACTATCATTAATGGTCCGGCCCTCAACAGCTCTATGTCAATTATGGAATGTCCTCATATGCCGTTGCCATGGCGACAGTTCCCTCGCCATGAAACACGGTGTTGTCCTAACTCAATGGACAATGGTCCAAACTGCACCAGACTTCAAACTATCATTAATGGTCCGGCCCTCAACAGCTCTATGTCAATTATGGGATGTCCTCATATGCCGTTGCCATGGCAATGCGTCCCCCGCCAATAAACCTGGTGTTGTCGTAACTCCAATGGACAAGGTCCCATCGTCCCCCAGACTTAACTTTTATATCACCGGTCAATGCCTCAACAGCTCTACGTGAAATCCGAGATCTCACCATATGC
The DNA here is from genome assembly GCF_949606895.1 of Notothenia rossii. Lineage (NCBI taxonomy): Eukaryota > Metazoa > Chordata > Actinopteri > Perciformes > Nototheniidae > Notothenia > Notothenia rossii. Next base: position 49,269,455 of record NC_136902.1, read on the forward strand.
CGTTTCCATGGCAACACTTCCCTCGCCAAAAAACCCGGTATTGACGTAACTCAATGGAAAATCATCCAAACGGCACCAGACTTCAGACTATCATTAATGGTCCGGCCCTCAACAGCTCCCTCTCAATTAGGGGATGTCAACATATGCCGTTTCCATGGCAACCCATCCTTCGCCAAAAAATACGATGTTGTTGTAAGTCAATGGAAAATCGTCCAAACAGCACCAAACTTCAGACTATCATTAATGGTCCGGCCCTCAACAGCTCTACGTCAATTATGGGATGTCATCATATGCCGTTTCCATGGCAACGCTTCCTTCGCCATAAAATACCATGTTGTTGTAAGTCAATGGAAAATAGTCCAAACGGCACCAGACTTCATATGCTGGCTAATGGTCCGGCCCTCAACAGCTCTCCGCCAATTATGGGATGTGTTCATATGCCGTTTCGATGGCAACGCGTCCCTCGCCAAAAAACCTGGTGTTGTTGTAATTCAATGGAAAATCCTCCAAACGGCACCAGACTTCAGACTATCATTAATGGTCCGGCCCTCAACAGCTCTATGCCAATTATGGGATGTCATCATATGCCGTTGCCATGGCAACAGATCCCTCGCCAAAAAACCTGGTCTTTTTGTAATTCAATGGAAAATCGTCCAAACGGCACCAGACTTCAGACTATCATTAATGGTCCGGCCCTCAACAGCTCTACCCCAATTATGCGATGTCATCATATGCCGTTTCCATGGCAACGCATCCCTCGCCAAAAAACACAATGTTGTCGTAATTCAATGGAAAATCGTCCAAACGGCACCAGACTTCAGATCACAGTTAATGGTCCGGCCCTCAACACCTCACTGTGAAAATAGTGAGTTTTCCTCAAAAGCTGTTGCCATGGCAACGCATCCCTCGCCAAAATACCCGGTATTGTCATAACTCCATGGAAAATCGTCCAAACGGCACCAGACTTCAGACTATCATTAATGGTCAGGCCCTCAACAGCTCTATGTCAATTAGGGGATGTCATCATATGCCGTTGCCATGGCAACGCATCCCTCGTCATAAAACACAATGTTCTCTTAATTCCATGGAAAATCGTCCAAACGGCACCAGACTTCATATGATGGGTGATGGTCAGGCCCTAAACAGCTCTATGCCAATTATGGGATGTCATCATATGCCGTTTCCATGGCAACGCTTCCTTCGCCATAAAATTCCATGTTGTTGTAAGTCAATGGAAAATCGTCCAAACGGCACCAGACTTCAGACTATCATTAATGGTCCGGCCCTCAACAGCTCTATGTCAATTATGGAATGTCCTCATATGCCGTTGCCATGGCGACAGTTCCCTCGCCATGAAACACGGTGTTGTCCTAACTCAATGGACAATGGTCCAAACTGCACCAGACTTCAGACTATCATTAATGGTCCGGCCCTCAACAGCTCTATGTCAATTATGGGATGTCCTCATATGCCGTTGCCATGGCAATGCGTCCCCCGCCAATAAACCTGGTGTTGTCGTAACTCCAATGGACAAGGTCCCATCGTCCCCCAGACTTAACTTTTATATCACCGGTCAATGCCTCAACAGCTCTACGTGAAATCCGAGATCTCACCATATGCCGTTTCCATGGCAACACTTCCCTCGCCAAAAAACCCGGTATTGACGTAACTCAATGGAAAATCATCCAAACGGCACCAGACTTCAGACTATCATTAATGGTCCGGCCCTCAACAGCTCTATGTCAATTATGGGATGTCATCATATGCCGTTTCCATGGCAACGCTTCCTTCGCCATAAAATACCATGTTGTTGTAAGTCAATGGAAAATAGTCCAAACGGCACCAGACTTCATATGATGGCTAATGGTCCGGCCCTCAACAGCTCTCCGCCAATTATGGGATGTCATCATATGCCGTTTCGATGGCAACGCGTCCCTCGCCAAAAAACCTGGTGTTGTTGTAATTCAATGGAAAATCCTCCAAACGGCACCAGACTTCAGACTATCATTAATGGTCCGGCCCTCAACAGCTCTATGTCAATTATGGAATGTCCTCATATGCCGTTGCCATGGCGACAGTTCCCTCGCCATGAAACACGGTGTTGTCCTAACTCAATGGACAATGGTCCAAACTGCACCAGACTTCAGACTATCATTAATGGTCCGGCCCTCAACAGCTCTATGTCAATTATGGGATGTCCTCATATGCCGTTGCCATGGCAATGCGTCCCCCGCCAATAAACCTGGTGTTGTCGTAACTCCAATGGACAAGGTCCCATCGTCTCCCAGACTTAACTTTTATATCACCGGTCAATGCCTCAACAGCTCTAGGTGAAATCCGAGATCTCACCATATGCCGTTTCCATGGCAACACTTCCCTCGCCAAAAAACCCGGTATTGACGTAACTCAATGGAAAATCATCCAAACGGCACCAGACTTCAGACTATCATTAATGGTCCGGCCCTCAACAGCTCAATGTCAATTATGGGATGTCATCATATGCCGTTTCCATGGCAACGCTTCCTTCGCCATAAAATACCATGTTGTTGTAAGTCAATGGAAAATAGTCCAAACGGCACCAGACTTCATATGCTGGCTAATGGTCCGGCCCTCAACAGCTCTCCGCCAATTATGGGATGTGTTCATATGCCGTTTCGATGGCAACGCGTCCCTCGCCAAAAAACCTGGTGTTGTTGTAATTCAATGGAAAATCCTCCAAACGGCACCAGACTTCAGACTATCATTAATGGTCCGGCCCTCAACAGCTCTATGCCAATTATGGGATGTCATCATATGCCGTTGCCATGGCAACAGATCCCTCGCCAAAAAACCTGGTCTTTTTGTAATTCAATGGAAAATCGTCCAAACGGCACCAGACTTCAGACTATCATTAATGGTCCGGCCCTCAACAGCTCTACGCCAATTATGCGATGTCATCATATGCCGTTTCCATGGCAACGCATCCCTCGCCAAAAAACACAATGTTGTCGTAATTCAATGGAAAATCGTCCAAACGGCACCAGACTTCAGATCACAGTTAATGGTCCGGCCCTCAACACCTCACTGTGAAAATAGTGAGTTTTCCTCAAAAGCTGTTGCCATGGCAACGCATCCCTCGCCAAAATACCCGGTATTGTCATAACTCCATGGAAAATCGTCCAAACGGCACCAGACTTCAGACTATCATTAATGGTCAGGCCCTCAACAGCTCTATGTCAATTAGGGGATGTCATCATATGCCGTTGCCATGGCAACGCGTCCCTCGTCATAAAACACAATGTTCTCTTAATTCCATGGAAAATCGTCCAAACGGCACCAGACTTCATATGATGGGTGATGGTCAGGCCCTTAACAGCTCTATGGCAATTATGGGATGTCATCATATGCCGTTTCCATGGCAACGCTTCCTTCGCCATAAAATTCCATGTTGTTGTAAGTCAATGGAAAATCGTCCAAACGGCACCAGACTTCAGACTATCATTAATGGTCCGGCCCTCAACAGCTCTATGTCAATTATGGAATGTCCTCATATGCCGTTGCCATGGCGACAGTTCCCTCGCCATGAAACACGGTGTTGTCCTAACTCAATGGACAATGGTCCAAACTGCACCAGACTTCAGACTATCATTAATGGTCCGGCCCTCAACAGCTCTATGTCAATTATGGGATGTCCTCATATGCCGTTGCCATGGCAATGCGTCCCCCGCCAATAAACCTGGTGTTGTCGTAACTCCAATGGACAAGGTCCCATCGTCCCCCAGACTTAACTTTTATATCACCGGTCAATGCCTCAACAGCTCTACGTGAAATCCGAGATCTCACCATATGCCGTTTCCATGGCAACACTTCCCTCGCCAAAAAACCCGGTATTGACGTAACTCAATGGAAAATCATCCAAACGGCACCAGACTTCAGACTATCATTAATGGTCCGGCCCTCAACAGCTCTATGTCAATTATGGGATGTCATCATATGCCGTTTCCATGGCAACGCTTCCTTCGCCATAAAATACCATGTTGTTGTAAGTCAATGGAAAATAGTCCAAACGGCACCAGACTTCATATGATGGCTAATGGTCCGGCCCTCAACAGCTCTCCGCCAATTATGGGATGTCATCATATGCCGTTTCGATGGCAACGCGTCCCTCGCCAAAAAACCTGGTGTTGTTGTAATTCAATGGAAAATCCTCCAAACGGCACCAGACTTCAGACTATCATTAATGGTCCGGCCCTCAACAGCTCTATGTCAATTATGGAATGTCCTCATATGCCGTTGCCATGGCGACAGTTCCCTCGCCATGAAACACGGTGTTGTCCTAACTCAATGGACAATGGTCCAAACTGCACCAGACTTCAGACTATCATTAATGGTCCGGCCCTCAACAGCTCTATGTCAATTATGGGATGTCCTCATATGCCGTTGCCATGGCAATGCGTCCCCCGCCAATAAACCTGGTGTTGTCGTAACTCCAATGGACAAGGTCCCATCGTCTCCCAGACTTAACTTTTATATCACCGGTCAATGCCTCAACAGCTCTAGGTGAAATCCGAGATCTCACCATATGCCGTTTCCATGGCAACACTTCCCTCGCCAAAAAACCCGGTATTGACGTAACTCAATGGAAAATCATCCAAACGGCACCAGACTTCAGACTATCATTAATGGTCCGGCCCTCAACAGCTCAATGTCAATTATGGGATGTCATCATATGCCGTTTCCATGGCAACGCTTCCTTCGCCATAAAATACCATGTTGTTGTAAGTCAATGGAAAATAGTCCAAACGGCACCAGACTTCATATGCTGGCTAATGGTCCGGCCCTCAACAGCTCTCCGCCAATTATGGGATGTGTTCATATGCCGTTTCGATGGCAACGCGTCCCTCGCCAAAAAACCTGGTGTTGTTGTAATTCAATGGAAAATCCTCCAAACGGCACCAGACTTCAGACTATCATTAATGGTCCGGCCCTCAACAGCTCTATGCCAATTATGGGATGTCATCATATGCCGTTGCCATGGCAACAGATCCCTCGCCAAAAAACCTGGTCTTTTTGTAATTCAATGGAAAATCGTCCAAACGGCACCAGACTTCAGACTATCATTAATGGTCCGGCCCTCAACAGCTCTACGCCAATTATGCGATGTCATCATATGCCGTTTCCATGGCAACGCATCCCTCGCCAAAAAACACAATGTTGTCGTAATTCAATGGAAAATCGTCCAAACGGCACCAGACTTCAGATCACAGTTAATGGTCCGGCCCTCAACACCTCACTGTGAAAATAGTGAGTTTTCCTCAAAAGCTGTTGCCATGGCAACGCATCCCTCGCCAAAATACCCGGTATTGTCATAACTCCATGGAAAATCGTCCAAACGGCACCAGACTTCAGACTATCATTAATGGTCAGGCCCTCAACAGCTCTATGTCAATTAGGGGATGTCATCATATGCCGTTGCCATGGCAACGCATCCCTCGTCATAAAACACAATGTTCTCTTAATTCCATGGAAAATCGTCCAAACGGCACCAGACTTCATATGATGGGTGATGGTCAGGCCCTAAACAGCTCTATGCCAATTATGGGATGTCATCATATGCCGTTTCCATGGCAACGCTTCCTTCGCCATAAAATTCCATGTTGTTGTAAGTCAATGGAAAATCGTCCAAACGGCACCAGACTTCAGACTATCATTAATGGTCCGGCCCTCAACAGCTCTATGTCAATTATGGGATGTCCTCATATGCCGTTGCCATGGCAATGCGTCCCCCGCCAATAAACCTGGTGTTGTCGTAACTCCAATGGACAAGGTCCCATCGTCCCCCAGACTTATCTTTTATATCACCGGTCAATGCCTCAACAGCTCTACGTGAAATCCGAGATCTCACCATATGCCGTTTCCATGGCAACACTTCCCTCGCCAAAAAACCCGGTATTGACGTAACTCAATGGAAAATCATCCAAACGGCACCAGACTTCAGACTATCATTAATGGTCCGGCCCTCAACAGCTCTATGTCAATTATGGGATGTCATCATATGCCGTTTCCATGGCAACGCTTCCTTCGCCATAAAATACCATGTTGTTGTAAGTCAATGGAAAATAGTCCAAACGGCACCAGACTTCATATGATGGCTAATGGTCCGGCCCTCAACAGCTCTCCGCCAATTATGGGATGTCATCATATGCCGTTTCGATGGCAACACGTCCCTCGCCAAAAAACCTGGTGTTGTTGTAATTCAATGGAAAATCCTCCAAACGGCACCAGACTTCAGACTATCATTAATGGTCCGGCCCTCAACAGCTCTATGTCAATTATGGAATGTCCTCATATGCCGTTGCCATGGCAACGCATCCCTCGCCATAAAACACAATGTTCTCTTAATTCCATGGAAAATCGTCCAAACGGCACCAGACTTCATATGATGGGTGATGGTCAGGCCCTAAACAGCTCTATGCCAATTATGGGATGTCATCATTTGCCGTTTCCATGGCAACGCATCCCCCTCCATAAAACCCAATGTTGTCTTAACTCAATGGAAAATGGTCCAAACGGCACCAGACTTCAGATCACAGTTAATGGTCCGGCCCTCAACACCTCAATGTGACAATAGTGAGTTTTCCTCAAAAGCTGTTGCCATGGCAACGCATCCCTCACCAAAATACCCGATGTTCTGTTAACTCAATGGAAAATCGTCCAAACGGCACCAGACTTCATATGATGGGTGACGGTCAGGCCCTGAGCAGCTCTAACTCCATTATGGGGTGTCATCATATGCCGTTGCCATGGCGACAGATCCCTCGCCATAAAATACCATGTTGTTGTAAGTCAATGGAAAATAGTCTAAACGGCACCAGACTTCAGACTATCATTAATGGTCCGGCCTTCAACAGCTCTACGTCAATTATGGGATGCCATCATATGCCGTTTCCATGGCAACGCTTCCTTCACCATAAAATACCATGTTGTTGTAAGTCAATGGAAAATCGTCCAAACGGCACCAGACTTCAGACTATCATTAATGGTCCGGCCCTCAACAGCTCTATGTCAATTATGGAATGTCCTCATATGCCGTTGCCATGGCGACAGTTCCCTCGCCATGAAACACGGTGTTGTCCTAACTCAATGGACAATGGTCCAAACTGCACCAGACTTCAGACTATCATTAATGGTCCGGCCCTCAACAGCTCTATGTCAATTATGGGATGTCCTCATATGCCGTTGCCATGGCAATGCGTCCCCCGCCAATAAACCTGGTGTTGTCGTAACTCCAATGGACAAGGTCCCATCGTCCCCCAGACTTAACTTTTATATCACCGGTCAATGCCTCAACAGCTCTACGTGAAATCCGAGATCTCACCATATGCCGTTTCCATGGCAACACTTCCCTCGCCAAAAAACCCGGTATTGACGTAACTCAATGGAAAATCATCCAAACGGCACCAGACTTCAGACTATCATTAATGGTCCGGCCCTCAACAGCTCTATGTCAATTATGGGATGTCATCATATGCCGTTTCCATGGCAACGCTTCCTTCGCCATAAAATACCATGTTGTTGTAAGTCAATGGAAAATAGTCCAAACGGCACCAGACTTCATATGATGGCTAATGGTCCGGCCCTCAACAGCTCTCCGCCAATTATGGGATGTCATCATATGCCGTTTCGATGGCAACGCGTCCCTCGCCAAAAAACCTGGTGTTGTTGTAATTCAATGGAAAATCCTCCAACCGGCACCAGACTTCAGACTATCATTAATGGTCCGGCCCTCAACAGCTCTATGCCAATTATGGGATGTCATCATATGCCGTTGCCATGGCAACAGATCCCTCGCCAAAAAACCTGGTCTTTTTGTAATTCAATGGAAAATCGTCCAAACGGCACCAGACTTCAGACTATCATTAATGGTCCGGCCCTCAACAGCTCTCTCTCAATTAGGGGAGGTCAACATATGCCGTTTCCATGGCAACCCATCCTTCGCCAAAAAATACGATGTTGTTGTAAGTCAATGGAAAATCGTCCAAACAGCACCAAACTTCAGACTATCATTAATGGTCCGGCCCTCAACAGCTCTACGTCAATTATGGGATGTCATCATATGCCGTTTCCATGGCAACGCTTCCTTCGCCATAAAATACCATGTTGTTGTAAGTCAATGGAAAATCGTCCAAACGGCACCAGACTTCAGACTATCATTAATGGTCCGGCCCTCAACAGCTCTATGTCAATTATGGAATGTCCTCATATGCCGTTGCCATGGCGACAGTTCCCTCGCCATGAAACACGGTGTTGTCCTAACTCAATGGACAATGGTCCAAACTGCACCAGACTTCAGACTATCATTAATGGTCCGGCCCTCAACAGCTCTATGTCAATTATGGGATGTCCTCATATGCCGTTGCCATGGCAATGCGTCCCCCGCCAATAAACCTGGTGTTGTCGTAACTCCAATGGACAAGGTCCCATCGTCCCCCAGACTTAACTTTTATATCACCGGTCAATGCCTCAACAGCTCTACGTGAAATCCGAGATCTCACCATATGCCGTTTCCATGGCAACACTTCCCTCGCCAAAAAACCCGGTATTGACGTAACTCAATGGAAAATCATCCAAACGGCACCAGACTTCAGACTATCATTAATGGTCCGGCCCTCAACAGCTCTATGTCAATTATGGAATGTCCTCATATGCCGTTGCCATGGCGACAGTTCCCTCGCCATGAAACACGGTGTTGTCCTAACTCAATGGACAATGGTCCAAACTGCACCAGACTTCAGACTATCATTAATGGTCCGGCCCTCAACAGCTCTATGTCAATTATGGGATGTCCTCATATGCCGTTGCCATGGCAATGCGTCCCCCGCCAATAAACCTGGTGTTGTCGTAACTCCAATGGACAAGGTCCCATCGTCCCCCAGACTTAACTTTTAAATCACCGGTCAATGCCTCAACAGCTCTACGTGAAATCCGAGATCTCACCATATGCCGTTTCCATGGCAACACTTCCCTCGCCAAAAAACCCGGTATTGACGTAACTCAATGGAAAATCATCCAAACGGCACCAGACTTCAGACTATCATTAATGGTCCGGCCCTCAACAGCTCTATGTCAATTATGGGATGTCATCATATGCCGTTTCCATGGCAACGCTTCCTTCGCCATAAAATACCATGTTGTTGTAAGTCAATGGAAAATAGTCCAAACGGCACCAGACTTCATATGATGGCTAATGGTCCGGCCCTCAACAGCTCTCCGCCAATTATGGGATGTCATCATTTGCCGTTTCGATGGCAACGCGTCCCTCGCCAAAAAACCTGGTGTTGTTGTAATTCAATGGAAAATCCTCCAAACGGCACCAGACTTCAGACTATCATTAATGGTCCGGCCCTCAACAGCTCTATGTCAATTATGGAATGTCCTCATATGCCGTTGCCATGGCGACAGTTCCCTCGCCATGAAACACGGTGTTGTCCTAACTCAATGGACAATGGTCCAAACTGCACCAGACTTCAGACTATCATTAATGGTCCGGCCCTCAACAGCTCTATGTCAATTATGGGATGTCCTCATATGCCGTTGCCATGGCAATGCGTCCCCCGCCAATAAACCTGGTGTTGTCGTAACTCCAATGGACAAGGTCCCATCGTCCCCCAGACTTAACTTTTATATCACCGGTCAATGCCTCAACAGCTCTACGTGAAATCCGAGATCTCACCATATGCCGTTTCCATGGCAACACTTCCCTCGCCAAAAAACCCGGTATTGACGTAACTCAATGGAAAATCATCCAAACGGCACCAGACTTCAGACTATCATTAATGGTCCGGCCCTCAACAGCTCTATGTCAATTATGGGATGTCATCATATGCCGTTTCCATGGCAACGCTTCCTTCGCCATAAAATACCATGTTGTTGTAAGTCAATGGAAAATAGTCCAAACGGCACCAGACTTCATATGATGGCTAATGGTCCGGCCCTCAACAGCTCTCCGCCAATTATGGAATGTCATCATATGCCGTTTCGATGGCAACGCGTCCCTCGCCAAAAAACCTGGTGTTGTTGTAATTCAATGGAAAATCCTCCAACCGGCACCAGACTTCAGACTATCATTAATGGTCCGGCCCTCAACAGCAATCTCTCAATTAGGGGATGTCAACATATGCCGTTTCCATGGCAACCCATCCTTCGCCAAAAAATACGATGTTGTTGTAAGTCAATGGAAAATCGTCCAAACAGCACCAAACTTCAGACTATCATTAATGGTCCGGCCCTCAACAGCTCTACGTCAATTATGGGATGTCATCATATGCCGTTTCCATGGCAACGCTTCCTTCGCCATAAAATACCATGTTGTTGTAAGTCAATGGAAAATCCTCCAAACGGCACCAGACTTCAGACTATCATTAATGGTCCGGCCCTCAACAGCTCTATGTCAATTATGGAATGTCCTCATATGCCGTTGCCATGGCGACAGTTCCCTCGCCATGAAACACGGTGTTGTCCTAACTCAATGGACAATGGTCCAAACTGCACCAGACTTCAGACTATCATTAATGGTCCGGCCCTCAACAGCTCTATGTCAATTATGGGATGTCCTCATATGCCGTTGCCATGGCAATGCGTCCCCCGCCAATAAACCTGGTGTTGTCGTAACTCCAATGGACAAGGTCCCATCGTCCCCCAGACTTAACTTTTATATCACCGGTCAATGCCTCAACAGCTCTACGTGAAATCCGAGATCTCACCATATGCCGTTTCCATGGCAACACTTCCCTCGCTAAAAAACCCGGTATTGACGTAACTCAATGGAAAATCATCCAAACGGCACCAGACTTCAGACTATCATTAATGGTCCGGCCCTCAACAGCTCAATGTCAATTATGGGATGTCATCATATGCCGTTTCCATGGCAACGCTTCCTTCGCCATAAAATACCATGTTGTTGTAAGTCAATGGAAAATAGTCCAAACGGCACCAGACTTCATATGATGGCTAATGGTCCGGCCCTCAACAGCTCTCCGCCAATTATGGGATGTGTTCATAAGCCGTTTCGATGGCAACACGTCCCTCGCCAAAAAACCTGGTGTTGTTGTAATTCAATGGAAAATCCTCCAAACGGCACCAGACTTCAGACTATCATTAATGGTCCGGCCCTCAACAGCTCTATGCCAATTATGGGATGTCATCATATGCCATTGCCATGGCAACAGATCCCTCGCCAAAAAACCTGGTCTTTTTGTAATTCAATGGAAAATCGTCCAAACGGCACCAGACTTCAGACCATCATTAATGGTCCGGCCCTCAACAGCTCTCTCTCAATTAGGGGATGTCAACATATGCCGTTTCCATGGCAACGCTTCCTTCGCCATAAAATACCATGTTGTTTTAAGTCAATGGAAAATCCTCCAAACGGCACCAGACTTCAGACTATCATTAATGGTCCGGCCCTCAACAGCTCTATGTCAATTATGGGATGTCCTCATATGCCGTTGCCATGGCAATGCGTCCCCCGCCAATAAACCTGGTGTTGTCGTAACTCCAATGGACAAGGTCCCATCGTCCCCCAGACTTAACTTTTATATCACCGGTCAATGCCTCAACAGCTCTACGTGAAATCCGAGATCTCACCATATGCCGTTTCCATGGCAACACTTCCCTCGCCAAAAAACCCGGTATTGACGTAACTCAATGGAAAATCATCCAAACGGCACCAGACTTCAGACTATCATTAATGGTCCGGCCCTCAACAGCTCTATGTCAATTATGGGATGTCATCATATGCCGTTTCCATGGCAACGCTTCCTTCGCCATAAAATACCATGTTGTTGTAAGTCAATGGAAAATAGTCCAAACGGCACCAGACTTCATATGATGGCTAATGGTCCGGCCCTCAACAGCTCTCCGCCAATTATGGGATGTCATCATATGCCGTTTCGATGGCAACGCGTCCCTCGCCAAAAAACCTGGTGTTGTTGTAATTCAATGGAAAATCCTCCAAACGGCACCAGACTTCAGACTATCATTAATGGTCCGGCCCTCAACAGCTCTATGTCAATTATGGAATGTCCTCATATGCCGTTGCCATGGCGACAGTTCCCTCGCCATGAAACACGGTGTTGTCCTAACTCAATGGACAATGGTCCAAACTGCACCAGACTTCAGACTATCATTAATGGTCCGGCCCTCAACAGCTCTATGTCAATTATGGGATGTCCTCATATGCCGTTGCCATGGCAATGCGTCCCCCGCCAATAAACCTGGTGTTGTCGTAACTCCAATGGACAAGGTCCCATCGTCCCCCAGACTTAACTTTTATATCACCGGTCAATGCCTCAACAGCTCTACGTGAAATCCGAGATCTCACCATATGCCGTTTCCATGGCAACACTTCCCTCGCCAAAAAACCCGGTATTGACGTAACTCAATGGAAAATCATCCAAACGGCACCAGACTTCAGACTATCATTAATGGTCCGGCCCTCAACAGCTCTATGTCAATTATGGGATGTCATCATATGCCGTTTCCATGGCAACGCTTCCTTCGCCATAAAATACCATGTTGTTGTAAGTCAATGGAAAATAGTCCAAACGGCACCAGACTTCATATGATGGCTAATGGTCCGGCCCTCAACAGCTCTCCGCCAATTATGGGATGTGTTCATAAGCCGTTTCGATGGCAACACGTCCCTCGCCAAAAAACCTGGTGTTGTTGTAATTCAATGGAAAATCCTCCAAACGGCACCAGACTTCAGACTATCATTAATGGTCCGGCCCTCAACAGCTCTATGCCAATTATGGGATGTCATCATATGCCATTGCCATGGCAACAGATCCCTCGCCAAAAAACCTGGTCTTTTTGTAATTCAATGGAAAATCGTCCAAACGGCACCAGACTTCAGACTATCATTAATGGTCCGGCCCTCAACAGCTCTCTCTCAATTAGGGGATGTCAACATATGCCGTTTCCATGGCAACCCATCCTTCGCCAAAAAATACGATGTTGTTGTAAGTCAATGGAAAATCGTCCAAACAGCACCAAACTTCAGACTATCATTAATGGTCCGGCCCTCAACAGCTCTACGTCAATTATGGGATGTCATCATATGCCGTTTCCATGGCAACGCTTCCTTCGCCATAAAATACCATGTTGTTTTAAGTCAATGGAAAATCGTCCAAACGGCACCAGACTTCAGACTATCATTAATGGTCCGGCCCTCAACAGCTCTATGTCAATTATGGAATGTCCTCATATGCCGTTGCCATGGCGACAGTTCCCTCGCCATGAAACACGGTGTTGTCCTAACTCAATGGACAATGGTCCAAACTGCACCAGACTTCAGACTATCATTAATGGTCCGGCCCTCAACAGCTCTATGTCAATTATGGGATGTCCTCATATGCCGTTGCCATGGCAATGCGTCCCCCGCCAATAAACCTGGTGTTGTCGTAACTCCAATGGACAAGGTCCCATCGTCCCCCAGACTTAACTTTTATATCACCGGTCAATGCCTCAACAGCTCTACGTGAAATCCGAGATCTCACCATATGCCGTTTCCATGGCAACACTTCCCTCGCCAAAAAACCCGGTATTGACGTAACTCAATGGAAAATCATCCAAACGGCACCAGACTTCAGACTATCATTAATGGTCCGGCCCTCAACAGCTCTATGTCAATTATGGGATGTCATCATATGCCGTTTCCATGGCAACGCTTCCTTCGCCATAAAATACCATGTTGTTGTAAGTCAATGGAAAATAGTCCAAACGGCACCAGACTTCATATGATGGCTAATGGTTCGGCCCTCAACAGCTCTCCGCCAATTATGGGATGTCATCATATGCCGTTTCGATGGCAACGCGTCCCTCGCCAAAAAACCTGGTGTTGTTGTAATTCAATGGAAAATCCTCCAAACGGCACCAGACTTCAGACTATCATTAATGGTCCGGCCCTCAACAGCTCTATGTCAATTATGGAATGTCCTCATATGCCGTTGCCATGGCGACAGTTCCCTCGCCATGAAACACGGTGTTGTCCTAACTCAATGGACAATGGTCCAAACTGCACCAGACTTCAGACTATCATTAATGGTCCGGCCCTCAACAGCTCTATGTCAATTATGGGATGTCCTCATATGCCGTTGCCATGGCAATGCGTCCCCCGCCAATAAACCTGGTGTTGTCGTAACTCCAATGGACAAGGTCCCATCGTCCCCCAGACTTAACTTTTATATCACCGGTCAATGCCTCAACAGCTCTACGTGAAATCCGAGATCTCACCATATGCCGTTTCCATGGCAACACTTCCCTCGCTAAAAAACCCGGTATTGACGTAACTCAATGGAAAATCATCCAAACGGCACCAGACTTCAGACTATCATTAATGGTCCGGCCCTCAACAGCTCAATGTCAATTATGGGATGTCATCATATGCCGTTTCCATGGCAACGCTTCCTTCGCCATAAAATACCATGTTGTTGTAAGTCAATGGAAAATAGTCCAAACGGCACCAGACTTCATATGATGGCTAATGGTCCGGCCCTCAACAGCTCTCCGCCAATTATGGGATGTGTTCATAAGCCGTTTCGATGGCAACACGTCCCTCGCCAAAAAACCTGGTGTTGTTGTAATTCAATGGAAAATCCTCCAAACGGCACCAGACTTCAGACTATCATTAATGGTCCGGCCCTCAACAGCTCTATGCCAATTATGGGATGTCATCATATGCCATTGCCATGGCAACAGATCCCTCGCCAAAAAACCTGGTCTTTTTGTAATTCAATGGAAAATCGTCCAAACGGCACCAGACTTCAGACCATCATTAATGGTCCGGCCCTCAACAGCTCTCTCTCAATTAGGGGATGTCAACATATGCCGTTTCCATGGCAACGCTTCCTTCGCCATAAAATACCATGTTGTTTTAAGTCAATGGAAAATCCTCCAAACGGCACCAGACTTCAGACTATCATTAATGGTCCGGCCCTCAACAGCTCTATGTCAATTATGGGATGTCCTCATATGCCGTTGCCATGGCAATGCGTCCCCCGCCAATAAACCTGGTGTTGTCGTAACTCCAATGGACAAGGTCCCATCGTCCCCCAGACTTAACTTTTATATCACCGGTCAATGCCTCAACAGCTCTACGTGAAATCCGAGATCTCACCATATGCCGTTTCCATGGCAACACTTCCCTCGCCAAAAAACCCGGTATTGACGTAACTCAATGGAAAATCATCCAAACGGCACCAGACTTCAGACTATCATTAATGGTCCGGCCCTCAACAGCTCTATGTCAATTATGGGATGTCATCATATGCCGTTTCCATGGCAACGCTTCCTTCGCCATAAAATACCATGTTGTTGTAAGTCAATGGAAAATAGTCCAAACGGCACCAGACTTCATATGATGGCTAATGGTTCGGCCCTCAACAGCTCTCCGCCAATTATGGGATGTCATCATATGCCGTTTCGATGGCAACGCGTCCCTCGCCAAAAAACCTGGTGTTGTTGTAATTCAATGGAAAATCCTCCAAACGGCACCAGACTTCAGACTATCATTAATGGTCCGGCCCTCAACAGCTCTATGTCAATTATGGAATGTCCTCATATGCCGTTGCCATGGCGACAGTTCCCTCGCCATGAAACACGGTGTTGTCCTAACTCAATGGACAATGGTCCAAACTGCACCAGACTTCAGACTATCATTAATGGTCCGGCCCTCAACAGCTCTATGTCAATTATGGGATGTCCTCATATGCCGTTGCCATGGCAATGCGTCCCCCGCCAATAAACCTGGTGTTGTCGTAACTCCAATGGACAAGGTCCCATCGTCCCCCAGACTTAACTTTTATATCACCGGTCAATGCCTCAACAGCTCTACGTGAAATCCGAGATCTCACCATATGCCGTTTCCATGGCAACACTTCCCTCGCCAAAAAACCCGGTATTGACGTAACTCAATGGAAAATCATCCAAACGGCACCAGACTTCAGACTATCATTAATGGTCCGGCCCTCAACAGCTCTATGTCAATTATGGGATGTCATCATATGCCGTTTCCATGGCAACGCTTCCTTCGCCATAAAATACCATGTTGTTGTAAGTCAATGGAAAATAGTCCAAACGGCACCAGACTTCATATGATGGCTAATGGTTCGGCCCTCAACAGCTCTCCGCCAATTATGGGATGTCATCATATGCCGTTTCGATGGCAACGCGTCCCTCGCCAAAAAACCTGGTGTTGTTGTAATTCAATGGAAAATCCTCCAAACGGCACCAGACTTCAGACTATCATTAATGGTCCGGCCCTCAACAGCTCTATGTCAATTATGGAATGTCCTCATATGCCGTTGCCATGGCGACAGTTCCCTCGCCATGAAACACGGTGTTGTCCTAACTCAATGGACAATGGTCCAAACTGCACCAGACTTCAGACTATCATTAATGGTCCGGCCCTCAACAGCTCTATGTCAATTATGGGATGTCCTCATATGCCGTTGCCATGGCAATGCGTCCCCCGCCAATAAACCTGGTGTTGTCGTAACTCCAATGGACAAGGTCCCATCGTCCCCCAGACTTAACTTTTATATCACCGGTCAATGCCTCAACAGCTCTACGTGAAATCCGAGATCTCACCATATGCCGTTTCCATGGCAACACTTCCCTCGCTAAAAAACCCGGTATTGACGTAACTCAATGGAAAATCATCCAAACGGCACCAGACTTCAGACTATCATTAATGGTCCGGCCCTCAACAGCTCAATGTCAATTATGGGATGTCATCATATGCCGTTTCCATGGCAACGCTTCCTTCGCCATAAAATACCATGTTGTTGTAAGTCAATGGAAAATAGTCCAAACGGCACCAGACTTCATATGATGGCTAATGGTCCGGCCCTCAACAGCTCTCCGCCAATTATGGGATGTGTTCATAAGCCGTTTCGATGGCAACACGTCCCTCGCCAAAAAACCTGGTGTTGTTGTAATTCAATGGAAAATCCTCCAAACGGCACCAGACTTCAGACTATCATTAATGGTCCGGCCCTCAACAGCTCTATGCCAATTATGGGATGTCATCATATGCCATTGCCATGGCAACAGATCCCTCGCCAAAAAACCTGGTCTTTTTGTAATTCAATGGAAAATCGTCCAAACGGCACCAGACTTCAGACCATCATTAATGGTCCGGCCCTCAACAGCTCTCTCTCAATTAGGGGATGTCAACATATGCCGTTTCCATGGCAACGCTTCCTTCGCCATAAAATACCATGTTGTTTTAAGTCAATGGAAAATCCTCCAAACGGCACCAGACTTCAGACTATCATTAATGGTCCGGCCCTCAACAGCTCTATGTCAATTATGGGATGTCCTCATATGCCGTTGCCATGGCAATGCGTCCCCCGCCAATAAACCTGGTGTTGTAGTAACTCCAATGGACAAGGTCCCATCGTCCCCCAGACTTAACTTTTATATCACCGGTCAATGCCTCAACAGCTCTACGTGAAATCCGAGATCTCACCATATGCCGTTTCCATGGCAACACTTCCCTCGCCAAAAAATCCGGTATTGACGTAACTCAATGGAAAATCATCCAAACGGCACCAGACTTCAGACTATCATTAATGGTCCGGCCCTCAACAGCTCTATGTCAATTATGGGATGTCATCATATGCCGTTTCCATGGCAACGCTTCCTTCGCCATAAAATACCATGTTGTTGTAAGTCAATGGAAAATAGTCCAAACGGCACCAGACTTCATATGATGGCTAATGGTTCGGCCCTCAACAGCTCTCCGCCAATTATGGGATGTCATCATATGCCGTTTCGATGGCAACGCGTCCCTCGCCAAAAAACCTGGTGTTGTTGTAATTCAATGGAAAATCCTCCAAACGGCACCAGACTTCAGACTATCATTAATGGTCCGGCCCTCAACAGCTCTATGTCAATTATGGAATGTCCTCATATGCCGTTGCCATGGCGACAGTTCCCTCGCCATGAAACACGGTGTTGTCCTAACTCAATGGACAATGGTCCAAACTGCACCAGACTTCAGACTATCATTAATGGTCCGGCCCTCAACAGCTCTATGTCAATTATGGGATGTCCTCATATGCCGTTGCCATGGCAATGCGTCCCCCGCCAATAAACCTGGTGTTGTCGTAACTCCAATGGACAAGGTCCCATCGTCCCCCAGACTTAACTTTTATATCACCGGTCAATGCCTCAACAGCTCTACGTGAAATCCGAGATCTCACCATATGCCGTTTCCATGGCAACACTTCCCTCGCTAAAAAACCCGGTATTGACGTAACTCAATGGAAAATCATCCAAACGGCACCAGACTTCAGACTATCATTAATGGTCCGGCCCTCAACAGCTCAATGTCAATTATGGGATGTCATCATATGCCGTTTCCATGGCAACGCTTCCTTCGCCATAAAATACCATGTTGTTGTAAGTCAATGGAAAATAGTCCAAACGGCACCAGACTTCATATGATGGCTAATGGTCCGGCCCTCAACAGCTCTCCGCCAATTATGGGATGTGTTCATAAGCCGTTTCGATGGCAACACGTCCCTCGCCAAAAAACCTGGTGTTGTTGTAATTCAATGGAAAATCCTCCAAACGGCACCAGACTTCAGACTATCATTAATGGTCCGGCCCTCAACAGCTCTATGCCAATTATGGGATGTCATCATATGCCATTGCCATGGCAACAGATCCCTCGCCAAAAAACCTGGTCTTTTTGTAATTCAATGGAAAATCGTCCAAACGGCACCAGACTTCAGACCATCATTAATGGTCCGGCCCTCAACAGCTCTCTCTCAATTAGGGGATGTCAACATATGCCGTTTCCATGGCAACGCTTCCTTCGCCATAAAATACCATGTTGTTTTAAGTCAATGGAAAATCCTCCAAACGGCACCAGACTTCAGACTATCATTAATGGTCCGGCCCTCAACAGCTCTATGTCAATTATGGGATGTCCTCATATGCCGTTGCCATGGCAATGCGTCCCCCGCCAATAAACCTGGTGTTGTCGTAACTCCAATGGACAAGGTCCCATCGTCCCCCAGACTTAACTTTTATATCACCGGTCAATGCCTCAACAGCTCTACGTGAAATCCGAGATCTCACCATATGCCGTTTCCATGGCAACACTTCCCTCGCCAAAAAACCCGGTATTGACGTAACTCAATGGAAAATCATCCAAACGGCACCAGACTTCAGACTATCATTAATGGTCCGGCCCTCAACAGCTCTATGTCAATTATGGGATGTCATCATATGCCGTTTCCATGGCAACGCTTCCTTCGCCATAAAATACCATGTTGTTGTAAGTCAATGGAAAATAGTCCAAACGGCACCAGACTTCATATGATGGCTAATGGTCCGGCCCTCAACAGCTCTCCGCCAATTATGGGATGTCATCATATGCCGTTTCGATGGCAACGCGTCCCTCGCCAAAAAACCTGGTGTTGTTGTAATTCAATGGAAAATCCTCCAAACGGCACCAGACTTCAGACTATCATTAATGGTCCGGCCCTCAACAGCTCTATGTCAATTATGGAATGTCCTCATATGCCGTTGCCATGGCGACAGTTCCCTCGCCATGAAACACGGTGTTGTCCTAACTCAATGGACAATGGTCCAAACTGCACCAGACTTCAGACTATCATTAATGGTCCGGCCCTCAACAGCTCTATGTCAATTATGGGATGTCCTCATATGCCGTTGCCATGGCAATGCGTCCCCCGCCAATAAACCTGGTGTTGTCGTAACTCCAATGGACAAGGTCCCATCGTCCCCCAGACTTAACTTTTATATCACCGGTCAATGCCTCAACAGCTCTACGTGAAATCCGAGATCTCACCATATGCCGTTTCCATGGCAACACTTCCCTCGCCAAAAAACCCGGTATTGACGTAACTCAATGGAAAATCATCCAAACGGCACCAGACTTCAGACTATCATTAATGGTCCGGCCCTCAACAGCTCTATGTCAATTATGGGATGTCATCATATGCCGTTTCCATGGCAACGCTTCCTTCGCCATAAAATACCATGTTGTTGTAAGTCAATGGAAAATAGTCCAAACGGCACCAGACTTCATATGATGGCTAATGGTCCGGCCCTCAACAGCTCTCCGCCAATTATGGGATGTGTTCATAAGCCGTTTCGATGGCAACACGTCCCTCGCCAAAAAACCTGGTGTTGTTGTAATTCAATGGAAAATCCTCCAAACGGCACCAGACTTCAGACTATCATTAATGGTCCGGCCCTCAACAGCTCTATGCCAATTATGGGATGTCATCATATGCCATTGCCATGGCAACAGATCCCTCGCCAAAAAACCTGGTCTTTTTGTAATTCAATGGAAAATCGTCCAAACATCACCAGACTTCAGACTATCATTAATGGTCCGGCCCTCAACAGCTCTCTCTCAATTAGGGGATGTCAACATATGCCGTTTCCATGGCAACCCATCCTTCGCCAAAAAATACGATGTTGTTGTAAGTCAATGGAAAATCGTCCAAACAGCACCAAACTTCAGACTATCATTAATGGTCCGGCCCTCAACAGCTCTACGTCAATTATGGGATGTCATCATATGCCGTTTCCATGGCAACGCTTCCTTCGCCATAAAATACCATGTTGTTTTAAGTCAATGGAAAATCGTCCAAACGGCACCAGACTTCAGACTATCATTAATGGTCCGGCCCTCAACAGCTCTATGTCAATTATGGAATGTCCTCATATGCCGTTGCCATGGCGACAGTTCCCTCGCCATGAAACACGGTGTTGTCCTAACTCAATGGACAATGGTCCAAACTGCACCAGACTTCAGACTATCATTAATGGTCCGGCCCTCAACAGCTCTATGTTAATTATGGGATGTCCTCATATGCCGTTGCCATGGCAATGCGTCCCCCGCCAATAAACCTGGTGTTGTCGTAACTCCAATGGACAAGGTCCCATCGTCCCCCAGACTTAACTTTTATATCACCGGTCAATGCCTCAACAGCTCTACGTGAAATCCGAGATCTCACCATATGCCGTTTCCATGGCAACACTTCCCTCGCCAAAAAACCCGGTATTGACGTAACTCAATGGAAAATCATCCAAACGGCACCAGACTTCAGACTATCATTAATGGTCCGGCCCTCAACAGCTCTATGTCAATTATGGGATGTCATCATATGCCGTTTCCATGGCAACGCTTCCTTCGCCATAAAATACCATGTTGTTGTAAGTCAATGGAAAATAGTCCAAACGGCACCAGACTTCATATGATGGCTAATGGTTCGGCCCTCAACAGCTCTCCGCCAATTATGGGATGTCATCATATGCCGTTTCGATGGCAACGCGTCCCTCGCCAAAAAACCTGGTGTTGTTGTAATTCAATGGAAAATCCTCCAAACGGCACCAGACTTCAGACTATCATTAATGGTCCGGCCCTCAACAGCTCTATGTCAATTATGGAATGTCCTCATATGCCGTTGCCATGGCGACAGTTCCCTCGCCATGAAACACGGTGTTGTCCTAACTCAATGGACAATGGTCCAAACTGCACCAGACTTCAGACTATCATTAATGGTCCGGCCCTCAACAGCTCTATGTCAATTATGGGATGTCCTCATATGCCGTTGCCATGGCAATGCGTCCCCCGCCAATAAACCTGGTGTTGTCGTAACTCCAATGGACAAGGTCCCATCGTCCCCCAGACTTAACTTTTATATCACCGGTCAATGCCTCAACAGCTCTACGTGAAATCCGAGATCTCACCATATGCCGTTTCCATGGCAACACTTCCCTCGCCAAAAAACCCGGTATTGACGTAACTCAATGGAAAATCATCCAAACGGCACCAGACTTCAGACTATCATTAATGGTCCGGCCCTCAACAGCTCTATGTCAATTATGGGATGTCATCATATGCCGTTTCCATGGCAACGCTTCCTTCGCCATAAAATACCATGTTGTTGTAAGTCAATGGAAAATAGTCCAAACGGCACCAGACTTCATATGATGGCTAATGGTCCGGCCCTCAACAGCTCTCCGCCAATTATGGGATGTCATCATATGCCGTTTCGATGGCAACGCGTCCCTCGCCAAAAAACCTGGTGTTGTTGTAATTCAATGGAAAATCCTCCAAACGGCACCAGACTTCAGACTATCATTAATGGTCCGGCCCTCAACAGCTCTATGTCAATTATGGAATGTCCTCATATGCCGTTGCCATGGCGACAGTTCCCTCGCCATGAAACACGGTGTTGTCCTAACTCAATGGACAATGGTCCAAACTGCACCAGACTTCAGACTATCATTAATGGTCCGGCCCTCAACAGCTCTATGTCAATTATGGGATGTCCTCATATGCCGTTGCCATGGCAATGCGTCCCCCGCCAATAAACCTGGTGTTGTCGTAACTCCAATGGACAAGGTCCCATCGTCCCCCAGACTTAACTTTTATATCACCGGTCAATGCCTCAACAGCTCTACGTGAAATCCGAGATCTCACCATATGCCGTTTCCATGGCAACACTTCCCTCGCCAAAAAACCCGGTATTGACGTAACTCAATGGAAAATCATCCAAACGGCACCAGACTTCAGACTATCATTAATGGTCCGGCCCTCAACAGCTCTATGTCAATTATGGGATGTCATCATATGCCGTTTCCATGGCAACGCTTCCTTCGCCATAAAATACCATGTTGTTGTAAGTCAATGGAAAATAGTCCAAACGGCACCAGACTTCATATGATGGCTAATGGTCCGGCCCTCAACAGCTCTCCGCCAATTATGGGATGTGTTCATAAGCCGTTTCGATGGCAACACGTCCCTCGCCAAAAAACCTGGTGTTGTTGTAATTCAATGGAAAATCCTCCAAACGGCACCAGACTTCAGACTATCATTAATGGTCCGGCCCTCAACAGCTCTATGCCAATTATGGGATGTCATCATATGCCATTGCCATGGCAACAGATCCCTCGCCAAAAAACCTGGTCTTTTTGTAATTCAATGGAAAATCGTCCAAACGGCACCAGACTTCAGACTATCATTAATGGTCCGGCCCTCAACAGCTCTCTCTCAATTAGGGGATGTCAACATATGCCGTTTCCATGGCAACCCATCCTTCGCCAAAAAATACGATGTTGTTGTAAGTCAATGGAAAATCGTCCAAACAGCACCAAACTTCAGACTATCATTAATGGTCCGGCCCTCAACAGCTCTACGTCAATTATGGGATGTCATCATATGCCGTTTCCATGGCAACGCTTCCTTCGCCATAAAATACCATGTTGTTTTAAGTCAATGGAAAATCGTCCAAACGGCACCAGACTTCAGACTATCATTAATGGTCCGGCCCTCAACAGCTCTATGTCAATTATGGAATGTCCTCATATGCCGTTGCCATGGCGACAGTTCCCTCGCCATGAAACACGGTGTTGTCCTAACTCAATGGACAATGGTCCAAACTGCACCAGACTTCAGACTATCATTAATGGTCCGGCCCTCAACAGCTCTATGTCAATTATGGGATGTCCTCATATGCCGTTGCCATGGCAATGCGTCCCCCGCCAATAAACCTGGTGTTGTCGTAACTCCAATGGACAAGGTCCCATCGTCCCCCAGACTTAACTTTTATATCACCGGTCAATGCCTCAACAGCTCTACGTGAAATCCGAGATCTCACCATATGCCGTTTCCATGGCAACACTTCCCTCGCCAAAAAACCCGGTATTGACGTAACTCAATGGAAAATCATCCAAACGGCACCAGACTTCAGACTATCATTAATGGTCCGGCCCTCAACAGCTCTATGTCAATTATGGGATGTCATCATATGCCGTTTCCATGGCAACGCTTCCTTCGCCATAAAATACCATGTTGTTGTAAGTCAATGGAAAATAGTCCAAACGGCACCAGACTTCATATGATGGCTAATGGTCCGGCCCTCAACAGCTCTCCGCCAATTATGGGATGTCATCATATGCCGTTTCGATGGCAACGCGTCCCTCGCCAAAAAACCTGGTGTTGTTGTAATTCAATGGAAAATCCTCCAAACGGCACCAGACTTCAGACTATCATTAATGGTCCGGCCCTCAACAGCTCTATGTCAATTATGGAATGTCCTCATATGCCGTTGCCATGGCGACAGTTCCCTCGCCATGAAACACGGTGTTGTCCTAACTCAATGGACAATGGTCCAAACTGCACCAGACTTCAGACTATCATTAATGGTCCGGCCCTCAACAGCTCTATGTCAATTATGGGATGTCCTCATATGCCGTTGCCATGGCAATGCGTCCCCCGCCAATAAACCTGGTGTTGTCGTAACTCCAATGGACAAGGTCCCATCGTCCCCCAGACTTAACTTTTATATCACCGGTCAATGCCTCAACAGCTCTACGTGAAATCCGAGATCTCACCATATGCCGTTTCCATGGCAACACTTCCCTCGCCAAAAAACCCGGTATTGACGTAACTCAATGGAAAATCATCCAAACGGCACCAGACTTCAGACTATCATTAATGGTCCGGCCCTCAACAGCTCTATGTCAATTATGGGATGTCATCATATGCCGTTTCCATGGCAACGCTTCCTTCGCCATAAAATACCATGTTGTTGTAAGTCAATGGAAAATAGTCCAAACGGCACCAGACTTCATATGATGGCTAATGGTCCGGCCCTCAACAGCTCTCCGCCAATTATGGGATGTCATCATATGCCGTTTCGATGGCAATGCGTCCCTCGCCAAAAAACCTGGTGTTGTTGTAATTCAATGGAAAATCCTCCAACCGGCACCAGACTTCAGACTATCATTAATGGTCCGGCCCTCAACAGCTCTATGCCAATTATGGGATGTCATCATATGCCGTTGCCATGGCAACAGATCCCTCGCCAAAAAACCTGATCTTTTTGTAATTCAATGGAAAATCGTCCAAACGGCACCAGACTTCAGACTATCATTAATGGTCCGGCCCTCAACAGCTCTCTCTCAATTAGGGGATGTCAACATATGCCGTTTCCATGGCAACCCATCCTTCGCCAAAAAATACGATGTTGTTGTAAGTCAATGGAAAATCGTCCAAACAGCACCAAACTTCAGACTATCATTAATGGTCCGGCCCTCAACAGCTCTACGTCAATTATGGGATGTCATCATATGCCGTTTCCATGGCAACGCTTCCTTCGCCATAAAATACCATGTTGTTTTAAGTCAATGGAAAATCGTCCAAACGGCACCAGACTTCAGACTATCATTAATGGTCCGGCCCTCAACAGCTCTATGTCAATTATGGAATGTCCTCATATGCCGTTGCCATGGCGACAGTTCCCTCGCCATGAAACACGGTGTTGTCCTAACTCAATGGACAATGGTCCAAACTGCACCAGACTTCAGACTATCATTAATGGTCCGGCCCTCAACAGCTCTATGTCAATTATGGGATGTCCTCATATGCCGTTGCCATGGCAATGCGTCCCCCGCCAATAAACCTGGTGTTGTCGTAACTCCAATGGACAAGGTCCCATCGTCCCCCAGACTTAACTTTTATATCACCGGTCAATGCCTCAACAGCTCTACGTGAAATCCGAGATCTCACCATATGCCGTTTCCATGGCAACACTTCCCTCGCCAAAAAACCCGGTATTGACGTAACTCAATGGAAAATCATCCAAACGGCACCAGACTTCAGACTATCATTAATGGTCCGGCCCTCAACAGCTCTATGTCAATTATGGGATGTCATCATATGCCGTTTCCATGGCAACGCTTCCTTCGCCATAAAATACCATGTTGTTGTAAGTCAATGGAAAATAGTCCAAACGGCACCAGACTTCATATGATGGCTAATGGTCCGGCCCTCAACAGCTCTCCGCCAATTATGGGATGTCATCATATGCCGTTTCGATGGCAACGCGTCCCTCGCCAAAAAACCTGGTGTTGTTGTAATTCAATGGAAAATCCTCCAAACGGCACCAGACTTCAGACTATCATTAATGGTCCGGCCCTCAACAGCTCTATGTCAATTATGGAATGTCCTCATATGCCGTTGCCATGGCGACAGTTCCCTCGCCATGAAACACGGTGTTGTCCTAACTCAATGGACAATGGTCCAAACTGCACCAGACTTCAGACTATCATTAATGGTCCGGCCCTCAACAGCTCTATGTCAATTATGGGATGTCCTCATATGCCGTTGCCATGGCAATGCGTCCCCCGCCAATAAACCTGGTGTTGTCGTAACTCCAATGGACAAGGTCCCATCGTCCCCCAGACTTAACTTTTATATCACCGGTCAATGCCTCAACAGCTCTACGTGAAATCCGAGATCTCACCATATGCCGTTTCCATGGCAACACTTCCCTCGCCAAAAAACCCGGTATTGACGTAACTCAATGGAAAATCATCCAAACGGCACCAGACTTCAGACTATCATTAATGGTCCGGCCCTCAACAGCTCTATGTCAATTATGGGATGTCATCATATGCCGTTTCCATGGCAACGCTTCCTTCGCCATAAAATACCATGTTGTTGTAAGTCAATGGAAAATAGTCCAAACGGCACCAGACTTCATATGATGGCTAATGGTCCGGCCCTCAACAGCTCTCCGCCAATTATGGGATGTCATCATATGCCGTTTCGATGGCAATGCGTCCCTCGCCAAAAAACCTGGTGTTGTTGTAATTCAATGGAAAATCCTCCAACCGGCACCAGACTTCAGACTATCATTAATGGTCCGGCCCTCAACAGCTCTATGCCAATTATGGGATGTCATCATATGCCGTTGCCATGGCAACAGATCCCTCGCCAAAAAACCTGATCTTTTTGTAATTCAATGGAAAATCGTCCAAACGGCACCAGACTTCAGACTATCATTAATGGTCCGGCCCTCAACAGCTCTCTCTCAATTAGGGGATGTCAACATATGCCGTTTCCATGGCAACCCATCCTTCGCCAAAAAATACGATGTTGTTGTAAGTCAATGGAAAATCGTCCAAACAGCACCAAACTTCAGACTATCATTAATGGTCCGGCCCTCAACAGCTCTACGTCAATTATGGGATGTCATCATATGCCGTTTCCATGGCAACGCTTCCTTCGCCATAAAATACCATGTTGTTTTAAGTCAATGGAAAATCGTCCAAACGGCACCAGACTTCAGACTATCATTAATGGTCCGGCCCTCAACAGCTCTATGTCAATTATGGAATGTCCTCATATGCCGTTGCCATGGCGACAGTTCCCTCGCCATGAAACACGGTGTTGTCCTAACTCAATGGACAATGGTCCAAACTGCACCAGACTTCAGACTATCATTAATGGTCCGGCCCTCAACAGCTCTATGTCAATTATGGGATGTCCTCATATGCCGTTGCCATGGCAATGCGTCCCCCGCCAATAAACCTGGTGTTGTCGTAACTCCAATGGACAAGGTCCCATCGTCCCCCAGACTTAACTTTTATATCACCGGTCAATGCCTCAACAGCTCTACGTGAAATCCGAGATCTCACCATATGCCGTTTCCATGGCAACACTTCCCTCGCCAAAAAACCCGGTATTGACGTAACTCAATGGAAAATCATCCAAACGGCACCAGACTTCAGACTATCATTAATGGTCCGGCCCTCAACAGCTCTATGTCAATTATGGGATGTCATCATATGCCGTTTCCATGGCAACGCTTCCTTCGCCATAAAATACCATGTTGTTGTAAGTCAATGGAAAATAGTCCAAACGGCACCAGACTTCATATGATGGCTAATGGTTCGGCCCTCAACAGCTCTCCGCCAATTATGGGATGTCATCATATGCCGTTTCGATGGCAACGCGTCCCTCGCCAAAAAACCTGGTGTTGTTGTAATTCAATGGAAAATCCTCCAAACGGCACCAGACTTCAGACTATCATTAATGGTCCGGCCCTCAACAGCTCTATGTCAATTATGGAATGTCCTCATATGCCGTTGCCATGGCGACAGTTCCCTCGCCATGAAACACGGTGTTGTCCTAACTCAATGGACAATGGTCCAAACTGCACCAGACTTCAGACTATCATTAATGGTCCGGCCCTCAACAGCTCTATGTCAATTATGGGATGTCCTCATATGCCGTTGCCATGGCAATGCGTCCCCCGCCAATAAACCTGGTGTTGTCGTAACTCCAATGGACAAGGTCCCATCGTCCCCCAGACTTAACTTTTATATCACCGGTCAATGCCTCAACAGCTCTACGTGAAATCCGAGATCTCACCATATGCCGTTTCCATGGCAACACTTCCCTCGCCAAAAAACCCGGTATTGACGTAACTCAATGGAAAATCATCCAAACGGCACCAGACTTCAGACTATCATTAATGGTCCGGCCCTCAACAGCTCAATGTCAATTATGGGATGTCATCATATGCCGTTTCCATGGCAACGCTTCCTTCGCCATAAAATACCATGTTGTTGTAAGTCAATGGAAAATAGTCCAAACGGCACCAGACTTCATATGATGGCTAATGGTCCGGCCCTCAACAGCTCTTCGCCAATTATGGGATGTGTTCATATGCCGTTTCGATGGCAACGCGTCCCTCGCCAAAAAACCTGGTGTTGTTGTAATTCAATGGAAAATCCTCCAAACGGCACCAGACTTCAGACTATCATTAATGGTCCGGCCCTCAACAGCTCTATGACAATTATGGGATGTCATCATATGCCGTTGCCATGGCAACAGATCCCTCGCCAAAAAACCTGGTCTTTTTGTAATTCAATGGAAAATCGTCCAAACGGCACCAGACTTCAGACTATCATTAATGGTCCGGCCCTCAACAGCTCTCTCTCAATTAGGGGATGTCAACATATGCCGTTTCCATGGCAACCCATCCTTCGCCAAAAAATACGATGTTGTTGTAAGTCAATGGAAAATCGTCCAAACAGCACCAAACTTCAGACTGTCATTAATGGTCCGGTCCTCAACAGCTCTACGTCAATTATGGGATGTCATCATATGCCGTTTCCATGGCAACGCTTCCTTCGCCATAAAATACGATGTTGTTGTAAGTCAATGGAAAATCGTCCAAACGGCACCAGACTTCAGACTATCATTAATGGTCCGGCCCTCAACAGCTCTATGTCAATTATGGAATGTCCTCATATGCCGTTGCCATGGCGACAGTTCCCTCGCCATGAAACACGGTGTTGTCCTAACTCAATGGACAATGGTCCAAACTGCACCAGACTTCAGACTATCATTAATGGTCCGGCCCTCAACAGCTCTATGTCAATTATGGGATGTCCTCATATGCCGTTGCCATGGCAATGCGTCCCCCGCCAATAAACCTGGTGTTGTCGTAACTCCAATGGACAAGGTCCCATCGTCCCCCAGACTTAACTTTTATATCACCGGTCAATGCCTCAACAGCTCTACGTGAAATCCGAGATCTCACCATATGCCGTTTCCATGGCAACACTTCCCTCGCCAAAAAAACCCGGTATTGACGTAACTCAATGGAAAATCATCCAAACGGCACCAGACTTCAGACTATCATTAATGGTCCGACCCTCAACAGCTCTATGTCAATTATGGGATGTCATCATATGCCGTTTCCATGGCAACGCTTCCTTCGCCATAAAATACCATGTTGTTGTAAGTCAATGGAAAATAGTCCAAACGGCACCAGACTTCATATGATGGCTAATGGTCCGGCCCTCAACAGCTCTCCGCCAATTATGGGATGGCATCATATGCCGTTTCGATGGCAACACGTCCCTCGCCAAAAAACCTGGTGTTGTTGTAATTCAATGGAAAATCCTCCAAACGGCACCAGACTTCAGACTATCATTAATGGTCCGGCCCTCAACAGCTCTATGTCAATTATGGAATGTCCTCATATGCCGTTGCCATGGCGACAGTTCCCTCGCCATGAAACACGGTGTTGTCCTAACTCAATGGACAATGGTCCAAACTGCACCAGACTTCAGACTATCATTAATGGTCCGGCCCTCAACAGCTCTATGTCAATTATGGGATGTCCTCATATGCCGTTGCCATGGCAATGCGTCCCCCGCCAATAAACCTGGTGTTGTCGTAACTCCAATGGACAAGGTCCCATCGTCCCCCAGACTTAACTTTTATATCACCGGTCAATGCCTCAACAGCTCTACGTGAAATCCGAGATCTCACCATATGCCGTTTCCATGGCAACACTTCCCTCGCCAAAAAACCCGGTATTGACGTAACTCAATGGAAAATCATCCAAACGGCACCAGACTTCAGACTATCATTAATGGTCCGGCCCTCAACAGCTCTATGTCAATTATGGGATGTCATCATATGCCGTTTCCATGGCAACGCTTCCTTCGCCATAAAATACCATGTTGTTGTAAGTCAATGGAAAATAGTCCAAACGGCACCAGACTTCATATGATGGCTAATG
Source organism: Notothenia rossii (assembly GCF_949606895.1). Lineage (NCBI taxonomy): Eukaryota > Metazoa > Chordata > Actinopteri > Perciformes > Nototheniidae > Notothenia > Notothenia rossii. Next base: position 49,299,877 of record NC_136902.1, read on the forward strand.
GTCCGGCCCTCAACAGCTCTCCGCCAATTATGGGATGTCATCATATGCCGTTTCGATGGCAACGCGCCCCTCGCCAAAAAACCTGGTGTTGTTGTAATTCAATGGAAAATCCTCCAAACGGCACCAGACTTCAGACTATCATTAATGGTCCGGCCCTCAACAGCTCTATGCCAATTATGGGATGTCATCATATGCCGTTGCCATGGCAACAGATCCCTCGCCAAAAAACCTGGTCTTTTTGTAATTCAATGGAAAATCGTCCAAACGGCACCAGACTTCAGACTATCATTAATGGTCCGGCCCTCAACAGCTCTCTCTCAATTAGGGGATGTCAACATATGCCGTTTCCATGGCAACCCATCTTTCGCCAAAAAACACGATGTTGTTGTAAGTCAATGGAAAATCGTCCAAACAGCACCAAACTTCAGACTATCATTAATGGTCCGGCCCTCAAAAGCTCTACGTCAATTATGGGATGTCATCATATGCCGTTTCCATGGCAACGCTTCCTTCGCCATAAAATACCATGTTGTTTTAAGTCAATGGAAAATCGTCCAAACGGCACCAGACTTCAGACTATCATTAATGGTCCGGCCCTCAACAGCTCTATGTCAATTATGGAATGTCCTCATATGCCGTTGCCATGGCGACAGTTCCCTCGCCATGAAACACGGTGTTGTCCTAACTCAATGGACAATGGTCCAAACTGCACCAGACTTCAGACTATCATTAATGGTCCGGCCCTCAACAGCTCTATGTCAATTATGGGATGTCCTCATATGCCGTTGCCATGGCAATGCGTCCCCCGCCAATAAACCTGGTGTTGTCGTAACTCCAATGGACAAGGTCCCATCGTCCCCCAGACTTAACTTTTATATCACCGGTCAATGCCTCAACAGCTCTACGTGAAATCCGAGATCTCACCATATGCCGTTTCCATGGCAACACTTCCCTGGCCAAAAAACCCGGTATTGACGTAACTCAATGGAAAATCATCCAAACGGCACCAGACTTCAGACTATCATTAATGGTCCGGCCCTCAACAGCTCTATGTCAATTATGGGATGTCATCATATGCCGTTTCCATGGCAATGCTTCCTTCGCCATAAAATACCATGTTGTTGTAAGTCAATGGAAAATAGTCCAAACGGCACCAGACTTCATATGATGGCTAATGGTCCGGCCCTCAACAGCTCTCCGCCAATTATGGGATGTCATCATATGCCGTTTCGATGGCAACGCGTCCCTCGCCAAAAAACCTGGTGTTGTTGTAATTCAATGGAAAATCCTCCAAACGGCACCAGACTTCAGACTATCATTAATGGTCCGGCCCTCAACAGCTCTATGTCAATTATGGAATGTCCTCATATGCCGTTGCCATGGCGACAGTTCCCTCGCCATGAAACACGGTGTTGTCCTAACTCAATGGACAATGGTCCAAACTGCACCAGACTTCAGACTATCATTAATGGTCCGGCCCTCAACAGCTCTATGTCAATTATGGGATGTCCTCATATGCCGTTGCCATGGCAATGCGTCCCCCGCCAATAAACCTGGTGTTGTCGTAACTCCAATGGACAAGGTCCCATCGTCCCCCAGACTTAACTTTTATATCACCGGTCAATGCCTCAACAGCTCTACGTGAAATCCGAGATCTCACCATATGCCGTTTCCATGGCAACACTTCCCTCGCCAAAAAACCCGGTATTGACGTAACTCAATGGAAAATCATCCAAACGGCACCAGACTTCAGACTATCATTAATGGTCCGGCCCTCAACAGCTCTATGTCAATTATGGGATGTCATCATATGCCGTTTCCATGGCAACGCTTCCTTCGCCATAAAATACCATGTTGTTGTAAGTCAATGGAAAATAGTCCAAACGGCACCAGACTTCATATGATGGCTAATGGTCCGGCCCTCAACAGCTCTCCGCCAATTATAGGATGTCATCATATGCCGTTTCCATGGCAACGCTTCCTTCGCCATAAAATACCATGTTGTTGTAAGTCAATGGAAAATAGTCCAAACGGCACCAGACTTCATATGATGGCTAATGGTCCGGCCCTCAACAGCTCTCCGCCAATTATGGGATGTCATCATATGCCGTTTCGATGGCAACGCGTCCCTCGCCAAAAAACCTGGTGTTGTTGTACTTCAATGGAAAATCCTCCAAACGGCACCAGACTTCAGACTATCATTAATGGTCCGGCCCTCAACAGCTCTATGTCAATTATGGGATGTCATCATATGCCGTTTCCATGGCAACGCTTCCTTCGCCATAAAATACCATGTTGTTGTAAGTCAATGGAAAATAGTCCAAACGGCACCAGACTTCATATGATGGCTAATGGTCCGGCCCTCAACAGCTCTCCGCCAATTATAGGATGTCATCATATGCCGTTTCCATGGCAACGCTTCCTTCGCCATAAAATACCATGTTGTTGTAAGTCAATGGAAAATAGTCCAAACGGCACCAGACTTCATATGATGGCTAATGGTCCGGCCCTCAACAGCTCTCCGCCAATTATGGGATGTCATCATATGCCGTTTCGATGGCAACGCGTCCCTCGCCAAAAAACCTGGTGTTGTTGTACTTCAATGGAAAATCCTCCAAACGGCACCAGACTACAGACTATCATTAATGGTCCAGCCCTCAACAGCTCTATGCCAATTATGGGATGTCATCATATGCCGTTGCCATGGCAACAGATCCCTCGCCAAAAAACCTGGTCTTTTTGTAATTCAATGGAAAATCGTCCAAACGGCACCAGACTTCAGACTATCATTAATGGTCCGGCCCTCAACAGCACTCTCTCAATTAGGGGATGTCAACATATGCCGTTTCCATGGCAACCCATCCTTCGCCAAAAAACACGATGTTGTTGTAAGTCAATGGAAAATCGTCCAAACAGCACCAAACTTCAGACTATCATTAATGGTCCGGCCCTCAACAGCTCTACGTCAATTATGGGATGTCATCATATGCCGTTTCCATGGCAACGCTTCCTTCGCCATAAAATACCATGTTGTTGTAAGTCAATGGAAAATCGTCCAAACGGCACCAGACTTCAGACTATCATTAATGGTCCGGCCCTCAACAGCTCTATGTCAATTATGGAATGTCCTCATATGCCGTTGCCATGGCGACAGTTCCCTCGCCATGAAACACGGTGTTGTCCTAACTCAATGGACAATGGTCCAAACTGCACCAGACTTCAGACTATCATTAATGGTCCGGCCCTCAACAGCTCTATGTCAATTATGGGATGTCCTCATATGCCGTTGCCATGGCAATGCGTCCCCCGCCAATAAACCTGGTGTTGTCGTAACTCCAATGGACAAGGTCCCATCGTCCCCCAGACTTAACTTTTATATCACCGGTCAATGCCTCAACAGCTCTACGTGAAATCCGAGATCTCACCATATGCCGATTCCATGGCAACACTTCCCTCGCCAAAAAACCCGGTATTGACGTAACTCAATGGAAAATCATCCAAACGGCACCAGACTTCAGACTATCATTAATGGTCCGGCCCTCAACAGCTCTATGTCAATTATGGGATGTCATCATATGCCGTTTCCATGGCAACGCTTCCTTCGCCATAAAATACCATGTTGTTGTAAGTCAATGGAAAATAGTCCAAACGGCACCAGACTTCATGGCTAATGGTCCGGCCCTCAACAGCTCTCCGCCAATTATGGGATGTCATTATATGCCGTTTCGATGGCAACGCGTCCCTCGCCAAAAAACCTGGTGTTGTTGTAATTCAATGCAAAATCCTCCAAACGGCACCAGACTTCAGACTATCATTAATGGTCCGGCCCTCAACAGCTCTATGCCAATTATGGGATGTCATCATATGCCATTGCCATGGCAACAGATCCCTCGCCAAAAAACCTGGTCTTTTTGTAATTCAATGGAAAATCGTCCAAACGGCACCAGACTTCAGACTATCATTAATGGTCCGGCCCTCAACAGCTCTCTCTCAATTAGGGGATGTCAACATATGCCGTTTCCATGGCAACCCATCCTTCGCCAAAAAATACGATGTTGTTGTAAGTCAATGGAAAATCGTCCAAACAGCACCAAACTTCAGACTATCATTAATGGTCCGGCCCTCAACAGCTCTACGTCAATTATGGGATGTCATCATATGCCGTTTCCATGGCAACGCTTCCTTCGCCATAAAATACCATGTTGTTGTAAGTCAATGGAAAATCGTCCAAACGGCACCAGACTTCAGACTATCATTAATGGTCCGGCCCTCAACAGCTCTATGTCAATTATGGAATGTCCTCATATGCCGTTGCCATGGCGACAGTTCCCTCGCCATGAAACACGGTGTTGTCCTAACTCAATGGACAATGGTCCAAACTGCACCAGACTTCAGACTATCATTAATGGTCCGGCCCTCAACAGCTCTATGTCAATTATGGGATGTCCTCATATGCCGTTGCCATGGCAATGCGTCCCCCGCCAATAAACCTGGTGTTGTCGTAACTCCAATGGACAAGGTCCCATCGTCCCCCAGACTTAACTTTTATATCACCGGTCAATGCCTCAACAGCTCTACGTGAAATCCGAGATCTCACCATATGCCGTTTCCATGGCAACACTTCCCTCGCCAAAAAACCCGGTATTGACGTAACTCAATGGAAAATCATCCAAACGGCACCAGACTTCAGACTATCATTAATGGTCCGGCCCTCAACAGCTCTATGTCAATTATGGGATGTCATCATATGCCGTTTCCATGGCAACGCTTCCTTCGCCATAAAATACCATGTTGTTGTAAGTCAATGGAAAATAGTCCAAACGGCACCAGACTTCATATGATGGCTAATGGTCCGGCCCTCAACAGCTCTCCGCCAATTATGGGATGTCATCATATGCCGTTTCGATGGCAACGCGTCCCTCGCCAAAAAACCTGGTGTTGTTGTAATTCAATGGAAAATCCTCCAAACGGCACCAGACTTCAGACTATCATTAATGGTCCGGCCCTCAACAGCTCTATGCCAATTATGGGATGTCATCATATGCCGTTGCCATGGCAACAGATCCCTCGCCAAAAAACCTGGTCTTTTTGTAATTCAATGGAAAATCGTCCAAACGGCACCAGACTTCAGACTATCATTAATGGTCCGGCCCTCAACAGCTCTCTCTCAATTAGGGGATGTCAACATATGCCGTTTCCATGGCAACCCATCCTTCGCCAAAAAACACGATGTTGTTGTAAGTCAATGGAAAATCGTCCAAACAGCACCAAACTTCAGACTATCATTAATGGTCCGGCCCTCAACAGCTCTACGTCAATTATGGGATGTCATCATATGCCGTTTCCATGGAAACGCTTCCTTCGCCATAAAATACCATGTTGTTTTAAGTCAATGGAAAATCGTCCAAACGGCACCAGACTTCAGACTATCATTAATGGTCCGGCCCTCAACAGCTCTATGTCAATTATGGAATGTCCTCATATGCCGTTGCCATGGCGACAGTTCCCTCGCCATGAAACACGGTGTTGTCCTAACTCAATGGACAATGGTCCAAACTGCACCAGACTTCAGACTATCATTAATGGTCCGGCCCTCAACAGCTCTATGTCAATTATGGGATGTCCTCATATGCCGTTGCCATGGCAATGCGTCCCCCGCCAATAAACCTGGTGTTGTCGTAACTCCAATGGACAAGGTCCCATCGTCCCCCAGACTTAACTTTTATATCACCGGTCAATGCCTCAACAGCTCTACGTGAAATCCGAGATCTCACCATATGCCGTTTCCATGGCAACACTTCCCTCGCCCAAAAACCCGGTATTGACGTAACTCAATGGAAAATCATCCAAACGGCACCAGACTTCAGACTATCATTAATGGTCCGGCCCTCAACAGCTCTATGTCAATTATGGGATGTCATCATATGCCGTTTCCATGGCAACGCTTCCTTCGCCATAAAATACCATGTTGTTGTAAGTCAATGGAAAATAGTCCAAACGGCACCAGACTTCATATGATGGCTAATGGTCCGGCCCTCAACAGCTCTCCGCCAATTATGGGATGTCATCATATGCCGTTTCGATGGCAACGCGTCCCTCGCCAAAAAACCTGGTGTTGTTGTAATTCAATGGAAAATCCTCCAAACGGCACCAGACTTCAGACTATCATTAATGGTCCGGCCCTCAACAGATCTATGTCAATTATGGAATGTCCTCATATGCCGTTGCCATGGCGACAGTTCCCTCGCCATGAAACACGGTGTTGTCCTAACTCCATGGACAATGGTCCAAACTGCACCAGACTTCAGACTATCATTAATGGTCCGGCCCTCAACAGCTCTATGTCAATTATGGGATGTCCTCATATGCCGTTGCCATGGCAATGCGTCCCCCGCCAATAAACCTGGTGTTGTCGTAACTCCAATGGACAAGGTCCCATCGTCCCCCAGACTTAACTTTTATATCACCGGTCAATGCCTCAACAGCTCTACGTGAAATCCGAGATCTCACCATATGCCGTTTCCATGGCAACACTTCCCTCGCCAAAAAACCCGGTATTGACGTAACTCAATGGAAAATCATCCAAACGGCACCAGACTTCAGACTATCATTAATGGTCCGGCCCTCAACAGCTCTATGTCAATTATGGGATGTCATCATATGCCGTTTCCATGGCAATGCTTCCTTCGCCATAAAATACCATGTTGTTGTAAGTCAATGGAAAATAGTCCAAACGGCACCAGACTTCATATGATGGCTAATGGTCCGGCCCTCAACAGCTCTCCGCCAATTATAGGATGTCATCATATGCCGTTTCCATGGCAACGCTTCCTTCGCCATAAAATACCATGTTGTTGTAAGTCAATGGAAAATAGTCCAAACGGCACCAGACTTCATATGATGGCTAATGGTCCGGCCCTCAACAGCTTTCCGCCAATTATGGGATGTCATCATATGCCGTTTCGATGGCAACGCGTCCCTCGCCAAAAAACCTGGTGTTGTTGTACTTCAATGGAAAATCCTCCAAACGGCACCAGACTACAGACTATCATTAATGGTCCAGCCCTCAACAGCTCTATGCCAATTATGGGATGTCATCATATGCCGTTGCCATGGCAACAGATCCCTCGCCCAAAAACCTGGTCTTTTTGTAATTCAATGGAAAATCGTCCAAACGGCACCAGACTTCAGATTATCATTAATGGTCCGGCCCTCAACAGCTCTCTCTCAATTAGGGGATGTCAACATATGCCGTTTCCATGGCAACCCATCCTTCGCCAAAAAACACGATGTTGTTGTAAGTCAATGGAAAATCGTCCAAACAGCACCAAACTTCAGACTATCATTAATGGTCCGGCCCTCAACAGCTCTACGTCAATTATGGGATGTCATCATATGCCGTTTCCATGGCAACGCTTCCTTCGCCATAAAATACCATGTTGTTGTAAGTCAATGGAAAATCGTCCAAACGGCACCAGACTTCAGACTATCATTAATGGTCCGGCCCTCAACAGCTCTATGTCAATTATGGAATGTCCTCATATGCCGTTGCCATGGCGACAGTTCCCTCGCCATGAAACACGGTGTTGTCCTAACTCAATGGACAATGGTCCAAACTGCACCAGACTTCAGACTATCATTAATGGTCCGGCCCTCAACAGCTCTATGTCAATTATGGGATGTCCTCATATGCCGTTGCCATGGCAATGCGTCCCCCGCCAATAAACCTGGTGTTGTCGTAACTCCAATGGACAAGGTCCCATCGTCCCCCAGACTTAACTTTTATATCACCGGTCAATGCCTCAACAGCTCTACGTGAAATCCGAGATCTCACCATATGCCGTTTCCATGGCAACACTTCCCTCGCCAAAAAACCCGGTATTGATGTAACTCAATGGAAAATCATCCAAACGGCACCAGACTTCAGACTATCATTAATGGTCCGGCCCTCAACAGCTCTATGTCAATTATGGGATGTCATCATATGCCGTTTCCATGGCAACGCTTCCTTCGCCATAAAATACCATGTTGTTGTAAGTCAATGGAAAATAGTCCAAACGGCACCAGACTTCATGGCTAATGGTCCGGCCCTCAACAGCTCTCCGCCAATTATGGGATGTAATTATATGCCGTTTCGATGGCAACGCGTCCCTCGCCAAAAAACCTGGTGTTGTTGTAATTCAATGCAAAATCCTCCAAACGGCACCAGACTTCAGACTATCATTAATGGTCCGGCCCTCAACAGCTCTATGCCAATTATGGGATGTCATCATATGCCGTTGCCATGGCAACAGATCCCTCGCCAAAAAACCTGGTCTTTTTGTAATTCAATGGAAAATCGTCCAAACGGCACCAGACTTCAGACTATCATTAATGGTCCGGCCCTCAACAGCTCTCTCTCAATTAGGGGATGTCAACATATGCCGTTTCCATGGCAACCCATCCTTCGCCAAAAAATACGATGTTGTTGTAAGTCAATGGAAAATCGTCCAAACAGCACCAAACTTCAGACTATCATTAATGGTCCGGCCCTCAACAGCTCTACGTCAATTATGGGATGTCATCATATGCCGTTTCCATGGCAACGCTTCCTTCGCCATAAAATACCATGTTGTTGTAAGTCAATGGAAAATCGTCCAAACGGCACCAGACTTCAGACTATCATTAATGGTCCGGCCCTCAACAGCTCTATGTCAATTATGGAATGTCCTCATATGCCGTTGCCATGGCGACAGTTCCCTCGCCATGAAACACGGTGTTGTCCTAACTCAATGGACAATGGTCCAAACTGCACCAGACTTCAGACTATCATTAATGGTCCGGCCCTCAACAGCTCTATGTCAATTATGGGATGTCCTCATATGCCGTTGCCATGGCAATGCGTCCCCCGCCAATAAACCTGGTGTTGTCGTAACTCCAATGGACAAGGTCCCATCGTCCCCCAGACTTAACTTTTATATCACCGGTCAATGCCTCAACAGCTCTACGTGAAATCCGAGATCTCACCATATGCCGTTTCCATGGCAACACTTCCCTCGCCAAAAAACCCGGTATTGACGTAACTCAATGGAAAATCATCCAAACGGCACCAGACTTCAGACTATCATTAATGGTCCGGCCCTCAACAGCTCTATGTCAATTATGGGATGTCATCATATGCCGTTTCCATGGCAACGCTTCCTTCGCCATAAAATACCATGTTGTTGTAAGTCAATGGAAAATAGTCCAAACGGCACCAGACTTCATATGATGGCTAATGGTCCGGCCCTCAACAGCTCTCCGCCAATTATGGGATGTCATCATATGCCGTTTCGATGGCAACGCGTCCCTCGCCAAAAAACCTGGTGTTGTTGTAATTCAATGGAAAATCCTCCAAACGGCACCAGACTTCAGACTATCATTAATGGTCCGGCCCTCAACAGCTCTATGTCAATTATGGAATGTCCTCATATGCCGTTGCCATGGCGACAGTTCCCTCGCCATGAAACACGGTGTTGTCCTAACTCAATGGACAATGGTCCAAACTGCACCAGACTTCAGACTATCATTAATGGTCCGGCCCTCAACAGCTCTATGTCAATTATGGGATGTCCTCATATGCCGTTGCCATGGCAATGCGTCCCCCGCCAATAAACCTGGTGTTGTCGTAACTCCAATGGACAAGGTCCCATCGTCCCCCAGACTTAACTTTTATATCACCGGTCAATGCCTCAACAGCTCTACGTGAAATCCGAGATCTCACCATATGCCGTTTCCATGGCAACACTTCCCTCGCCAAAAAACCCGGTATTGACGTAACTCAATGGAAAATCATCCAAACCGCACCAGACTTCAGACTATCATTAATGGTCCGGCCCTCAACAGCTCTATGTCAATTATGGGATGTCATCATATGCCGTTTCCATGGCAACGCTTCCTTCGCCATAAAATACCATGTTGTTGTAAGTCAATGGAAAATAGTCCAAACGGCACCAGACTTCATATGATGGCTAATGGTCCGGCCCTCAACAGCTCTCCGCCAATTATGGGATGTCATCATATGCCGTTTCGATGGCAACGCGTCCCTCGCCAAAAAACCTGGTGTTGTTGTAATTCAATGGAAAATCCTCCAACCGGCACCAGACTTCAGACTATCATTAATGGTCCGGCCCTCAACAGCTCTATGCCAATTATGGGATGTCATCATATGCCGTTGCCATGGCAACAGATCCCTCGCCAAAAAACCTGGTCTTTTTGTAATTCAATGGAAAATCGTCCAAACGGCACCAGACTTCAGACTATCATTAATGGTCCGGCCCTCAACAGCTCTCTCTCAATTAGGGGATGTCAACATATGCCGTTTCCATGGCAACCCATCCTTCGCCATAAAATACCATGTTGTTGTAAGTCAATGGAAAATCGTCCAAACGGCACCAGACTTCAGACTATCATTAATGGTCCGGCCCTCAACAGCTCTATGTCAGTTATGGGATGTCCTCATATGCCGTTGCCATGGCAATGCGTCCCCCGCCAATAAACCTGGTGTTGTCGTAACTCCAATGGACAAGGTCCCATCGTCCCCCAGACTTAACTTTTATATCACCGGTCAATGCCTCAACAGCTCTACGTGAAATCCGAGATCTCACCATATGCCGTTTCCATGGCAACACTTCCCTCGCCAAAAAACCCGGTATTGACGTAACTCAATGGAAAATCATCCAAACGGCACCAGACTTCAGACTATCATTAATGGTCCGGCCCTCAACAGCTCTATGTCATTATGGGATGTCATCATATGCCGTTTCCATGGCAACGCTTCCTTCGCCATAAAATACCATGTTGTTGTAAGTCAATGGAAAATAGTCCAAACGGCACCAGACTTCATGGCTAATGGTCCGGCCCTCAACAGCTCTCCGCCAATTATGGGATGTCATTATATACCGTTTCGATGGCAACGCGTCCCTCGCCCAAAAACCTGGTGTTGTTGTAATTCAATGCAAAATCCTCCAAACGGCACCAGACTTCAGACTATCATTAATGGTCCGGCCCTCAACAGCTCTATGCCAATTATGGGATGTCATCATATGCCGTTGCCATGGCAACAGATCCCTCGCCAAAAAACCTGGTCTTTTTGTAATTCAATGGAAAATCGTCCAAACGGCACCAGACTTCAGACTATCATTAATGGTCCGGCCCTCAACAGCTCTCTCTCAATTAGGGGATGTCAACATATGCCGTTTCCATGGCAACCCATCCTTCGCCAAAAAATACGATGTTGTTGTAAGTCAATGGAAAATCGTCCAAACAGCACCAAACTTCAGACTATCATTAATGGTCCGGCCCTCAACAGCTCTACGTCAATTATGGGATGTCATCATATGCCGTTTCCATGGCGACAGTTCCCTCGCCATGAAACACGGTGTTGTCCTAACTCAATGGACAATGGTCCAAACTGCACCAGACTTCAGACTATCATTAATGGTCCGGCCCTCAACAGCTCTATGTCAATTATGGGATGTCATCATATGCCGTTTCCATGGCAACGCTTCCTTCGCCATAAAATACCATGTTGTTGTAAGTCAATGGAAAATAGTCCAAACGGCACCAGACTTCATATGATGGCTAATGGTCCGGCCCTCAACAGCTCTCCGCCAATTATGGGATGTCATCATTTGCCGTTTCGATGGCAACGCGTCCCTCGCCAAAAAACCTGGTGTTGTTGTAATTCAATGGAAAATCCTCCAAACGGCACCAGACTTCAGACTATCATTAATGGTCCGGCCCTCAACAGCTCTATGTCAATTATGGAATGTCCTCATATGCCGTTGCCATGGCGACAGTTCCCTCGCCATTAAACACGGTGTTGTCCTAACTCAATGGACAATGGTCCAAACTGCACCAGACTTCAGACTATCATTAATGGTCCGGCCCTCAACAGCTCTATGTCAATTATGGGATGTCCTCATATGCCGTTGCCATGGCAATGCGTCCCCCGCCAATAAACCTGGTGTTGTCGTAACTCCAATGGACAAGGTCCCATCGTCCCCCAGACTTAACTTTTATATCACCGGTCAATGCCTCAACAGCTCTACGTGAAATCCGAGATCTCACCATATGCCGTTTCCATGGCAACACTTCCCTCGCCAAAAAACCCGGTATTGACGTAACTCAATGGAAAATCATCCAAACCGCACCAGACTTCAGACTATCATTAATGGTCCGGCCCTCAACAGCTCTATGTCAATTATGGGATGTCATCATATGCCGTTTCGATGGCAACGCTTCCTTCGCCATAAAATACCATGTTGTTGTAAGTCAATGGAAAATAGTCCAAACGGCACCAGACTTCATATGATGGCTAATGGTCAGGCCCTCAACAGCTCTCCGCCAATTATGGGATGTCATCATATGCCGTTTCGATGGCAACGCGTCCCTCGCCAAAAAACCTGGTGTTGTTGTAATTCAATGGAAAATCCTCCAACCGGCACCAGACTTCAGACTATCATTAATGGTCCGGCCCTCAACAGCTCTATGCCAATTATGGGATGTCATCATATGCCGTTGCCATGGCAACAGATCCCTCGCCAAAAAACCTGGTCTTTTTGTAATTCAATGGAAAATCGTCCAAACGGCACCAGACTTCAGACTATCATTAATGGTCCGGCCCTCAACAGCTCTCTCTCAATTAGGGGATGTCAACATATGCCGTTTCCATGGCAACCCATCCTTCGCCAAAAAATACGATGTTGTTGTAAGTCAATGGAAAATCGTCCAAACAGCACCAAACTTCAGACTATCATTATTGGTCCGGCCCTCAACAGCTCTACGTCAATTATGGGATGTCATCATATGCCGTTTCCATGGCAATGCTTCCTTCGCCATAAAATACCATGTTGTTGTAAGTCAATGGAAAATCGTCCAAACGGCACCAGACTTCAGACTATCATTAATGGTCCGGCCCTCAACAGCTCTATGTCAATTATGGAATGTCCTCATATGCCGTTGCCATGGCAATGCGTCCCCCGCCAATAAACCTGGTGTTGTCGTAACTCCAATGGACAAGGTCCCATCGTCCCCCAGACTTAACTTTTATATCACCGGTCAATGCCTCAACAGCTCTACGTGAAATCCGAGATCTCACCATATGCCGTTTCTATGGCAACACTTCCCTCGCCAAAAAACCAGGTATTGACGTAACTCAATGGAAAATCATCCAAACGGCACCAGACTTCAGACTATCATTAATGGTCCGGCCCTCAACAGCTCTATGTCAATTATAGGATGTCATCATATGCCGTTTCCATGGCAACGCTTCCTTCGCCATAAAATACCATGTTGTTGTAAGTCAATGGAAAATAGTCCAAACGGCACCAGACTTCATATGATGGCTAATGGTCCGGCCCTCAACAGCTCTCCGCCAATTATGGGATGTCATCATATGCCGTTTCGATGGCAACGCGTCCCTCGCCAAAAAACCTGGTGTTGTTGTACTTCAATGGAAAATCCTCCAAACGGCACCAGACTACAGACTATCATTAATGGTCCAGCCCTCAACAGCTCTATGCCAATTATGGGATGTCATCATATGCCGTTGCCATGGCAACAGATCCCTCGCCAAAAAACCTGGTCTTTTTGTAATTCAATGGAAAATCGTCCAAACGGCACCAGACTTCAGACTATCATTAATGGTCCGGCCCTCAACAGCTCTCTCTCAATTAGGGGATGTCAACATATGCCGTTTCCATGGCAACCCATCCTTCGCCAAAAAACACGATGTTGTTGTAAGTCAATGGAAAATCGTCCAAACAGCACCAAACTTCAGACTATCATTAATGGTCCGGCCCTCAACAGCTCTACGTCAATTATGGGATATCATCATATGCCGTTTCCATGGCAACGCTTCCTTCGCCATAAAATACCATGTTGTTGTAAGTCAATGGAAAATCGTCCAAACGGCACCAGACTTCAGACTATCATTAATGGTCCGGCCCTAAACAGCTCTATGTCAATTATGGAATGTCCTCATATGCCGTTGCCATGGCGACAGTTCCCTCGCCATGAAACACGGTGTTGTCCTAACTCAATGGACAATGGTCCAAACTGCACCAGACTTCAGACTATCATTAATGGTCCGGCCCTCAACAGCTCTATGTCAATTATGGGATGTCCTCATATGCCGTTGCCATGGCAATGCGTCCCCCGCCAATAAACCTGGTGTTGTCGTAACTCCAATGGACAAGGTCCCATCGTCCCCCAGACTTAACTTTTATATCACCGGTCAATGCCTCAACAGCTCTACGTGAAATCCGAGATCTCACCATATGCCGTTTCCATCGCAACACTTCCCTCGCCAAAAAACCCGGTATTGACGTAACTCAATGGAAAATCATCCAAACGGCACCAGACTTCAGACTATCATTAATGGTCCGGCCCTCAACAGCTCTATGTCAATTATGGGATGTCATCATATGCCGTTTCCATGGCAACGCTTCCTTCGCCATAAAATACCATGTTGTTGTAAGTCAATGGAAAATAGTCCAAACGGCACCAGACTTCATGGCTAATGGTCCGGCCCTCAACAGCTCTCTGCCAATTATGGGATGTCATTATATACCGTTTCGATGGCAACGCGTCCCTCGCCCAAAAACCTGGTGTTGTTGTAATTCAATGCAAAATTCTCCAAACGGCACCAGACTTCAGACTATCATTAATGGTCCGGCCCTCAACAGCTCTCTGCCAATTATGGGATGTCATTATATACCGTTTCGATGGCAACGCGTCCCTCGCCCAAAAACCTGGTGTTGTTGTAATTCAATGCAAAATTCTCCAAACGGCACCAGACTTCAGACTATCATTAATGGTCCGGCCCTCAACAGCTCTCTCTCAATTAGGGGATGTCAACATATGCCGTTTCCATGGCAACCCATCCTTCGCCAACAAATACGATGTTGTTGTAAGTCAATGGAAAATCGTCCAAACAGCACCAAACTTCAGACTATCATTAATGGTCCGGCCCTCAACAGCTCTATGTCAATTATGGAATGTCCTCATATGCCGTTGCCATGGCGACAGTTCCCTCGCCATTAAACACGGTGTTGTCCTAACTCAATGGACAATGGTCCAAACTGCACCAGACTTCAGACTATCATTAATGGTCCGGCCCTCAACAGCTCTATGTCAATTATGGGATGTCCTCATATGCCGTTGCCATGGCAATGCGTCCCCCGCCAATAAACCTGGTGTTGTCGTAACTCCAATGGACAAGGTCCCATCGTCCCCCAGACTTAACTTTTATATCACCGGTCAATGCCTCAACAGCTCTACGTGAAATCCGAGATCTCACCATATGCCGTTTCCATGGCAACACTTCCCTCGCCAAAAAACCCGGTATTGACGTAACTCAATGGAAAATCATCCAAACCGCACCAGACTTCAGACTATCATTAATGGTCCGGCCCTCAACAGCTCTATGTCAATTATGGGATGTCATCATATGCCGTTTCGATGGCAACGCTTCCTTCGCCATAAAATACCATGTTGTTGTAAGTCAATGGAAAATAGTCCAAACGGCACCAGACTTCATATGATGGCTAATGGTCAGGCCCTCAACAGCTCTCCGCCAATTATGGGATGTCATCATATGCCGTTTCGATGGCAACGCGTCCCTCGCCAAAAAACCTGGTGTTGTTGTAATTCAATGGAAAATCCTCCAACCGGCACCAGACTTCAGACTATCATTAATGGTCCGGCCCTCAACAGCTCTATGCCAATTATGGGATGTCATCATATGCCGTTGCCATGGCAACAGATCCCTCGCCAAAAAACCTGGTCTTTTTGTAATTCAATGGAAAATCGTCCAAACGGCACCAGACTTCAGACTATCATTAATGGTCCGGCCCTCAACAGCTCTCTCTCAATTAGGGGATGTCAACATATGCCGTTTCCATGGCAACCCATCCTTCGCCAAAAAATACGATGTTGTTGTAAGTCAATGGAAAATCGTCCAAACAGCACCAAACTTCAGACTATCATTATTGGTCCGGCCCTCAACAGCTCTACGTCAATTATGGGATGTCATCATATGCCGTTTCCATGGCAATGCTTCCTTCGCCATAAAATACCATGTTGTTGTAAGTCAATGGAAAATCGTCCAAACGGCACCAGACTTCAGACTATCATTAATGGTCCGGCCCTCAACAGCTCTATGTCAATTATGGAATGTCCTCATATGCCGTTGCCATGGCAATGCGTCCCCCGCCAATAAACCTGGTGTTGTCGTAACTCCAATGGACAAGGTCCCATCGTCCCCCAGACTTAACTTTTATATCACCGGTCAATGCCTCAACAGCTCTACGTGAAATCCGAGATCTCACCATATGCCGTTTCTATGGCAACACTTCCCTCGCCAAAAAACCCGGTATTGACGTAACTCAATGGAAAATCATCCAAACGGCACCAGACTTCAGACTATCATTAATGGTCCGGCCCTCAACAGCTCTATGTCAATTATAGGATGTCATCATATGCCGTTTCCATGGCAACGCTTCCTTCGCCATAAAATACCATGTTGTTGTAAGTCAATGGAAAATAGTCCAAACGGCACCAGACTTCATATGATGGCTAATGGTCCGGCCCTCAACAGCTCTCCGCCAATTATGGGATGTCATCATATGCCGTTTCGATGGCAACGCGTCCCTCGCCAAAAAACCTGGTGTTGTTGTACTTCAATGGAAAATCCTCCAAACGGCACCAGACTACAGACTATCATTAATGGTCCAGCCCTCAACAGCTCTATGCCAATTATGGGATGTCATCATATGCCGTTGCCATGGCAACAGATCCCTCGCCAAAAAACCTGGTCTTTTTGTAATTCAATGGAAAATCGTCCAAACGGCACCAGACTTCAGACTATCATTAATGGTCCGGCCCTCAACAGCTCTCTCTCAATTAGGGGATGTCAACATATGCCGTTTCCATGGCAACCCATCCTTCGCCAAAAAACACGATGTTGTTGTAAGTCAATGGAAAATCGTCCAAACAGCACCAAACTTCAGACTATCATTAATGGTCCGGCCCTCAACAGCTCTACGTCAATTATGGGATATCATCATATGCCGTTTCCATGGCAACGCTTCCTTCGCCATAAAATACCATGTTGTTGTAAGTCAATGGAAAATCGTCCAAACGGCACCAGACTTCAGACTATCATTAATGGTCCGGCCCTAAACAGCTCTATGTCAATTATGGAATGTCCTCATATGCCGTTGCCATGGCGACAGTTCCCTCGCCATGAAACACGGTGTTGTCCTAACTCAATGGACAATGGTCCAAACTGCACCAGACTTCAGACTATCATTAATGGTCCGGCCCTCAACAGCTCTATGTCAATTATGGGATGTCCTCATATGCCGTTGCCATGGCAATGCGTCCCCCGCCAATAAACCTGGTGTTGTCGTAACTCCAATGGACAAGGTCCCATCGTCCCCCAGACTTAACTTTTATATCACCGGTCAATGCCTCAACAGCTCTACGTGAAATCCGAGATCTCACCATATGCCGTTTCCATCGCAACACTTCCCTCGCCAAAAAACCCGGTATTGACGTAACTCAATGGAAAATCATCCAAACGGCACCAGACTTCAGACTATCATTAATGGTCCGGCCCTCAACAGCTCTATGTCAATTATGGGATGTCATCATATGCCGTTTCCATGGCAACGCTTCCTTCGCCATAAAATACCATGTTGTTGTAAGTCAATGGAAAATAGTCCAAACGGCACCAGACTTCATGGCTAATGGTCCGGCCCTCAACAGCTCTCTGCCAATTATGGGATGTCATTATATACCGTTTCGATGGCAACGCGTCCCTCGCCCAAAAACCTGGTGTTGTTGTAATTCAATGCAAAATTCTCCAAACGGCACCAGACTTCAGACTATCATTAATGGTCCGGCCCTCAACAGCTCTATGCCAATTATGGGATGTCATCATATGCCGTTGCCATGGCAACAGATCCCTCGCCAAAAAACCTGGTCTTTTTGTAATTCAATGGAAAATCGTCCAAACGGCACCAGACTTCAGACTATCATTAATGGTCCGGCCCTCAACAGCTCTCTCTCAATTAGGGGATGTCAACATATGCCGTTTCCATGGCAACCCATCCTTCGCCAACAAATACGATGTTGTTGTAAGTCAATGGAAAATCGTCCAAACAGCACCAAACTTCAGACTATCATTAATGGTCCGGCCCTCAACAGCTCTACGTCAATTATGGGATGTCATCATATGCCGTTTCCATGGCAACGCTTCCTTCGCCATAAAATACCATGTTGTTGTAAGTCAATGGAAAATCGTCCAAACGGCACCAGACTTCAGACTATCATTAATGGTCCGGCCCTCAACAGCTCTATGTCAATTATGGAATGTCCTCATAGGCCGTTGCCATGGCGACAGTTCCCTCGCCATGAAACACGGTGTTGTCCTAACTCAATGGACAATGGTCCAAACTGCACCAGACTTCAGACTATCATTAATGGTCCGGCCCTCAACAGCTCTATGTCAATTATGGGATGTCCTCATATGCCGTTGCCATGGCAATGCGTCCCCCGCCAATAAACCTGGTGTTGTCGTAACTCCAATGGACAAGGTCCCATCGTCCCCCAGACTTAACTTTTATATCACCGGTCAATGCCTCAACAGCTCTACGTGAAATCCGAGATCTCACCATATGCCGTTTCTATGGCAACACTTCCCTCGCCAAAAAACCCGGTATTGACGTAACTCAATGGAAAATCATCCAAACGGCACCAGACTTCAGACTATCATTAATGGTCCGGCCCTCAACAGCTCTATGTCAATTATAGGATGTCATCATATGCCGTTTCCATGGCAACGCTTCCTTCGCCATAAAATACCATGTTGTTGTAAGTCAATGGAAAATAGTCCAAACGGCACCAGACTTCATATGATGGCTAATGGTCCGGCCCTCAACAGCTCTCCGCCAATTATGGGATGTCATCATATGCCGTTTCGATGGCAACGCGTCCCTCGCCCAAAAACCTGGTGTTGTTGTAATTCAATGCAAAATCCTCCAAACGGCACCAGACTTCAGACTATCATTAATGGTCCGGCCCTCAACAGCTCTATGTCAATTATGGGATGTCATCATATGCCGTTGCCATGGCAACAGATCCCTCGCCAAAAAACCTGGTCTTTTTGTAATTCAATGGAAAATCGTCCAAACGGCACCAGACTTCAGACTATCATTAATGGTCCGGCCCTCAACAGCTCTCTCTCAATTAGGGGATGTCAACATATGCCGTTTCCATGGCAACCCATCCTTCGCCAACAAATACGATGTTGTTGTAAGTCAATGGAAAATCGTCCAAACAGCACCAAACTTCAGACTATCATTAATGGTCCGGCCCTCAACAGCTCTACGTCAATTATGGGATGTCATCATATGCCGTTTCCATGGCAACGCTTCCTTCGCCATAAAATACCATGTTGTTGTAAGTCAATGGAAAATCGTCCAAACGGCACCAGACTTCAGACTATCA
Organism: Notothenia rossii; assembly: GCF_949606895.1. Lineage (NCBI taxonomy): Eukaryota > Metazoa > Chordata > Actinopteri > Perciformes > Nototheniidae > Notothenia > Notothenia rossii. The sequence goes on from NC_136902.1 coordinate 49,319,413, forward strand.
TTAATGGTCCGGCCCTCAACAGCTCTATGTCAATTATGGAATGTCCTCATAGGCCGTTGCCATGGCGACAGTTCCCTCGCCATGAAACACGGTGTTGTCCTAACTCAATGGACAATGGTCCAAACTGCACCAGACTTCAGACTATCATTAATGGTCCGGCCCTCAACAGCTCTATGTCAATTATGGGATGTCCTCATATGCCGTTGCCATGGCAATGCGTCCCCCGCCAATAAACCTGGTGTTGTCGTAACTCCAATGGACAAGGTCCCATCGTCCCCCAGACTTAACTTTTATATCACCGGTCAATGCCTCAACAGCTCTACGTGAAATCCGAGATCTCACCATATGCCGTTTCTATGGCAACACTTCCCTCGCCAAAAAACCCGGTATTGACGTAACTCAATGGAAAATCATCCAAACGGCACCAGACTTCAGACTATCATTAATGGTCCGGCCCTCAACAGCTCTATGTCAATTATAGGATGTCATCATATGCCGTTTCCATGGCAACGCTTCCTTCGCCATAAAATACCATGTTGTTGTAAGTCAATGGAAAATAGTCCAAACGGCACCAGACTTCATATGATGGCTAATGGTCCGGCCCTCAACAGCTCTCCGCCAATTATGGGATGTCATCATATGCCGTTTCGATGGCAACGCGTCCCTCGCCAAAAAACCTGGTGTTGTTGTACTTCAATGGAAAATCCTCCAAACGGCACCAGACTACAGACTATCATTAATGGTCCAGCCCTCAACAGCTCTATGCCAATTATGGGATGTCATCATATGCCGTTGCCATGGCAACAGATCCCTCGCCAAAAAACCTGGTCTTTTTGTAATTCAATGGAAAATCGTCCAAACGGCACCAGACTTCAGACTATCATTAATGGTCCGGCCCTCAACAGCTCTCTCTCAATTAGGGGATGTCAACATATGCCGTTTCCATGGCAACCCATCCTTCGCCAAAAAACACGATGTTGTTGTAAGTCAATGGAAAATCGTCCAAACAGCACCAAACTTCAGACTATCATTAATGGTCCGGCCCTAAACAGCTCTATGTCAATTATGGAATGTCCTCATATGCCGTTGCCATGGCGACAGTTCCCTCGCCATGAAACACGGTGTTGTCCTAACTCAATGGACAATGGTCCAAACTGCACCAGACTTCAGACTATCATTAATGGTCCGGCCCTCAACAGCTCTATGTCAATTATGGGATGTCCTCATATGCCGTTGCCATGGCAATGCGTCCCCCGCCAATAAACCTGGTGTTGTCGTAACTCCAATGGACAAGGTCCCATCGTCCCCCAGACTTAACTTTTATATCACCGGTCAATGCCTCAACAGCTCTACGTGAAATCCGAGATCTCACCATATGCCGTTTCCATCGCAACACTTCCCTCGCCAAAAAACCCGGTATTGACGTAACTCAATGGAAAATCATCCAAACGGCACCAGACTTCAGACTATCATTAATGGTCCGGCCCTCAACAGCTCTATGTCAATTATGGGATGTCATCATATGCCGTTTCCATGGCAACGCTTCCTTCGCCATAAAATACCATGTTGTTGTAAGTCAATGGAAAATAGTCCAAACGGCACCAGACTTCATGGCTAATGGTCCGGCCCTCAACAGCTCTCTGCCAATTATGGGATGTCATTATATACCGTTTCGATGGCAACGCGTCCCTCGCCCAAAAACCTGGTGTTGTTGTAATTCAATGCAAAATTCTCCAAACGGCACCAGACTTCAGACTATCATTAATGGTCCGGCCCTCAACAGCTCTATGCCAATTATGGGATGTCATCATATGCCGTTGCCATGGCAACAGATCCCTCGCCAAAAAACCTGGTCTTTTTGTAATTCAATGGAAAATCGTCCAAACGGCACCAGACTTCAGACTATCATTAATGGTCCGGCCCTCAACAGCTCTCTCTCAATTAGGGGATGTCAACATATGCCGTTTCCATGGCAACCCATCCTTCGCCAACAAATACGATGTTGTTGTAAGTCAATGGAAAATCGTCCAAACAGCACCAAACTTCAGACTATCATTAATGGTCCGGCCCTCAACAGCTCTACGTCAATTATGGGATGTCATCATATGCCGTTTCCATGGCAACGCTTCCTTCGCCATAAAATACCATGTTGTTGTAAGTCAATGGAAAATCGTCCAAACGGCACCAGACTTCAGACTATCATTAATGGTCCGGCCCTCAACAGCTCTATGTCAATTATGGAATGTCCTCATAGGCCGTTGCCATGGCGACAGTTCCCTCGCCATGAAACACGGTGTTGTCCTAACTCAATGGACAATGGTCCAAACTGCACCAGACTTCAGACTATCATTAATGGTCCGGCCCTCAACAGCTCTATGTCAATTATGGGATGTCCTCATATGCCGTTGCCATGGCAATGCGTCCCCCGCCAATAAACCTGGTGTTGTCGTAACTCCAATGGACAAGGTCCCATCGTCCCCCAGACTTAACTTTTATATCACCGGTCAATGCCTCAACAGCTCTACGTGAAATCCGAGATCTCACCATATGCCGTTTCTATGGCAACACTTCCCTCGCCAAAAAACCCGGTATTGACGTAACTCAATGGAAAATCATCCAAACGGCACCAGACTTCAGACTATCATTAATGGTCCGGCCCTCAACAGCTCTATGTCAATTATAGGATGTCATCATATGCCGTTTCCATGGCAACGCTTCCTTCGCCATAAAATACCATGTTGTTGTAAGTCAATGGAAAATAGTCCAAACGGCACCAGACTTCATATGATGGCTAATGGTCCGGCCCTCAACAGCTCTCCGCCAATTATGGGATGTCATCATATGCCGTTTCGATGGCAACGCGTCCCTCGCCAAAAAACCTGGTGTTGTTGTACTTCAATGGAAAATCCTCCAAACGGCACCAGACTACAGACTATCATTAATGGTCCAGCCCTCAACAGCTCTATGCCAATTATGGGATGTCATCATATGCCGTTGCCATGGCAACAGATCCCTCGCCAAAAAACCTGGTCTTTTTGTAATTCAATGGAAAATCGTCCAAACGGCACCAGACTTCAGACTATCATTAATGGTCCGGCCCTCAACAGCTCTCTCTCAATTAGGGGATGTCAACATATGCCGTTTCCATGGCAACCCATCCTTCGCCAAAAAACACGATGTTGTTGTAAGTCAATGGAAAATCGTCCAAACAGCACCAAACTTCAGACTATCATTAATGGTCCGGCCCTCAACAGCTCTACGTCAATTATGGGATATCATCATATGCCGTTTCCATGGCAACGCTTCCTTCGCCATAAAATACCATGTTGTTGTAAGTCAATGGAAAATCGTCCAAACGGCACCAGACTTCAGACTATCATTAATGGTCCGGCCCTAAACAGCTCTATGTCAATTATGGAATGTCCTCATATGCCGTTGCCATGGCGACAGTTCCCTCGCCATGAAACACGGTGTTGTCCTAACTCAATGGACAATGGTCCAAACTGCACCAGACTTCAGACTATCATTAATGGTCCGGCCCTCAACAGCTCTATGTCAATTATGGGATGTCCTCATATGCCGTTGCCATGGCAATGCGTCCCCCGCCAATAAACCTGGTGTTGTCGTAACTCCAATGGACAAGGTCCCATCGTCCCCCAGACTTAACTTTTATATCACCGGTCAATGCCTCAACAGCTCTACGTGAAATCCGAGATCTCACCATATGCCGTTTCCATGGCAACACTTCCCTCGCCAAAAAACCCGGTATTGACGTAACTCAATGGAAAATCATCCAAACGGCACCAGACTTCAGACTATCATTAATGGTCCGGCCCTCAACAGCTCTATGTCAATTATGGGATGTCATCATATGCCGTTTCCATGGCAACGCTTCCTTCGCCATAAAATACCATGTTGTTGTAAGTCAATGGAAAATAGTCCAAACGGCACCAGACTTCATGGCTAATGGTCCGGCCCTCAACAGCTCTCTGCCAATTATGGGATGTCATTATATACCGTTTCGATGGCAACGCGTCCCTCGCCCAAAAACCTGGTGTTGTTGTAATTCAATGCAAAATCCTCCAAACGGCACCAGACTTCAGACTATCATTAATGGTCCGGCCCTCAACAGCTCTATGCCAATTATGGGATGTCATCATATGCCGTTGCCATGGCAACAGATCCCTCGCCAAAAAACCTGGTCTTTTTGTAATTCAATGGAAAATCGTCCAAACGGCACCAGACTTCAGACTATCATTAATGGTCCGGCCCTCAACAGCTCTCTCTCAATTAGGGGATGTCAACATATGCCGTTTCCATGGCAACCCATCCTTCGCCAACAAATACGATGTTGTTGTAAGTCAATGGAAAATCGTCCAAACAGCACCAAACTTCAGACTATCATTAATGGTCCGGCCCTCAACAGCTCTACGTCAATTATGGGATGTCATCATATGCCGTTTCCATGGCAACGCTTCCTTCGCCATAAAATACCATGTTGTTGTAAGTCAATGGAAAATCGTCCAAACGGCACCAGACTTCAGACTATCATTAATGGTCCGGCCCTCAACAGCTCTATGTCAATTATGGAATGTCCTCATAGGCCGTTGCCATGGCGACAGTTCCCTCGCCATGAAACACGGTGTTGTCCTAACTCAATGGACAATGGTCCAAACTGCACCAGACTTCAGACTATCATTAATGGTCCGGCCCTCAACAGCTCTATGTCAATTATGGGATGTCCTCATATGCCGTTGCCATGGCAATGCGTCCCCCGCCAATAAACCTGGTGTTGTCGTAACTCCAATGGACAAGGTCCCATCGTCCCCCAGACTTAACTTTTATATCACCGGTCAATGCCTCAACAGCTCTACGTGAAATCCGAGATCTCACCATATGCCGTTTCTATGGCAACACTTCCCTCGCCAAAAAACCCGGTATTGACGTAACTCAATGGAAAATCATCCAAACGGCACCAGACTTCAGACTATCATTAATGGTCCGGCCCTCAACAGCTCTATGTCAATTATAGGATGTCATCATATGCCGTTTCCATGGCAACGCTTCCTTCGCCATAAAATACCATGTTGTTGTAAGTCAATGGAAAATAGTCCAAACGGCACCAGACTTCATATGATGGCTAATGGTCCGGCCCTCAACAGCTCTCCGCCAATTATGGGATGTCATCATATGCCGTTTCGATGGCAACGCGTCCCTCGCCAAAAAACCTGGTGTTGTTGTACTTCAATGGAAAATCCTCCAAACGGCACCAGACTACAGACTATCATTAATGGTCCAGCCCTCAACAGCTCTATGCCAATTATGGGATGTCATCATATGCCGTTGCCATGGCAACAGATCCCTCGCCAAAAAACCTGGTCTTTTTGTAATTCAATGGAAAATCGTCCAAACGGCACCAGACTTCAGACTATCATTAATGGTCCGGCCCTCAACAGCTCTCTCTCAATTAGGGGATGTCAACATATGCCGTTTCCATGGCAACCCATCCTTCGCCAAAAAACACGATGTTGTTGTAAGTCAATGGAAAATCGTCCAAACAGCACCAAACTTCAGACTATCATTAATGGTCCGGCCCTCAACAGCTCTACGTCAATTATGGGATATCATCATATGCCGTTTCCATGGCAACGCTTCCTTCGCCATAAAATACCATGTTGTTGTAAGTCAATGGAAAATCGTCCAAACGGCACCAGACTTCAGACTATCATTAATGGTCCGGCCCTCAACAGCTCTATGTCAATTATGGAATGTCCTCATATGCCGTTGCCATGGCGACAGTTCCCTCGCCATGAAACACGGTGTTGTCCTAACTCAATGGACAATGGTCCAAACTGCACCAGACTTCAGACTATCATTAATGGTCCGGCCCTCAACAGCTCTATGTCAATTATGGGATGTCCTCATATGCCGTTGCCATGGCAATGCGTCCCCCGCCAATAAACCTGGTGTTGTCGTAACTCCAATGGACAAGGTCCCATCGTCCCCCAGACTTAACTTTTATATCACCGGTCAATGCCTCAACAGCTCTACGTGAAATCCGAGATCTCACCATATGCCGTTTCCATGGCAACACTTCCCTCGCCAAAAAACCCGGTATTGACGTAACTCAATGGAAAATCATCCAAACGGCACCAGACTTCAGACTATCATTAATGGTCCGGCCCTCAACAGCTCTATGTCAATTATGGGATGTCATCATATGCCGTTTCCATGGCAACGCTTCCTTCGCCATAAAATACCATGTTGTTGTAAGTCAATGGAAAATAGTCCAAACGGCACCAGACTTCATGGCTAATGGTCCGGCCCTCAACAGCTCTCCGCCAATTATGGGATGTCATTATATGCCGTTTCGATGGCAACGCGTCCCTCGCCAAAAAACCTGGTGTTGTTGTAATTCAATGCAAAAATCCTCCAAACGGCACCAGACTTCAGACTATCATTAATGGTCCGGCCCTCAACAGCTCTATGCCAATTATGGGATGTCATCATATGCCGTTGCCATGGCAACAGATCCCTCGCCAAAAAACCTGGTCTTTTTGTAATTCAATGGAAAATCGTCCAAACGGCACCAGACTTCAGACTATCATTAATGGTCCGTCCCTCAACAGCTCTCTCTCAATTAGGGGATGTCAACATATGCCGTTTCCATGGCAACCCATCCTTCGCCAAAAAATACGATGTTGTTGTAAGTCAATGGAAAATCGTCCAAACAGCACCAAACTTCAGACTATCATTAATGGTCCGGCCCTCAACAGCTCTACGTCAATTATGGGATGTCATCATATGCCGTTTCCATGGCAACGCTTCCTTCGCCATAAAATAACATGTTGTTGTAAGTCAATGGAAAATCGTCCAAACGGCACCAGACTTCAGACTATCATTAATGGTCCGGCCCTCAACAGCTCTATGTCAATTATGGAATGTCCTCATATGCCGTTGCCATGGCGACAGTTCCCTCGCCATGAAACACGGTGTTGTCCTAACTCAATGGACAATGGTCCAAACTGCACCAGACTTCAGACTATCATTAATGGTCCGGCCCTCAACAGCTCTATGTCAATTATGGGATGTCCTCATATGCCGTTGCCATGGCAATGCGTCCCCCGCCAATAAACCTGGTGTTGTCGTAACTCCAATGGACAAGGTCCCATCGTCCCCCAGACTTAACTTTTATATCACCGGTCAATGCCTCAACAGCTCTACGTGAAATCCGAGATCTCACCATATGCCGTTTCCATGGCAACACTTCCCTCGCCAAAAAACCCGGTATTGACGTAACTCAATGGAAAATCATCCAAACGGCACCAGACTTCAGACTATCATTAATGGTCCGGCCCTCAACAGCTCTATGTCAATTATGGGATGTCATCATATGCCGTTTCCATGGCAACGCTTCCTTCGCCATAAAATACCATGTTGTTGTAAGTCAATGGAACATAGTCCAAACGGCACCAGACTTCATGGCTAATGGTCCGGCCCTCAACAGCTCTCTGCCAATTATGGGATGTCATTATATACCGTTTCGATGGCAACGCGTCCCTCGCCCAAAAACCTGGTGTTGTTGTAATTCAATGCAAAATCCTCCAAACGGCACCAGACTTCAGACTATCATTAATGGTCCGGCCCTCAACAGCTCTATGCCAATTATGGGATGTCATCATATGCCGTTGCCATGGCAACAGATCCCTCGACAAAAAACCTGGTCTTTTTGTAATTCAATGGAAAATCGTCCAAACGGCACCAGACTTCAGACTATCATTAATGGTCCGGCCCTCAACAGCTCTCTCTCAATTAGGGGATGTCAACATATGCCGTTTCCATGGCAACCCATCCTTCGCCAAAAAATACGATGTTGTTGTAAGTCAATGGAAAATCGTCCAAACAGCACCAAACTTCAGACTATTATTAATGGTCCGGCCCTCAACAGCTCTACGTCAATTATGGGATGTCATCATATGCCGTTTCCATGGCGACAGTTCCCTCGCCATGAAACACGGTGTTGTCCTAACTCAATGGACAATGGTCCAAACTGCACCAGACTTCAGACTATCATTAATGGTCCGGCCCTCAACAGCTCTATGTCAATTATGGGATGTCCTCATATGCCGTTGCCATGGCAATGCGTCCCCCGCCAATAAACCTGGTGTTGTCGTAACTCCAATGGACAAGGTCCCATCGTCCCCCAGACTTAACTTTTATATCACCGGTCAATGCCTCAACAGCTCTACGTGAAATCCGAGATCTCACCATATGCCGTTTCCATGGCAACACTTCCCTCGCCAAAAAACACGTTTATTGACGTAACTCAATGGAAAATCATCCAAACGGCACCAGACTTCAGACTATCATTAATGGTCCGGCCCTCAACAGCTCTATGTCAATTATGGGATGTCATCATATGCCGTTTCCATGGCAACGCTTCCTTCGCCATAAAATACCATGTTGTTGTAAGTCAATGGAAAATAGTCCAAACGGCACCAGACTTCATGGCTAATGGTCCGGCCCTCAACAGCTCTCCGCCAATTATGGGATGTCATTATATGCCGTTTCGATGGCAACGCGTCCCTCGCCAAAAAAACTGGTGTTGTTGTAATTCAATGCAAAATCCTCCAAACGGCACCAGACTTCAGACTATCATTAATGGTCCGGCCCTCAACAGCTCTATGCCAATTATGGGATGTCATCATATGCCGTTGCCATGGCAACAGATCCCTCGCCAAAAAACCTGGTCTTTTTGTAATTCAATGGAAAGTCGTCCAAACGGCACCAGACTTCAGACTATCATTAATGGTCCGGCCCTCAACAGCTCTCTCTCAATTAGGGGATGTCAACATATGCCGTTTCCATGGCAACCCATCCTTCGCCAACAAATACGATGTTGTTGTAAGTCAATGGAAAATCGTCCAAACAGCACCAAACTTCAGACTATCATTAATGGTCCGGCCCTCAACAGCTCTACGTCAATTATGGGATGTCATCATATGCCGTTTCCATGGCAACGCTTCCTTCGCCATAAAATACCATGTTGTTGTAAGTCAATGGAAAATCGTCCAAACGGCACCAGACTTCAGACTATCATTAATGGTCCGGCCCTCAACAGCTCTATGTCAATTATGGAATGTCCTCATAGGCCGTTGCCATGGCGACAGTTCCCTCGCCATGAAACACGGTGTTGTCCTAACTCAATGGACAATGGTCCAAACTGCACCAGACTTCAGACTATCATTAATGGTCCGGCCCTCAACAGCTCTATGTCAATTATGGGATGTCCTCATATGCCGTTGCCATGGCAATGCGTCCCCCGCCAATAAACCTGGTGTTGTCGTAACTCCAATGGACAAGGTCCCATCGTCCCCCAGACTTAACTTTTATATCACCGGTCAATGCCTCAACAGCTCTACGTGAAATCCGAGATCTCACCATATGCCGTTTCTATGGCAACACTTCCCTCGCCAAAAAACCCGGTATTGACGTAACTCAATGGAAAATCATCCAAACGGCACCAGACTTCAGACTATCATTAATGGTCCGGCCCTCAACAGCTCTATGTCAATTATAGGATGTCATCATATGCCGTTTCCATGGCAACGCTTCCTTCGCCATAAAATACCATGTTGTTGTAAGTCAATGGAAAATAGTCCAAACGGCACCAGACTTCATATGATGGCTAATGGTCCGGCCCTCAACAGCTCTCCGCCAATTATGGGATGTCATCATATGCCGTTTCGATGGCAACGCGTCCCTCGCCAAAAAACCTGGTGTTGTTGTACTTCAATGGAAAATCCTCCAAACGGCACCAGACTACAGACTATCATTAATGGTCCAGCCCTCAACAGCTCTATGCCAATTATGGGATGTCATCATATGCCGTTGCCATGGCAACAGATCCCTCGCCAAAAAACCTGGTCTTTTTGTAATTCAATGGAAAATCGTCCAAACGGCACCAGACTTCAGACTATCATTAATGGTCCGGCCCTCAACAGCTCTCTCTCAATTAGGGGATGTCAACATATGCCGTTTCCATGGCAACCCATCCTTCGCCAAAAAACACGATGTTGTTGTAAGTCAATGGAAAATCGTCCAAACAGCACCAAACTTCAGACTATCATTAATGGTCCGGCCCTCAACAGCTCTACGTCAATTATGGGATATCATCATATGCCGTTTCCATGGCAACGCTTCCTTCGCCATAAAATACCATGTTGTTGTAAGTCAATGGAAAATAGTCCAAACGGCACCAGACTTCATATGATGGCTAATGGTCCGGCCCTCAACAGCTCTCCGCCAATTATGGGATGTCATCATATGCCGTTTCGATGGCAACGCGTCCCTCGCCAAAAAACCTGGTGTTGTTGTACTTCAATGGAAAATCCTCCAAACGGCACCAGACTACAGACTATCATTAATGGTCCAGCCCTCAACAGCTCTATGCCAATTATGGGATGTCATCATATGCCGTTGCCATGGCAACAGATCCCTCGCCAAAAAACCTGGTCTTTTTGTAATTCAATGGAAAATCGTCCAAACGGCACCAGACTTCAGACTATCATTAATGGTCCGGCCCTCAACAGCTCTCTCTCAATTAGGGGATGTCAACATATGCCGTTTCCATGGCAACCCATCCTTCGCCAAAAAACACGATGTTGTTGTAAGTCAATGGAAAATCGTCCAAACAGCACCAAACTTCAGACTATCATTAATGGTCCGGCCCTCAACAGCTCTACGTCAATTATGGGATATCATCATATGCCGTTTCCATGGCAACGCTTCCTTCGCCATAAAATACCATGTTGTTGTAAGTCAATGGAAAATCGTCCAAACGGCACCAGACTTCAGACTATCATTAATGGTCCGGCCCTCAACAGCTCTATGTCAATTATGGAATGTCCTCATATGCCGTTGCCATGGCGACAGTTCCCTCGCCATGAAACACGGTGTTGTCCTAACTCAATGGACAATGGTCCAAACTGCACCAGACTTCAGACTATCATTAATGGTCCGGCCCTCAACAGCTCTATGTCAATTATGGGATGTCCTCATATGCCGTTGCCATGGCAATGCGTCCCCCGCCAATAAACCTGGTGTTGTCGTAACTCCAATGGACAAGGTCCCATCGTCCCCCAGACTTAACTTTTATATCACCGGTCAATGCCTCAACAGCTCTACGTGAAATCCGAGATCTCACCATATGCCGTTTCCATGGCAACACTTCCCTCGCCAAAAAACACGTTTATTGACGTAACTCAATGGAAAATCATCCAAACGGCACCAGACTTCAGACTATCATTAATGGTCCGGCCCTCAACAGCTCTATGTCAATTATGGGATGTCATCATATGCCGTTTCCATGGCAACGCTTCCTTCGCCATAAAATACCATGTTGTTGTAAGTCAATGGAAAATAGTCCAAACGGCACCAGACTTCATGGCTAATGGTCCGGCCCTCAACAGCTCTCCGCCAATTATGGGATGTCATTATATGCCGTTTCGATGGCAACGCGTCCCTCGCCAAAAAAACTGGTGTTGTTGTAATTCAATGCAAAATCCTCCAAACGGCACCAGACTTCAGACTATCATTAATGGTCCGGCCCTCAACAGCTCTATGCCAATTATGGGATGTCATCATATGCCGTTGCCATGGCAACAGATCCCTCGCCAAAAAACCTGGTCTTTTTGTAATTCAATGGAAAGTCGTCCAAACGGCACCAGACTTCAGACTATCATTAATGGTCCGGCCCTCAACAGCTCTCTCTCAATTAGGGGATGTCAACATATGCCGTTTCCATGGCAACCCATCCTTCGCCAAAAAATACGATGTTGTTGTAAGTCAATGGAAAATCGTCCAAACGGCACCAGACTTCAGACTATCATTAATGGTCCGGCCCTCAACAGCTCTATGTCAATTATGGAATGTCCTCATATGCCGTTGCCATGGCGACAGTTCCCTCGCCATGAAACACGGTGTTGTCCTAACTCAATGGACAATGGTCCAAACTGCACCAGACTTCAGACTATCATTAATGGTCCGGCCCTCAACAGCTCTATGTCAATTATGGGATGTCCTCATATGCCGTTGCCATGGCAATGCGTCCCCCGCCAATAAACCTGGTGTTGTCGTAACTCCAATGGACAAGGTCCCATCGTCCCCCAGACTTAACTTTTATATCACCGGTCAATGCCTCAACAGCTCTACGTGAAATCCGAGATCTCACCATATGCCATTTCCATGGCAACACTTCCCTCGCCAAAAAACCCGGTATTGACGTAACTCAATGGAAAATCATCCAAACGGCACCAGACTTCAGACTATCATTAATGGTCCGGCCCTCAACAGCTCTATATCAATTATGGGATGTCATCATATGCCGTTTCCATGGCAACGCTTCCTTCGCCAAAAAATACCATGTTGTTGTAAGTCAATGGAAAATAGTCCAAACGGCACCAGACTTCATATGATGGCTAATGGTCCGGCCCTCAACAGCTCTCCGCCAATTATGGGATGTCATCATTTGCCGTTTCGATGGCAACGCGTCCCTCGCCAAAAAACCTGGTGTTGTTGTAATTCAATGGAAAATCCTCCAAACGGCACCAGACTTCAGACTATCATTAATGGTCCGGCCCTCAACAGCTCTATGTCAATTATGGAATGTCCTCATATGCCGTTGCCATGGCGACAGTTCCCTCGCCATGAAACACGGTGTTGTCCTAACTCAATGGACAATGGTCCAAACTGCACCAGACTTCAGACTATCATTAATGGTCCGGCCCTCAACAGCTCTATGTCAATTATGGGATGTCCTCATATGCCGTTGCCATGGCAATGCGTCCCCCGCCAATAAACCTGGTGTTGTCGTAACTCCAATGGACAAGGTCCCATCGTCCCCCAGACTTAACTTTTATATCACCGGTCAATGCCTCAACAGCTCTACGTGAAATCCGAGATCTCACCATATGCCGTTTCCATGGCAACACTTCCCTCGCCAAAAAACCCGGTATTGACATAACTCAATGGAAAATCATCCAAACGGCACCAGACTTCAGACTATCATTAATGGTCCGGCCCTCAACAGCTCTATGTCAATTATGGGATGTCATCATATGCCGTTTCCATGGCAACGCTTCCTTCGCCATAAAATACCATGTTGTTGTAAGTCAATGGAAAATAGTCCAAACGGCACCAGACTTCATATGATGGCTAATGGTCCGGCCCTCAACAGCTCTCCGCCAATTATGGGATGTCATCATATGCCGTTTCGATGGCAACGCGTCCCTCGCCAAAAAACCTGGTGTTGTTGTAATTCAATGGAAAATCCTCCAAACGGCACCAGACTTCAGACTATCATTAATGGTCCGGCCCTCAACAGCTCTATGTCAATTATGGAATGTCCTCATATGCCGTTGCCATGGCGACAGTTCCCTCGCCATGAAACACGGTGTTGTCCTAACTCAATGGACAATGGTCCAAACTGCACCAGACTTCAGACTATCATTAATGGTCCGGCCCTCAACTGCTCTATGTCAATTATGGGATGTCCTCATATGCTGTTGCCATGGCAATGCGTCCCCCGCCAATAAACCTGGTGTTGTCGTAACTCCAATGGACAAGGTCCCATCGTCCCCCAGACTTAACTTTTATATCACCGGTCAATGCCTCAACAGCTCTACGTGAAATCCGAGATCTCACCATATGCCGTTTCCATGGCAACACTTCCCTCGCCAAAAAACCCGGTATTGACGTAACTCAATGGAAAATCATCCAAACGGCACCAGACTTCAGACTATCATTAATGGTCCGGCCCTCAACAGCTCTATGCCAATTATGGGATGTCATCATATGCCGTTGCCATGGCAACAGATCCCTCGCCAAAAAACCTGGTCTTTTTGTAATTCAATGGAAAGTCGTCCAAACGGCACCAGACTTCAGACTATCATTAATGGTCCGGCCCTCAACAGCTCTCTCTCAATTAGGGGATGTCAACATATGCCGTTTCCATGGCAACCCATCCTTCGCCAAAAAATACGATGTTGTTGTAAGTCAATGGAAAATCGTCCAAACAGCACCAAACTTCAGACTATCATTAATGGTCCGGCCCTCAACAGCTCTACGTCAATTATGGGATGTCATCATATGCCGTTTCCATGGCAACGCTTCCTTCGCCATAAAATACCATGTTGTTGTAAGTCAATGGAAAATCGTCCAAACGGCACCAGACTTCAGACTATCATTAATGGTCCGGCCCTCAACAGCTCTATGTCAATTATGGAATGTCCTCATATGCCGTTGCCATGGCGACAGTTCCCTCGCCATGAAACACGGTGTTGTCCTAACTCAATGGACAATGGTCCAAACTGCACCAGACTTCAGACTATCATTAATGGTCCGGCCCTCAACAGCTCTATGTCAATTATGGGATGTCCTCATATGCCGTTGCCATGGCAATGCGTCCCCCGCCAATAAACCTGGTGTTGTCGTAACTCCAATGGACAAGGTCCCATCGTCCCCCAGACTTAACTTTTATATCACCGGTCAATGCCTCAACAGCTCTATGTGAAATCCGAGATCTCACCATATGCCGTTTCCATGGCAACACTTCCCTCGCCAAAAAACCCGGTATTGACGTAACTCAATGGAAAATCATCCAAACGGCACCAGACTTCAGACTATCATTAATGGTCCGGCCCTCAACAGCTCTATGTCAATTATGGGATGTCATCATATGCCGTTTCCATGGCAACGCTTCCTTCGCCATAAAATACCATGTTGTTGTAAGTCAATGGAAAATAGTCCAAACGGCACCAGACTTCATATGATGGCTAATGGTCCGGCCCTCAACAGCTCTCCGCCAATTATGGGATGTCATCATATGCCGTTTCGATGGCAACGCGTCCCTCGCCAAAAAACCTGGTGTTGTTGTAATTCAATGGAAAATCCTCCAACCGGCACCAGACTTCAGACTATCATTAATGGTCCGGCCCTCAACAGCTCTATGCCAATTATGGGATGTCATCATATGCCGTTGCCATGGCAACAGATCCCTCGCCAAAAAACCTGGTCTTTTTGTAATTCAATGGAAAATCGTCCAAACGGCACCAGACTTCAGACTATCATTAATGGTCCGGCCCTCAACAGCTCTCTCTCAATTAGGGGATGTCAACATATGCCGTTTCCATGGCAACCCATCCTTCGCCAAAAAATACGATGTTGTTGTAAGTCAATGGAAAATCGTCCAAACAGCACCAAACTTCAGACTATCATTAATGGTCCGGCCCTCAACAGCTCTACGTCAATTATGGGATGTCATCATATGCCGTTTCCATGGCAACGCTTCCTTCGCCATAAAATACCATGTTGTTGTAAGTCAATGGAAAATCGTCCAAACGGCACCAGACTTCAGACTATCATTAATGGTCCGGCCCTCAACAGCTCTATGTCAATTATGGAATGTCCTCATATGCCGTTGCCATGGCGACAGTTCCCTCGCCATGAAACACGATGTTGTCCTAACTCAATGGACAATGGTCCAAACTGCACCAGACTTCAGACTATCATTAATGGTCCGGCCCTCAACAGCTCTATGTCAATTATGGGATGTCCTCATATGCCGTTGCCATGGCAATGCGTCCCCCGCCAATAAACCTGGTGTTGTCGTAACTCCAATGGACAAGGTCCCATCGTCCCCCAGACTTAACTTTTATATCACCGGTCAATGCCTCAACAGCTCTACGTGAAATCCGAGATCTCACCATATGCCATTTCCATGGCAACACTTCCCTCGCCAAAAAACCCGGTATTGACGTAACTCAATGGAAAATCATCCAAACGGCACCAGACTTAAGACTATCATTAATGGTTCGGCCCTCAACAGCTCTATGTCAATTATGGGATGTCATCATATGCCGTTTCCATGGCAACGCTTCCTTCGCCATAAAATACCATGTTGTTGTAAGTCAATGGAAAATAGTCCAAACGGCACCAGACTTCATATGATGGCTAATGGTCCGGCCCTCAACAGCTCTCCGCCAATTATGGGATGTCATCATTTGCCGTTTCGATGGCAACGCGTCCCTCGCCAAAAAACCTGGTGTTGTTGTAATTCAATGGAAAATCCTCCAAACGGCACCAGACTTCAGACTATCATTAATGGTCCGGCCCTCAACAGCTCTATGTCAATTATGGAATGTCCTCATATGCCGTTGCCATGGCGACAGTTCCCTCGCCATGAAACACGGTGTTGTCCTAACTCAATGGACAATGGTCCAAACTGCACCAGACTTCAGACTATCATTAATGGTCCGGCCCTCAACAGCTCTATGTCAATTATGGGATGTCCTCATATGCCGTTGCCATGGCAATGCGTCCCCCGCCAATAAACCTGGTGTTGTCGTAACTCCAATGGACAAGGTCCCATCGTCCCCCAGACTTAACTTTTATATCACCGGTCAATGCCTCAACAGCTCTACGTGAAATCCGAGATCTCACCATATGCCGTTTCCATGGCAACACTTCCCTCGCCAAAAAACCCGGTATTGACGTAACTCAATGGAAAATCATCCAAACGGCACCAGACTTCAGACTATCATTAATGGTCCGGCCCTCAACAGCTCTATGTCAATTATAGGATGTCATCATATGCCGTTTCCATGGCAACGCTTCCTTCGCCATAAAATACCATGTTGTTGTAAGTCAATGGAAAATAGTCCAAACGGCACCAGACTTCATATGATGGCTAATGGTCCGGCCCTCAACAGCTCTCCGCCAATTATGGGATGTCATCATATGCCGTTTCGATGGCAACGCGTCCCTCGCCAAAAAACCTGGTGTTGTTGTACTTCAATGGAAAATCGTCCAAACAGCACCAAACTTCAGACTATCATTAATGGTCCGGCCCTCAACAGCTCTACGTCAATTATGGGATGTCATCATATGCCGTTTCCATGGCAACGCTTCCTTCGCCATAAAATACCATGTTGTTGTAAGTCAATGGAAAATCGTCCAAACGGCACCAGACTTCAGACTATCATTAATGGTCCGGCCCTCAACAGCTCTATGTCAATTATGGAATGTCCTCATATGCCGTTGCCATGGCGACAGTTCCCTCGCCATGAAACACGGTGTTGTCCTAACTCAATCGACAATGGTCCAAACTGCACCAGACTTCAGACTATCATTAATGGTCCGGCCCTCAACAGCTCTATGTCAATTATGGGATGTCCTCATATGCCGTTGCCATGGCAATGCGTCCCCCGCCAATAAACCTGGTGTTGTCGTAACTCCAATGGACAAGGTCCCATCGTCCCCCAGACTTAACTTTTATATCACCGGTCAATGCCTCAACAGCTCTACGTGAAATCCGAGATCTCACCATATGCCGTTTCCATGGCAACACTTCCCTCGCCAAAAAACCCGGTATTGACGTAACTCAATGGAAAATCATCCAAACGGCACCAGACTTCAGACTATCATTAATGGTCCGGCCCTCAACAGCTCTATGTCAATTATGGGATGTCATCATATGCCGTTTCCATGGCAACGCTTCCTTCGCCATAAAATACCATGTTGTTGTAAGTCAATGGAAAATAGTCCAAACGGCACCAGACTTCATATGATGGCTAATGGTCCAGCCCTCAACAGCTCTCCGCCAATTATGGGATGTCATCATATGCCGTTTCGATGGCAACGCGTCCCTCGCCAAAAAACCTGGTGTTGTTGTAATTCAATGGAAAATCCTCCAACCGGCACCAGACTTCAGACTATCATTAATGGTCCGGCCCTCAACAGCTCTATGCCAATTATGGGATGTCATCATATGCCGTTGCCATGGCAACAGATCCCTCGCCAAAAAACCTGGTCTTTTTGTAATTCAATGGAAAATCGTCCAAACGGCACCAGACTTCAGACTATCATTAATGGTCCGGCCCTCAACAGCTCTCTCTCAATTAGGGGATGTCAACCTAATGCCGTTTCCATGGCAACCCATCCTTCGCCAAAAAATACGATGTTGTTGTAAGTCAATGGAAAATCGTCCAAACAGCACCAAACTTCAGACTATCATTAATGGTCCGGCCCTCAACAGCTCTACGTCAATTATGGGATGTCATCATATGCCGTTTCCATGGCAACGCTTCCTTCGCCATAAAATACCATGTTGTTATAAGTCAATGGAAAATCGTCCAAACGGCACCAGACTTCAGACTATCATTAATGGTCCGGCCCTCAACAGCTCTATGTCAATTATGGGATGTCATCATATGCCGTTTCCATGGCAACGCTTCCTTCGCCATAAAATACCATGTTGTTGTAAGTCAATGGAAAATAGTCCAAACGGCACCAGACTTCATATGATGGCTAATGGTCCGGCCCTCAACAGCTCTACGTCAATTATGGGATGTCATCATATGCCGTTTCCATGGCAACGCTTCCTTCGCCATAAAATACCATGTTGTTGTAAGTCAATGGAAAATCGTCCAAACGGCACCAGACTTCAGACTATCATTAATGGTCCGGCCCTCAACAGCTCTATGTCAATTATGGAATGTCCTCATATGCCGTTGCCATGGCGACAGTTCCCTCGCCATGAAACACGGTGTTGTCCTAACTCAATGGACAATGGTCCAAACTGCACCAGACTTCAGACTATCATTAATGTTCCGGCCCTCAACAGCTCTATGTCAATTATGGGATGTCCTCATATGCCGTTGCCATGGCAATGCGTCCCCCGCCAATAAACCTGGTGTTGTCGTAACTCCAAAGGACAAGGTCCCATCGTCCCCCAGACTTAACTTTTATATCACCGGTCAATGCCTCAACAGCTCTACGTGAAATCCGATATCTCACCATATGCCGTTTCCATGGCAACACTTCCCTCGCCAAAAAACCCGGTATTGACGTAACTCAATGGAAAATCATCCAAACGGCACCAGACTTCAGACTATCATTAATGGTCCGGCCCTCAACAGCTCTATGTCAATTATGGGATGTCATCATATGCCGTTTCCATGTCAACGCTTCCGCTGCCATAAAATACCATGTTGTTGTAAGTCAATGGAAAATAGTCCAAACGGCACCAGACTTCATATGATGGCTAATGGTCCGGCCCTCAACAGCTCTCCGCCAATTATGGGATGTCATCATATGCCGTTTCGATGGCAACACGTCCCTCGCCAAAAAACCTGGTGTTGTTGTAATTCAATGGAAAATCCTCCAAACGGCACCAGACTTCAGACTATCATTAATGGTCCGGCCCTCAACAGCTCTCTCTCAATTAGGGGATGTCAACATATGCCGTTTCCATGGCAACCCATCCTTCGCCAAAAAATACGATGTTGTTGTAAGTCAATGGAAAATCGTCCAAACAGCACCAAACTTCAGACTATCATTAATGGTCCGGCCCTCAACAGCTCTACGTCAATTATGGGATGTCATCATATGCCGTTTCCATGGCAACGCTTCCTTCGCCATAAAATACCATGTTGTTGTAAGTCAATGGAAAATCGTCCAAACGGCACCAGACTTCAGACTATCATTAATGGTCCGGCCCTCAACAGCTCTATGTCAATTATGGAATGTCCTCATATGCCGTTGCCATGGCGACAGTTCCCTCGCCATGAAACACGGTGTTGTCCTAACTCAATGGACAATGGTCCAAACTGCACCAGACTTCAGACTATCATTAATGGTCCGGCCCTCAACAGCTCGATGTCAATTATGGGATGTCCTCATATGCCGTTGCCATGGCAATGCGTCCCCCGCCAATAAACCTGGTGTTGTCGTAACTCCAATGGACAAGGTCCCATCGTCCACCAGACTTAACTTTTATATCACCGGTCAATGCCTCAACAGCTCTACGTGAAATCCGAGATCTCACCATATGCCATTTCCATGGCAACACTTCCCTCGCCAAAAAACCCGGTATTGACGTAACTCAATGGAAAATCATCCAAACGGCACCAGACTTCAGACTATCATTAATGGTCCGGCCCTCAACAGCTCTATGTCAATTATGGGATGTCAACATATGCCGTTTCCATGGCAACGCTTCCTTCGCCATAAAATACCATGTTGTTGTAAGTCAATGGAAAATAGTCCAAACGGCACCAGACTTCATATGATGGCTAATGGTCCGGCCCTCAACAGCTCTCCGCCAATTATGGGATGTCATCATTTGCCGTTTCGATGGCAACGCGTCCCTCGCCAAAAAACCTGGTGTTGTTGTAATTCAATGGAAAATCCTCCAAACGGCACCAGACTTCAGACTATCATTAATGGTCCGGCCCTCAACAGCTCTATGTCAATTATGGAATGTCCTCATATGCCGTTGCCATGGCGACAGTTCCCTCGCCATGAAACACGGTGTTGTCCTAACTCAATGGACAATGGTCCAAACTGCACCAGACTTCAGACTATCATTAATGGTCTGGCCCTCAACAGCTCTATGCCAATTATGGGATGTCATCATATGCCGTTGCCATGGCAACAGATCCCTCGCCAAAAAACCTGGTCTTTTTGTAATTCAATGGAAAATCGTCCAAACGGCACCAGACTTCAGACTATCATTAATGGTCCGGCCCTCAACAGCTCTCTCTCAATTAGGGGATGTCAACATATGCCGTTTCCATGGCAACCCATCCTTCGCCAAAAAATACGATGTTGTTGTAAGTCAATGGAAAATCGTCCAAACAGCACCAAACTTCAGACTATCATTAATGGTCCGGCCCTCAACAGCTCTACGTCAATTATGGGATGTCATCATATGCCGTTTCCATGGCAACGCTTCCTTCGCCATAAAATACCATGTTGTTGTAAGTCAATGGAAAATCCTCCAAACGGCACCAGACTTCAGACTATCATTAATGGTCCGGCCCTCAACAGCTCTATGTCAATTATGGAATGTCCTCATATGCCGTTGCCATGGCGACAGTTCCCTCGCCATGAAACACGGTGTTGTCCTAACTCAATGGACAATGGTCCAAACTGCACCAGACTTCAGACTATCATTAATGGTCCGGCCCTCAACAGCTCTATGCCAATTATGGGATGTCATCATATGCCGTTGCCATGGCAACAGATCCCTCGCCAAAAAACCTGGTCTTTTTGTAATTCAATGGAAAATCGTCCAAAAGGCACCAGACTTCAGACTATCATTAATGGTCCGGCCCTCAACAGCTCTCTCTCAATTAGGGGATGTCAACATATGCCGTTTCCATGGCAACCCATCCTTCGCCAAAAAATACGATGTTGTTGTAAGTCAATGGAAAATCGTCCAAACAGCACCAAACTTCAGACTATCATTAATGGTCCGGCCCTCAACAGCTCTACGTCAATTATGGGATGTCATCATATGCCGTTTCCATGGCAACGCTTCCTTCGCCATAAAATACCATGTTGTTGTAAGTCAATGGAAAATCGTCCAAACGGCACCAGACTTCAGACTATCATTAATGGTCCGGCCCTCAACAGCTCTATGTCAATTATGGAATGTCCTCATATGCCGTTGCCATGGCGACAGTTCCCTCGCCATGAAACACGGTGTTGTCCTAACTCAATGGACAATGGTCCAAACTGCACCAGACTTCAGACTATCATTAATGGTCCGGCCCTCAACAGCTCTATGTCAATTAGGGGATGTCCTCATATGCCGTTGCCATGGCAATGCGTCCCCCGCCAATAAACCTGGTGTTGTCGTAACTCCAATGGACAAGGTCCCATCGTCCCCCAGACTTAACTTTTATATCACCGGTCAATGCCTCAACAGCTCTACGTGAAATCCGAGATCTCACCATATGCCGTTTCCATGGCAACACTTCCCTCGCCAAAAAACCCGGTATTGACGTAACTCAATGGAAAATCATCCAAACGGCACCAGACTTCAGACTATCATTAATGGTCCGGCCCTCAACAGCTCTATGTCAATTATAGGATGTCATCATATGCCGTTTCCATGGCAACGCTTCCTTCGCCATAAAATACCATGTTGTTGTAAGTCAATGGAAAATAGTCCAAACGGCACCAGACTTCATATGATGGCTAATGGTCCGGCCCTCAACAGCTCTCCGCCAATGATGGGATGTCATCATATGCCGTTTCGATGGCAACGCGTCCCTCGCCAAAAAACCTGGTGTTGTTGTACTTCAATGGAAAATCCTCCAAACGGCACCAGACTACAGACTATCATTAATGGTCCAGCCCTCAACAGCTCTATGCCAATTATGGGATGTCATCATATGCCGTTGCCATGGCAACAGATCCCTCGCCAAAAAACCTGGTCTTTTTGTAATTCAATGGAAAGTCGTCCAAACGGCACCAGACTTCAGACTATCATTAATGGTCCGGCCCTCAACAGCTCTCTCTCAATTAGGGGATGTCAACATATGCCGTTTCCATGGCAACCCATCCTTCGCCAAAAAATACGATGTTGTTGTAAGTCAATGGAAAATCGTCCAAACAGCACCAAACTTCAGACTATCATTAATGGTCCGGCCCTCAACAGCTCTACGTCAATTATGGGATGTCATCATATGCCGTTTCCATGGCAACGCTTCCTTCGCCATAAAATACCATGTTGTTGTAAGTCAATGGAAAATCGTCCAAACGGCACCAGACTTCAGACTATCATTAATGGTCCGGCCCTCAACAGCTCTATGTCAATTATGGAATGTCCTCATATGCCGTTGCCATGGCGACAGTTCCCTCGCCATGAAACACGGTGTTGTCCTAACTCAATGGACAATGGTCCAAACTGCACCAGACTTCAGACTATCATTAATGGTCCGGCCCTCAACAGCTCTATGTCAATTATGGGATGTCCTCATATGCCGTTGCCATGGCAATGCGTCCCCCGCCAATAAACCTGGTGTTGTCGTAACTCCAATGGACAAGGTCCCATCGTCCCCCAGACTTAACTTTTATATCACCGGTCAATGCCTCAACAGCTCTACGTGAAATCCGAGATCTCACCATATTCCATTTCCATGGCAACACTTCCCTCGCCAAAAAACCCGGTATTGACGTAACTCAATGGAAAATCATCCAAACGGCACCAGACTTCAGACTATCATTAATGGTCCGGCCCTCAACAGCTCTATGTCAATTATGGGATGTCATCATATGCCGTTTCCATGGCAACGCTTCCTTCGCCATAAAATACCATGTTGTTGTAAGTCAATGGAAAATAGTCCAAACGGCACCAGACTTCATATGATGGCTAATGGTCCGGCCCTCAACAGCTCTGCGCCAATTATGGGATGTCATCATTTGCCGTTTCGATGGCAACGCGTCCCTCGCCAAAAAACCTGGTGTTGTTGTAATTCAATGGAAAATCGTCCAAACGGCACCAGACTTCAGACTATCATTAATGGTCCGGCCCTCAACATCTCTATGTCAATTATGGAATGTCCTCATATGCCGTTGCCATGGCGACAGTTCCCTCGCCATGAAACACGGTGTTGTCGTAACTCAATGGACAATGGTCCAAACTGCACCAGACTTCAGACTATCATTAATGGTCCGGCCCTCAACAGCTCTATGTCAATTATGGGATGTCCTCATATGCCGTTGCCATGGCAATGCGTCCCCCGCCAATAAACCTGGTGTTGTCGTAACTCCAATGGACAAGGTCCCATCGTCCCCCAGACTTAACTTTTATATCACCGGTCAATGCCTCAACAGCTCTACGTGAAATCCGATATCTCACCATATGCCGTTGCCATGGCAACAGATCCCTCGCCAAAAAACCTGGTCTTTTTGTAATTCAATGGAAAATCGTCCAAACGGCACCAGACTTCAGACTATCATTAATGGTCCGGCCCTCAACAGCTCTCTCTCAATTAGGGGATGTCAGCATATGCCGTTTCCATGGCAACCCATCCTTCGCCAAAAAATACGATGTTGTTGTAAGTCAATGGAAAATCGTCCAAACAGCACCAAACTTCAGACTATCATTAATGGTCCGGCCCTCAACAGCTCTACGTCAATTATGGGATGTCATCATATGCCGTTTCCATGGCAACGCTTCCTTCGCCATAAAATACCATGTTGTTGTAAGTCAATGGAAAATCGTCCAAACGGCACCAGACTTCAGACTATCATTAATGGTCCGGCCCTCAACAGCTCTATGTCAATTATGGAATGTCCTCATATGCCGTTGCCATGGCGACAGTTCCCTCGCCATGAAACACGGTGTTGTCCTAACTCAATGGACAATGGTCCAAACTGCACCAGACTTCAGACTATCATTAATGGTCCGGCCCTCAACAGCTCTATGTCAATTATGGGATGTCCTCATATGCCGTTGCCATGGCAATGCGTCCCCCGCCAATAAACCTGGTGTTGTCGTAACTCCAATGGACAAGGTCCCATCGTCCCCCAGACTTAACTTTTATATCACCGGTCAATGCCTCAACAGCTCTACGTGAAATCCGAGATCT
Source organism: Notothenia rossii (assembly GCF_949606895.1). Classification (NCBI taxonomy): domain Eukaryota; kingdom Metazoa; phylum Chordata; class Actinopteri; order Perciformes; family Nototheniidae; genus Notothenia; species Notothenia rossii. The sequence continues at coordinate 49,343,856 of NC_136902.1, forward strand.
CACCATATGCCGTTTCCATGGCAACACTTCCCTCGCCAAAAAACCCGGTATTGACGTAACTCAATGGAAAATCATCCAAACGGCACCAGACTTCAGACTATCATTAATGGTCCGGCCCTCAACAGCTCTATGTCAATTATAGGATGTCATCATATGCCGTTTCCATGGCAACGCTTCCTTCGCCATAAAATACCATGTTGTTGTAAGTCAATGGAAAATAGTCCAAACGGCACCAGACTTCATATGATGGCTAATGGTCCGGCCCTCAACAGCTCTCCGCCAATGATGGGATGTCATCATATGCCGTTTCGATGGCAACGCGTCCCTCGCCAAAAAACCTGGTGTTGTTGTACTTCAATGGAAAATCCTCCAAACGGCACCAGACTACAGACTATCATTAATGGTCCAGCCCTCAACAGCTCTATGCCAATTATGGGATGTCATCATATGCCGTTGCCATGGCAACAGATCCCTCACCAAAAAACCTGGTCTTTTTGTAATTCAATGGAAAGTCGTCCAAACGGCACCAGACTTCAGACTATCATTAATGGTCCGGCCCTCAACAGCTCTCTCTCAATTAGGGGATGTCAACATATGCCGTTTCCATGGCAACCCATCCTTCGCCAAAAAATACGATGTTGTTGTAAGTCAATGGATAATCGTCCAAACAGCACCAAACTTCAGACTATCATTAATGGTCCGGCCCTCAACAGCTCTACGTCAATTATGGGATGTCATCATATGCCGTTTCCATGGCAACGCTTCCTTCACCATAAAATACCATGTTGTTGTAAGTCAATGGAAAATCGTCCAAACGGCATCAGACTTCAGACTATCATTAATGGTCCGGCCCTCAACAGCTCTATGTCAATTATGGAATGTCCTCATATGCCGTTGCCATGGCGACAGTTCCCTCGCCATGAAACACGGTGTTGTCCTAACTCAATGGACAATGGTCCAAACTGCACCAGACTTCAGACTATCATTAATGGTCCGGCCCTCAACAGCTCTATGTCAATTATGGGATGTCCTCATATGCCGTTGCCATGGCAATGCGTCCCCCGCCAATAAACCTGGTGTTGTCGTAACTCCAATGGACAAGGTCCCATCGTCCCCCAGACTTAACTTTTATATCACCGGTCAATGCCTCAACAGCTCTACGTGAAATCCGAGATCTCACCATATTCCATTTCCATGGCAACACTTCCCTCGCCAAAAAACCCGGTATTGACGTAACTCAATGGAAAATCATCCAAACGGCACCAGACTTCAGACTATCATTAATGGTCCGGCCCTCAACAGCTCTATGTCAATTATGGGATGTCATCATATGCCGTTTCCATGGCAACGCTTCCTTCGCCATAAAATACCATGTTGTTGTAAGTCAATGGAAAATAGTCCAAACGGCACCAGACTTCATATGATGGCTAATGGTCCGGCCCTCAACAGCTCTCCGCCAATTATGGGATGTCATCATTTGCCGTTTCGATGGCAACGCGTCCCTCGCCAAAAAACCTGGTGTTGTTGTAATTCAATGGAAAATCCTCCAAACGGCACCAGACTTCAGACTATCATTAATGGTCCGGCCCTCAACAGCTCTATGTCAATTATGGAATGTCCTCATATGCCGTTGCCATGGTGACAGTTCCCTCGCCATGAAACACGGTGTTGTCCTAACTCAATGGACAATGGTCCAAACTGCACCAGACTTCAGACTATCATTAATGGTCCGGCCCTCAACAGCTCTATGTCAATTATGGGATGTCCTCATATGCCGTTGCCATGGCAATGCGTCCCCCGCCAATAAACCTGGTGTTGTCGTAACTCCAATGGACAAGGTCCCATCGTCCCCCAGACTTAACTTTTATATCACCGGTCAATGCCTCAACAGCTCTACGTGAAATCCGATATCTCACCATATGCCGTTTCCATGGCAACACTTCCCTCGCCAAAAAACCCGGTATTGACGTAACTCAATGGAAAATCATCCAAACGGCACCAGACTTCAGACTATCATTAATGGTCCGGCCCTCAACAGCTCTATGTCAATTATGGGAGGTCATCATATGCCGTTTCCATGGCAACGCTTCCGCTGCCATAAAATACCATGTTGTTGTAAGTCAATGGAAAATAGTCCAAACGGCACCAGACTTCATATGATGGCTAATGGTCCGGCCCTCAACAGCTCTCCGCCAATTATGGGATGTCATCATATGCCGTTTCGATGGCAACACGTCCCTCGCCAAAAAACCTGGTGTTGTTGTAATTCAATGGAAAATCCTCCAAACGGCACCAGACTTCAGACTATCATTAATGGTCCGGCCCTCAACAGCTCTATGCCAATTATGGGATGTCCTCATATGCCGTTGCCATGGTGACAGTTCCCTCGCCATGAAACACGGTGTTGTCCTAACTCAATGGACAATGGTCCAAACTGCACCAGACTTCAGACTATCATTAATGCTCCGGCCCTCAACAGCTCTATGCCAATTATGGGATGTCATCATATGCCGTTGCCATGGCAACAGATCCCTCGCCAAAAAACCTGGTCTTTTTGTAATTCAATGGAAAATCGTCCAAACGGCACCAGACTTCAGACTATCATTAATGGTCCGGCCCTCAACAGCTCTCTCTCAATTAGGGGTTGTCAACATATGCCGTTTCCATGGCAACCCATCCTTCGCCAAAAAATACGATGTTGTTGTAAGTCAATGGAAAATCGTCCAAACAGCACCAAACTTCAGACTATCATTAATGGTCCGGCCCTCAACAGCTCTACGTCAATTATGGGATGTCATCATATGCCGTTTCCATGGCAACGCTTCCTTCGCCATAAAATACCATGTTGTTGTAAGTCAATGGAAAATCCTCCAAACGGCACCAGACTTCAGACTATCATTAATGGTCCGGCCCTCAACAGCTCTATGTCAATTATGGAATGTCCTCATACGCCGTTGCCATGGCGACAGTTCCCTCGCCATGAAACACGGTGTTGTCCTAACTCAATGGACAATGGTCCAAACTGCACCAGACTTCAGACTATCATTAATGGTCCGGCCCTCAACAGCTCTATGCCAATTATGGGATGTCATCATATGCCGTTGCCATGGCAACAGATCCCTCGCCAAAAAACCTGGTCTTTTTGTAATTCAATGGAAAATCGTCCAAACGGCACCAGACTTCAGACTATCATTAATGGTCTGGCCCTCAACAGCTCTCTCTCAATTAGGGGATGTCAACATATGCCGTTTCCATGGCAACCCATCCTTGGCCAAAAAATACGATGTTGTTGTAAGTCAATGGAAAATCGTCCAAACAGCACCAAACTTCAGACTATCATTAATGGTCCGGCCCTCAACAGCTCTACGTCAATTATGGGATGTCATCATATGCCGTTTCCATGGCAACGCTTCCTTCGCCATAAAATACCATGTTGTTGTAAGTCAATGGAAAATCGTCCAAACGGCACCAGACTTCAGACTATCATTAATGGTCCGGCCCTCAACAGCTCTATGTCAATTATGGAATGTCCTCATATGCCGTTGCCATGGCGACAGTTCCCTCGCCATGAAACACGGTGTTGTCCTAACTCAATGGACAATGGTCCAAACTGCACCAGACTTCAGACTATCATTAATGGTCCGGCCCTCAACAGCTCTATGTCAATTATGGGATGTCCTCATATGCCGTTGCCATGGCAATGCGTCCCCCGCCAATAAACCTGGTGTTGTCGTAACTCCAATGGACAAGGTCCCATCGTCCCCCAGACTTAACTTTTATATCACCGGTCAATGCCTCAACAGCTCTACGTGAAATCCGAGATCTCACCATATGCCGTTTCCATGGCAACACTTCCCTCGCCAAAAAACCCGGTATTGACGTAACTCAATGGAAAATCATCCAAACGGCACCAGACTTCAGACTATCATTAATGGTCCGGCCCTCAACAGCTCTATGTCAATTATAGGATGTCATCATATGCCGTTTCCATGGCAACGCTTCCTTCGCCATAAAATACCATGTTGTTGTAAGTCAATGGAAAATAGTCCAAACGGCACCAGACTTCATATGATGGCTAATGGTCCGGCCCTCAACAGCTCTCCGCCAATGATGGGATGTCATCATATGCCGTTTCGATGGCAACGCGTCCCTCGCCAAAAAACCTGGTGTTGTTGTACTTCAATGGAAAATCCTCCAAACGGCACCAGACTACAGACTATCATTAATGGTCCAGCCCTCAACAGCTCTATGCCAATTATGGGATGTCATCATATGCCGTTGCCATGGCAACAGATCCCTCGCCAAAAAACCTGGTCTTTTTGTAATTCAATGGAAAGTCGTCCAAACGGCACCAGACTTCAGACTATCATTAATGGTCCGGCCCTCAACAGCTCTCTCTCAATTAGGGGATGTCAACATATGCCGTTTCCATGGCAACCCATCCTTCGCCAAAAAATACGATGTTGTTGTAAGTCAATGGAAAATCGTCCAAACAGCACCAAACTTCAGACTATCATTAATGGTCCGGCCCTCAACAGCTCTACGTCAATTATGGGATGTCATCATATGCCGTTTCCATGGCAACGCTTCCTTCGCCATAAAATACCATGTTGTTGTAAGTCAATGGAAAATCGTCCAAACGGCACCAGACTTCAGACTATCATTAATGGTCCGGCCCTCAACAGCTCTATGTCAATTATGGAATGTCCTCATATGCCGTTGCCATGGCGACAGTTCCCTCGCCATGAAACACGGTGTTGTCCTAACTCAATGGACAATGGTCCAAACTGCACCAGACTTCAGACTATCATTAATGGTCCGGCCCTCAACAGCTCTATGTCAATTATGGGATGTCCTCATATGCCGTTGCCATGGCAATGCGTCCCCCGCCAATAAACCTGGTGTTGTCGTAACTCCAATGGACAAGGTCCCATCGTCCCCCAGACTTAACTTTTATATCACCGGTCAATGCCTCAACAGCTCTACGTGAAATCCGAGATCTCACCATATTCCATTTCCATGGCAACACTTCCCTCGCCAAAAAACCCGGTATTGACGTAACTCAATGGAAAATCATCCAAACGGCACCAGACTTCAGACTATCATTAATGGTCCGGCCCTCAACAGCTCTATGTCAATTATGGGATGTCATCATATGCCGTTTCCATGGCAACGCTTCCTTCGCCATAAAATACCATGTTGTTGTAAGTCAATGGAAAATAGTCCAAACGGCACCAGACTTCATATGATGGCTAATGGTCCGGCCCTCAACAGCTCTCCGCCAATTATGGGATGTCATCATTTGCCGTTTCGATGGCAACGCGTCCCTCGCCAAAAAACCTGGTGTTGTTGTAATTCAATGGAAAATCCTCCAAACGGCACCAGACTTCAGACTATCATTAATGGTCCGGCCCTCAACAGCTCTATGTCAATTATGGAATGTCCTCATATGCCGTTGCCATGGCGACAGTTCCCTCGCCATGAAACACGGTGTTGTCCTAACTCAATGGACAATGGTCCAAACTGCACCAGACTTCAGACTATCATTAATGGTCCGGCCCTCAACAGCTCTATGTCAATTATGGGATGTCCTCATATGCCGTTGCCATGGCAATGCGTCCCCCGCCAATAAACCTGGTGTTGTCGTAACTCCAATGGACAAGGTCCCATCGTCCCCCAGACTTAACTTTTATATCACCGGTCAATGCCTCAACAGCTCTACGTGAAATCCGATATCTCACCATATGCCGTTTCCATGGCAACACTTCCCTCGCCAAAAAACCCGGTATTGACGTAACTCAATGGAAAATCATCCAAACGGCACCAGACTTCAGACTATCATTAATGGTCCGGCCCTCAACAGCTCTATGTCAATTATGGGATGTCATCATATGCCGTTTCCATGGCAACGCTTCCGCTGCCATAAAATACCATGTTGTTGTAAGTCAATGGAAAATAGTCCAAACGGCACCAGACTTCATATGATGGCTAATGGTCCGGCCCTCAACAGCTCTCCGCCAATTATGGGATGTCATCATATGCCGTTTCGATGGCAACACGTCCCTCGCCAAAAAACCTGGTGTTGTTGTAATTCAATGGAAAATCCTCCAAACGGCACCAGACTTCAGACTATCATTAATGGTCCGGCCCTCAACAGCTCTATGCCAATTATGGGATGTCATCATATGCCGTTGCCATGGCAACAGATCCCTCGCCAAAAAACCTGGTCTTTTTGTAATTCAATGGAAAATCGTCCAAACGGCACCAGACTTCAGACTATCATTAATGGTCCGGCCCTCAACAGCTCTCTCTCAATTAGGGGATGTCAACATATGCCGTTTCCATGGCAACCCATCCTTCGCCAAAAAATACGATGTTGTTGTAAGTCAATGGAAAATCGTCCAAACAGCACCAAACTTCAGACTATCATTAATGGTCCGGCCCTCAACAGCTCTACGTCAATTATGGGATGTCATCATATGCCGTTTCCATGGCAACGCTTCCTTCGCCATAAAATACCATGTTGTTGTAAGTCAATGGAAAATCGTCCAAACGGCACCAGACTTCAGACTATCATTAATGGTCCGGCCCTCAACAGCTCTATGTCAATTATGGAATGTCCTCATATGCCGTTGCCATGGCGACAGTTCCCTCGCCATGAAACACGGTGTTGTCCTAACTCAATGGACAATGGTCCAAACTGCACCAGACTTCAGACTATCATTAATGGTCCGGCCCTCAACAGCTCTATGTCAATTATGGGATGTCCTCATATGCCGTTGCCATGGCAATGCGTCCCCCGCCAATAAACCTGGTGTTGTCGTAACTCCAATGGACAAGGTCCCATCGTCCCCCAGACTTAACTTTTATATCACCGGTCAATGCCTCAACAGCTCTACGTGAAATCCGAGATCTCACCATATTCCATTTCCATGGCAACACTTCCCTCGCCAAAAAACCCGGTATTGACGTAACTCAATGGAAAATCATCCAAACGGCACCAGACTTCAGACTATCATTAATGGTCCGGCCCTCAACAGCTCTATGTCAATTATGGGATGTCATCATATGCCGTTTCCATGGCAACGCTTCCTTCGCCATAAAATACCATGTTGTTGTAAGTCAATGGAAAATAGTCCAAACGGCACCAGACTTCATATGATGGCTAATGGTCCGGCCCTCAACAGCTCTCCGCCAATTATGGGATGTCATCATTTGCCGTTTCGATGGCAACGCGTCCCTCGCCAAAAAACCTGGTGTTGTTGTAATTCAATGGAAAATCCTCCAAACGGCACCAGACTTCAGACTATCATTAATGGTCCGGCCCTCAACAGCTCTATGTCAATTATGGAATGTCCTCATATGCCGTTGCCATGGTGACAGTTCCCTCGCCATGAAACACGGTGTTGTCCTAACTCAATGGACAATGGTCCAAACTGCACCAGACTTCAGACTATCATTAATGGTCCGGCCCTCAACAGCTCTATGTCAATTATGGGATGTCCTCATATGCCGTTGCCATGGCAATGCGTCCCCCGCCAATAAACCTGGTGTTGTCGTAACTCCAATGGACAAGGTCCCATCGTCCCCCAGACTTAACTTTTATATCACCGGTCAATGCCTCAACAGCTCTACGTGAAATCCGATATCTCACCATATGCCGTTTCCATGGCAACACTTCCCTCGCCAAAAAACCCGGTATTGACGTAACTCAATGGAAAATCATCCAAACGGCACCAGACTTCAGACTATCATTAATGGTCCGGCCCTCAACAGCTCTATGTCAATTATGGGATGTCATCATATGCCGTTTCCATGGCAACGCTTCCGCTGCCATAAAATACCATGTTGTTGTAAGTCAATGGAAAATAGTCCAAACGGCACCAGACTTCATATGATGGCTAATGGTCCGGCCCTCAACAGCTCTCCGCCAATTATGGGATGTCATCATATGCCGTTTCGATGGCAACACGTCCCTCGCCAAAAAACCTGGTGTTGTTGTAATTCAATGGAAAATCCTCCAAACGGCACCAGACTTCAGACTATCATTAATGGTCCGGCCCTCAACAGCTCTATGCCAATTATGGGATGTCATCATATGCCGTTGCCATGGCAACAGATCCCTCGCCAAAAAACCTGGTCTTTTTGTAATTCAATGGAAAATCGTCCAAACGGCACCAGACTTCAGACTATCATTAATGGTCCGGCCCTCAACAGCTCTCTCTCAATTAGGGGGTGTCAACATATGCCGTTTCCATGGCAACCCATCCTTCGCCAAAAAATACGATGTTGTTGTAAGTCAATGGAAAATCGTCCAAACAGCACCAAACTTCAGACTATCATTAATGGTCCGGCCCTCAACAGCTCTACGTCAATTATGGGATGTCATCATATGCCGTTTCCATGGCAACGCTTCCTTCGCCATAAAATACCATGTTGTTGTAAGTCAATGGAAAATCGTCCAAACGGCACCAGACTTCAGACTATCATTAATGGTCCGGCCCTCAACAGCTCTATGTCAATTATGGAATGTCCTCATATGCCGTTGCCATGGCGACAGTTCCCTCGCCATGAAACACGGTGTTGTCCTAACTCAATGGACAATGGTCCAAACTGCACCAGACTTCAGACTATCATTAATGGTCCGGCCCTCAACAGCTCTATGTCAATTATGGGATGTCCTCATATGCCGTTGCCATGGCAATGCGTCCCCCGCCAATAAACCTGGTGTTGTCGTAACTCCAATGGACAAGGTCCCATCGTCCCCCAGACTTAACTTTTATATCACCGGTCAATGCCTCAACAGCTCTACGTGAAATCCGAGATCTCACCATATGCCGTTTCCATGGCAACACTTCCCTCGCCAAAAAACCCGGTATTGACGTAACTCAATGGAAAATCATCCAAACGGCACCAGACTTCAGACTATCATTAATGGTCCGGCCCTGAACAGCTCTATGTCAATTATAGGATGTCATCATATGCCGTTTCCATGGCAACGCTTCCTTCGCCATAACATACCATGTTGTTGTAAGTCAATGGAAAATAGTCCAAACGGCACCAGACTTCATATGATGGCTAATGGTCCGGCCCTCAACAGCTCTCCGCCAATGATGGGATGTCATCATATGCCGTTTCGATGGCAACGCGTCCCTCGCCAAAAAACCTGGTGTTGTTGTACTTCAATGGAAAATCCTCCAAACGGCACCAGACTACAGACTATCATTAATGGTCCAGCCCTCAACAGCTCTATGCCAATTATGGGATGTCATCATATGCCGTTGCCATGGCAACAGATCCCTCGCCAAAAAACCTGGTCTTTTTGTAATTCAATGGAAAGTCGTCCAAACGGCACCAGACTTCAGACTATCATTAATGGTCCGGCCCTCAACAGCTCTCTCTCAATTAGGGGATGTCAACATATGCCGTTTCCATGGCAACCCATCCTTCGCCAAAAAATACGATGTTGTTGTAAGTCAATGGAAAATCGTCCAAACAGCACCAAACTTCAGACTATCATTAATGGTCCGGCCCTCAACAGCTCTACGTCAATTATGGGATGTCATCATATGCCGTTTCCATGGCAACGCTTCCTTCGCCATAAAATACCATGTTGTTGTAAGTCAATGGAAAATCGTCCAAACGGCACCAGACTTCAGACTATCATTAATGGTCCGGCCCTCAACAGCTCTATGTCAATTATGGAATGTCCTCATATGCCGTTGCCATGGCGACAGTTCCCTCGCCATGAAACACGGTGTTGTCCTAACTCAATGGACAATGGTCCAAACTGCACCAGACTTCAGACTATCATTAATGGTCCGGCCCTCAACAGCTCTATGTCAATTATGGGATGTCCTCATATGCCGTTGCCATGGCAATGCGTCCCCCGCCAATAAACCTGGTGTTGTCGTAACTCCAATGGACAAGGTCCCATCGTCCCCCAGACTTAACTTTTATATCACCGGTCAATGCCTCAACAGCTCTACGTGAAATCCGAGATCTCACCATATTCCATTTCCATGGCAACACTTCCCTCGCCAAAAAACCCGGTATTGACGTAACTCAATGGAAAATCATCCAAACGGCACCAGACTTCAGACTATCATTAATGGTCCGGCCCTCAACAGCTCTATGTCAATTATGGGATGTCATCATATGCCGTTTCCATGGCAACGCTTCCTTCGCCATAAAATACCATGTTGTTGTAAGTCAATGGAAAATAGTCCAAACGGCACCAGACTTCATATGATGGCTAATGGTCCGGCCCTCAACAGCTCTCCGCCAATTATGGGATGTCATCATTTGCCGTTTCGATGGCAACGCGTCCCTTGCCAAAAAACCTGGTGTTGTTGTAATTCAATGGAAAATCCTCCAAACGGCACCAGACTTCAGACTATCATTAATGGTCCGGCCCTCAACAGCTCTATGTCAATTATGGAATGTCCTCATATGCCGTTGCCATGGTGAATGTTCCCTCGCCATGAAACACGGTGTTGTCCTAACTCAATGGACAATGGTCCAAACTGCACCAGACTTCAGACTATCATTAATGGTCCGGCCCTCAACAGCTCTATGTCAATTATGGGATGTCCTCATATGCCGTTGCCATGGCAATGCGTCCCCCGCCAATAAACCTGGTGTTGTCGTAACTCCAATGGACAAGGTCCCATCGTCCCCCAGACTTAACTTTTATATCACCGGTCAATGCCTCAACAGCTCTACGTGAAATCCGATATCTCACCATATGCCGTTTCCATGGCAACACTTCCCTCGCCAAAAAACCCGGTATTGACGTAACTCAATGGAAAATCATCCAAACGGCACCAGACTTCAGACTATCATTAATGGTCCGGCCCTCAACAGCTCTATGTCAATTATGGGATGTCATCATATGCCGTTTCCAGGGCAACGCTTCCGCTGCCATAAAATACCATGTTGTTGTAAGTCAATGGAAAATAGTCCAAACGGCACCAGACTTCATATGATGGCTAATGGTCCGGCCCTCAACAGCTCTCCGCCAATTATGGGATGTCATCATATGCCGTTTCGATGGCAACACGTCCCTCGCCAAAAAACCTGGTGTTGTTGTAATTCAATGGAAAATCCTCCAAACGGCACCAGACTTCAGACTATCATTAATGGTCCGGCCCTCAACAGCTCTATGCCAATTATGGGATGTCATCATATGCCGTTGCCATGGCAACCCATCCTTCGCCAAAAAATACGATGTTGTTGTAAGTCAATGGAAAATCGTCCAAACAGCACCAAACTTCAGACTATCATTAATGGTCCGGCCCTAACAGCTCTACGTCAATTATGGGATGTCATCATATGCCGTTTCCATGGCAACGCTTCCTTCGCCATAAAATACCATGTTGTTGTAAGTCAATGGAAAATCGTCCAAACGGCACCAGACTTCAGACTATCATTAATGGTCCGGCCCTCAACAGCTCTATGTCAATTATGGAATGTCCTCATATGCCGTTGCCATGGCGACAGTTCCCTCGCCATGAAACACGGTGTTGTCCTAACTCAATGGACAATGGTCCAAACTGCACCAGACTTCAGACTATCATTAATGGTCCGGCCCTCAACAGCTCTATGTCAATTATGGGATGTCCTCATATGCCGTTGCCATGGCAATGCGTCCCCCGCCAATAAACCTGGTGTTGTCGTAACTCCAATGGACAAGGTCCCATCGTCCCCCAGACTTAACTTTTATATCACCGGTCAATGCCTCAACAGCTCTACGTGAAATCCGATATCTCACCATATGCCGTTTCCATGGCAACACTTCCCTCGCCAAAAAACCCGGTATTGACGTAACTCAATGGAAAATCATCCAAACGGCACCAGACTTCAGACTATCATTAATGGTCCGGCCCTCAACAGCTCTATGTCAATTATGGGATGTCATCATATGCCGTTTCCATGGCAACGCTTCCGCTGCCATAAAATACCATGTTGTTGTAAGTCAATGGAAAATAGTCCAAACGGCACCAGACTTCATATGATGGCTAATGGTCCGGCCCTCAACAGCTCTCCGCCAATTATGGGATGTCATCATTTGCCGTTTCGATGGCAACGCGTCCCTCGCCAAAAAACCTGGTGTTGTTGTAATTCAATGGAAAATCCTCCAAACGGCACCAGACTTCAGACTATCATTAATGGTCCGGCCCTCAACAGCTCTATGTCAATTATGGAATGTCCTCATATGCCGTTGCCATGGCGACAGTTCCCTCGCCATGAAACACGGTGTTGTCCTAACTCAATGGACAATGGTCCAAACTGCACCAGACTTCAGACTATCATTAATGGTCCGGCCCTCAACAGCTCTATGTCAATTATGGGATGTCCTCATATGCCGTTGCCATGGCAATGCGTCCCCCGCCAATAAACCTGGTGTTGTCGTAACTCCAATGGACAAGGTCCCATCGTCCCCCAGACTTAACTTTTATATCACCGGTCAATGCCTCAACAGCACTACGTGAAATCCGATATCTCACCATATGCCGTTTCCATGGCAACACTTCCCTCGCCAAAAAACCCGGTATTGACGTAACTCAATGGAAAATCATCCAAACGGCACCAGACTTCAGACTATCATTAATGGTCCGGCCCTCAACAGCTCTATGTCAATTATGGGATGTCATCATATGCCGTTTCCATGGCAACGCTTCCGCTGCCATAAAATACCATGTTGTTGTAAGTCAATGGAAAATAGTCCAAACGGCACCAGACTTCATATGATGGCTAATGGTCCGGCCCTCAACAGCTCTCCGCCAATTATGGGATGTCATCATATGCCGTTTCGATGGCAACACGTCCCTCGCCAAAAAACCTGGTGTTGTTGTAATTCAATGGAAAATCCTCCAAACGGCACCAGACTTCAGACTATCATTAATGGTCCGGCCCTCAACAGCTCTATGCCAATTATGGGATGTCATCATATGCCGTTGCCATGGCAACAGATCCCTCGCCAAAAAACCTGGTCTTTTTGTAATTCAATGGAAAATCGTCCAAACGGCACCAGACTTCAGACTATCATTAATGGTCCGGCCCTCAACAGCTCTCTCTCAATTAGGGGATGTCAACATATGCCGTTTCCATGGCAACCCATCCTTCGCCAAAAAATACGATGTTGTTGTAAGTCAATGGAAAATCGTCCAAACAGCACCAAACTTCAGACTATCATTAATGGTCCGGCCCTCAACAGCTCTACGTCAATTATGGGATGTCATCATATGCCGTTTCCATGGCAACGCTTCCTTCGCCATAAAATACCATGTTGTTGTAAGTCAATGGAAAATCGTCCAAACGGCACCAGACTTCAGACTATCATTAATGGTCCGGCCCTCAACAGCTCTATGTCAATTATGGAATGTCCTCATATGCCGTTGCCATGGCGACAGTTCCCTCGCCATGAAACACGGTGTTGTCCTAACTCAATGGACAATGTTCCAAACTGCACCAGACTTCAGACTATCATTAATGGTCCGGCCCTCAACAGCTCTATGTCAATTATGGGATTTCCTCATATGCCGTTGCCATGGCAATGCGTCCCCCGCCAATAAACCTGGTGTTGTCGTAACTCCAATGGACAAGGTCCCATCGTCCCCCAGACTTAACTTTTATATCACCGGTCAATGCCTCAACAGCTCTACGTGAAATCCGATATCTCACCATATGCCGTTTCCATGGCAACACTTCCCTCGCCAAAAAACCCGGTATTGATGTAACTCAATGGAAAATCATCCAAACGGCACCAGACTTCAGACTATCATTAATGGTCCGGCCCTCAACAGCTTTATGTCAATTATGGGATGTCATCATATGCCGTTTCCATGGCAACGCTTCCGCTGCCATAAAATACGATGTTGTTGTAAGTCAATGGAAAATCGTCCAAACAGCACCAAACTTCAGACTATCATTAATGGTCCGGCCCTCAACAGCTCTACGTCAATTATGGGATGTCATCATATGCCGTTTCCATGGCAACGCTTCCTTCGCCATAAAATACCATGTTGTTGTAAGTCAATGGAAAATCGTCCAAACGGCACCAGACTTCAGACTATCATTAATGGTCCGGCCCTCAACAGCTCTATGTCAATTATGGAATGTCCTCATATGCCGTTGTCATGGCGACAGTTCCCTCGCCATGAAACACGGTGTTGTCCTAACTCAATGGACAATGGTCCAAACTGCACCAGACTTCAGACTATCATTAATGGTCCGGCCCTCAACAGCTCTATGTCAATTATGGGATGTCCTCATATGCCGTTGCCATGGCAATGCGTCCCCCGCCAATAAACCTGGTGTTGTCGTAACTCCAATGGACAAGGTCCCATCGTCCCCCAGACTTAACTTTTATATCACCGGTCAATGCCTCAACAGCTCTACGTGAAATCCGATATCTCACCATATGCCGTTTCCATGGCAACACTTCCCTCGCCAAAAAACCCGGTATTGACGTAACTCAATGGAAAATCATCCAAACGGCACCAGACTTCAGACTATCATTAATGGTCCGGCCCTCAACAGCTCTATGTCAATTATGGGATGTCATCATATGCCGTTTCCATGGCAACGCTTCCGCTGCCATAAAATACCATGTTGTTGTAAGTCAATGGAAAATAGTCCAAACGGCACCAGACTTCATATGATGGCTAATGGTCCGGCCCTCAACAGCTCTCCGCCAATTATGGGATGTCATCATATGCCGTTTCGATGGCAACACGTCCCTCGCCAAAAAACCTGGTGTTGTTGTAATTCAATGGAAAATCCTCCAAACGGCACCAGACTTCAGACTATCATTAATGGTCCGGCCCTCAACAGCTCTATGTCAATTATGGGATGTCATCATATGCCGTTTCCATGGCAACGCTTCCGCTGCCATAAAATACCATGTTGTTGTAAGTCAATGGAAAATAGTCCAAACGGCACCAGACTTCATATGATGGCTAATGGTCCGGCCCTCAACAGCTCTCCGCCAATTATGGGATGTCATCATATGCCGTTTCGATGGCAACACGTCCCTCGCCAAAAAACCTGGTGTTGTTGTAATTCAATGGAAAATCCTCCAAACGGCACCAGACTTCAGACTATCATTAATGGTCCGGCCCTCAACAGCTCTATGCCAATTATGGGATGTCATCATATGCCGTTTCCATGGCAACGCTTCCGCTGCCATAAAATACCATGTTGTTGTAAGTCAATGGAAAATAGTCCAAACGGCACCAGACTTCATATGATGGCTAATGGTCCGGCCCTCAACAGCTCTCCGCCAATTATGGGATGTCATCATATGCCGTTTCGATGGCAACACGTCCCTCGCCAAAAAACCTGGTGTTGTTGTAATTCAATGGAAAATCCTCCAAACGGCACCAGACTTCAGACTATCATTAATGGTCCGGCCCTCAACAGCTCTATGCCAATTATGGGATGTCATCATATGCCGTTGCCATGGCAACAGATCCCTCGCCAAAAAACCTGGTCTTTTTGTAATTCAATGGAAAATCGTCCAAACGGCACCAGACTTCAGACTATCATTAATTGTCCGGCCCTCAACAGCTCTCTCTCAATTAGGGGATGTCAACATATGCCGTTTCCATGGCAACCCATCCTTCGCCAAAAAATACGATGTTGTTGTAAGTCAATGGAAAATCGTCCAAACGGCACCAGACTTCAGACTATCATTAATGGTCCGGCCCTCAACAGCTCTATGTCAATTATGGAATGTCCTCATATGCCGTTGCCATGGCGACAGTTCCCTCGCCATGAAACACGGTGTTGTCCTAACTCAATGGACAATGTTCCAAACTGCACCAGACTTCAGACTATCATTAATGGTCCGGCCCTCAACAGCTCTATGTCAATTATGGGATTTCCTCATATGCCGTTGCCATGGCAATGCGTCCCCCGCCAATAAACCTGGTGTTGTCGTAACTCCAATGGACAAGGTCCCATCGTCCCCCAGACTTAACTTTTATATCACCGGTCAATGCCTCAACAGCTCTACGTGAAATCCGATATCTCACCATATGCCGTTTCCATGGCAACACTTCCCTCGCCAAAAAACCCGGTATTGATGTAACTCAATGGAAAATCATCCAAACGGCACCAGACTTCAGACTATCATTAATGGTCCGGCCCTCAACAGCTTTATGTCAATTATGGGATGTCATCATATGCCGTTTCCATGGCAACGCTTCCGCTGCCATAAAATACGATGTTGTTGTAAGTCAATGGAAAATCGTCCAAACAGCACCAAACTTCAGACTATCATTAATGGTCCGGCCCTCAACAGCTCTACGTCAATTATGGGATGTCATCATATGCCGTTTCCATGGCAACGCTTCCTTCGCCATAAAATACCATGTTGTTGTAAGTCAATGGAAAATCGTCCAAACGGCACCAGACTTCAGACTATCATTAATGGTCCGGCCCTCAACAGCTCTATGTCAATTATGGAATGTCCTCATATGCCGTTGTCATGGCGACAGTTCCCTCGCCATGAAACACGGTGTTGTCCTAACTCAATGGACAATGGTCCAAACTGCACCAGACTTCAGACTATCATTAATGGTCCGGCCCTCAACAGCTCTATGTCAATTATGGGATGTCCTCATATGCCGTTGCCATGGCAATGCGTCCCCCGCCAATAAACCTGGTGTTGTCGTAACTCCAATGGACAAGGTCCCATCGTCCCCCAGACTTAACTTTTATATCACCGGTCAATGCCTCAACAGCTCTACGTGAAATCCGATATCTCACCATATGCCGTTTCCATGGCAACACTTCCCTCGCCAAAAAACCCGGTATTGACGTAACTCAATGGAAAATCATCCAAACGGCACCAGACTTCAGACTATCATTAATGGTCCGGCCCTCAACAGCTCTATGTCAATTATGGGATGTCATCATATGCCGTTTCCATGGCAACGCTTCCGCTGCCATAAAATACCATGTTGTTGTAAGTCAATGGAAAATAGTCCAAACGGCACCAGACTTCATATGATGGCTAATGGTCCGGCCCTCAACAGCTCTCCGCCAATTATGGGATGTCATCATATGCCGTTTCGATGGCAACACGTCCCTCGCCAAAAAACCTGGTGTTGTTGTAATTCAATGGAAAATCCTCCAAACGGCACCAGACTTCAGACTATCATTAATGGTCCGGCCCTCAACAGCTCTATGTCAATTATGGGATGTCATCATATGCCGTTTCCATGGCAACGCTTCCGCTGCCATAAAATACCATGTTGTTGTAAGTCAATGGAAAATAGTCCAAACGGCACCAGACTTCATATGATGGCTAATGGTCCGGCCCTCAACAGCTCTCCGCCAATTATGGGATGTCATCATATGCCGTTTCGATGGCAACACGTCCCTCGCCAAAAAACCTGGTGTTGTTGTAATTCAATGGAAAATCCTCCAAACGGCACCAGACTTCAGACTATCATTAATGGTCCGGCCCTCAACAGCTCTATGCCAATTATGGGATGTCATCATATGCCGTTTCCATGGCAACGCTTCCGCTGCCATAAAATACCATGTTGTTGTAAGTCAATGGAAAATAGTCCAAACGGCACCAGACTTCATATGATGGCTAATGGTCCGGCCCTCAACAGCTCTCCGCCAATTATGGGATGTCATCATATGCCGTTTCGATGGCAACACGTCCCTCGCCAAAAAACCTGGTGTTGTTGTAATTCAATGGAAAATCCTCCAAACGGCACCAGACTTCAGACTATCATTAATGGTCCGGCCCTCAACAGCTCTATGCCAATTATGGGATGTCATCATATGCCGTTGCCATGGCAACAGATCCCTCGCCAAAAAACCTGGTCTTTTTGTAATTCAATGGAAAATCGTCCAAACGGCACCAGACTTCAGACTATCATTAATTGTCCGGCCCTCAATAGCTCTCTCTCAATTAGGGGATGTCAACATATGCCGTTTCCATGGCAACCCATCCTTCGCCAAAAAATACGATGTTGTTGTAAGTCAATGGAAAATCGTCCAAACGGCACCAGACTTCAGACTATCATTAATGGTCCGGCCCTCAACAGCTCTATGCCAATTATGGGATGTCATCATATGCCGTTGCCATGGCAACAGATCCCTCGCCAAAAAACCTGGTCTTTTTGTAATTCAATGGAAAATCGTCCAAACGGCACCAGACTTCAGACTATCATTAATGGTCCGGCCCTCAACAGCTCTCTCTCAATTAGGGGATGTCAACATATGCCGTTTCCATGGCAACCCATCCTTCGCCAAAAAATACGATGTTGTTGTAAGTCAATGGAAAATCGTCCAAACAGCACCAAACTTCAGACTATCATTAATGGTCCGGCCCTCAACAGCTCTACGTCAATTATGGGATGTCATCATATGCCGTTTCCATGGCAACGCTTCCTTCGCCATAAAATACCATGTTGTTGTAAGTCAATGGAAAATCGTCCAAACGGCACCAGACTTCAGACTATCATTAATGGTCCGGCCCTCAACAGCTCTATGTCAATTATGGAATGTCCTCATATGCCGTTGCCATGGCGACATTTCCCTCGCCATGAAACACGGTGTTGTCCTAACTCAATGGACAATGGTCCAAACTGCACCAGACTTCAGACTATCATTAATGGTCCGGCCCTCAACAGCTCTACGTCAATTATGGGATGTCATCATATGCCGTTTCCATGGCAACGCTTCCTTCGCCATAAAATACCATGTTGTTGTAAGTCAATGGAAAATCGTCCAAACGGCACCAGACTTCAGACTATCATTAATGGTCCGGCCCTCAACAGCTCTATGTCAATTATGGGATGTCCTCATATGCCGTTGCCATGGCAATGCGTCCCCCGCCAATAAACCTGGTGTTGTCGTAACTCCAATGGACAAGGTCCCATCGTCCCCCAGACTTAACTTTTATATCACCGGTCAATGCCTCAACAGCTCTACGTGAAATCCGAGATCTCACCATATGCCGTTTCCATGGCAACACTTCCCTCGCCAAAAAACCCGGTATTGACGTAACTCAATGGAAAATCATCCAAACGGCACCAGACTTCAGACTATCATTAATGGTCCGGCCCTCAACAGCTCTATGTCAATTATGGGATGTCATCATATGCCGTTTCCATGGCAACGCTTCCTTCGCCATAAAATACCATGTTGTTGTAAGTCAATGGAAAATAGTCCAAACGGCACCAGACTTCATATGATGGCTAATGGTCCGGCCCTCAACAGCTCTCCGCCAATTATGGGATGTCTTCATATGCCGTTTCGATGGCAACGCGTCCCTCGCCAAAAAACCTGGTGTTGTTGTAATTCAATGGAAAATCCTCCAACCGGCACCAGACTTCAGACTATCATTAATGGTCCGGCCCTCAACAGCTCTATGCCAATTATGGGATGTCATCATATGCCGTTGCCATGGCAACAGATCCCTCGCCAAAAAACCTGGTCTTTTTGTAATTCAATGGAAAATCGTCCAAACGGCACCAGACTTCAGACTATCATTAATGGTCCGGCCCTCAACAGCTATCTCTCAATTAGGGGATGTCAACATATGCCGTTTCCATGGCAACCCATCCTTCGCCAAAAAATACGATGTTGTTGTAAGTCAATGGAAAATCGTCCAAACAGCACCAAACTTCAGACTATCATTAATGGTCCGGCCCTCAACAGCTCTACGTCAATTATGGGATGTCATCATATGCCGTTTCCATGGCAACGCTTCCTTCGCCATAAAATACCATGTTGTTGTAAGTCAATGGAAAATCGTCCAAACGGCACCAGACTTCAGACTATCATTAATGGTCCGGCCCTCAACAGCTCTATGTCAATTATGGAATGTCCTCATATGCCGTTGCCATGGCGACAGTTCCCTCGCCATGAAACACGATGTTGTCCTAACTCAATGGACAATGGTCCAAACTGCACCAGACTTCAGACTATCATTAATGGTCCGGCCCTCAACAGCTCTATGTCAATTATGGGATGTCCTCATATGCCGTTGCCATGGCAATGCGTCCCCCGCCAATAAACCTGGTGTTGTCGTAACTCCAATGGACAAGGTCCCATCGTCCCCCAGACTTAACTTTTATATCACCGGTCAATGCCTCAACAGCTCTACGTGAAATCCGAGATCTCACCATATGCCATTTCCATGGCAACACTTCCCTCGCCAAAAAACCCGGTATTGACGTAACTCAATGGAAAATCATCCAAACGGCACCAGACTTAAGACTATCATTAATGGTTCGGCCCTCAACAGCTCTATGTCAATTATGGGATGTCATCATATGCCGTTTCCATGGCAACGCTTCCTTCGCCATAAAATACCATGTTGTTGTAAGTCAATGGAAAATAGTCCAAACGGCACCAGACTTCATATGATGGCTAATGGTCCGGCCCTCAACAGCTCTCCGCCAATTATGGGATGTCATCATTTGCCGTTTCGATGGCAACGCGTCCCTCGCCAAAAAACCTGGTGTTGTTGTAATTCAATGGAAAATCCTCCAAACGGCACCAGACTTCAGACTATCATTAATGGTCCGGCCCTCAACAGCTCTATGTCAATTATGGAATGTCCTCATATGCCGTTGCCATGGTGACAGTTCCCTCGCCATGAAACACGGTGTTGTCCTAACTCAATGGACAATGGTCCAAACTGCACCAGACTTCAGACTATCATTAATGGTCCGGCCCTCAACAGCTCTATGTCAATTATGGGATGTCCTCATATGCCGTTGCCATGGCAATGCGTCCCCCGCCAATAAACCTGGTGTTGTCGTAACTCCAATGGACAAGGTCCCATCGTCCCCCAGACTTAACTTTTATATCACCGGTCAATGCCTCAACAGCTCTACGTGAAATCCGATATCTCACCATATGCCGTTTCCATGGCAACACTTCCCTCGCCAAAAAACCCGGTATTGACGTAACTCAATGGAAAATCATCCAAACGGCACCAGACTTCAGACTATCATTAATGGTCCGGCCCTCAACAGCTCTATGTCAATTATGGGATGTCATCATATGCCGTTTCCATGGCAACGCTTCCGCTGCCATAAAATACCATGTTGTTGTAAGTCAATGGAAAATAGTCCAAACGGCACCAGACTTCATATGATGGCTAATGGTCCGGCCCTCAACAGCTCTCCGCCAATTATGGGATGTCATCATATGCCGTTTCGATGGCAACACGTCCCTCGCCAAAAAACCTGGTGTTGTTGTAATTCAATGGAAAATCCTCCAAACGGCACCAGACTTCAGACTATCATTAATGGTCCGGCCCTCAACAGCTCTATGCCAATTATGGGATGTCATCATATGCCGTTGCCATGGCAACAGATCCCTCGCCAAAAAACCTGGTCTTTTTGTAATTCAATGGAAAATCGTCCAAACGGCACCAGACTTCAGACTATCATTAATGGTCCGGCCCTCAACAGCTCTCTCTCAATTAGGGGATGTCAACATATGCCGTTTCCATGGCAACCCATCCTTCGCCAAAAAATACGATGTTGTTGTAAGTCAATGGAAAATCGTCCAAACAGCACCAAACTTCAGACTATCATTAATGGTCCGGCCCTCAACAGCTCTACGTCAATTATGGGATGTCATCATATGCCGTTTCCATGGCAACGCTTCCTTCGCCATAAAATACCATGTTGTTGTAAGTCAATGGAAAATCGTCCAAACGGCACCAGACTTCAGACTATCATTAATGGTCCGGCCCTCAACAGCTCTATGTCAATTATGGAATGTCCTCATATGCCGTTGCCATGGCGACAGTTCCCTCGCCATGAAACACGGTGTTGTCCTAACTCAATGGACAATGGTCCAAACTGCACCAGACTTCAGACTATCATTAATGGTCCGGCCCTCAACAGCTCTATGTCAATTATGGGATGTCCTCATATGCCGTTGCCATGGCAATGCGTCCCCCGCCAATAAACCTGGTGTTGTCGTAACTCCAATGGACAAGGTCCCATCGTCCCCCAGACTTAACTTTTATATCACCGGTCAATGCCTCAACAGCTCTACGTGAAATCCGAGATCTCACCATATTCCATTTCCATGGCAACACTTCCCTCGCCAAAAAACCCGGTATTGACGTAACTCAATGGAAAATCATCCAAACGGCACCAGACTTCAGACTATCATTAATGGTCCGGCCCTCAACAGCTCTATGTCAATTATGGGATGTCATCATATGCCGTTTCCATGGCAACGCTTCCTTCGCCATAAAATACCATGTTGTTGTAAGTCAATGGAAAATAGTCCAAACGGCACCAGACTTCATATGATGGCTAATGGTCCGGCCCTCAACAGCTCTCCGCCAATTATGGGATGTCATCATTTGCCGTTTCGATGGCAACGCGTCCCTCGCCAAAAAACCTGGTGTTGTTGTAATTCAATGGAAAATCCTCCAAACGGCACCAGACTTCAGACTATCATTAATGGTCCGGCCCTCAACAGCTCTATGTCAATTATGGAATGTCCTCATATGCCGTTGCCATGGTGACAGTTCCCTCGCCATGAAACACGGTGTTGTCCTAACTCAATGGACAATGGTCCAAACTGCACCAGACTTCAGACTATCATTAATGGTCCGGCCTTCAACAGCTCTATGTCAATTATGGGATGTCCTCATATGCCGTTGCCATGGCAATGCGTCCCCCGCCAATAAACCTGGTGTTGTCGTAACTCCAATGGACAAGGTCCCATCGTCCCCCAGACTTAACTTTTATATCACCGGTCAATGCCTCAACAGCTCTACGTGAAATCCGAGATCTCACCATATGCCGTTTCCATGGCAACACTTCCCTCGCCAAAAAACCCGGTATTGACGTAACTCAATGGAAAATCATCCAAACGGCACCAGACTTCAGACTATCATTAATGGTCCGGCCCTCAACAGCTCTATGTCAATTATGGGATGTCATCATATGCCGTTTCCATGGCAACGCTTCCTTCGCCATAAAATACCATGTTGTTGTAAGTCAATGGAAAATAGTCCAAACGGCACCAGACTTCATATGATGGCTAATGGTCCGGCCCTCAACAGCTCTCCGCCAATTATGGGATGTCATCATATGCCGTTTCGATGGCAACGCGTCCCTCGCCAAAAAACCTGGTGTTGTTGTAATTCAATGGAAAATCCTCCAAACGGCACCAGACTTCAGACTATCATTAATGGTCCGGCCCTCAACAGCTCTATGTCAATTATGGAATGTCCTCATATGCCGTTGCCATGGCGACAGTTCCCTCGCCATGAAACACGGTGTTGTCCTAACTCAATGGACAATGGTCCAAACTGCACCAGACTTCAGACTATCATTAATGGTCCGGTCCTCAACAGCTCTATGTCAATTATGGGATGTCCTCATATGCCGTTGCCATGGCAATGCGTCCCCCGCCAATAAACCTGGTGTTGTCGTAACTCCAATGGACAAGGTCCCATCGTCCCCCAGACTTAACTTTTATATCACCGGTCAATGCCTCAACAGCTCTACGTGAAATCCGAGATCTCACCATATGCCGTTTCCATGGCAACACTTCCCTCGCCAAAAAACCCGGTATTGACGTAACTCAATGGAAAATCATCCAAACGGCACCAGACTTCAGACTATCATTAATGGTCCGGCCCTCAACAGCTCTATGTCAATTATGGGATGTCATCATATGCCGTTTCCATGGCAACGCTTCCTTCGCCATAAAATACCATGTTGTTGTAAGTCAATGGAAAATAGTCCAAACGGCACCAGACTTCATATGATGGCTAATGGTCCGGCCCTCAACAGCTCTCCGCCAATTATGGGATGTCATCATATGCCGTTTCGATGGCAACGCGTCCCTCGCCAAAAAACCTGGTGTTGTTGTACTTCAATGGAAAATCGTCCAAACAGCACCAAACTTCAGACTATCATTAATGGTCCGGCCCTCAACAGCTCTACGTCAATTATGGGATGTCATCATATGCCGTTTCCATGGCAACGCTTCCTTCGCCATAAAATACCATGTTGTTGTAAGTCAATGGAAAATCGTCCAAACGGCACCAGACTTCAGACTATCATTAATGGTCCGGCCCTCAACAGCTCTATGTCAATTATGGAATGTCCTCATATGCCGTTGCCATGGCGACAGTTCCCTCGCCATGAAACACGGTGTTGTCCTAACTCAATGGACAATGGTCCAAACTGCACCAGACTTCAGACTATCATTAATGGTCCGGCCCTCAACAGCTCTATGTCAATTATGGGATGTCCTCATATGCCGTTGCCATGGCAATGCGTCCCCCGCCAATAAACCTGGTGTTGTCGTAACTCCAATGGACAAGGTCCCATCGTCCCCCAGACTTAACTTTTATATCACCGGTCAATGCCTCAACAGCTCTACGTGAAATCCGAGATCTCACCATATGCCGTTTCCATGGCAACACTTCCCTCGCCAAAAAACCCGGTATTGACGTAACTCAATGGAAAATCATCCAAACGGCACCAGACTTCAGACTATCATTAATGGTCCGGCCCTCAACAGCTCTATGTCAATTATGGGATGTCATCATATGCCGTTTCCATGGCAACGCTTCCTTCGCCATAAAATACCATGTTGTTGTAAGTCAATGGAAAATAGTCCAAACGGCACCAGACTTCATATGATGGCTAATGGTCCAGCCCTCAACAGCTCTCCGCCAATTATGGGATGTCATCATATGCCGTTTCGATGGCAACGCGTCCCTCGCCAAAAAACCTGGTGTTGTTGTAATTCAATGGAAAATCCTCCAACCGGCACCAGACTTCAGACTATCATTAATGGTCCGGCCCTCAACAGCTCTATGCCAATTATGGGATGTCATCATATGCCGTTGCCATGGCAACAGATCCCTCGCCAAAAAACCTGGTCTTTTTGTAATTCAATGGAAAATCGTCCAAACGGCACCAGACTTCAGACTATCATTAATGGTCCGGCCCTCAACAGCTCTCTCTCAATTAGGGGATGTCAACCTAATGCCGTTTCCATGGCAACCCATCCTTCGCCAAAAAATACGATGTTGTTGTAAGTCAATGGAAAATCGTCCAAACAGCACCAAACTTCAGACTATCATTAATGGTCCGGCCCTCAACAGCTCTACGTCAATTATGGGATGTCATCATATGCCGTTTCCATGGCAACGCTTCCTTCGCCATAAAATACCATGTTGTTATAAGTCAATGGAAAATCGTCCAAACGGCACCAGACTTCAGACTATCATTAATGGTCCGGCCCTCAACAGCTCTATGTCAATTATGGGATGTCATCATATGCCGTTTCCATGGCAACGCTTCCGCTGCCATAAAATACCATGTTGTTGTAAGTCAATGGAAAATAGTCCAAACGGCACCAGACTTCATATGATGGCTAATGGTCCGGCCCTCAACAGCTCTCCGCCAATTATGGGATGTCATCATATGCCGTTTCGATGGCAACACGTCCCTCGCCAAAAAACCTGGTGTTGTTGTAATTCAATGGAAAATCCTCCAAACGGCACCAGACTTCAGACTATCATTAATGGTCCGGCCCTCAACAGCTCTATGCCAATTATGGGATGTCATCATATGCCGTTGCCATGGCAACAGATCTCTCGCCAAAAAACCTGGTCTTTTTGTAATTCAATGGAAAATCGTCCAAACGGCACCAGACTTCAGACTATCATTAATGGTCCGGCCCTCAACAGCTCTCTCTCAATTAGGGGATGTCAACATATGCCGTTTCCATGGCAACCCATCCTTCGCCAAAAAATACGATGTTGTTGTAAGTCAATGGAAAATCGTCCAAACAGCACCAAACTTCAGACTATCATTAATGGTCCGGCCCTCAACAGCTCTACGTCAATTATGGGATGTCATCATATGCCGTTTCCATGGCAACGCTTCCTTCGCCATAAAATACCATGTTGTTGTAAGTCAATGGAAAATCGTCCAAACGGCACCAGACTTCAGACTATCATTAATGGTCCGGCCCTCAACAGCTCTATGTCAATTATGGAATGTCCTCATATGCCGTTGCCATGGCGACAGTTCCCTCGCCATGAAACACGGTGTTGTCCTAACTCAATGGACAAGGTCCCATCGTCCACCAGACTTAACTTTTATATCACCGGTCAATGCCTCAACAGCTCTACGTGAAATCTGAGATCTCACCATATGCCATTTCCATGGCAACACTTCCCTCGCCAAAAAACCCGGTATTGACGTAACTCAATGGAAAATCATCCAAACGGCACCAGACTTCAGACTATCATTAATGGTCCGGCCCTCAACAGCTCTATGTCAATTATGGGATGTCAACATATGCCGTTTCCATGGCAACGCTTCCTTCGCCATAAAATACCATGTTGTTGTAAGTCAATGGAAAATAGTCCAAACGGCACCAGACTTCATATGATGGCTAATGGTCCGGCCCTCAACAGCTCTCCGCCAATTATGGGATGTCATCATTTGCCGTTTCGATGGCAACGCGTCCCTCGCCAAAAAACCTGGTGTTGTTGTAATTCAATGGAAAATCCTCCAAACGGCACCAGACTTCAGACTATCATTAATGGTCCGGCCCTCAACAGCTCTATGTCAATTATGGAATGTCTTCATATGCCGTTGCCATGGCGACAGTTCCCTCGCCATGAAACACGGTGTTGTCCTAACTCAATGGACAATGGTCCAAACTGCACCAGACTTCAGACTATCATTAATGGTCCGGCCCTCAACAGCTCTATGCCAATTATGGGATGTCATCATATGCCGTTGCCATGGCAACAGATCCCTCGCCAAAAAACCTGGTCTTTTTGTAATTCAATGGAAAATCGTCCAAACGGCACCAGACTTCAAACTATCATTAATGGTCCGGCCCTCAACAGCTCTCTCTCAATTAGGGGATGTCAACATATGCCGTTTCCATGGCAACCCATCCTTCGCCAAAAAATACGATGTTGTTGTAAGTCAATGGAAAATCGTCCAAACAGCACCAAACTTCAGACTATCATTAATGGTCCGGCCCTCAACAGCTCTACGTCAATTATGGGATGTCATCATATGCCGTTTCCATGGCAACGCTTCCTTCGCCATAAAATACCATGTTGTTGTAAGTCAATGGAAAATCCTCCAAACGGCACCAGACTTCAGACTATCATTAATGGTCCGGCCCTCAACAGCTCTATGTCAATTATGGAATGTCCTCATATGCCGTTGCCATGGCGACAGTTCCCTCGCCATGAAACACGGTGTTGTCCTAACTCAATGGACAATGGTCCAAACTGCACCAGACTTCAGACTATCATTAATGGTCCGGCCCTCAACAGCTCTATGCCAATTATGGGATGTCATCATATGCCGTTGCCATGGCAACAGATCCCTCGCCAAAAAACCTGGTCTTTTTGTAATTCAATGGAAAATCGTCCAAACGGCACCAGACTTCAGACTATCATTAATGGTCCGGCCCTCAACAGCTCTCTCTCAATTAGGGGATGTCAACATATGCCGTTTCCATGGCAACCCATCCTTCGCCAAAAAATACGATGTTGTTGTAAGTCAATGGAAAATCGTCCAAACAGCACCAAACTTCAGACTATCATTAATGGTCCGGCCCTCAACAGCTCTACGTCAATTATGGGATGTCATCATATGCCGTTTCCATGGCAACGCTTCCTTCGCCATAAAATACCATGTTGTTGTAAGTCAATGGAAAATCCTCCAAACGGCACCAGACTTCAGACTATCATTAATGGTCCGGCCCTCAACAGCTCTATGTCAATTATGGAATGTCCTCATATGCCGTTGCCATGGCGACAGTTCCCTCGCCATGAAACACGGTGTTGTCCTAACTCAATGGACAATGGTCCAAACTGCACCAGACTTCAGACTATCATTAATGGTCCGGCCCTCAACAGCTCTATGCCAATTATGGGATGTCATCATATGCCGTTGCCATGGCAACAGATCCCTCGCCAAAAAACCTGGTCTTTTTGTAATTCAATGGAAAATCGTCCAAAAGGCACCAGACTTCAGACTATCATTAATGGTCCGGCCCTCAACAGCTCTCTCTCAATTAGGGGATGTCAACATATGCCGTTTCCATGGCAACCCATCCTTCGCCAAAAAATACGATGTTGTTGTAAGTCAATGGAAAATCGTCCAAACAGCACCAAACTTCAGACTATCATTAATGGTCCGGCCCTCAACAGCTCTACGTCAATTATGGGATGTCATCATATGCCGTTTCCATGGCAACGCTTCCTTCGCCATAAAATACCATGTTGTTGTAAGTCAATGGAAAATCGTCCAAACGGCACCAGACTTCAGACTATCATTAATGGTCCGGCCCTCAACAGCTCTATGTCAATTATGGAATGTCCTCATATGCCGTTGCCATGGCGACAGTTCCCTCGCCATGAAACACGGTGTTGTCCTAACTCAATGGACAATGGTCCAAACTGCACCAGACTTCAGACTATCATTAATGGTCCGGCCCTCAACAGCTCTATGTCAATTATGGGATGTCCTCATATGCCGTTGCCATGGCAATGCGTCCCCCGCCAATAAACCTGGTGTTGTCGTAACTCCAATGGACAAGGTCCCATCGTCCCCCAGACTTAACTTTTATATCACCGGTCAATGCCTCAACAGCTCTACGTGAAATCCGAGATCTCACCATATGCCGTTTCCATGGCAACACTTCCCTCGCCAAAAAACCCGGTATTGACGTAACTCAATGGAAAATCATCCAAACGGCACCAGACTTCAGACTATCATTAATGGTCCGGCCCTCAACAGCTCTATGTCAATTATAGGATGTCATCATATGCCGTTTCCATGGCAACGCTTCCTTCGCCATAAAATACCATGTTGTTGTAAGTCAATGGAAAATAGTCCAAACGGCACCAGACTTCATATGATGGCTAATGGTCCGGCCCTCAACAGCTCTCCGCCAATGATGGGATGTCATCATATGCCGTTTCGATGGCAACGCGTCCCTCGCCAAAAAACCTGGTGTTGTTGTACTTCAATGGAAAATCCTCCAAACGGCACCAGACTACAGACTATCATTAATGGTCCAGCCCTCAACAGCTCTATGCCAATTATGGGATGTCATCATATGCCGTTGCCATGGCAACAGATCCCTCGCCAAAAAACCTGGTCTTTTTGTAATTCAATGGAAAGTCGTCCAAACGGCACCAGACTTCAGACTATCATTAATGGTCCGGCCCTCAACAGCTCTCTCTCAATTAGGGGATGTCAACATATGCCGTTTCCATGGCAACCCATCCTTCGCCAAAAAATACGATGTTGTTGTAAGTCAATGGAAAATCGTCCAAACAGCACCAAACTTCAGACTATCATTAATGGTCCGGCCCTCAACAGCTCTACGTCAATTATGGGATGTCATCATATGCCGTTTCCATGGCAACGCTTCCTTCGCCATAAAATACCATGTTGTTGTAAGTCAATGGAAAATCGTCCAAACGGCACCAGACTTCAGACTATCATTAATGGTCCGGCCCTCAACAGCTCTATGTCAATTATGGAATGTCCTCATATGCCGTTGCCATGGCGACAGTTCCCTCGCCATGAAACACGGTGTTGTCCTAACTCAATGGACAATGGTCCAAACTGCACCAGACTTCAGACTATCATTAATGGTCCGGCCCTCAACAGCTCTATGTCAATTATGGGATGTCCTCATATGCCGTTGCCATGGCAATGCGTCCCCCGCCAATAAACCTGGTGTTGTCGTAACTCCAATGGACAAGGTCCCATCGTCCCCCAGACTTAACTTTTATATCACCGGTCAATGCCTCAACAGCTCTATGTGAAATCCGAGATCTCACCATATTCCATTTCCATGGCAACACTTCCCTCGCCAAAAAACCCGGTATTGACGTAACTCAATGGAAAATCATCCAAACGGCACCAGACTTCAGACTATCATTAATGGTCCGGCCCTCAACAGCTCTATGTCAATTATGGGATGTCATCATATGCCGTTTCCATGGCAACGCTTCCTTCGCCATAAAATACCATGTTGTTGTAAGTCAATGGAAAATAGTCCAAACGGCACCAGACTTCATATGATGGCTAATGGTCCGGCCCTCAACAGCTCTCCGCCAATTATGGGATGTCATCATTTGCCGTTTCGATGGCAACGCGTCCCTCGCCAAAAAACCTGGTGTTGTTGTAATTCAATGGAAAATCCTCCAAACGGCACCAGACTTCAGACTATCATTAATGGTCCGGCCCTCAACAGCTCTATGTCAATTATGGAATGTCCTCATATGCCGTTGCCATGGTGACAGTTCCCTCGCCATGAAACACGGTGTTGTCCTAACTCAATGGACAATGGTCCAAACTGCACCAGACTTCAGACTATCATTAATGGTCCGGCCCTCAACAGCTCTATGTCAATTATGGGATGTCCTCATATGCCGTTGCCATGGCAATGCGTCCCCCGCCAATAAACCTGGTGTTGTCGTAACTCCAATGGACAAGGTCCCATCGTCCCCCAGACTTAACTTTTATATCACCGGTCAATGCCTCAACAGCTCTACGTGAAATCCGATATCTCACCATATGCCGTTTCCATGGCAACACTTCCCTCGCCAAAAAACCCGGTATTGACGTAACTCAATGGAAAATCATCCAAACGGCACCAGACTTCAGACTATCATTAATGGTCCGGCCCTCAACAGCTCTATGTCAATTATGGGATGTCATCATATGCCGTTTCCATGGCAACGCTTCCTTCGCCATAAAATACCATGTTGTTGTAAGTCAATGGAAAATAGTCCAAACGGCACCAGACTTCATATGATGGCTAATGGTCCGGCCCTCAACAGCTCTCCGCCAATTATGGGATGTCATCATTTGCCGTTTCGATGGCAACGCGTCCCTCGCCAAAAAACCTGGTGTTGTTGTAATTCAATGGAAAATCCTCCAAACGGCACCAGACTTCAGACTATCATTAATGGTCCGGCCCTCAACAGCTCTATGTCAATTATGGAATGTCCTCATATGCCGTTGCCATGGTGACAGTTCCCTCGCCATGAAACACGGTGTTGTCCTAACTCAATGGACAATGGTCCAAACTGCACCAGACTTCAGACTATCATTAATGGTCCGGCCCTCAACAGCTCTATGTCAATTATGGGATGTCCTCATATGCCGTTGCCATGGCAATGCGTCCCCCGCCAATAAACCTGGTGTTGTCGTAACTCCAATGGACAAGGTCCCATCGTCCCCCAGACTTAACTTTTATATCACCGGTCAATGCCTCAACAGCTCTACGTGAAATCCGATATCTCACCATATGCCGTTTCCATGGCAACACTTCCCTCGCCAAAAAACCCGGTATTGACGTAACTCAATGGAAAATCATCCAAACGGCACCAGACTTCAGACTATCATTAATGGTCCGGCCCTCAACAGCTCTATGTCAATTATGGGATGTCATCATATGCCGTTTCCATGGCAACGCTTCCGCTGCCATAAAATACCATGTTGTTGTAAGTCAATGGAAAATAGTCCAAACGGCACCAGACTTCATATGATGGCTAATGGTCCGGCCCTCAACAGCTCTCCGCCAATTATGGGATGTCATCATATGCCGTTTCGATGGCAACACGTCCCTCGCCAAAAAACCTGGTGTTGTTGTAATTCAATGGAAAATCCTCCAAACGGCACCAGACTTCAGACTATCATTAATGGTCCGGCCCTCAACAGCTCTATGCCAATTATGGGATGTCCTCATATGCCGTTGCCATGGTGACAGTTCCCTCGCCATGAAACACGGTGTTGTCCTAACTCAATGGACAATGGTCCAAACTGCACCAGACTTCAGACTATCATTAATGCTCCGGCCCTCAACAGCTCTATGCCAATTATGGGATGTCATCATATGCCGTTGCCATGGCAACAGATCCCTCGCCAAAAAACCTGGTCTTTTTGTAATTCAATGGAAAATCGTCCAAACGGCACCAGACTTCAGACTATCATTAATGGTCCGGCCCTCAACAGCTCTCTCTCAATTAGGGGATGTCAACATATGCCGTTTCCATGGCAACCCATCCTTCGCCAAAAAATACGATGTTGTTGTAAGTCAATGGAAAATCGTCCAAACAGCACCAAACTTCAGACTATCATTAATGGTCCGGCCCTCAACAGCTCTACGTCAATTATGGGATGTCATCATATGCCGTTTCCATGGCAACGCTTCCTTCGCCATAAAATACCATGTTGTTGTAAGTCAATGGAAAATCCTCCAAACGGCACCAGACTTCAGACTATCATTAATGGTCCGGCCCTCAACAGCTCTATGTCAATTATGGAATGTCCTCATACGCCGTTGCCATGGCGACAGTTCCCTCGCCATGAAACACGGTGTTGTCCTAACTCAATTGGCAATGGTCCAAACTGCACCAGACTTCAGACTATCATTAATGGTCCGGCCCTCAACAGCTCTATGCCAATTATGGGATGTCATCATATGCCGTTGCCATGGCAACAGATCCCTCGCCAAAAAACCTGGTCTTTTTGTAATTCAATGGAAAATCGTCCAAACGGCACCAGACTTCATATGATGGCTAATGGTCCGGCCCTCAACAGCTCTCCGCCAATTATGGGATGTCATCATTTGCCGTTTCGATGGCAACGCGTCCCTCGCCAAAAAACCTGGTGTTGTTGTAATTCAATGGAAAATCCTCCAAACGGCACCAGACTTCAGACTATCATTAATGGTCCGGCCCTCAACAGCTCTATGCCAATTATGGGATGTCATCATATGCCGTTGCCATGGCAACAGATCCCTCGCCAAAAAACCTGGTCTTTTTGTAATTCAATGGAAAATCGTCCAAACGGCACCAGACTTCAGACTATCATTAATGGTCCGGCCCTCAACAGCTCTCTCTCAATTAGGGGATGTCAACATATGCCGTTTCCATGGCAACCCATCCTTCGCCAAAAAATACGATGTTGTTGTAAGTCAATGGAAAATCGTCCAAACAGCACCAAACTTCAGACTATCATTAATGGTCCGGCCCTCAACAGCTCTCCGCCAATTATGGGATGTCATCATTTGCCGTTTCGATGGCAACGCGTCCCTCGCCAAAAAACCTGGTGTTGTTGTAATTCAATGGAAAATCCTCCAAACGGCACCAGACTTCAGACTATCATTAATGGTCCGGCCCTCAACAGCTCTATGTCAATTATGGAATGTCCTCATATGCCGTTGCCATGGTGACAGTTCCCTCGCCATGAAACACGGTGTTGTCCTAACTCAATGGACAATGGTCCAAACTGCACCAGACTTCAGACTATCATTAATGGTCCGGCCCTCAACAGCTCTATGTCAATTATGGGATGTCCTCATATGCCGTTGCCATGGCAATGCGTCCCCCGCCAATAAACCTGGTGTTGTCGTAACTCCAATGGACAAGGTCCCATCGTCCCCCAGACTTAACTTTTATATCACCGGTCAATGCCTCAACAGCTCTACGTGAAATCCGAGATCTCACCATATTCCATTTCCATGGCAACACTTCCCTCGCCAAAAAACCCGGTATTGACGTAACTCAATGGAAAATCATCCAAACGGCACCAGACTTCAGACTATCATTAATGGTCCGGCCCTCAACAGCTCTATGTCAATTATGGGATGTCATCATATGCCGTTTCCATGGCAACGCTTCCTTCGCCATAAAATACCATGTTGTTGTAAGTCAATGGAAAATAGTCCAAACGGCACCAGACTTCATATGATGGCTAATGGTCCGGCCCTCAACAGCTCTCCGCCAATTATGGGATGTCATCATTTGCCGTTTCGATGGCAACGCGTCCCTCGCCAAAAAACCTGGTGTTGTTGTAATTCAATGGAAAATCCTCCAAACGGCACCAGACTTCAGACTATCATTAATGGTCCGGCCCTCAACAGCTCTATGTCAATTATGGAATGTCCTCATATGCCGTTGCCATGGTGACAGTTCCCTCGCCATGAAACACGGTGTTGTCCTAACTCAATGGACAATGGTCCAAACTGCACCAGACTTCAGACTATCATTAATGGTCCGGCCCTCAACAGCTCTATGTCAATTATGGGATGTCCTCATATGCCGTTGCCATGGCAATGCGTCCCCCGCCAATAAACCTGGTGTTGTCGTAACTCCAATGGACAAGGTCCCATCGTCCCCCAGACTTAACTTTTATATCACCGGTCAATGCCTCAACAGCTCTACGTGAAATCCGATATCTCACCATATGCCGTTTCCATGGCAACACTTCCCTCGCCAAAAAACCCGGTATTGACGTAACTCAATGGAAAATCATCCAAACGGCACCAGACTTCAGACTATCATTAATGGTCCGGCCCTCAACAGCTCTATGTCAATTATGGGATGTCATCATATGCCGTTTCCAGGGCAACGCTTCCGCTGCCATAAAATACCATGTTGTTGTAAGTCAATGGAAAATAGTCCAAACGGCACCAGACTTCATATGATGGCTAATGGTCCGGCCCTCAACAGCTCTCCGCCAATTATGGGATGTCATCAT
Source organism: Notothenia rossii (assembly GCF_949606895.1). Classification (NCBI taxonomy): domain Eukaryota; kingdom Metazoa; phylum Chordata; class Actinopteri; order Perciformes; family Nototheniidae; genus Notothenia; species Notothenia rossii. Next base: position 49,378,436 of record NC_136902.1, read on the forward strand.
ATGCCGTTTCGATGGCAACACGTCCCTCGCCAAAAAACCTGGTGTTGTTGTAATTCAATGGAAAATCCTCCAAACGGCACCAGACTTCAGACTATCATTAATGGTCCGGCCCTCAACAGCTCTATGCCAATTATGGGATGTCATCATATGCCGTTGCCATGGCAACAGATCCCTCGCCAAAAAACCTGGTCTTTTTGTAATTCAATGGAAAATCGTCCAAACGGCACCAGACTTCAGACTATCATTAATGGTCCGGCCCTCAACAGCTCTCTCTCAATTAGGGGATGTCAACATATGCCATTTCCATGGCAACCCATCCTTCGCCAAAAAATACGATGTTGTTGTAAGTCAATGGAAAATCGTCCAAACAGCACCAAACTTCAGACTATCATTAATGGTCCGGCCCTCAACAGCTCTACGTCAATTATGGGATGTCATCATATGCCGTTTCCATGGCAACGCTTCCTTCGCCATAAAATACCATGTTGTTGTAAGTCAATGGAAAATCGTCCAAACGGCACCAGACTTCAGACTATCATTAATGGTCCGGCCCTCAACAGCTCTATGTCAATTATGGAATGTCCTCATATGCCGTTGCCATGGCGACAGTTCCCTCGCCATGAAACACGGTGTTGTCCTAACTCAATGGACAATGGTCCAAACTGCACCAGACTTCAGACTATCATTAATGGTCCGGCCCTCAACAGCTCTATGTCAATTATGGGATGTCCTCATATGCCGTTGCCATGGCAATGCGTCCCCCGCCAATAAACCTGGTGTTGTCGTAACTCCAATGGACAAGGTCCCATCGTCCCCCAGACTTAACTTTTATATCACCGGTCAATGCCTCAACAGCTCTACGTGAAATCCGATATCTCACCATATGCCGTTTCCATGGCAACACTTCCCTCGCCAAAAAACCCGGTATTGACGTAACTCAATGGAAAATCATCCAAACGGCACCAGACTTCAGACTATCATTAATGGTCCGGCCCTCAACAGCTCTATGTCAATTATGGGATGTCATCATATGCCGTTTCCATGGCAACGCTTCCGCTGCCATAAAATACGATGTTGTTGTAAGTCAATGGAAAATCGTCCAAACAGCACCAAACTTCAGACTATCATTAATGGTCCGGCCCTCAACAGCTCTACGTCAATTATGGGATGTCATCATATGCCGTTTCCATGGCAACGCTTCCTTCGCCATAAAATACCATGTTGTTGTAAGTCAATGGAAAATCGTCCAAACGGCACCAGACTTCAGACTATCATTAATGGTCCGGCCCTCAACAGCTCTATGTCAATTATGGAATGTCCTCATATGCCGTTGCCATGGCGACAGTTCCCTCGCCATGAAACACGGTGTTGTCCTAACTCAATGGACAATGGTCCAAACTGCACCAGACTTCAGACTATCATTAATGGTCCGGCCCTCAACAGCTCTATGTCAATTATGGGATGTCCTCATATGCCGTTGCCATGGCAATGCGTCCCCCGCCAATAAACCTGGTGTTGTCGTAACTCCAATGGACAAGGTCCCATCGTCCCCCAGACTTAACTTTTATATCACCGGTCAATGCCTCAACAGCTCTACGTGAAATCCGATATCTCACCATATGCCGTTTCCATGGCAACACTTCCCTCACCAAAAAACCCGGTATTGACGTAACTCAATGGAAAATCATCCAAACGGCACCAGACTTCAGACTATCATTAATGGTCCGGCCCTCAACAGCTCTATGTCAATTATGGGATGTCATCATATGCCGTTTCCATGGCAACGCTTCCGCTGCCATAAAATACCATGTTGTTGTAAGTCAATGGAAAATAGTCCAAACGGCACCAGACTTCATATGATGGCTAATGGTCCGGCCCTCAACAGCTCTCCGCCAATTATAGGATGTGATCATATGCCGTTTCGATGGCAACACGTCCCTCGCCAAAAAACCTGGTGTTGTTGTAATTCAATGGAAAATCCTCCAAACGGCACCAGACTTCAGACTATCATTAATGGTCCGGCCCTCAACAGCTCTATGCCAATTATGGGATGTCATCATATGCCGTTGCCATGGCAACAGATCCCTCGCCAAAAAACCTGGTCTTTTTGTAATTCAATGGAAAGTCGTCCAAACGGCACCAGACTTCAGACTATCATTAATGGTCCGGCCCTCAACAGCTCTCTCTCAATTAGGGGATGTCAACATATGCCGTTTCCATGGCAACCCATCCTTCGCCAAAAAATACGATGTTGTTGTAAGTCAATGGAAAATCGTCCAAACAGCACCAAACTTCAGACTATCATTAATGGTCCGGCCCTCAACAGCTCTACGTCAATTATGGGATGTCATCATATGCCGTTTCCATGGCAACGCTTCCTTCGCCATAAAATACCATGTTGTTGTAAGTCAATGGAAAATCGTCCAAACGGCACCAGACTTCAGACTATCATTAATGGTCCGGCCCTCAACAGCTCTATGTCAATTATGGAATGTCCTCATATGCCGTTGCCATGGCGACAGTTCCCTCGCCATTAAACACGGTGTTGTCCTAACTCAATGGACAATGGTCCAAACTGCACCAGACTTCAGACTATCATTAATGGTCCGGCCCTCAACAGCTCTATGTCAATTATGGGATGTCCTCATATGCCGTTGCCATGGCAATGCGTCCCCCGCCAATAAACCTGGTGTTGTCGTAACTCCAATGGACAAGGTCCCATCGTCCCCCAGACTTAACTTTTATATCACCGGTCAATGCCTCAACAGCTCTATGTGAAATCCGAGATCTCACCATATTCCATTTCCATGGCAACACTTCCCTCGCCAAAAAACCCGGTATTGACGTAACTCAATGGAAAATCATCCAAACGGCACCAGACTTCAGACTATCATTAATGGTCCGGCCCTCAACAGCTCTATGTCAATTATGGGATGTCATCATATGCCGTTTCCATGGCAACGCTTCCTTCGCCATAAAATACCATGTTGTTGTAAGTCAATGGAAAATAGTCCAAACGGCACCAGACTTCATATGATGGCTAATGGTCCGGCCCTCAACAGCTCTCCGCCAATTATGGGATGTCATCATTTGCCGTTTCGATGGCAACGCGTCCCTCGCCAAAAAACCTGGTGTTGTTGTAATTCAATGGAAAATCCTCCAAACGGCACCAGACTTCAGACTATCATTAATGGTCCGGCCCTCAACAGCTCTATGTCAATTATGGAATGTCCTCATATGCCGTTGCCATGGTGACAGTTCCCTCGCCATGAAACACGGTGTTGTCCTAACTCAATGGACAATGGTCCAAACTGCACCAGACTTCAGACTATCATTAATGGTCCGGCCCTCAACAGCTCTATGTCAATTATGGGATGTCCTCATATGCCGTTGCCATGGCAATGCGTCCCCCGCCAATAAACCTGGTGTTGTCGTAACTCCAATGGACAAGGTCCCATCGTCCCCCAGACTTAACTTTTATATCACCGGTCAATGCCTCAACAGCTCTACGTGAAATCCGATATCTCACCATATGCCGTTTCCATGGCAACACTTCCCTCGCCAAAAAACCCGGTATTGACGTAACTCAATGGAAAATCATCCAAACGGCACCAGACTTCAGACTATCATTAATGGTCCGGCCCTCAACAGCTCTATGTCAATTATGGGATGTCATCATATGCCGTTTCCATGGCAACGCTTCCTTCGCCATAAAATACCATGTTGTTGTAAGTCAATGGAAAATAGTCCAAACGGCACCAGACTTCATATGATGGCTAATGGTCCGGCCCTCAACAGCTCTCCGCCAATTATGGGATGTCATCATTTGCCGTTTCGATGGCAACGCGTCCCTCGCCAAAAAACCTGGTGTTGTTGTAATTCAATGGAAAATCCTCCAAACGGCACCAGACTTCAGACTATCATTAATGGTCCGGCCCTCAACAGCTCTATGTCAATTATGGAATGTCCTCATATGCCGTTGCCATGGTGACAGTTCCCTCGCCATGAAACACGGTGTTGTCCTAACTCAATGGACAATGGTCCAAACTGCACCAGACTTCAGACTATCATTAATGGTCCGGCCCTCAACAGCTCTATGTCAATTATGGGATGTCCTCATATGCCGTTGCCATGGCAATGCGTCCCCCGCCAATAAACCTGGTGTTGTCGTAACTCCAATGGACAAGGTCCCATCGTCCCCCAGACTTAACTTTTATATCACCGGTCAATGCCTCAACAGCTCTACGTGAAATCCGATATCTCACCATATGCCGTTTCCATGGCAACACTTCCCTCGCCAAAAAACCCGGTATTGACGTAACTCAATGGAAAATCATCCAAACGGCACCAGACTTCAGACTATCATTAATGGTCCGGCCCTCAACAGCTCTATGTCAATTATGGGATGTCATCATATGCCGTTTCCATGGCAACGCTTCCGCTGCCATAAAATACCATGTTGTTGTAAGTCAATGGAAAATAGTCCAAACGGCACCAGACTTCATATGATGGCTAATGGTCCGGCCCTCAACAGCTCTCCGCCAATTATGGGATGTCATCATATGCCGTTTCGATGGCAACACGTCCCTCGCCAAAAAACCTGGTGTTGTTGTAATTCAATGGAAAATCCTCCAAACGGCACCAGACTTCAGACTATCATTAATGGTCCGGCCCTCAACAGCTCTATGCCAATTATGGGATGTCCTCATATGCCGTTGCCATGGTGACAGTTCCCTCGCCATGAAACACGGTGTTGTCCTAACTCAATGGACAATGGTCCAAACTGCACCAGACTTCAGACTATCATTAATGCTCCGGCCCTCAACAGCTCTATGCCAATTATGGGATGTCATCATATGCCGTTGCCATGGCAACAGATCCCTCGCCAAAAAACCTGGTCTTTTTGTAATTCAATGGAAAATCGTCCAAACGGCACCAGACTTCAGACTATCATTAATGGTCCGGCCCTCAACAGCTCTCTCTCAATTAGGGGATGTCAACATATGCCGTTTCCATGGCAACCCATCCTTCGCCAAAAAATACGATGTTGTTGTAAGTCAATGGAAAATCGTCCAAACAGCACCAAACTTCAGACTATCATTAATGGTCCGGCCCTCAACAGCTCTACGTCAATTATGGGATGTCATCATATGCCGTTTCCATGGCAACGCTTCCTTCGCCATAAAATACCATGTTGTTGTAAGTCAATGGAAAATCCTCCAAACGGCACCAGACTTCAGACTATCATTAATGGTCCGGCCCTCAACAGCTCTATGTCAATTATGGAATGTCCTCATACGCCGTTGCCATGGCGACAGTTCCCTCGCCATGAAACACGGTGTTGTCCTAACTCAATTGGCAATGGTCCAAACTGCACCAGACTTCAGACTATCATTAATGGTCCGGCCCTCAACAGCTCTATGCCAATTATGGGATGTCATCATATGCCGTTGCCATGGCAACAGATCCCTCGCCAAAAAACCTGGTCTTTTTGTAATTCAATGGAAAATCGTCCAAACGGCACCAGACTTCATATGATGGCTAATGGTCCGGCCCTCAACAGCTCTCCGCCAATTATGGGATGTCATCATTTGCCGTTTCGATGGCAACGCGTCCCTCGCCAAAAAACCTGGTGTTGTTGTAATTCAATGGAAAATCCTCCAAACGGCACCAGACTTCAGACTATCATTAATGGTCCGGCCCTCAACAGCTCTATGCCAATTATGGGATGTCATCATATGCCGTTGCCATGGCAACAGATCCCTCGCCAAAAAACCTGGTCTTTTTGTAATTCAATGGAAAATCGTCCAAACGGCACCAGACTTCAGACTATCATTAATGGTCCGGCCCTCAACAGCTCTCTCTCAATTAGGGGATGTCAACATATGCCGTTTCCATGGCAACCCATCCTTCGCCAAAAAATACGATGTTGTTGTAAGTCAATGGAAAATCGTCCAAACAGCACCAAACTTCAGACTATCATTAATGGTCCGGCCCTCAACAGCTCTCCGCCAATTATGGGATGTCATCATTTGCCGTTTCGATGGCAACGCGTCCCTCGCCAAAAAACCTGGTGTTGTTGTAATTCAATGGAAAATCCTCCAAACGGCACCAGACTTCAGACTATCATTAATGGTCCGGCCCTCAACAGCTCTATGTCAATTATGGAATGTCCTCATATGCCGTTGCCATGGTGACAGTTCCCTCGCCATGAAACACGGTGTTGTCCTAACTCAATGGACAATGGTCCAAACTGCACCAGACTTCAGACTATCATTAATGGTCCGGCCCTCAACAGCTCTATGTCAATTATGGGATGTCCTCATATGCCGTTGCCATGGCAATGCGTCCCCCGCCAATAAACCTGGTGTTGTCGTAACTCCAATGGACAAGGTCCCATCGTCCCCCAGACTTAACTTTTATATCACCGGTCAATGCCTCAACAGCTCTACGTGAAATCCGAGATCTCACCATATTCCATTTCCATGGCAACACTTCCCTCGCCAAAAAACCCGGTATTGACGTAACTCAATGGAAAATCATCCAAACGGCACCAGACTTCAGACTATCATTAATGGTCCGGCCCTCAACAGCTCTATGTCAATTATGGGATGTCATCATATGCCGTTTCCATGGCAACGCTTCCTTCGCCATAAAATACCATGTTGTTGTAAGTCAATGGAAAATAGTCCAAACGGCACCAGACTTCATATGATGGCTAATGGTCCGGCCCTCAACAGCTCTCCGCCAATTATGGGATGTCATCATTTGCCGTTTCGATGGCAACGCGTCCCTCGCCAAAAAACCTGGTGTTGTTGTAATTCAATGGAAAATCCTCCAAACGGCACCAGACTTCAGACTATCATTAATGGTCCGGCCCTCAACAGCTCTATGTCAATTATGGAATGTCCTCATATGCCGTTGCCATGGTGACAGTTCCCTCGCCATGAAACACGGTGTTGTCCTAACTCAATGGACAATGGTCCAAACTGCACCAGACTTCAGACTATCATTAATGGTCCGGCCCTCAACAGCTCTATGTCAATTATGGGATGTCCTCATATGCCGTTGCCATGGCAATGCGTCCCCCGCCAATAAACCTGGTGTTGTCGTAACTCCAATGGACAAGGTCCCATCGTCCCCCAGACTTAACTTTTATATCACCGGTCAATGCCTCAACAGCTCTACGTGAAATCCGATATCTCACCATATGCCGTTTCCATGGCAACACTTCCCTCGCCAAAAAACCCGGTATTGACGTAACTCAATGGAAAATCATCCAAACGGCACCAGACTTCAGACTATCATTAATGGTCCGGCCCTCAACAGCTCTATGTCAATTATGGGATGTCATCATATGCCGTTTCCAGGGCAACGCTTCCGCTGCCATAAAATACCATGTTGTTGTAAGTCAATGGAAAATAGTCCAAACGGCACCAGACTTCATATGATGGCTAATGGTCCGGCCCTCAACAGCTCTCCGCCAATTATGGGATGTCATCATATGCCGTTTCGATGGCAACACGTCCCTCGCCAAAAAACCTGGTGTTGTTGTAATTCAATGGAAAATCCTCCAAACGGCACCAGACTTCAGACTATCATTAATGGTCCGGCCCTCAACAGCTCTATGCCAATTATGGGATGTCATCATATGCCGTTGCCATGGCAACAGATCCCTCGCCAAAAAACCTGGTCTTTTTGTAATTCAATGGAAAATCGTCCAAACGGCACCAGACTTCAGACTATCATTAATGGTCCGGCCCTCAACAGCTCTCTCTCAATTAGGGGATGTCAACATATGCCATTTCCATGGCAACCCATCCTTCGCCAAAAAATACGATGTTGTTGTAAGTCAATGGAAAATCGTCCAAACAGCACCAAACTTCAGACTATCATTAATGGTCCGGCCCTCAACAGCTCTACGTCAATTATGGGATGTCATCATATGCCGTTTCCATGGCAACGCTTCCTTCGCCATAAAATACCATGTTGTTGTAAGTCAATGGAAAATTGTCCAAACGGCACCAGACTTCAGACTATCATTAATGGTCCGGCCCTCAACAGCTCTATGTCAATTATGGAATGTCCTCATATGCCGTTGCCATGGCGACAGTTCCCTCGCCATGAAACACGGTGTTGTCCTAACTCAATGGACAATGGTCCAAACTGCACCAGACTTCAGACTATCATTAATGGTCCGGCCCTCAACAGCTCTATGTCAATTATGGGATGTCCTCATATGCCGTTGCCATGGCAATGCGTCCCCCGCCAATAAACCTGGTGTTGTCGTAACTCCAATGGACAAGGTCCCATCGTCCCCCAGACTTAACTTTTATATCACCGGTCAATGCCTCAACAGCTCTACGTGAAATCCGATATCTCACCATATGCCGTTTCCATGGCAACACTTCCCTCGCCAAAAAACCCGGTATTGACGTAACTCAATGGAAAATCATCCAAACGGCACCAGACTTCAGACTATCATTAATGGTCCGGCCCTCAACAGCTCTATGTCAATTATGGGATGTCATCATATGCCGTTTCCATGGCAACGCTTCCGCTGCCATAAAATACGATGTTGTTGTAAGTCAATGGAAAATCGTCCAAACAGCACCAAACTTCAGACTATCATTAATGGTCCGGCCCTCAACAGCTCTACGTCAATTATGGGATGTCATCATATGCCGTTTCCATGGCAACGCTTCCTTCGCCATAAAATACCATGTTGTTGTAAGTCAATGGAAAATCGTCCAAACGGCACCAGACTTCAGACTATCATTAATGGTCCGGCCCTCAACAGCTCTATGTCAATTATGGAATGTCCTCATATGCCGTTGCCATGGCGACAGTTCCCTCGCCATGAAACACGGTGTTGTCCTAACTCAATGGACAATGGTCCAAACTGCACCAGACTTCAGACTATCATTAATGGTCCGGCCCTCAACAGCTCTATGTCAATTATGGGATGTCCTCATATGCCGTTGCCATGGCAATGCGTCCCCCGCCAATAAACCTGGTGTTGTCGTAACTCCAATGGACAAGGTCCCATCGTCCCCCAGACTTAACTTTTATATCACCGGTCAATGCCTCAACAGCTCTACGTGAAATCCGATATCTCACCATATGCCGTTTCCATGGCAACACTTCCCTCACCAAAAAACCCGGTATTGACGTAACTCAATGGAAAATCATCCAAACGGCACCAGACTTCAGACTATCATTAATGGTCCGGCCCTCAACAGCTCTATGTCAATTATGGGATGTCATCATATGCCGTTTCCATGGCAACGCTTCCGCTGCCATAAAATACCATGTTGTTGTAAGTCAATGGAAAATAGTCCAAACGGCACCAGACTTCATATGATGGCTAATGGTCCGGCCCTCAACAGCTCTCCGCCAATTATAGGATGTGATCATATGCCGTTTCGATGGCAACACGTCCCTCGCCAAAAAACCTGGTGTTGTTGTAATTCAATGGAAAATCCTCCAAACGGCACCAGACTTCAGACTATCATTAATGGTCCGGCCCTCAACAGCTCTATGCCAATTATGGGATGTCATCATATGCCGTTGCCATGGCAACAGATCCCTCGCCAAAAAACCTGGTCTTTTTGTAATTCAATGGAAAGTCGTCCAAACGGCACCAGACTTCAGACTATCATTAATGGTCCGGCCCTCAACAGCTCTCTCTCAATTAGGGGATGTCAACATATGCCGTTTCCATGGCAACCCATCCTTCGCCAAAAAATACGATGTTGTTGTAAGTCAATGGAAAATCGTCCAAACAGCACCAAACTTCAGACTATCATTAATGGTCCGGCCCTCAACAGCTCTACGTCAATTATGGGATGTCATCATATGCCGTTTCCATGGCAACGCTTCCTTCGCCATAAAATACCATGTTGTTGTAAGTCAATGGAAAATCGTCCAAACGGCACCAGACTTCAGACTATCATTAATGGTCCGGCCCTCAACAGCTCTATGTCAATTATGGAATGTCCTCATATGCCGTTGCCATGGCGACAGTTCCCTCGCCATGAAACACGGTGTTGTCCTAACTCAATGGACAATGGTCCAAACTGCACCAGACTTCAGACTATCATTAATGGTCCGGCCCTCAACAGCTCTATGTCAATTATGGGATGTCCTCATATGCCGTTGCCATGGCAATGCGTCCCCCGCCAATAAACCTGCTGTTGTCGTAACTCCAATGGACAAGGTCCCATCGTCCCCCAGACTTAACTTTTATATCACCGGTCAATGCCTCAACAGCTCTATGTGAAATCCGAGATCTCACCATATGCCATTTCCATGGCAACACTTCCCTCGCCAAAAAACCCGGTATTGACGTAACTCAATGGAAAGTCATCCAAACGGCACCAGACTTCAGACTATCATTAATGGTCCGGCCCTCAACAGCTCTATGTCAATTATGGGATGTCATCATATGCCGTTTCCATGGCAACGCTTCCTTCGCCATAAAATACCATGTTGTTGTAAGTCAATGGAAAATAGTCCAAACGGCACCAGACTTCATATGATGGCTAATGGTCCGGCCCTCAACAGCTCTCCGCCAATTATGGGATGTCATCATTTGCCGTTTCGATGGCAACGCGTCCCTCGCCAAAAAACCTGGTGTTGTTGTAATTCAATGGAAAATCCTCCAAACGGCACCAGACTTCAGACTATCATTAATGGTCCGGCCCTCAACAGCTCTATGTCAATTATGGAATGTCCTCATATGCCGTTGCCATGGCGACAGTTCCCTCGCCATGAAACACGGTGTTGTCCTAACTCAATGGACAATGGTCCAAACTGCACCAGACTTCAGACTATCATTAATGGTCCGGCCCTCAACAGCTCTATGTCAATTATGGGATGTCCTCATATGCCGTTGCCATGGCAATGCGTCCCCCGCCAATAAACCTGGTGTTGTCGTAACTCCAATGGACAAGGTCCCATCGTCCCCCAGACTTAACTTTTATATCACCGGTCAATGCCTCAACAGCTCTACGTGAAATCCGATATCTCACCATATGCCGTTTCCATGGCAACACTTCCCTCGCCAAAAAACCCGGTATTGACGTAACTCAATGGAAAATCATCCAAACGGCACCAGACTTCAGACTATCATTAATGGTCCGGCCCTCAACAGCTCTATGTCAATTATGTGATGTCATCATATGCCGTTTCCATGGCAACGCTTCCGCTGCCATAAAATACCATGTTGTTGTAAGTCAATGGAAAATAGTCCAAACGGCACCAGACTTCATATGATGGCTAATGGTCCGGCCCTCAACAGCTCTCCGCCAATTATGGGATGTCATCATATGCCGTTTCGATGGCAACACGTCCCTCGCCAAAAAACCTGGTGTTGTTGTAATTCAATGGAAAATCCTCCAAACGGCACCAGACTTCAGACTATCATTAATGGTCCGGCCCTCAACAGCTCTATGCCAATTATGGGATGTCATCATATGCCGTTGCCATGGCAACAGATCCCTCGCCAAAAAACCTGGTCTTTTTGTAATTCAATGGAAAATCGTCCAAACGGCACCAGACTTCAGACTATCATTAATGGTCCGGCCCTCAACAGCTCTCTCTCAATTAGGGGATGTCAACATATGCCGTTTCCATGGCAACCCATCCTTCGCCAAAAAATACGATGTTGTTGTAAGTCAATGGAAAATCGTCCAAACAGCACCAAACTTCAGACTATCATTAATGGTCCGGCCCTCAACAGCTCTACGTCAATTATGGGATGTCATCATATGCCGTTTCCATGGCAACGCTTCCTTCGCCATAAAATACCATGTTGTTGTAAGTCAATGGAAAATCGTCCAAACGGCACCAGACTTCAGACTATCATTAATGGTCCGGCCCTCAACAGCTCTATGTCAATTATGGAATGTCCTCATATGCCGTTGCCATGGCGACAGTTCCCTCGCCATGAAACACGGTGTTGTCCTAACTCAATGGACAATGGTCCAAACTGCACCAGACTTCAGACTATCATTAATGGTCCGGCCCTCAACAGCTCTATGTCAATTATGGGATGTCCTCATATGCCGTTGCCATGGCAATGCGTCCCCCGCCAATAAACCTGGTGTTGTCGTAACTCCAATGGACAAGGTCCCATCGTCCCCCAGACTTAACTTTTATATCACCGGTCAATGCCTCAACAGCTCTACGTGAAATCCGAGATCTCACCATATGCCGTTTCCATGGCAACACTTCCCTCGCCAAAAAACCCGGTATTGACGTAACTCAATGGAAAATCATCCAAACGGCACCAGACTTCAGACTATCATTAATGGTCCGGCCCTCAACAGCTCTATGTCAATTATAGGATGTCATCATATGCCGTTTCCATGGCAACGCTTCCTTCGCCATAAAATACCATGTTGTTGTAAGTCAATGGAAAATAGTCCAAACGGCACCAGACTTCATATGATGGCTAATGGTCCGGCCCTCAACAGCTCTCCGCCAATGATGGGATGTCATCATATGCCGTTTCGATGGCAACGCGTCCCTCGCCAAAAAACCTGGTGTTGTTGTACTTCAATGGAAAATCCTCCAAACGGCACCAGACTACAGACTATCATTAATGGTCCAGCCCTCAACAGCTCTATGTCAATTATGGGATGTCATCATATGCCGTTTCCATGGCAACGCTTCCGCTGCCATAAAATACGATGTTGTTGTAAGTCAATGGAAAATCGTCCAAACAGCACCAAACTTCAGACTATCATTAATGGTCCGGCCCTCAACAGCTCTACGTCAATTATGGGATGTCATCATATGCCGTTTCCATGGCAACGCTTCCTTCGCCATAAAATACCATGTTGTTGTAAGTCAATGGAAAATCGTCCAAACGGCACCAGACTTCAGACTATCATTAATGGTCCGGCCCTCAACAGCTCTATGTCAATTATGGAATGTCCTCATATGCCGTTGTCATGGCGACAGTTCCCTCGCCATGAAACACGGTGTTGTCCTAACTCAATGGACAATGGTCCAAACTGCACCAGACTTCAGACTATCATTAATGGTCCGGCCCTCAACAGCTCTATGTCAATTATGGGATGTCCTCATATGCCGTTGCCATGGCAATGCGTCCCCCGCCAATAAACCTGGTGTTGTCGTAACTCCAATGGACAAGGTCCCATCGTCCCCCAGACTTAACTTTTATATCACCGGTCAATGCCTCAACAGCTCTACGTGAAATCCGATATCTCACCATATGCCGTTTCCATGGCAACACTTCCCTCGCCAAAAAACCCGGTATTGACGTAACTCAATGGAAAATCATCCAAACGGCACCAGACTTCAGACTATCATTAATGGTCCGGCCCTCAACAGCTCTATGTCAATTATGGGATGTCATCATATGCCGTTTCCATGGCAACGCTTCCGCTGCCATAAAATATGATGTTGTTGTAAGTCAATGGAAAATCGTCCAAACAGCACCAAACTTCAGACTATCATTAATGGTCCGGCCCTCAACAGCTCTACGTCAATTATGGGATGTCATCATATGCCGTTTCCATGGCAACGCTTCCTTCGCCATAAAATACCATGTTGTTGTAAGTCAATGGAAAATCGTCCAAACGGCACCAGACTTCAGACTATCATTAATGGTCCGGCCCTCAACAGCTCTATGTCAATTATGGAATGTCCTCATATGCCGTTGTCATGGCGACAGTTCCCTCGCCATGAAACACGGTGTTGTCCTAACTCAATGGACAATGGTCCAAACTGCACCAGACTTCAGACTATCATTAATGGTCCGGCCCTCAACAGCTCTATGTCAATTATGGGATGTCCTCATATGCCGTTGCCATGGCAATGCGTCCCCCGCCAATAAACCTGGTGTTGTCGTAACTCCAATGGACAAGGTCCCATCGTCCCCCAGACTTAACTTTTATATCACCGGTCAATGCCTCAACAGCTCTACGTGAAATCCGATATCTCACCATATGCCGTTTCCATGGCAACACTTCCCTCGCCAAAAAACCCGGTATTGACGTAACTCAATGGAAAATCATCCAAACGGCACCAGACTTCAGACTATCATTAATGGTCCGGCCCTCAACAGCTCTATGTCAATTATGGGATGTCATCATATGCCGTTTCCATGGCAACGCTTCCGCTGCCATAAAATACCATGTTGTAGTAAGTCAATGGAAAATAGTCCAAACGGCACCAGACTTCATATGATGGCTAATGGTCCGGCCCTCAACAGCTCTCCGCCAATTATGGGATGTCATCATATGCCGTTTCGATGGCAACACGTCCCTCGCCAAAAAACCTGGTGTTGTTGTAATTCAATGGAAAATCCTCCAAACGGCACCAGACTTCAGACTATCATTAATGGTCCGGCCCTCAACAGCTCTATGTCAATTATGGGATGTCATCATATGCCGTTTCCATGGCAACGCTTCCGCTGCCATAAAATACCATGTTGTTGTAAGTCAATGGAAAATAGTCCAAACGGCACCAGACTTCATATGATGGCTAATGGTCCGGCCCTCAACAGCTCTCCGCCAATTATGGGATGTCATCATATGCCGTTTCGATGGCAACACGTCCCTCGCCAAAAAACCTGGTGTTGTTGTAATTCAATGGAAAATCCTCCAAACGGCACCAGACTTCAGACTATCATTAATGGTCCGGCCCTCAACAGGTCTATGCCAATTATGGGATGTCATCATATGCCGTTGCCATGGCAACAGATCCCTCGCCAAAAAACCTGGTCTTTTTGTAATTCAATGGAAAATCGTCCAAACGGCACCAGACTTCAGACTATCATTAATTGTCCGGCCCTCAACAGCTCTCTCTCAATTAGGGGATGTCAACATATGCCGTTTCCATGGCAACCCATCCTTGGCCAAAAAATACGATGTTGTTGTAAGTCAATGGAAAATCGTCCAAACAGCACCAAACTTCAGACTATCATTAATGGTCCGGCCCTCAACAGCTCTACGTCAATTATGGGATGTCATCATATGCCGTTTCCATGGCAACGCTTCCTTCGCCATAAAATACCATGTTGTTGTAAGTCAATGGAAAATCGTCCAAACGGCACCAGACTTCAGACTATCATTAATGGTCCGGCCCTCAACAGCTCTATGTCAATTATGGAATGTCCTCATATGCCGTTGCCATGGCGACAGTTCCCTCGCCATGAAACACGGTGTTGTCCTAACTCAATGGACAATGGTCCAAACTGCACCAGACTTCAGACTATCATTAATGGTCCGGCCCTCAACAGCTCTATGTCAATTATGGGATGTCCTCATATGCCGTTGCCATGGCAATGCGTCCCCCGCCAATAAACCTGGTGTTGTCGTAACTCCAATGGACAAGGTCCCATCGTCCCCCAGACTTAACTTTTATATCACCGGTCAATGCCTCAACAGCTCTACGTGAAATCCGAGATCTCACCATATGCCGTTTCCATGGCAACACTTCCCTCGCCAAAAAACCCGGTATTGACGTAACTCAATGGAAAATCATCCAAACGGCACCAGACTTCAGACTATCATTAATGGTCCGGCCCTCAACAGCTCTATGTCAATTATAGGATGTCATCATATGCCGTTTCCATGGCAACGCTTCCTTCGCCATAAAATACCATGTTGTTGTAAGTCAATGGAAAATAGTCCAAACGGCACCAGACTTCATATGATGGCTAATGGTCCGGCCCTCAACAGCTCTCCGCCAATGATGGGATGTCATCATATGCCGTTTCGATGGCAACGCGTCCCTCGCCAAAAAACCTGGTGTTGTTGTACTTCAATGGAAAATCCTCCAAACGGCACCAGACTACAGACTATCATTAATGGTCCAGCCCTCAACAGCTCTATGCCAATTATGGGATGTCATCATATGCCGTTGCCATGGCAACAGATCCCTCGCCAAAAAACCTGGTCTTTTTGTAATTCAATGGAAAGTCGTCCAAACGGCACCAGACTTCAGACTATCATTATTGGTCCGGCCCTCAACAGCTCTCTCTCAATTAGGGGATGTCAACATATGCCGTTTCCATGGCAACCCATCCTTCGCCAAAAAATACGATGTTGTTGTAAGTCAATGGAAAATCGTCCAAACAGCACCAAACTTCAGACTATCATTAATGGTCCGGCCCTCAACAGCTCTACGTCAATTATGGGATGTCATCATATGCCGTTTCCATGGCAACGCTTCCTTCGCCATAAAATACCATGTTGTTGTAAGTCAATGGAAAATCGTCCAA
Organism: Notothenia rossii; assembly: GCF_949606895.1. Lineage (NCBI taxonomy): Eukaryota > Metazoa > Chordata > Actinopteri > Perciformes > Nototheniidae > Notothenia > Notothenia rossii. The sequence continues at coordinate 49,394,694 of NC_136902.1, forward strand.
ACGGCACCAGACTTCAGACTATCATTAATGGTCCGGCCCTCAACAGCTCTATGTCAATTATGGAATGTCCTCATATGCCGTTGCAATGGCGACAGTTCCCTCGCCATGAAACACGGTGTTGTCCTAACTCAATGGACAATGTTCCAAACTGCACCAGACTTCAGACTATCATTAATGGTCCAGCCCTCAACAGCTCTATGTCAATTATGGGATGTCCTCATATGCCGTTGCCATGGCAATGCGTCCCCCGCCAATAAACCTGCTGTTGTCGTAACTCCAATGGACAAGGTCCCATCGTCCCCCAGACTTAACTTTTATATCACCGGTCAATGCCTCAACAGCTCTACGTGAAATCCGAGATCTCACCATATGCCATTTCCATGGCAACACTTCCCTCGCCAAAAAACCCGGTATTGACGTAACTCAATGGAAAGTCATCCAAACGGCACCAGACTTCAGACTATCATTAATGGTCCGGCCCTCAACAGCTCTATGTCAATTATGGGATGTCATCATATGCCGTTTCCATGGCAACGCTTCCTTCGCCATAAAATACCATGTTGTTGTAAGTCAATGGAAAATAGTCCAAACGGCACCAGACTTCATATGATGGCTAATGGTCCGGCCCTCAACAGCTCTCCGCCAATTATGGGATGTCATCATTTGCCGTTTCGATGGCAACGCGTCCCTCGCCAAAAAACCTGGTGTTGTTGTAAATCAATGGAAAATCCTCCAAACGGCACCAGACTTCAGACTATCATTAATGGTCCGGCCCTCAACAGCTCTATGTCAATTATGGAATGTCCTCATATGCCGTTGCCATGGCGACAGTTCCCTCGACATGAAACACGGTGTTGTCCTAACTCAATGGACAATGGTCCAAACTGCACCAGACTTCAGACTATCATTAATGGTCCGGCCCTCAACAGCTCTATGTCAATTATGGGATGTCCTCATATGCCGTTGCCATGGCAATGCGTCCCCCGCCAATAAACCTGGTGTTGTCGTAACTCCAATGGACAAGGTCCCATCGTCCCCCAGACTTAACTTTTATATCACCGGTCAATGCCTCAACAGCTCTACGTGAAATCCGATATCTCACCATATGCCGTTTCCATGGCAACACTTCCCTCGCCAAAAAACCCGGTATTGACGTAACTCAATGGAAAATCATCCAAACGGCACCAGACTTCAGACTATCATTAATGGTCCGGCCCTCAACAGCTCTATGTCAATTATGGGATGTCATCATATGCCGTTTCCATGGCAACGCTTCCGCTGCCATAAAATACCATGTTGTTGTAAGTCAATGGAAAATAGTCCAAACGGCACCAGACTTCATATGATGGCTAATGGTCCGGCCCTCAACAGCTCTCCGCCAATTATGGGATGTCATCATATGCCGTTTCGATGGCAACACGTCCCTCGCCAAAAAACCTGGTGTTGTTGTAATTCAATGGAAAATCCTCCAAACGGCACCAGACTTCAGACTATCATTAATGGTCCGGCCCTCAACAGCTCTATGCCAATTATGGGATGTCATCATATGCCGTTGCCATGGCAACAGATCCCTCGCCAAAAAACCTGGTCTTTTTGTAATTCAATGGAAAATCGTCCAAACGGCACCAGACTTCAGACTATCATTAATGGTCCGGCCCTCAACAGCTCTCTCTCAATTAGGGGATGTCAACATATGCCGTTTCCATGGCAACCCATCCTTCGCCAAAAAATACGATGTTGTTGTAAGTCAATGGAAAATCGTCCAAACAGCACCAAACTTCAGACTATCATTAATGGTCCGGCCCTCAACAGCTCTACGTCAATTATGGGATGTCATCATATGCCGTTTCCATGGCAACGCTTCCTTCGCCATAAAATACCATGTTGTTGTAAGTCAATGGAAAATCGTCCAAACGGCACCAGACTTCAGACTATCATTAATGGTCCGGCCCTCAACAGCTCTATGTCAATTATGGAATGTCCTCATATGCCGTTGCCATGGCGACAGTTCCCTCGCCATGAAACACGGTGTTGTCCTAACTCAATGGACAATGGTCCAAACTGCACCAGACTTCAGACTATCATTAATGGTCCGGCCCTCAACAGCTCTATGTCAATTATGGGATGTCCTCATATGCCGTTGCCATGGCAATGCGTCCCCCGCCAATAAACCTGGTGTTGTCGTAACTCCAATGGACAAGGTCCCATCGTCCCCCAGACTTAACTTTTATATCACCGGTCAATGCCTCATCAGCTCTACGTGAAATCCGATATCTCACCATATGCCGTTTCCATGGCAACACTTCCCTCGCCAAAAAACCCGGTATTGACGTAACTCAATGGAAAATCATCCAAACGGCACCAGACTTCAGACTATCATTAATGGTCCGGCCCTCAACAGCTCTATGTCAATTATGGGATGTCATCATATGCCGTTTCCATGGCAACGCTTCCTTCGCCATAAAATACCATGTTGTTGTAAGTCAATGGAAAATAGTCCAAACGGCACCAGACTTCATATGATGGCTAATGGTCCGGCCCTCAACAGCTCTCCGCCAATTATGGGATGTCATCATATGCCGTTTCGATGGCAACGCGTCCCTCGCCAAAAAACCTGGTGTTGTTGTACTTCAATGGAAAATCCTTCAAACGGCACCAGACTTCAGACTATCATTAATGGTCCAGCCCTCAACAGCTCTATGCCAATTATGGGATGTCATCATATGCCGTTGCCATGGCAACAGATCCCTCGCCAAAAAAACCTGGTATTTTTGTAATTCAATGGAAAATCGTCCAAACGGCACCAGACTTCAGACTATCATTAATGGTCCGTACCTCAACAGCTCTCTCTCAATTAGGGGATGTCAACATATGCCGTTTCCATGGCAAACCATCCTTCGACAAAAAATACGATGTTGTTGTAAGTCAATGGAAAATCGTCCAAACAGCACCAAACTTCAGACTATCATTAATGGTCCGGCCCTCAACAGCTCTACGTCAATTATGGGATGTCATCATATGCCGTTTCCATGGCAACGCTTCCTTCGCCATAAAATACCATGTTGTTGTAAGTCAATGGAAAATCGTCCAAACGGCACCAGACTTCAGACTATCATTAATGGTCCGGCCCTCAACAGCTCTATGTCAATTATGGAATGTCCTCATATGCTGTTGCCATGGCGACAGTTCCCTCGCCATGAAACACGGTGTTGTCCTAACTCAATGGACAATGGTCCAAACTGCACCAGACTTCAGACTATCATTAATGGTCCGGCCCTCAACAGCTCTATGTCAATTATGGGATGTCCTCATATGCCGTTGCCATGGCAATGCGTCCCCCGCCAATAAACCTGGTGTTGTCGTAACTCCAATGGACAAGGTCCCATCGTCCCCCAGACTTAACTTTTATATCACCGGTCAATGCCTCAACAGCTCTACGTGAAATCCGAGATCTCACCATATGCCGTTTCCATGGCAACACTTCCCCCGCCAAAAAACCCGGTATTGACGTAACTCAATGGAAAATCATCCAAACGGCACCAGACTTCAGACTATCATTAATGGTCCGGCCCTCAACAGCTCTATGTCAATTATGGGATGTCATCATATGCCGTTTCCATGGCAACGCTTCCTTCGCCATAAAATACCATGTTGTTGTAAGTCAATGGAAAATAGTCCAAACGGCACCAGACTTCATATGATGGCTAATGGTCCGGCCCTCAACAGCTCTCCGCCAATTATGGGATGTCATCATATGCCGTTTCGATGGCAACGCGTCCCTCGCCAAAAAACCTGGTGTTGTTGTACTTCAATGGAAAATCCTCCAAACGGCACCAGACTTCAGACTATCATTAATGGTCCAGCCCTCAACAGCTCTATGCCAATTATGGGATGTCATCATATGCCGTTGCCATGGCAACAGATCCCTCGCCAAAAAACCTGGTATTTTTGTAATTCAATGGAAAATCGTCCAAACGGCACCAGACTTCAGACTATCATTAATGGTCCGGCCCTCAACAGCTCTCTCTCAATTAGGGGATGTCAACATATGCCGTTTCCATGGCAACCCATCCTTCGCCAAAAAATACGATGTTGTTGTAAGTCAATGGAAAATCGTCCAAACGGCACCAGACTTCAGACTATCATTAATGGTCCGGCCCTCAACAGCTCTATGTCAATTATGGAATGTCCTCATATGCCGTTGCCATGGCGACAGTTCCCTCGCCATGAAACACGGTGTTGTCCTAACTCAATGGACAATGGTCCAAACTGCACCAGACTTCAGACTATCATTAATGGTCCGGCCCTCAACAGCTCTATGTCAATTATGGGATGTCCTCATATGCCGTTGCCATGGCAATGCGTCCCCCGCCAATAAACCTGGTGTTGTCGTAACTCCAATGGACAAGGTCCCATCGTCCCCCAGACTTAACTTTTATATCACCGGTCAATGCCTCAACAGCTCTACGTGAAATCCGAGATCTCACCATATGCCGTTTCCATGGCAACACTTCCCTCGCCAAAAAACCCGGTATTGACGTAACTCAATGGAAAATCATCCAAACGGCACCAGACTTCAGACTATCATTAATGGTCCGGCCCTCAACAGCTCTATGTCAATTATGGGATGTCATCATATGCCGTTTCCATGGCAACGCTTCCGCTGCCATAAAATACCATGTTGTTGTAAGTCAATGGAAAATAGTCCAAACGGCACCAGACTTCATATGATGGCTAATGGTCCGGCCCTCAACAGCTCTCCGCCAATTATGGGATGTCATCATATGCCGTTTCGATGGCAACGCGTCCCTCGCCAAAAAACCTGGTGTTGTTGTAATTCAATGGAAAATCCTCCAAACGGCACCAGACTTCAGACTATCATTAATGGTCCGGCCCTCAACAGCTCTATGCCAATTATGGGATGTAATCATATGCCGTTTCCATGGCAACGCTTCCTTCGCCATAAAATACCATGTTGTTGTAAGTCAATGGAAAATCGTCCAAACGGCACCAGACTTCAGACTATCATTAATGGTCCGGCCCTCAACAGCTCTATGTCAATTATGGAATGTCCTCATATGCCGTTGCCATGGCGACAGTTCCCTCGCCATGAAACACGGTGTTGTCCTAACTCAATGGACAATGGTCCAAACTGCACCAGACTTCAGACTATCATTAATGGTCCGGCCCTCAACAGCTCTATGTCAATTATGGGATGTCCTCATATGCCGTTGCCATGGCAATGCGTCCCCCGCCAATAAACCTGGTGTTGTCGTAACTCCAATGGACAAGGTCCCATCGTCCCCCAGACTTAACTTTTATATCACCGGTCAATGCCTCAACAGCTCTACGTGAAATCCGATATCTCACCATATGCCGTTTCCATGGCAACACTTCCCTCGCCAAAAAACCCGGTATTGACGTAACTCAATGGAAAATCATCCAAACGGCACCAGACTTCAGACTATCATTAATGGTCCGGCCCTCAACAGCTCTATGTCAATTATGGGATGTCATCATATGCCGTTTCCATGGCAACGCTTCCTTCGCCATAAAATACCATGCTGTTGTAAGTCAATGGAAAATAGTCCAAACGGCACCAGACTTCATATGATGGCTAATGGTCCGGCCCTCAACAGCTCTCCGCCAATTATGGGATGTCATCATATGCCGTTTCGATGGCAACGCGTCCCTCGCCAAAAAACCTGGTGTTGTTGTACTTCAATGGAAAATCCTCCAAACGGCACCAGACTTCAGACTATCATTAATGGTCGAGCCCTCAACAGCTCTATGCCAATTATGGGATGTCATCATATGCCGTTGCCATGGCAACAGATCCCTCGCCAAAAAAACCTGGTATTTTTGTAATTCAATGGAAAATCGTCCAAACGGCACCAGACTTCAGACTATCATTAATGGTCCGGCCCTCAACAGCTCTCTCTCAATTAGGGGATGTCAACATATGCCGTTTCCATGGCAACCCATCCTTCGACAAAAAATACGATGTTGTTGTAAGTCAATGGAAAATCGTCCAAACAGCACCAAACTTCAGACTATCATTAATGGTCCGGCCCTCAACAGCTCTACGTCAATTATGGGATGTCATCATATGCCGTTTCCATGGCAACGCTTCCTTCGCCATAAAATACCATGTTGTTGTAAGTCAATGGAAAATCGTCCAAACGGCACCAGACTTCAGACTATCATTAATGGTCCGGCCCTCAACAGCTCTATGTCAATTATGGAATGTCCTCATATGCTGTTGCCATGGCGACAGTTCCCTCGCCATGAAACACGGTGTTGTCCTAACTCAATGGACAATGGTCCAAACTGCACCAGACTTCAGACTATCATTAATGGTCCAGCCCTCAACAGCTCTATGTCAATTATGGGATGTCCTCATATGCCGTTGCCATGGCAATGCGTCCCCCGCCAATAAACCTGGTGTTGTCGTAACTCCAATGGACAAGGTCCCATCGTCCCCCAGACTTAACTTTTATATCACCGGTCAATGCCTCAACAGCTCTACGTGAAATCCGAGATCTCACCATATGCCGTTTCCATGGCAACACTTCCCCCGCCAAAAAACCCGGTATTGACGTAACTCAATGGAAAATCATCCAAACGGCACCAGACTTCAGACTATCATTAATGGTCCGGCCCTCAACAGCTCGATGTCAATTATGGGATGTCATCATATGCCGTTTCCATGGCAACGCTTCCTTCGCCATAAAATACCATGTTGTTGTAAGTCAATGGAAAATAGTCCAAACGGCACCAGACTTCATATGATGGCTAATGGTCCGGCCCTCAACAGCTCTCCGCCAATTATGGGATGTCATCATATGCCGTTTCGATGGCAACGCGTCCCTCGCCAAAAAACCTGGTGTTGTTGTACTTCAATGGAAAATCCTCCAAACGGCACCAGACTTCAGACTATCATTAATGGTCCAGCCCTCAACAGCTCTATGCCAATTATGGGATGTCATCATATGCCGTTGCCATGGCAACAGATCCCTCGCCAAAAAACCTGGTATTTTTGTAATTCAATGGAAAATCGTCCAAACGGCACCAGACTTCAGACTATCATTAATGGTCCGGCCCTAAACAGCTCTCTCTCAATTAGGGGATGTCAACATATGCCGTTTCCATGGCAACCCATCCTTCGCCATAAAATACCATGTTGTTGTAAGTCAATGGAAAATCCTCCAAACGGCACCAGACTTCATATGATGGCTAATGGTCCGGCCCTCAACAGCTCTCCGCCAATTATGGGATGTCATCATATGCCGTTTCCATGGCAACGCTTCCTTCGCCATAAAATACCATGTTGTTGTAAGTCAATGGAAAATCGTCCAAACGGCACCAGACTTCAGACTATCATTAATGGTCCGGCCCTCAACAGCTCTATGTCAATTATGGGATGTCATCATATGCCGTTTCCATGGCAACGCTTCCTTCGCCATAAAATACCATGTTGTTGTAAGTCAATGGAAAATAGTCCAAACGGCACCAGACTTCATATGATGGCTAATGGTCCGGCCCTCAACAGCTCTCCGCCAATTATGGGATGTCATCATATGCCGTTTCGATGGCAACGCGTCCCTCGCCAAAAAACCTGGTGTTGTTGTACTTCAATGGAAAATCCTCCAAACGGCACCAGACTTCAGACTATCATTAATGGTCCGGCCCTCAACAGCTCTATGTCAATTATGGAATGTCCTCATATGCCGTTGCCATGGCGACAGTTCCCTCGCCATGAAACACGGTGTTGTCCTAACTCAATGGACAATGGTCCAAACTGCACCAGACTTCAGACTATCATTAATGGTCCGGCCCTCAACAGCTCTATGTCAATTATGGGATGTCCTCATATGCCGTTGCCATGGCAATGCGTCCCCCGCCAATAAACCTGGTGTTGTCGTAACTCCAATGGACAAGGTCCCATCGTCCCCCAGACTTAACTTTTATATCACCGGTCAATGCCTCAACAGCTCTACGTGAAATCCGATATCTCACCATATGCCGTTTCCATGGCAACACTTCCCTCGCCAAAAAACCCGGTATTGACGTAACTCAATGGAAAATCATCCAAACGGCACCAGACTTCAGACTATCATTAATGGTCCGGCCCTCAACAGCTCTATGTCAATTATGGGATGTCATCATATGCCGTTTCCATGGCAACGCTTCCTTCGCCATAAAATACCATGTTGTTGTAAGTCAATGGAAAATAGTCCAAACGGCACCAAACTTCAGACTATCATTAATGGTCCAGCCCTCAACAGCTCTATGCCAATTATGGGATGTCATCATATGCCGTTTCCATGGCAACGCTTCCTTCGCCATAAAATACCATGTTGTTGTAAGTCAATGGAAAATCCTCCAAACGGCACCAGACTTCAGACTATCATTAATGGTCCAGCCCTCAACAGCTCTATGCCAATTATGGGATGTCATCATATGCCGTTGCCATGGCAACAGATCCCTCGCCAAAAAAACCTGGTATTTTTGTAATTCAATGGAAAATCGTCCAAACGGCACCAGACTTCAGACTATCATTAATGGTCCGGCCCTCAACAGCTCTCTCTCAATTAGGGGATGTCAACATATGCCGTTTCCATGGCAACCCATCCTTCGACAAAAAATACGATGTTGTTGTAAGTCAATGGAAAATCGTCCAAACAGCACCAAACTTCAGACTATCATTAATGGTCCGGCCCTCAACAGCTCTACGTCAATTATGGGATGTCATCATATGCCGTTTCCATGGCAACGCTTCCTTCGCCATAAAATACCATGTTGTTGTAAGTCAATGGAAAATCGTCCAAACGGCACCAGACTTCAGACTATCATTAATGGTCCGGCCCTCAACAGCTCTATGACAATTATGGGATGTCATCATATGCCGTTTCCATGGCAACGCTTCCGCTGCCATAAAATACCATGTTGTTGTAAGTCAATGGAAAATAGTCCAAACGGCACCAGACTTCATATGATGGCTAATGGTCCGGCCCTCAACAGCTCTCCGCCAATTATGGGATGTCATCATATGCCGTTTCGATGGCAACGCGTCCCTCGCCAAAAAACCTGGTGTTGTTGTAATTCAATGGAAAATCCTCCAAACGGCACCAGACTTCAGACTATCATTAATGGTCCGGCCCTCAACAGCTCTATGCCAATTATGGGATGTAATCATATGCCGTTTCCATGGCAACGCTTCCTTCGCCATAAAATACCATGTTGTTGTAAGTCAATGGAAAATCGTCCAAACGGCACCAGACTTCAGACTATCATTAATGGTCCGGCCCTCAACAGCTCTATGTCAATTATGGAATGTCCTCATATGCCGTTGCCATGGCGACAGTTCCCTCGCCATGAAACACGGTGTTGTCCTAACTCAATGGACAATGGTCCAAACTGCACCAGACTTCAGACTATCATTAATGGTCCGGCCCTCAACAGCTCTATGTCAATTATGGGATGTCCTCATATGCCGTTGCCATGGCAATGCGTCCCCCGCCAATAAACCTGGTGTTGTCGTAACTCCAATGGACAAGGTCCCATCGTCCCCCAGACTTAACTATTATATCACCGGTCAATGCCTCAACAGCTCTACGTGAAATCCGAGATCTCACCATATGCCGTTTCCATGGCAACACTTCCCTCGCCAAAAAACCCGGTATTGACGTAACTCAATGGAAAATCATCCAAACGGCACCAGACTTCAGACTATCATTAATGGTCCGGCCCTCAACAGCTCTATGTCAATTATGGGATGTCATCATATGCCGTTTCCATGGCAACGCTTCCGCTGCCATAAAATACCATGTTGTTGTAAGTCAATGGAAAATAGTCCAAACGGCACCAGACTTCATATGATGGCTAATGGTCCGGCCCTCAACAGCTCTCCGCCAATTATGGGATGTCATCATATGCCGTTTCGATGGCAACGCGTCCCACGCCAAAAAACCTGGTGTTGTTGTAATTCAATGGAAAATCCTCCAAACGGCACCAGACTTCAGACTATCATTAATGGTCCGGCCCTCAACAGCTCTATGCCAATTATGGGATGTCATCATATGCCGTTTCCATGGCAACGCTTCCTTCGCCATAAAATACCATGTTGTTGTAAGTCAATGGAAAATCGTCCAAACGGCACCAGACTTCAGACTATCATTAATGGTCCGGCCCTCAACAGCTCTATGCCAATTATGGGATGTCATCATATGCCGTTGCCATGGCAACAGATCCCTCGCCAAAAAACCTGGTATTTTTGTAATTCAATGGAAAATCGTCCAAACGGCACCAGACTTCAGACTATCATTAATGGTCCGGCCCTCAACAGCTCTCTCTCAATTAGGGGATGTCAACATATGCCATTTCCAATGCAACCCATCCTTCGCCAAAAAATACGATGTTGTTGTAAGTCAATGGAAAATCGTCCAAACAGCACCAAACTTCAGACTATCATTAATGGTCCGGCCCTCAACAGCTCTACGTCAATTATGGGATGTCATCATATGCCGTTTCCATGGCAACGCTTCCTTCGCCATAAAATACCATGTTGTTGTAAGTCAATGGACAATGGTCCAAACTGCACCAGACTTCAGACTATCATTAATGGTCCGGCCCTCAACAGCTCTATGTCAATTATGGGATGTCCTCATATGCCGTTGCCATGGCAATGCGTCCCCCGCCAATAAACCTGGTGTTGTCGTAACTCCAATGGACAAGGTCCCATCGTCCCCCAGACTTAACTTTTATATCACCGGTCAATGCCTCAACAGCTCTACGTGAAATCCGAGATCTCACCATATGCCGTTTCCATGGCAACACTTCCCTCGCCAAAAAACCCGGTATTGACGTAACTCAATGGAAAATCATCCAAACGGCACCAGACTTCAGACTATCATTAATGGTCCGGCCCTCAACAGCTCTCTCTCAATTAGGGGATGTCAACATATGCCGTTTCCATGGCACCCTATCCTTCGCCAAAAAATACGATGTTGTTGTAAGTCAATGGAAAATTGTCCAAACAGCACCAAACTTCAGACTATCATTAATGGTCCGGCCCTCAACAGCTCTACGTCAATTATGGGATGTCATCATATGCCGTTTCCATGGCAACGCTTCCTTCGCCATAAAATACCATGTTTTTTTAAGTCAATGGAAAATCGTCCAAACGGCACCAGACTTCAGACTATCATTAATGGTCCGGCCCTCAACAGCTCTATGTCAATTATGGAATGTCCTCATATGCCGTTGCCATGGCGACAGTTCCCTCGCCATGAAACACGGTGTTGTCCTAACTCAATGGACAATGGTCCAAACTGCACCAGACTTCAGACTATCATTAATGGTCCGGCCCTCAACAGCTCTATGTCAATTATGGGATGTCCTCATATGCCGTTGCCATGGCAATGCGTCCCCCGCCAATAAACCTGGTGTTGTCGTAACTCCAATGGACAAGGTCCCATCGTCCCCCAGACTTAACTTTTATATCACCGGTCAATGCCTCAACAGCTCTACGTGAAATCCGAGATCTCACCATATGCCGTTTCCATGGCAACACTTCCCTCGACAAAAAACCCGGTATTGACGTAACTCAATGGAAAATCATCCAAACGGCACCAGACTTCAGACTATCATTAATGGTCCGGCCCTCAACAGCTCTATGTCAATTATGAGATGTCATCATATGCCGTTTCCATGGCAACGCTTCCGCTGCCATAAAATACCATGTTGTTGTAAGTCAATGGAAAATAGTCCAAACGGCACCAGACTTCATATGATGGCTAATGGTCCGGCCCTCAACAGCTCTCCGCCAATTATGGGATGTCATCATATGCCGTTTCGATGGCAACGCGTCCCTTGCCAAAAAACCTGGTGTTGTTGTAATTCAATGGAAAATCCTCCAAACGGCACCAGACTTCAGACTATCATTAATGGTCCGGCCCTCAACAGCTCTATGCCAATTATGGGATGTCATCATATGCCGTTGCCATGGCAACAGATCCATCGCCAAAAAACCTGGTATTTTTGTAATTCAATGGAAAATCGTCCAAACGGCACCAGACTTCAGACTATCATTAATGGTCCGGCCCTAAACAGCTCTCTCTCAATTAGGGGATGTCAACATATGCCGTTTCCATGGCAACCCATCCTTCGCCATAAAATACCATGTTGTTGTAAGTCAATGGAAAATCCTCCAAACGGCACCAGACTTCATATGATGGCTAATGGTCCGGCCCTCAACAGCTCTCCGCCAATTATGGGATGTCATCATATGCCGTTTCCATGGCAACGCTTCCTTCGCCATAAAATACCATGTTGTTGTAAGTCAATGGAAAATCGTCCAAACGGCACCAGACTTCAGACTATCATTAATGGTCCGGCCCTCAACAGCTCTATGTCAATTATGGGATGTCATCATATGCCGTTTCCATGGCAACGCTTCCTTCGCCATAAAATACCATGTTGTTGTAAGTCAATGGAAAATAGTCCAAACGGCACCAGACTTCATATGATGGCTAATGGTCCGGCCCTCAACAGCTCTCCGCCAATTATGGGATGTCATCATATGCCGTTTCGATGGCAACGCGTCCCTCGCCAAAAAACCTGGTGTTGTTGTACTTCAATGGAAAATCCTCCAAACGGCACCAGACTTCAGACTATCATTAATGGTCCGGCCCTCAACAGCTCTATGTCAATTATGGAATGTCCTCATATGCCGTTGCCATGGCGACAGTTCCCTCGCCATGAAACACGGTGTTGTCCTAACTCAATGGACAATGGTCCAAACTGCACCAGACTTCAGACTATCATTAATGGTCCGGCCCTCAACAGCTCTATGTCAATTATGGGATGTCCTCATATGCCGTTGCCATGGCAATGCGTCCCCCGCCAATAAACCTGGTGTTGTCGTAACTCCAATGGACAAGGTCCCATCGTCCCCCAGACTTAACTATTATATCACCGGTCAATGCCTCAACAGCTCTACGTGAAATCCGAGATCTCACCATATGCCGTTTCCATGGCAACACTTCCCTCGCCAAAAAACCCGGTATTGACGTAACTCAATGGAAAATCATCCAAATGGCACCAGACTTCAGACTATCATTAATGGTCCGGCCCTCAACAGCTCTATGTCAATTATGGGATGTCATCATATGCCGTTTCCATGGCAACGCTTCCGCTGCCATAAAATACCATGTTGTTGTAAGTCAATGGAAAATAGTCCAAACGGCACCAGACTTCATATGATGGCTAATGGTCCGGCCCTCAACAGCTCTCCGCCAATTATGGGATGTCATCATATGCCGTTTCGATGGCAACGCGTCCCACGCCAAAAAACCTGGTGTTGTTGTAATTCAATGGAAAATCCTCCAAACGGCACCAGACTTCAGACTATCATTAATGGTCCGGCCCTCAACAGCTCTATGCCAATTATGGGATGTCATCATATGCCGTTTCCATGGCAACGCTTCCTTCGCCATAAAATACCATGTTGTTGTAAGTCAATGGAAAATCGTCCAAACGGCACCAGACTTCAGACTATCATTAATGGTCCGGCCCTCAACAGCTCTATGCCAATTATGGGATGTCATCATATGCCGTTGCCATGGCAACAGATCCCTCGCCAAAAAACCTGGTATTTTTGTAATTCAATGGAAAATCGTCCAAACGGCACCAGACTTCAGACTATCATTAATGGTCCGGCCCTCAACAGCTCTCTCTCAATTAGGGGATGTCAACATATGCCATTTCCAATGCAACCCATCCTTCGCCAAAAAATACGATGTTGTTGTAAGTCAATGGAAAATCGTCCAAACAGCACCAAACTTCAGACTATCATTAATGGTCCGGCCCTCAACAGCTCTACGTCAATTATGGGATGTCATCATATGCCGTTTCCATGGCAACGCTTCCTTCGCCATAAAATACCATGTTGTTGTAAGTCAATGGACAATGGTCCAAACTGCACCAGACTTCAGACTATCATTAATGGTCCGGCCCTCAACAGCTCTATGTCAATTATGGGATGTCCTCATATGCCGTTGCCATGGCAATGCGTCCCCCGCCAATAAACCTGGTGTTGTCGTAACTCCAATGGACAAGGTCCCATCGTCCCCCAGACTTAACTTTTATATCACCGGTCAATGCCTCAACAGCTCTACGTGAAATCCGAGATCTCACCATATGCCGTTTCCATGGCAACACTTCCCTCGCCAAAAAACCCGGTATTGACGTAACTCAATGGAAAATCATCCAAACGGCACCAGACTTCAGACTATCATTAATGGTCCGGCCCTCAACAGCTCTCTCTCAATTAGGGGATGTCAACATATGCCGTTTCCATGGCACCCTATCCTTCGCCAAAAAATACGATGTTGTTGTAAGTCAATGGAAAATTGTCCAAACAGCACCAAACTTCAGACTATCATTAATGGTCCGGCCCTCAACAGCTCTACGTCAATTATGGGATGTCATCATATGCCGTTTCCATGGCAACGCTTCCTTCGCCATAAAATACCATGTTTTTTTAAGTCAATGGAAAATCGTCCAAACGGCACCAGACTTCAGACTATCATTAATGGTCCGGCCCTCAACAGCTCTATGTCAATTATGGAATGTCCTCATATGCCGTTGCCATGGCGACAGTTCCCTCGCCATGAAACACGGTGTTGTCCTAACTCAATGGACAATGGTCCAAACTGCACCAGACTTCAGACTATCATTAATGGTCCGGCCCTCAACAGCTCTATGTCAATTATGGGATGTCCTCATATGCCGTTGCCATGGCAATGCGTCCCCCGCCAATAAACCTGGTGTTGTCGTAACTCCAATGGACAAGGTCCCATCGTCCCCCAGACTTAACTTTTATATCACCGGTCAATGCCTCAACAGCTCTACGTGAAATCCGAGATCTCACCATATGCCGTTTCCATGGCAACACTTCCCTCGACAAAAAACCCGGTATTGACGTAACTCAATGGAAAATCATCCAAACGGCACCAGACTTCAGACTATCATTAATGGTCCGGCCCTCAACAGCTCTATGTCAATTATGAGATGTCATCATATGCCGTTTCCATGGCAACGCTTCCGCTGCCATAAAATACCATGTTGTTGTAAGTCAATGGAAAATAGTCCAAACGGCACCAGACTTCATATGATGGCTAATGGTCCGGCCCTCAACAGCTCTCCGCCAATTATGGGATGTCATCATATGCCGTTTCGATGGCAACGCGTCCCTTGCCAAAAAACCTGGTGTTGTTGTAATTCAATGGAAAATCCTCCAAACGGCACCAGACTTCAGACTATCATTAATGGTCCGTCCCTCAACAGCTCTATGCCAATTATGGGATGTCATCATATGCCGTTGCCATGGCAACAGATCCATCGCCAAAAAACCTGGTCTTTTTGTAATTCAATGGAAAATCGTCCAAACGGCACCAGACTTCAGACTATCATTAATGGTCCGGCCCTAAACAGCTCTCTCTCAATTAGGGGATGTCAACATATGCCGTTTCCATGGCAACCCATCCTTCGCCATAAAATACCATGTTGTTGTAAGTCAATGGAAAATCCTCCAAACGGCACCAGACTTCATATGATGGCTAATGGTCCGGCCCTCAACAGCTCTCCGCCAATTATGGGATGTCATCATATGCCGTTTCCATGGCAACGCTTCCTTCGACATAAAATACCATGTTGTTGTAAGTCAATGGAAAATCCTCCAAACGGCACCAGACTTCAGACTATCATTAATGGTCCGGCCCTCAACAGCTCTATGTCAATTATGGAATGTCCTCATATGCCGTTGCCATGGCGACAGTTCCCTCGCCATGAAACACGGTGTTGTCCTAACTCAATGGACAATGGTCCAAACTGCACCAGACTTCAGACTATCATTAATGGTCCGGCCCTCAACAGCTCTATGTCAATTATGGGATGTCCTCATATGCCGTTGCCATGGCAATGCGTCCCCCGCCAATAAACCTGGTGTTGTCGTAACTCCAATGGACAAGGTCCCATCGTCCCCCAGACTTAACTATTATATCACCGGTCAATGCCTCAACAGCTCTACGTGAAATCCGAGATCTCACCATATGCCGTTTCCATGGCAACACTTCCCTCGCCAAAAAACCCGGTATTGACGTAACTCAATGGAAAATCATCCAAACGGCACCAGACTTCAGACTATCATTAATGGTCCGGCCCTCAACAGCTCTATGTCAATTATGGGATGTCATCATATGCCGTTTCCATGGCAACGCTTCCGCTGCCATAAAATACCATGTTGTTGTAAGTCAATGGAAAATAGTCCAAACGGCACCAGACTTCATATGATGGCTAATGGTCCGGCCCTCAACAGCTCTCCGCCAATTATGGGATGTCATCATATGCCGTTTCGATGGCAACGCGTCCCACGCCAAAAAACCTGGTATTGTTGTAATTCAATGGAAAATCCTCCAAACGGCACCAGACTTCAGACTATCATTAATGGTCCGGCCCTCAACAGCTCTATGCCAATTATGGGATGTCATCATATGCCGTTTCCATGGCAACGCTTCCTTCGCCATAAAATACCATGTTGTTGTAAGTCAATGGAAAATCGTCCAAACGGCACCAGACTTCAGACTATCATTAATGGTCCGGCCCTCAACAGCTCTATGCCAATTATGGGATGTCATCATATGCCGTTGCCATGGCAACAGATCCCTCGCCAAAAAACCTGGTATTTTTGTAATTCAATGGAAAATCGTCCAAACGGCACCAGACTTCAGACTATCATTAATGGTCCGGCCCTCAACAGCTCTCTCTCAATTAGGGGATGTCAACATATGCCATTTCCAATGCAACCCATCCTTCGCCAAAAAATACGATGTTGTTGTAAGTCAATGGAAAATCGTCCAAACAGCACCAAACTTCAGACTATCATTAATGGTCCGGCCCTCAACAGCTCTACGTCAATTATGGGATGTCATCATATGCCGTTTCCATGGCAACGCTTCCTTCGCCATAAAATACCATGTTGTTGTAAGTCAATGGACAATGGTCCAAACTGCACCAGACTTCAGACTATCATTAATGGTCCGGCCCTCAACAGCTCTATGTCAATTATGGGATGTCCTCATATGCCGTTGCCATGGCAATGCGTCCCCCGCCAATAAACCTGGTGTTGTCGTAACTCCAATGGACAAGGTCCCATCGTCCCCCAGACTTAACTTTTATATCACCGGTCAATGCCTCAACAGCTCTACGTGAAATCCGAGATCTCACCATATGCCGTTTCCATGGCAACACTTCCCTCGCCAAAAAACCCGGTATTGACGTAACTCAATGGAAAATCATCCAAACGGCACCAGACTTCAGACTATCATTAATGGTCCGGCCCTCAACAGCTCTCTCTCAATTAGGGGATGTCAACATATGCCGTTTCCATGGCACCCTATCCTTCGCCAAAAAATACGATGTTGTTGTAAGTCAATGGAAAATTGTCCAAACAGCACCAAACTTCAGACTATCATTAATGGTCCGGCCCTCAACAGCTCTACGTCAATTATGGGATGTCATCATATGCCGTTTCCATGGCAACGCTTCCTTCGCCATAAAATACCATGTTTTTTTAAGTCAATGGAAAATCGTCCAAACGGCACCAGACTTCAGACTATCATTAATGGTCCGGCCCTCAACAGCTCTATGTCAATTATGGAATGTCCTCATATGCCGTTGCCATGGCGACAGTTCCCTCGCCATGAAACACGGTGTTGTCCTAACTCAATGGACAATGGTCCAAACTGCACCAGACTTCAGACTATCATTAATGGTCCGGCCCTCAACAGCTCTATGTCAATTATGGGATGTCCTCATATGCCGTTGCCATGGCAATGCGTCCCCCGCCAATAAACCTGGTGTTGTCGTAACTCCAATGGACAAGGTCCCATCGTCCCCCAGACTTAACTTTTATATCACCGGTCAATGCCTCAACAGCTCTACGTGAAATCCGAGATCTCACCATATGCCGTTTCCATGGCAACACTTCCCTCGACAAAAAACCCGGTATTGACGTAACTCAATGGAAAATCATCCAAACGGCACCAGACTTCAGACTATCATTAATGGTCCGGCCCTCAACAGCTCTATGTCAATTATGAGATGTCATCATATGCCGTTTCCATGGCAACGCTTCCGCTGCCATAAAATACCATGTTGTTGTAAGTCAATGGAAAATAGTCCAAACGGCACCAGACTTCATATGATGGCTAATGGTCCGGCCCTCAACAGCTCTCCGCCAATTATGGGATGTCATCATATGCCGTTTCGATGGCAACGCGTCCCTTGCCAAAAAACCTGGTGTTGTTGTAATTCAATGGAAAATCCTCCAAACGGCACCAGACTTCAGACTATCATTAATGGTCCGGCCCTCAACAGCTCTATGCCAATTATGGGATGTCATCATATGCCGTTGCCATGGCAACAGATCCATCGCCAAAAAACCTGGTCTTTTTGTAATTCAATGGAAAATCGTCCAAACGGCACCAGACTTCAGACTATCATTAATGGTCCGGCCCTAAACAGCTCTCTCTCAATTAGGGGATGTCAACATATGCCGTTTCCATGGCAACCCATCCTTCGCCATAAAATACCATGTTGTTGTAAGTCAATGGAAAATCCTCCAAACGGCACCAGACTTCATATGATGGCTAATGGTCCGGCCCTCAACAGCTCTCCGCCAATTATGGGATGTCATCATATGCCGTTTCCATGGCAACGCTTCCTTCGCCATAAAATACCATGTTGTTGTAAGTCAATGGAAAATCGTCCAAACGGCACCAGACTTCAGACTATCATTAATGGTCCGGCCCTCAACAGCTCTATGTCAATTATGGGATGTCATCATATGCCGTTTCCATGGCAACGCTTCCTTCGCCATAAAATACCATGTTGTTGTAAGTCAATGGAAAATAGTCCAAACGGCACCAGACTTCATATGATGGCTAATGGTCCGGCCCTCAACAGCTCTCCGCCAATTATGGGATGTCATCATATGCCGTTTCGATGGCAACGCGTCCCTCGCCAAAAAACCTGGTGTTGTTGTACTTCAATGGAAAATCCTCCAAACGGCACCAGACTTCAGACTATCATTAATGGTCCGGCCCTCAACAGCTCTATGTCAATTATGGAATGTCCTCATATGCCGTTGCCATGGCGACAGTTCCCTCGCCATGAAACACGGTGTTGTCCTAACTCAATGGACAATGGTCCAAACTGCACCAGACTTCAGACTATCATTAATGGTCCGGCCCTCAACAGCTCTATGTCAATTATGGGATGTCCTCATATGCCGTTGCCATGGCAATGCGTCCCCCGCCAATAAACCTGGTGTTGTCGTAACTCCAATGGACAAGGTCCCATCGTCCCCCAGACTTAACTTTTATATCACCGGTCAATGCCTCAACAGCTCTACGTGAAATCCGAGATCTCACCATATGCCGTTTCCATGGCAACACTTCCCTCGCCAAAAAACCCGGTATTGACGTAACTCAATGGAAAATCATCCAAACGGCACCAGACTTCAGACTATCATTAATGGTCCGGCCCTCAACAGCTCTATGTCAATTATGGGATGTCATCATATGCCGTTTCCATGGCAACGCTTCCGCTGCCATAAAATACCATGTTGTTGTAAGTCAATGGAAAATAGTCCAAACGGCACCAGACTTCATATGATGGCTAATGGTCCGGCCCTCAACAGCTCTCCGCCAATTATGGGATGTCATCATATGCCGTTTCGATGGCAACGCGTCCCACGCCAAAAAACCTGGTGTTGTTGTAATTCAATGGAAAATCCTCCAAACGGCACCAGACTTCAGACTATCATTAATGGTCCGGCCCTCAACAGCTCTATGCCAATTATGGGATGTCATCATATGCCGTTTCCATGGCAACGCTTCCTTCGCCATAAAATACCATGTTGTTGTAAGTCAATGGAAAATCGTCCAAACGGCACCAGACTTCAGACTATCATTAATGGTCCGGCCCTCAACAGCTCTATGTCAATTATGGGATGTCCTCATATGCCGTTGCCATGGCAATGCGTCCCCCGCCAATAAACCTGGTGTTGTCGTAACTCCAATGGACAAGGTCACATCGTCCCCCAGACTTAACTTTTATATCACCGGTCAATGCCTCAACAGCTCTACGTGAAATCCGAGATCTCACCATATGCCGTTTCCATGGCAACACTTCCCCCGCCAAAAAACCCGGTATTGACGTAACTCAATGGAAAATCATCCAAACGGCACCAGACTTCAGACTATCATTAATGGTCCGGCCCTCAACAGCTCTATGTCAATTATGGGATGTCATCATATGCCGTTTCCATGGCAACGCTTCCTTCGCCATAAAATACCATGTTGTTGTAAGTCAATGGAAAATAGTCCAAACGGCACCAGACTTCATATGATGGCTAATGGTCCGGCCCTCAACAGCTCTCCGCCAATTATGGGATGTCATCATATGCCGTTTCCATGGCAACGCTTCCGCTGCCATAAAATACCATGTTGTTGTAAGTCAATGGAAAATAGTCCAAACGGCACCAGACTTCATATGATGGCTAATGGTCCGGCCCTCAACAGCTCTCCGCCAATTATGGGATGTCATCATATGCCGTTTCGATGGCAACACGTCCCTCGCCAAAAAACCTGGTATTGTTGTAATTCAATGGAAAATCCTCCAAACGGCACCAGACTTCAGACTATCATTAATGGTCCGGCCCTCAACAGCTCTATGCCAATTATGGGATGTCATCATATGCCGTTGCCATGGCAACAGATCCCTCGCCAAAAAACCTGGTCTTTTTGTAATTCAATGGAAAATCGTCCAAACGGCACCAGACTTCAGACTATCATTAATGGTCCGGCCCTCAACAGCTCTCTCTCAATTTGGGGATGTCAACATATGCCGTTTCCATGGCAACCCATCCTTCGCCAAAAAATACGATGTTGTTGTAAGTCAATGGAAAATCGTCCAAACAGCACCAAACTTCAGACTATCATTAATGGTCCGGCCCTCAACAGCTCTACGTCAATTATGGGATGTCATCATATGCCGTTTCCATGGCAACGCTTCCTTCGCCATAAAATACCATGTTGTTGTAAGTCAATGGAAAATCGTCCAAACGGCACCAGACTTCAGACTATCATTAATGGTCCGGCCCTCAACAGCTCTATGTCAATTATGGAATGTCCTCATATGCCGTTGCCATGGCGACAGTTCCCTCGCCATGAAACACGGTGTTGTCCTAACTCAATGGACAATGGTCCAAACTGCACCAGACTTCAGACTATCATTAATGGTCCGGCCCTCAACAGCTCTATGTCAATTATGGGATGTCCTCATATGCCGTTGCCATGGCAATGCGTCCCCCGCCAATAAACCTGGTGTTGTCGTAACTCCAATGGACAAGGTCCCATCGTCCCCCAGACTTAACTTTTATATCACCGGTCAATGCCTCAACAGCTCTACGTGAAATCCGATATCTCACCATATGCCGTTTCCATGGCAACACTTCCCTCGCCAAAAAACCCGGTATTGACGTAACTCAATGGAAAATCATCCAAACGGCACCAGACTTCAGACTATCATTAATGGTCCGGCCCTCAACAGCTCTATGTCAATTATGGGATGTCATCATATGCCGTTTCCATGGCAACGCTTCCTTCGCCATAAAATACCATGTTGTTGTAAGTCAATGGAAAATAGTCCAAACGGCACCAGACTTCATATGATGGCTAATGGTCCGGCCCTCAACAGCTCTCCGCCAATTATGGGATGTCATCATATGCCGTTTCGATGGCAACGCGTCCCTCGCCAAAAAACCTGGTGTTGTTGTACTTCAATGGAAAATCCTCCAAACAGCACCAGACTTCAGACTATCATTAATGGTCCAGCCCTCAACAGCTCTATGCCAATTATGGGATGTCATCATATGCCGTTGCCATGGCAACAGATCCCTCGCCAAAAAAACCTGGTATTTTTGTAATTCAATGGAAAATCGTCCAAACGGCACCAGACTTCAGACTATCATTAATGGTCCGGCCCTCAACAGCTCTCTCTCAATTAGGGGATGTCAACATATGCCGTTTCCATGGCAACCCATCCTTCGACAAAAAATACGATGTTGTTGTAAGTCAATGGAAAATCGTCCAAACAGCACCAAACTTCAGACTATCATTAATGGTCCGGCCCTCAACAGCTCTACGTCAATTATGGGATGTCATCATATGCCGTTTCCATGGCAACGCTTCCTTCGCCATAAAATACCATGTTGTTGTAAGTCAATGGAAAATCGTCCAAACGGCACCAGACTTCAGACTATCATTAATGGTCCGGCCCTCAACAGCTCTATGTCAATTATGGAATGTCCTCATATGCTGTTGCCATGGCGACAGTTCCCTCGCCATGAAACACGGTGTTGTCCTAACTCAATGGACAATGGTCCAAACTGCACCAGACTTCAGACTATCATTAATGGTCCGGCCCTCAACAGCTCTATGTCAATTATGGGATGTCGTCATATGCCGTTGCCATGGCAATGCGTCCCCCGCCAATAAACCTGGTGTTGTCGTAACTCCAATGGACAAGGTCCCATCGTCCCCCAGACTTAACTTTTATATCACCGGTCAATGCCTCAACAGCTCTACGTGAAATCCGAGATCTCACCATATGCCGTTTCCATGGCAACACTTCCCCCGCCAAAAAACCCGGTATTGACGTAACTCAATGGAAAATCATCCAAACGGCACCAGACTTCAGACTATCATTAATGGTCCGGCCCTCAACAGCTCTATGTCAATTATGGGATGTCATCATATGCCGTTTCCATGGCAACGCTTCCTTCGCCATAAAATACCATGTTGTTGTAAGTCAATGGAAAATAGTCCAAACGGCACCAGACTTCATATGATGGCTAATGGTCCGGCCCTCAACAGCTCTCCGCCAATTATGGGATGTCATCATATGCCGTTTCGATGGCAACGCGTCCCTCGCCAAAAAACCTGGTGTTGTTGTACTTCAATGGAAAATCCTCCAAACGGCACCAGACTTCAGACTATCATTAATGGTCCAGCCCTCAACAGCTCTATGCCAATTATGGGATGTCATCATATGCCGTTGCCATGGCAACAGATCCCTCGCCAAAAAACCTGGTATTTTTGTAATTCAATGGAAAATCGTCCAAACGGCACCAGACTTCAGACTATCATTAATGGTCCGGCCCTCAACAGCTCTCTCTCAATTAGGGGATGTCAACATATGCCGTTTCCATGGCAACCCATCCTTCGCCAAAAAATACGATGTTGTTGTAAGTCAATGGAAAATCGTCCAAACGGCACCAGACTTCAGACTATCATTAATGGTCCGGCCCTCAACAGCTCTATGTCAATTATGGAATGTCCTCATATGCCGTTGCCATGGCGACAGTTCCCTCGCCATGAAACACGGTGTTGTCCTAACTCAATGGACAATGGTCCAAACTGCACGAGACTTCAGACTATCATTAATGGTCCGGCCCTCAACAGCTCTATGTCAATTATGGGATGTCCTCATATGCCGTTGCCATGGCAATGCGTCCCCCGCCAATAAACCTGGTGTTGTCGTAACTCCAATGGACAAGGTCCCATCGTCCCCCAGACTTAACTTTTATATCACCGGTCAATGCCTCAACAGCTCTACGTGAAATCCGAGATCTCACCATATGCCGTTTCCATGGCAACACTTCCCTCGCCAAAAAACCCGGTATTGACGTAACTCAATGGAAAATCATCCAAACGGCACCAGACTTCAGACTATCATTAATGGTCCGGCCCTCAACAGCTCTATGTCAATTATGGGATGTCATCATATGCCGTTTCCATGGCAACGCTTCCTTCGCCATAAAATACCATGTTGTTGTAAGTCAATGGAAAATAGTCCAAACGGCACCAGACTTCATATGATGGCTAATGGTCCGGCCCTCAACAGCTCTCCGCCAATTATGGGATGTCATCATATGCCGTTTCCATGGCAACGCTTCCGCTGCCATAAAATACCATGTTGTTGTAAGTCAATGGAAAATAGTCCAAACGGCACCAGACTTCATATGATGGCTAATGGTCCGGCCCTCAACAGCTCTCCGCCAATTATGGGATGTCATCATATGCCGTTTCGATGGCAACACGTCCCTCGCCAAAAAACCTGGTATTGTTGTAATTCAATGGAAAATCCTCCAAACGGCACCAGACTTCAGACTATCATTAATGGTCCGGCCCTCAACAGCTCTATGCCAATTATGGGATGTCATCATATGCCGTTGCCATGGCAACAGATCCCTCGCCAAAAAAACCTGGTCTTTTTGTAATTCAATGGAAAATCGTCCAAACGGCACCAGACTTCAGACTATCATTAATGGTCCGGCCCTCAACAGCTCTCTCTCAATTAGGGGATGTCAACATATGCCGTTTCCATGGCAACCCATCCTTCGACAAAAAATACGATGTTGTTGTAAGTCAATGGAAAATCGTCCAAACAGCACCAAACTTCAGACTATCATTAATGGTCCGGCCCTCAACAGCTCTACGTCAATTATGGGATGTCATCATATGCCGTTTCCATGGCAACGCTTCCTTCGCCATAAAATACCATGTTGTTGTAAGTCAATGGAAAATCGTCCAAACGGCACCAGACTTCAGACTATCATTAATGGTCCGGCCCTCAACAGCTCTATGTCAATTATGGAATGTGCTCATATGCTGTTGCCATGGCGACAGTTCCCTCGCCATGAAACACGGTGTTGTCCTAACTCAATGGACAATGGTCCAAACTGCACCAGACTTCAGACTATCATTAATGGTCCGGCCCTCAACAGCTCTATGTCAATTATGGGATGTCGTCATATGCCGTTGCCATGGCAATGCGTCCCCCGCCAATAAACCT
Source organism: Notothenia rossii (assembly GCF_949606895.1). NCBI lineage: Eukaryota > Metazoa > Chordata > Actinopteri > Perciformes > Nototheniidae > Notothenia > Notothenia rossii. Next base: position 49,419,678 of record NC_136902.1, read on the forward strand.
GGTGTTGTCGTAACTCCAATGGACAAGGTCCCATCGTCCCCCAGACTTAACTTTTATATCACCGGTCAATGCCTCAACAGCTCTACGTGAAATCCGAGATCTCACCATATGCCGTTTCCATGGCAACACTTCCCCCGCCAAAAAACCCGGTATTGACGTAACTCAATGGAAAATCATCCAAACGGCACCAGACTTCAGACTATCATTAATGGTCCGGCCCTCAACAGCTCTATGTCAATTATGGGATGTCATCATATGCCGTTTCCATGGCAACGCTTCCTTCGCCATAAAATACCATGTTGTTGTAAGTCAATGGAAAATAGTCCAAACGGCACCAGACTTCATATGATGGCTAATGGTCCGGCCCTCAACAGCTCTCCGCCAATTATGGGATGTCATCATATGCCGTTTCGATGGCAACGCGTCCCTCGCCAAAAAACCTGGTGTTGTTGTACTTCAATGGAAAATCCTCCAAACGGCACCAGACTTCAGACTATCATTAATGGTCCAGCCCTCAACAGCTCTATGCCAATTATGGGATGTCATCATATGCCGTTGCCATGGCAACAGATCCCTCGCCAAAAAACCTGGTATTTTTGTAATTCAATGGAAAATCGTCCAAACGGCACCAGACTTCAGACTATCATTAATGGTCCGGCCCTCAACAGCTCTCTCTCAATTAGGGGATGTCAACATATGCCGTTTCCATGGCAACCCATCCTTCGCCAAAAAATACGATGTTGTTGTAAGTCAATGGAAAATCGTCCAAACGGCACCAGACTTCAGACTATCATTAATGGTCCGGCCCTCAACAGCTCTATGTCAATTATGGAATGTCCTCATATGCCGTTGCCATGGCGACAGTTCCCTCGCCATGAAACACGGTGTTGTCCTAACTCAATGGACAATGGTCCAAACTGCACGAGACTTCAGACTATCATTAATGGTCCGGCCCTCAACAGCTCTATGTCAATTATGGGATGTCCTCATATGCCGTTGCCATGGCAATGCGTCCCCCGCCAATAAACCTGGTGTTGTCGTAACTCCAATGGACAAGGTCCCATCGTCCCCCAGACTTAACTTTTATATCACCGGTCAATGCCTCAACAGCTCTACGTGAAATCCGAGATCTCACCATATGCCGTTTCCATGGCAACACTTCCCTCGCCAAAAAACCCGGTATTGACGTAACTCAATGGAAAATCATCCAAACGGCACCAGACTTCAGACTATCATTAATGGTCCGGCCCTCAACAGCTCTATGTCAATTATGGGATGTCATCATATGCCGTTTCCATGGCAACGCTTCCGCTGCCATAAAATACCATGTTGTTGTAAGTCAATGGAAAATAGTCCAAACGGCACCAGACTTCATATGATGGCTAATGGTCCGGCCCTCAACAGCTCTCCGCCAATTATGGGATGTCATCATATGCCGTTTCGATGGCAACGCGTCCCTCGCCAAAAAACCTGGTGTTGTTGTAATTCAATGGAAAATCCTCCAAACGGCACCAGACTTCAGACTATCATTAATGGTCCGGCCCTCAACAGCTCTATGCCAATTATGGGATGTAATCATATGCCGTTTCCATGGCAACGCTTCCTTCGCCATAAAATACCATGTTGTTGTAAGTCAATGGAAAATCGTCCAAACGGCACCAGACTTCAGACTATCATTAATGGTCCGGCCCTCAACAGCTCTATGTCAATTATGGAATGTCCTCATATGCTGTTGCCATGGCGACAGTTCCCTCGCCATGAAACACGGTGTTGTCCTAACTCAATGGACAATGGTCCAAACTGCACCAGACTTCAGACTATCATTAATGGTCCGGCCCTCAACAGCTCTATGTCAATTATGGGATGTCCTCATATGCCGTTACCATGGCAATGCGTCCCCCGCCAATAAACCTGGTGTTGTCGTAACTCCAATGGACAAGGTCCCATCGTCCCCCAGACTTAACTTTTATATCACCGGTCAATGCCTCAACAGCTCTACGTGAAATCCGAGATCTCACCATATGCCGTTTCCATGGCAACACTTCCCCCGCCAAAAAACCCGGTATTGACGTAACTCAATGGAAAATCATCCAAACGGCACCAGACTTCAGACTATCATTAATGGTCCGGCCCTCAACAGCTCTATGTCAATTATGGGATGTCATCATATGCCGTTTCCATGGCAACGCTTCCTTCGCCATAAAATACCATGTTGTTGTAAGTCAATGGAAAATAGTCCAAACGGCACCAGACTTCATATGATGGCTAATGGTCCGGCCCTCAACAGCTCTCCGCCAATTATGGGATGTCATCATATGCCGTTTCGATGGCAACGCGTCCCTCGCCAAAAAACCTGGTGTTGTTGTACTTCAATGGAAAATCCTCCAAACGGCACCAGACTTCAGACTATCATTAATGGTCCAGCCCTCAACAGCTCTATGCCAATTATGGGATGTCATCATATGCCGTTGCCATGGCAACAGATCCCTCGCCAAAAAACCTGGTATTTTTGTAATTCAATGGAAAATCGTCCAAACGGCACCAGACTTCAGACTATCATTAATGGTCCGGCCCTCAACAGCTCTCTCTCAATTAGGGGATGTCAACATATGCCATTTCCAATGCAACCCATCCTTCGCCAAAAAATACGATGTTGTTGTAAGTCAATGGAAAATCGTCCAAACAGCACCAAACTTCAGACTATCATTAATGGTCCGGCCCTCAACAGCTCTACGTCAATTATGGGATGTCATCATATGCCGTTTCCATGGCAACGCTTCCTTCGCCATAAAATACCATGTTGTTGTAAGTCAATGGAAAATCGTCCAAACGGCACCAGACTTCAGACTATCATTAATGGTCCGGCCCTCAACAGCTCTATGTCAATTATGGGATGTCATCATATGCCGTTTCCATGGCAACGCTTCCTTCGCCATAAAATACCATGTTGTTGTAAGTCAATGGAAAATCGTCCAAACGGCACCAGACTTCAGACTATCATTAATGGTCCGGCCCTCAACAGCTCTATGTCAATTATGGGATGTCCTCATATGCCGTTGCCATGGCAATGCGTCCCCCGCCAATAAACCTGGTGTTGTCGTAACTCCAATGGACAAGGTCCCATCGTCCCCCAGACTTAACTTTTATATCACCGGTCAATGCCTCAACAGCTCTACGTGAAATCCGAGATCTCACCATATGCCGTTTCCATGGCAACACTTCCCCCGCCAAAAAACCCGGTATTGACGTAACTCAATGGAAAATCATCCAAACGGCACCAGACTTCAGACTATCATTAATGGTCCGGCCCTCAACAGCTCTATGTCAATTATGGGATGTCATCATATGCCGTTTCCATGGCAACGCTTCCTTCGCCATAAAATACCATGTTGTTGTAAGTCAATGGAAAATAGTCCAAACGGCACCAGACTTCATATGATGGCTAATGGTCCGGCCCTCAACAGCTCTCCGCCAATTATGGGATGTCATCATATGCCGTTTCCATGGCAACGCTTCCGCTGCCATAAAATACCATGTTGTTGTAAGTCAATGGAAAATAGTCCAAACGGCACCAGACTTCATATGATGGCTAATGGTCCGGCCCTCAACAGCTCTCCGCCAATTATGGGATGTCATCATATGCCGTTTCGATGGCAACACGTCCCTCGCCAAAAAACCTGGTATTGTTGTAATTCAATGGAAAATCCTCCAAACGGCACCAGACTTCAGACTATCATTAATGGTCCGGCCCTCAACTGCTCTATGCCAATTATGGGATGTCATCATATGCCGTTGCCATGGCAACAGATCCCTCGCCAAAAAACCTGGTCTTTTTGTAATTCAATGGAAAATCGTCCAAACGGCACCAGACTTCAGACTATCATTAATGGTCCGGCCCTCAACAGCTCTCTCTCAATTTGGGGATGTCAACATATGCCGTTTCCATGGCAACCCATCCTTCGCCAAAAAATACGATGTTGTTGTAAGTCAATGGAAAATCGTCCAAACAGCACCAAACTTCAGACTATCATTAATGGTCCGGCCCTCAACAGCTCTACGTCAATTATGGGATGTCATCATATGCCGTTTCCATGGCAACGCTTCCTTCGCCATAAAATACCATGTTGTTGTAAGTCAATGGAAAATCGTCCAAACGGCACCAGACTTCAGACTATCATTAATGGTCCGGCCCTCAACAGCTCTATGTCAATTATGGAATGTCCTCATATGCCGTTGCCATGGCGACAGTTCCCTCGCCATGAAACACGGTGTTGTCCTAACTCAATGGACAATGGTCCAAACTGCACCAGACTTCAGACTATCATTAATGGTCCGGCCCTCAACAGCTCTATGTCAATTATGGGATGTCCTCATATGCCGTTGCCATGGCAATGCGTCCCCCGCCAATAAACCTGGTGTTGTCGTAACTCCAATGGACAAGGTCCCATCGTCCCCCAGACTTAACTTTTATATCACCGGTCAATGCCTCAACAGCTCTACGTGAAATCCGAGATCTCACCATATGCCGTTTCCATGGCAACACTTCCCCCGCCAAAAAACCCGGTATTGACGTAACTCAATGGAAAATCATCCAAACGGCACCAGACTTCAGACTATCATTAATGGTCCGGCCCTCAACAGCTCTATGTCAATTATGGGATGTCATCATATGCCGTTTCCATGGCAACGCTTCCTTCGCCATAAAATACCATGTTGTTGTAAGTCAATGGAAAATAGTCCAAACGGCACCAGACTTCATATGATGGCTAATGGTCCGGCCCTCAACAGCTCTCCGCCAATTATGGGATGTCATCATATGCCGTTTCGATGGCAACGCGTCCCTCGCCAAAAAACCTGGTGTTGTTGTACTTCAATGGAAAATCCTCCAAACGGCACCAGACTTCTGACTATCATTAATGGTCCGGCCCTCAACAGCTCTATGTCAATTATGGAATGTCCTCATATGCCGTTGCCATGGCGACAGTTCCCTCGCCATGAAACACGGTGTTGTCCTAACTCAATGGACAATGGTCCAAACTGCACCAGACTTCAGACTATCATTAATGGTCCGGCCCTCAACAGCTCTATGTCAATTATGGGATGTCCTCATATGCCGTTGCCATGGCAATGCGTCCCCCGCCAATAAACCTGGTATTGTCGTAACTCCAATGGACAAGGTCCCATCGTCCCCCAGACTTAACTTTTATATCACCGGTCAATGCCTCAACAGCTCTACGTGAAATCCGAGATCTCACCATATGCCGTTTCCATGGCAACACTTCCCTCGCCAAAAAACCCGGTATTGACGTAACTCAATGGAAAATCATCCAAACGGCACCAGACTTCAGACTATCATTAATGGTCCGGCCCTCAACAGCTCTATGTCAATTATGGGATGTCATCATATGCCGTTTCCATGGCAACGCTTCCGCTGCCATAAAATACCATGTTGTTGTAAGTCAATGGAAAATAGTCCAAACGGCACCAGACTTCATATGATGGCTAATGGTCCGGCCCTCAACAGCTCTCCGCCAATTATGGGATGTCATCATATGCCGTTTCGATGGCAACGCGTCCCACGCCAAAAAACCTGGTGTTGTTGTAATTCAATGGAAAATCCTCCAAACGGCACCAGACTTCAGACTATCATTAATGGTCCGGCCCTCAACAGCTCTATGCCAATTATGGGATGTCATCATATGCCGTTTCCATGGCAACGCTTCCTTCGCCATAAAATACCATGTTGTTGTAAGTCAATGGAAAATCGTCCAAACGGCACCAGACTTCAGACTATCATTAATGGTCCGGCCCTCAACAGCTCTATGTCAATTATGGGATGTCCTCATATGCCGTTGCCATGGCAATGCGTCCCCCGCCAATAAACCTGGTGTTGTCGTAACTCCAATGGACAAGGTCCCATCGTCCCCCAGACTTAACTTTTATATCACCGGTCAATGCCTCAACAGCTCTACGTGAAATCCGAGATCTCACCATATGCCGTTTCCATGGCAACACTTCCCCCGCCAAAAAACCCGGTATTGACGTAACTCAATGGAAAATCATCCAAACGGCACCAGACTTCAGACTATCATTAATGGTCCGGCCCTCAACAGCTCTATGTCAATTATGGGATGTCATCATATGCCGTTTCCATGGCAACGCTTCCTTCGCCATAAAATACCATGTTGTTGTAAGTCAATGGAAAATAGTCCAAACGGCACCAGACTTCATATGATGGCTAATGGTCCGGCCCTCAACAGCTCTCCGCCAATTATGGGATGTCATCATATGCCGTTTCCATGGCAACGCTTCCGCTGCCATAAAATACCATGTTGTTGTAAGTCAATGGAAAATAGTCCAAACGGCACCAGACTTCATATGATGGCTAATGGTCCGGCCCTCAACAGCTCTCCGCCAATTATGGGATGTCATCATATGCCGTTTCGATGGCAACACGTCCCTCGCCAAAAAACCTGGTATTGTTGTAATTCAATGGAAAATCCTCCAAACGGCACCAGACTTCAGACTATCATTAATGGTCCGGCCCTCAACAGCTCTATGCCAATTATGGGATGTCATCATATGCCGTTGCCATGGCAACAGATCCCTCGCCAAAAAACCTGGTCTTTTTGTAATTCAATGGAAAATCGTCCAAACGGCACCAGACTTCAGACTATCATTAATGGTCCGGCCCTCAACAGCTCTCTCTCAATTTGGGGATGTCAACATATGCCGTTTCCATGGCAACCCATCCTTCGCCAAAAAATACGATGTTGTTGTAAGTCAATGGAAAATCGTCCAAACAGCACCAAACTTCAGACTATCATTAATGGTCCGGCCCTCAACAGCTCTACGTCAATTATGGGATGTCATCATATGCCGTTTCCATGGCAACGCTTCCTTCGCCATAAAATACCATGTTGTTGTAAGTCAATGGAAAATCGTCCAAACGGCACCAGACTTCAGACTATCATTAATGGTCCGGCCCTCAACAGCTCTATGTCAATTATGGAATGTCCTCATATGCCGTTGCCATGGCGACAGTTCCCTCGCCATGAAACACGGTGTTGTCCTAACTCAATGGACAATGGTCCAAACTGCACCAGACTTCAGACTATCATTAATGGTCCGGCCCTCAACAGCTCTATGTCAATTATGGGATGTCCTCATATGCCGTTGCCATGGCAATGCGTCCCCCGCCAATAAACCTGGTGTTGTCGTAACTCCAATGGACAAGGTCCCATCGTCCCCCAGACTTAACTTTCATATCACCGGTCAATGCCTCAACAGCTCTACGTGAAATCCGATATCTCACCATATGCCGTTTCCATGGCAACACTTCCCTCGCCAAAAAACCCGGTATTGACGTAACTCAATGGAAAATCATCCAAACGGCACCAGACTTCAGACTATCATTAATGGTCCGGCCCTCAACAGCTCTATGTCAATTATGGGATGTCATCATATGCCGTTTCCATGGCAACGCTTCCTTCGCCATAAAATACCATGTTGTTGTAAGTCAATGGAAAATAGTCCAAACGGCACCAGACTTCATATGATGGCTAATGGTCCGGCCCTCAACAGCTCTCCGCCAATTATGGGATGTCATCATATGCCGTTTCGATGGCAACGCGTCCCTCGCCAAAAAACCTGGTGTTGTTGTACTTCAATGGAAAATCCTCCAAACGGCACCAGACTTCAGACTATCATTAATGGTCCAGCCCTCAACAGCTCTATGCCAATTATGGGATGTCATCATATGCCGTTGCCATGGCAACAGATCCCTCGCCAAAAAAACCTGGTATTTTTGTAATTCAATGGAAAATCGTCCAAACGGCACCAGACTTCAGACTATCATTAATGGTCCGGCCCTCAACAGCTCTCTCTCAATTAGGGGATGTCAACATATGCCGTTTCCATGGCAATCCATCCTTCGACAAAAAATACGATGTTGTTGTAAGTCAATGGAAAATCGTCCAAACAGCACCAAACTTCAGACTATCATTAATGGTCCGGCCCTCAACAGCTCTACGTCAATTATGGGATGTCATCATATGCCGTTTCCATGGCAACGCTTCCTTCGCCATAAAATACCATGTTGTTGTAAGTCAATGGAAAATCGTCCAAACGGCACCAGACTTCAGACTATCATTAATGGTCCGGCCCTCAACAGCTCTATGTCAATTATGGAATGTCCTCATATGCTGTTGCCATGGCGACAGTTCCCTCGCCATGAAACACGGTGTTGTCCTAACTCAATGGACAATGGTCCAAACTGCACCAGACTTCAGACTATCATTAATGGTCCGGCCCTCAACAGCTCTATGTCAATTATGGGATGTCGTCATATGCCGTTGCCATGGCAATGCGTCCCCCGCCAATAAACCTGGTGTTGTCGTAACTCCAATGGACAAGGTCCCATCGTCCCCCAGACTTAACTTTTATATCACCGGTCAATGCCTCAACAGCTCTACGTGAAATCCGAGATCTCACCATATGCCGTTTCCATGGCAACACTTCCCCCGCCAAAAAAACCGGTATTGACGTAACTCAATGGAAAATCATCCAAACGGCACCAGACTTCAGACTATCATTAATGGTCCGGCCCTCAACAGCTCTATGTCAATTATGGGATGTCATCATATGCCGTTTCCATGGCAACGCTTCCTTCGCCATAAAATACCATGTTGTTGTAAGTCAATGGAAAATAGTCCAAACGGCACCAGACTTCATATGATGGCTAATGGTCCGGCCCTCAACAGCTCTCCGCCAATTATGGGATGTCATCATATGCCGTTTCGATGGCAACGCGTCCCTCGCCAAAAAACCTGGTGTTGTTGTACTTCAATGGAAAATCCTCCAAACGGCACCAGACTTCAGACTATCATTAATGGTCCAGCCCTCAACAGCTCTATGCCAATTATGGGATGTCATCATATGCCGTTGCCATGGCAACAGATCCCTCGCCAAAAAACCTGGTATTTTTGTAATTCAATGGAAAATCGTCCAAACGGCACCAGACTTCAGACTATCATTAATGGTCCGGCCCTCAACAGCTCTCTCTCAATTAGGGGATGTCAACATATGCCGTTTCCATGGCAACCCATCCTTCGCCAAAAAATACGATGTTGTTGTAAGTCAATGGAAAATCGTCCAAACGGCACCAGACTTCAGACTATCATTAATGGTCCGGCCCTCAACAGCTCTATGTCAATTATGGAATGTCCTCATATGCCGTTGCCATGGCGACAGTTCCCTCGCCATGAAACACGGTGTTGTCCTAACTCAATGGACAATGGTCCAAACTGCACGAGACTTCAGACTATCATTAATGGTCCGGCCCTCAACAGCTCTATGTCAATTATGGGATGTCCTCATATGCCGTTGCCATGGCAATGCGTCCCCCGCCAATAAACCTGGTGTTGTCGTAACTCCAATGGACAAGGTCCCATCGTCCCCCAGACTTAACTTTTATATCACCGGTCAATGCCTCAACAGCTCTACGTGAAATCCGAGATCTCACCATATGCCGTTTCCATGGCAACACTTCCCTCGCCAAAAAACCCGGTATTGACGTAACTCAATGGAAAATCATCCAAACGGCACCAGACTTCAGACTATCATTAATGGTCCGGCCCTCAACAGCTCTATGTCAATTATGGGATGTCATCATATGCCGTTTCCATGGCAACGCTTCCGCTGCCATAAAATACCATGTTGTTGTAAGTCAATGGAAAATAGTCCAAACGGCACCAGACTTCATATGATGGCTAATGGTCCGGCCCTCAACAGCTCTCCGCCAATTATGGGATGTCATCATATGCCGTTTCGATGGCAACGCGTCCCTCGCCAAAAAACCTGGTGTTGTTGTAATTCAATGGAAAATCCTCCAAACGGCACCAGACTTCAGACTATCATTAATGGTCCGGCCCTCAACAGCTCTATGCCAATTATGGGATGTAATCATATGCCGTTTCCATGGCAACGCTTCCTTCGCCATAAAATACCATGTTGTTGTAAGTCAATGGAAAATCGTCCAAACGGCACCAGACTTCAGACTATCATTAATGGTCCGGCCCTCAACAGCTCTATGTCAATTATGGAATGTCCTCATATGCTGTTGCCATGGCGACAGTTCCCTCGCCATGAAACACGGTGTTGTCCTAACTCAATGGACAATGGTCCAAACTGCACCAGACTTCAGACTATCATTAATGGTCCGGCCCTCAACAGCTCTATGTCAATTATGGGATGTCCTCATATGCCGTTACCATGGCAATGCGTCCCCCGCCAATAAACCTGGTGTTGTCGTAACTCCAATGGACAAGGTCCCATCGTCCCCCAGACTTAACTTTTATATCACCGGTCAATGCCTCAACAGCTCTACGTGAAATCCGAGATCTCACCATATGCCGTTTCCATGGCAACACTTCCCCCGCCAAAAAACCCGGTATTGACGTAACTCAATGGAAAATCATCCAAACGGCACCAGACTTCAGACTATCATTAATGGTCCGGCCCTCAACAGCTCTATGTCAATTATGGGATGTCATCATATGCCGTTTCCATGGCAACGCTTCCTTCGCCATAAAATACCATGTTGTTGTAAGTCAATGGAAAATAGTCCAAACGGCACCAGACTTCATATGATGGCTAATGGTCCGGCCCTCAACAGCTCTCCGCCAATTATGGGATGTCATCATATGCCGTTTCGATGGCAACGCGTCCCTCGCCAAAAAACCTGGTGTTGTTGTACTTCAATGGAAAATCCTCCAAACGGCACCAGACTTCAGACTATCATTAATGGTCCAGCCCTCAACAGCTCTATGCCAATTATGGGATGTCATCATATGCCGTTGCCATGGCAACAGATCCCTCGCCAAAAAACCTGGTATTTTTGTAATTCAATGGAAAATCGTCCAAACGGCACCAGACTTCAGACTATCATTAATGGTCCGGCCCTCAACAGCTCTCTCTCAATTAGGGGATGTCAACATATGCCATTTCCAATGCAACCCATCCTTCGCCAAAAAATACGATGTTGTTGTAAGTCAATGGAAAATCGTCCAAACAGCACCAAACTTCAGACTATCATTAATGGTCCGGCCCTCAACAGCTCTACGTCAATTATGGGATGTCATCATATGCCGTTTCCATGGCAACGCTTCCTTCGCCATAAAATACCATGTTGTTGTAAGTCAATGGAAAATCGTCCAAACGGCACCAGACTTCAGACTATCATTAATGGTCCGGCCCTCAACAGCTCTATGTCAATTATGGGATGTCATCATATGCCGTTTCCATGGCAACGCTTCCTTCGCCATAAAATACCATGTTGTTGTAAGTCAATGGAAAATCGTCCAAACGGCACCAGACTTCAGACTATCATTAATGGTCCGGCCCTCAACAGCTCTATGTCAATTATGGGATGTCCTCATATGCCGTTGCCATGGCAATGCGTCCCCCGCCAATAAACCTGGTGTTGTCGTAACTCCAATGGACAAGGTCCCATCGTCCCCCAGACTTAACTTTTATATCACCGGTCAATGCCTCAACAGCTCTACGTGAAATCCGAGATCTCACCATATGCCGTTTCCATGGCAACACTTCCCCCGCCAAAAAACCCGGTATTGACGTAACTCAATGGAAAATCATCCAAACGGCACCAGACTTCAGACTATCATTAATGGTCCGGCCCTCAACAGCTCTATGTCAATTATGGGATGTCATCATATGCCGTTTCCATGGCAACGCTTCCTTCGCCATAAAATACCATGTTGTTGTAAGTCAATGGAAAATAGTCCAAACGGCACCAGACTTCATATGATGGCTAATGGTCCGGCCCTCAACAGCTCTCCGCCAATTATGGGATGTCATCATATGCCGTTTCCATGGCAACGCTTCCGCTGCCATAAAATACCATGTTGTTGTAAGTCAATGGAAAATAGTCCAAACGGCACCAGACTTCATATGATGGCTAATGGTCCGGCCCTCAACAGCTCTCCGCCAATTATGGGATGTCATCATATGCCGTTTCGATGGCAACACGTCCCTCGCCAAAAAACCTGGTATTGTTGTAATTCAATGGAAAATCCTCCAAACGGCACCAGACTTCAGACTATCATTAATGGTCCGGCCCTCAACAGCTCTATGCCAATTATGGGATGTCATCATATGCCGTTGCCATGGCAACAGATCCCTCGCCAAAAAACCTGGTCTTTTTGTAATTCAATGGAAAATCGTCCAAACGGCACCAGACTTCAGACTATCATTAATGGTCCGGCCCTCAACAGCTCTCTCTCAATTTGGGGATGTCAACATATGCCGTTTCCATGGCAACCCATCCTTCGCCAAAAAATACGATGTTGTTGTAAGTCAATGGAAAATCGTCCAAACAGCACCAAACTTCAGACTATCATTAATGGTCCGGCCCTCAACAGCTCTACGTCAATTATGGGATGTCATCATATGCCGTTTCCATGGCAACGCTTCCTTCGCCATAAAATACCATGTTGTTGTAAGTCAATGGAAAATCGTCCAAACGGCACCAGACTTCAGACTATCATTAATGGTCCGGCCCTCAACAGCTCTATGTCAATTATGGAATGTCCTCATATGCCGTTGCCATGGCGACAGTTCCCTCGCCATGAAACACGGTGTTGTCCTAACTCAATGGACAATGGTCCAAACTGCACCAGACTTCAGACTATCATTAATGGTCCGGCCCTCAACAGCTCTATGTCAATTATGGGATGTCCTCATATGCCGTTGCCATGGCAATGCGTCCCCCGCCAATAAACCTGGTGTTGTCGTAACTCCAATGGACAAGGTCCCATCGTCCCCCAGACTTAACTTTTATATCACCGGTCAATGCCTCAACAGCTCTACGTGAAATCCGAGATCTCACCATATGCCGTTTCCATGGCAACACTTCCCCCGCCAAAAAACCCGGTATTGACGTAACTCAATGGAAAATCATCCAAACGGCACCAGACTTCAGACTATCATTAATGGTCCGGCCCTCAACAGCTCTATGTCAATTATGGGATGTCATCATATGCCGTTTCCATGGCAACGCTTCCTTCGCCATAAAATACCATGTTGTTGTAAGTCAATGGAAAATAGTCCAAACGGCACCAGACTTCATATGATGGCTAATGGTCCGGCCCTCAACAGCTCTCCGCCAATTATGGGATGTCATCATATGCCGTTTCGATGGCAACGCGTCCCTCGCCAAAAAACCTGGTGTTGTTGTACTTCAATGGAAAATCCTCCAAACGGCACCAGACTTCTGACTATCATTAATGGTCCGGCCCTCAACAGCTCTATGTCAATTATGGAATGTCCTCATATGCCGTTGCCATGGCGACAGTTCCCTCGCCATGAAACACGGTGTTGTCCTAACTCAATGGACAATGGTCCAAACTGCACCAGACTTCAGACTATCATTAATGGTCCGGCCCTCAACAGCTCTATGTCAATTATGGGATGTCCTCATATGCCGTTGCCATGGCAATGCGTCCCCCGCCAATAAACCTGGTGTTGTCGTAACTCCAATGGACAAGGTCCCATCGTCCCCCAGACTTAACTTTTATATCACCGGTCAATGCCTCAACAGCTCTACGTGAAATCCGAGATCTCACCATATGCCGTTTCCATGGCAACACTTCCCTCGCCAAAAAACCCGGTATTGACGTAACTCAATGGAAAATCATCCAAACGGCACCAGACTTCAGACTATCATTAATGGTCCGGCCCTCAACAGCTCTATGTCAATTATGGGATGTCATCATATGCCGTTTCCATGGCAACGCTTCCGCTGCCATAAAATACCATGTTGTTGTAAGTCAATGGAAAATAGTCCAAACGGCACCAGACTTCATATGATGGCTAATGGTCCGGCCCTCAACAGCTCTCCGCCAATTATGGGATGTCATCATATGCCGTTTCGATGGCAACGCGTCCCACGCCAAAAAACCTGGTGTTGTTGTAATTCAATGGAAAATCCTCCAAACGGCACCAGACTTCAGACTATCATTAATGGTCCGGCCCTCAACAGCTCTATGCCAATTATGGGATGTCATCATATGCCGTTTCCATGGCAACGCTTCCTTCGCCATAAAATACCATGTTGTTGTAAGTCAATGGAAAATCGTCCAAACGGCACCAGACTTCAGACTATCATTAATGGTCCGGCCCTCAACAGCTCTATGTCAATTATGGGATGTCCTCATATGCCGTTGCCATGGCAATGCGTCCCCCGCCAATAAACCTGGTGTTGTCGTAACTCCAATGGACAAGGTCCCATCGTCCCCCAGACTTAACTTTTATATCACCGGTCAATGCCTCAACAGCTCTACGTGAAATCCGAGATCTCACCATATGCCGTTTCCATGGCAACACTTCCCCCGCCAAAAAACCCGGTATTGACGTAACTCAATGGAAAATCATCCAAACGGCACCAGACTTCAGACTATCATTAATGGTCCGGCCCTCAACAGCTCTATGTCAATTATGGGATGTCATCATATGCCGTTTCCATGGCAACGCTTCCTTCGCCATAAAATACCATGTTGTTGTAAGTCAATGGAAAATAGTCCAAACGGCACCAGACTTCATATGATGGCTAATGGTCCGGCCCTCAACAGCTCTCCGCCAATTATGGGATGTCATCATATGCCGTTTCCATGGCAACGCTTCCGCTGCCATAAAATACCATGTTGTTGTAAGTCAATGGAAAATAGTCCAAACGGCACCAGACTTCATATGATGGCTAATGGTCCGGCCCTCAACAGCTCTCCGCCAATTATGGGATGTCATCATATGCCGTTTCGATGGCAACACGTCCCTCGCCAAAAAACCTGGTATTGTTGTAATTCAATGGAAAATCCTCCAAACGGCACCAGACTTCAGACTATCATTAATGGTCCGGCCCTCAACAGCTCTATGCCAATTATGGGATGTCATCATATGCCGTTGCCATGGCAACAGATCCCTCGCCAAAAAACCTGGTCTTTTTGTAATTCAATGGAAAATCGTCCAAACGGCACCAGACTTCAGACTATCATTAATGGTCCGGCCCTCAACAGCTCTCTCTCAATTTGGGGATGTCAACATATGCCGTTTCCATGGCAACCCATCCTTCGCCAAAAAATACGATGTTGTTGTAAGTCAATGGAAAATCGTCCAAACAGCACCAAACTTCAGACTATCATTAATGGTCCGGCCCTCAACAGCTCTACGTCAATTATGGGATGTCATCATATGCCGTTTCCATGGCAACGCTTCCTTCGCCATAAAATACCATGTTGTTGTAAGTCAATGGAAAATCGTCCAAACGGCACCAGACTTCAGACTATCATTAATGGTCCGGCCCTCAACAGCTCTATGTCAATTATGGAATGTCCTCATATGCCGTTGCCATGGCGACAGTTCCCTCGCCATGAAACACGGTGTTGTCCTAACTCAATGGACAATGGTCCAAACTGCACCAGACTTCAGACTATCATTAATGGTCCGGCCCTCAACAGCTCTATGTCAATTATGGGATGTCCTCATATGCCGTTGCCATGGCAATGCGTCCCCCGCCAATAAACCTGGTGTTGTCGTAACTCCAATGGACAAGGTCCCATCGTCCCCCAGACTTAACTTTCATATCACCGGTCAATGCCTCAACAGCTCTACGTGAAATCCGATATCTCACCATATGCCGTTTCCATGGCAACACTTCCCTCGCCAAAAAACCCGGTATTGACGTAACTCAATGGAAAATCATCCAAACGGCACCAGACTTCAGACTATCATTAATGGTCCGGCCCTCAACAGCTCTATGTCAATTATGGGATGTCATCATATGCCGTTTCCATGGCAACGCTTCCTTCGCCATAAAATACCATGTTGTTGTAAGTCAATGGAAAATAGTCCAAACGGCACCAGACTTCATATGATGGCTAATGGTCCGGCCCTCAACAGCTCTCCGCCAATTATGGGATGTCATCATATGCCGTTTCGATGGCAACGCGTCCCTCGCCAAAAAACCTGGTGTTGTTGTACTTCAATGGAAAATCCTCCAAACGGCACCAGACTTCAGACTATCATTAATGGTCCAGCCCTCAACAGCTCTATGCCAATTATGGGATGTCATCATATGCCGTTGCCATGGCAACAGATCCCTCGCCAAAAAAACCTGGTATTTTTGTAATTCAATGGAAAATCGTCCAAACGGCACCAGACTTCAGACTATCATTAATGGTCCGGCCCTCAACAGCTCTCTCTCAATTAGGGGATGTCAACATATGCCGTTTCCATGGCAACCCATCCTTCGACAAAAAATACGATGTTGTTGTAAGTCAATGGAAAATCGTCCAAACAGCACCAAACTTCAGACTATCATTAATGGTCCGGCCCTCAACAGCTCTACGTCAATTATGGGATGTCATCATATGCCGTTTCCATGGCAACGCTTCCTTCGCCATAAAATACCATGTTGTTGTAAGTCAATGGAAATCGTCCAAACGGCACCAGACTTCAGACTATCATTAATGGTCCGGCCCTCAACAGCTCTATGTCAATTATGGAATGTCCTCATATGCTGTTGCCATGGCGACAGTTCCCTCGCCATGAAACACGGTGTTGTCCTAACTCAATGGACAATGGTCCAAACTGCACCAGACTTCAGACTATCATTAATGGTCCGGCCCTCAACAGCTCTATGTCAATTATGGGATGTCGTCATATGCCGTTGCCATGGCAATGCGTCCCCCGCCAATAAACCTGGTGTTGTCGTAACTCCAATGGACAAGGTCCCATCGTCCCCCAGACTTAACTTTTATATCACCGGTCAATGCCTCAACAGCTCTACGTGAAATCCGAGATCTCACCATATGCCGTTTCCATGGCAACACTTCCCCCGCCAAAAAACCCGGTATTGACGTAACTCAATGGAAAATCATCCAAACGGCACCAGACTTCAGACTATCATTAATGGTCCGGCCCTCAACAGCTCTATGTCAATTATGGGATGTCATCATATGCCGTTTCCATGGCAACGCTTCCTTCGCCATAAAATACCATGTTGTTGTAAGTCAATGGAAAATAGTCCAAACGGCACCAGACTTCATATGATGGCTAATGGTCCGGCCCTCAACAGCTCTCCGCCAATTATGGGATGTCATCATATGCCGTTTCGATGGCAACGCGTCCCTCGCCAAAAAACCTGGTGTTGTTGTACTTCAATGGAAAATCCTCCAAACGGCACCAGACTTCAGACTATCATTAATGGTCCAGCCCTCAACAGCTCTATGCCAATTATGGGATGTCATCATATGCCGTTGCCATGGCAACAGATCCCTCGCCAAAAAACCTGGTATTTTTGTAATTCAATGGAAAATCGTCCAAACGGCACCAGACTTCAGACTATCATTAATGGTCCGGCCCTCAACAGCTCTCTCTCAATTAGGGGATGTCAACATATGCCGTTTCCATGGCAACCCATCCTTCGCCAAAAAATACGATGTTGTTGTAAGTCAATGGAAAATCGTCCAAACGGCACCAGACTTCAGACTATCATTAATGGTCCGGCCCTCAACAGCTCTATGTCAATTATGGAATGTCCTCATATGCCGTTGCCATGGCGACAGTTCCCTCGCCATGAAACACGGTGTTGTCCTAACTCAATGGACAATGGTCCAAACTGCACGAGACTTCAGACTATCATTAATGGTCCGGCCCTCAACAGCTCTATGTCAATTATGGGATGTCCTCATATGCCGTTGCCATGGCAATGCGTCCCCCGCCAATAAACCTGGTGTTGTCGTAACTCCAATGGACAAGGTCCCATCGTCCCCCAGACTTAACTTTTATATCACCGGTCAATGCCTCAACAGCTCTACGTGAAATCCGAGATCTCACCATATGCCGTTTCCATGGCAACACTTCCCTCGCCAAAAAACCCGGTATTGACGTAACTCAATGGAAAATCATCCAAACGGCACCAGACTTCAGACTATCATTAATGGTCCGGCCCTCAACAGCTCTATGTCAATTATGGGATGTCATCATATGCCGTTTCCATGGCAACGCTTCCGCTGCCATAAAATACCATGTTGTTGTAAGTCAATGGAAAATAGTCCAAACGGCACCAGACTTCATATGATGGCTAATGGTCCGGCCCTCAACAGCTCTCCGCCAATTATGGGATGTCATCATATGCCGTTTCGATGGCAACGCGTCCCTCGCCAAAAAACCTGGTGTTGTTGTAATTCAATGGAAAATCCTCCAAACGGCACCAGACTTCAGACTATCATTAATGGTCCGGCCCTCAACAGCTCTATGCCAATTATGGGATGTAATCATATGCCGTTTCCATGGCAACGCTTCCTTCGCCATAAAATACCATGTTGTTGTAAGTCAATGGAAAATCGTCCAAACGGCACCAGACTTCAGACTATCATTAATGGTCCGGCCCTCAACAGCTCTATGTCAATTATGGAATGTCCTCATATGCTGTTGCCATGGCGACAGTTCCCTCGCCATGAAACACGGTGTTGTCCTAACTCAATGGACAATGGTCCAAACTGCACCAGACTTCAGACTATCATTAATGGTCCAGCCCTCAACAGCTCTATGCCAATTATGGGATGTCATCATATGCCGTTGCCATGGCAACAGATCCCTCGCCAAAAAACCTGGTATTTTTGTAATTCAATGGAAAATCGTCCAAACGGCACCAGACTTCAGACTATCATTAATGGTCCGGCCCTCAACAGCTCTCTCTCAATTAGGGGATGTCAACATATGCCATTTCCAATGCAACCCATCCTTCGCCAAAAAATACGATGTTGTTGTAAGTCAATGGAAAATCGTCCAAACAGCACCAAACTTCAGACTATCATTAATGGTCCGGCCCTCAACAGCTCTACGTCAATTATGGGATGTCATCATATGCCGTTTCCATGGCAACGCTTCCTTCGCCATAAAATACCATGTTGTTGTAAGTCAATGGAAAATCGTCCAAACGGCACCAGACTTCAGACTATCATTAATGGTCCGGCCCTCAACAGCTCTATGTCAATTATGGGATGTCATCATATGCCGTTTCCATGGCAACGCTTCCTTCGCCATAAAATACCATGTTGTTGTAAGTCAATGGAAAATCGTCCAAACGGCACCAGACTTCAGACTATCATTAATGGTCCGGCCCTCAACAGCTCTATGTCAATTATGGGATGTCCTCATATGCCGTTGCCATGGCAATGCGTCCCCCGCCAATAAACCTGGTGTTGTCGTAACTCCAATGGACAAGGTCCCATCGTCCCCCAGACTTAACTTTTATATCACCGGTCAATGCCTCAACAGCTCTACGTGAAATCCGAGATCTCACCATATGCCGTTTCCATGGCAACACTTCCCCCGCCAAAAAACCCGGTATTGACGTAACTCAATGGAAAATCATCCAAACCGCACCAGACTTCAGACTATCATTAATGGTCCGGCCCTCAACAGCTCTATGTCAATTATGGGATGTCATCATATGCCGTTTCCATGGCAACGCTTCCTTCGCCATAAAATACCATGTTGTTGTAAGTCAATGGAAAATAGTCCAAACGGCACCAGACTTCATATGATGGCTAATGGTCCGGCCCTCAACAGCTCTCCGCCAATTATGGGATGTCATCATATGCCGTTTCCATGGCAACGCTTCCGCTGCCATAAAATACCATGTTGTTGTAAGTCAATGGAAAATAGTCCAAACGGCACCAGACTTCATATGATGGCTAATGGTCCGGCCCTCAACAGCTCTCCGCCAATTATGGGATGTCATCATATGCCGTTTCGATGGCAACACGTCCCTCGCCAAAAAACCTGGTATTGTTGTAATTCAATGGAAAATCCTCCAAACGGCACCAGACTTCAGACTATCATTAATGGTCCGGCCCTCAACAGCTCTATGCCAATTATGGGATGTCATCATATGCCGTTGCCATGGCAACAGATCCCTCGCCAAAAAACCTGGTCTTTTTGTAATTCAATGGAAAATCGTCCAAACGGCACCAGACTTCAGACTATCATTAATGGTCCGGCCCTCAACAGCTCTCTCTCAATTTGGGGATGTCAACATATGCCGTTTCCATGGCAACCCATCCTTCGCCAAAAAATACGATGTTGTTGTAAGTCAATGGAAAATCGTCCAAACAGCACCAAACTTCAGACTATCATTAATGGTCCGGCCCTCAACAGCTCTACGTCAATTATGGGATGTCATCATATGCCGTTTCCATGGCAACGCTTCCTTCGCCATAAAATACCATGTTGTTGTAAGTCAATGGAAAATCGTCCAAACGGCACCAGACTTCAGACTATCATTAATGGTCCGGCCCTCAACAGCTCTATGTCAATTATGGAATGTCCTCATATGCCGTTGCCATGGCGACAGTTCCCTCGCCATGAAACACGGTGTTGTCCTAACTCAATGGACAATGGTCCAAACTGCACCAGACTTCAGACTATCATTAATGGTCCGGCCCTCAACAGCTCTATGTCAATTATGGGATGTCCTCATATGCCGTTGCCATGGCAATGCGTCCCCCGCCAATAAACCTGGTGTTGTCGTAACTCCAATGGACAAGGTCCCATCGTCCCCCAGACTTAACTTTTATATCACCGGTCAATGCCTCAACAGCTCTACGTGAAATCCGAGATCTCACCATATGCCGTTTCCATGGCAACACTTCCCTCGCCAAAAAACCCGGTATTGACGTAACTCAATGGAAAATCATCCAAACGGCACCAGACTTCAGACTATCATTAATGGTCCGGCCCTCAACAGCTCTATGTCAATTATGGGATGTCATCATATGCCGTTTCCATGGCAACGCTTCCGCTGCCATAAAATACCATGTTGTTGTAAGTCAATGGAAAATAGTCCAAACGGCACCAGACTTCATATGATGGCTAATGGTCCGGCCCTCAACAGCTCTCCGCCAATTATGGGATGTCATCATATGCCGTTTCGATGGCAACGCGTCCCACGCCAAAAAACCTGGTGTTGTTGTAATTCAATGGAAAATCCTCCAAACGGCACCAGACTTCAGACTATCATTAATGGTCCGGCCCTCAACAGCTCTATGCCAATTATGGGATGTCATCATATGCCGTTTCCATGGCAACGCTTCCTTCGCCATAAAATACCATGTTGTTGTAAGTCAATGGAAAATCGTCCAAACGGCACCAGACTTCAGACTATCATTAATGGTCCGGCCCTCAACAGCTCTATGTCAATTATGGGATGTCCTCATATGCCGTTGCCATGGCAATGCGTCCCCCGCCAATAAACCTGGTGTTGTCGTAACTCCAATGGACAAGGTCACATCGTCCCCCAGACTTAACTTTTATATCACCGGTCAATGCCTCAACAGCTCTACGTGAAATCCGAGATCTCACCATATGCCGTTTCCATGGCAACACTTCCCCCGCCAAAAAACCCGGTATTGACGTAACTCAATGGAAAATCATCCAAACGGCACCAGACTTCAGACTATCATTAATGGTCCGGCCCTCAACAGCTCTATGTCAATTATGGGATGTCATCATATGCCGTTTCCATGGCAACGCTTCCTTCGCCATAAAATACCATGTTGTTGTAAGTCAATGGAAAATAGTCCAAACGGCACCAGACTTCATATGATGGCTAATGGTCCGGCCCTCAACAGCTCTCCGCCAATTATGGGATGTCATCATATGCCGTTTCCATGGCAACGCTTCCGCTGCCATAAAATACCATGTTGTTGTAAGTCAATGGAAAATAGTCCAAACGGCACCAGACTTCATATGATGGCTAATGGTCCGGCCCTCAACAGCTCTCCGCCAATTATGGGATGTCATCATATGCCGTTTCGATGGCAACACGTCCCTCGCCAAAAAACCTGGTATTGTTGTAATTCAATGGAAAATCCTCCAAACGGCACCAGACTTCAGACTATCATTAATGGTCCGGCCCTCAACAGCTCTATGCCAATTATGGGATGTCATCATATGCCGTTGCCATGGCAACAGATCCCTCGCCAAAAAACCTGGTCTTTTTGTAATTCAATGGAAAATCGTCCAAACGGCACCAGACTTCAGACTATCATTAATGGTCCGGCCCTCAACAGCTCTCTCTCAATTTGGGGATGTCAACATATGCCGTTTCCATGGCAACCCATCCTTCGCCAAAAAATACGATGTTGTTGTAAGTCAATGGAAAATCGTCCAAACAGCACCAAACTTCAGACTATCATTAATGGTCCGGCCCTCAACAGCTCTACGTCAATTATGGGATGTCATCATATGCCGTTTCCATGGCAACGCTTCCTTCGCCATAAAATACCATGTTGTTGTAAGTCAATGGAAAATCGTCCAAACGGCACCAGACTTCAGACTATCATTAATGGTCCGGCCCTCAACAGCTCTATGTCAATTATGGAATGTCCTCATATGCCGTTGCCATGGCGACAGTTCCCTCGCCATGAAACACGGTGTTGTCCTAACTCAATGGACAATGGTCCAAACTGCACCAGACTTCAGACTATCATTAATGGTCCGGCCCTCAACAGCTCTATGTCAATTATGGGATGTCCTCATATGCCGTTGCCATGGCAATGCGTCCCCCGCCAATAAACCTGGTGTTGTCGTAACTCCAATGGACAAGGTCCCATCGTCCCCCAGACTTAACTTTTATATCACCGGTCAATGCCTCAACAGCTCTACGTGAAATCCGATATCTCACCATATGCCGTTTCCATGGCAACACTTCCCTCGCCAAAAAACCCGGTATTGACGTAACTCAATGGAAAATCATCCAAACGGCACCAGACTTCAGACTATCATTAATGGTCCGGCCCTCAACAGCTCTATGTCAATTATGGGATGTCATCATATGCCGTTTCCATGGCAACGCTTCCTTCGCCATAAAATACCATGTTGTTGTAAGTCAATGGAAAATAGTCCAAACGGCACCAGACTTCATATGATGGCTAATGGTCCGGCCCTCAACAGCTCTCCGCCAATTATGGGATGTCATCATATGCCGTTTCGATGGCAACGCGTCCCTCGCCAAAAAACCTGGTGTTGTTGTACTTCAATGGAAAATCCTCCAAACAGCACCAGACTTCAGACTATCATTAATGGTCCAGCCCTCAACAGCTCTATGCCAATTATGGGATGTCATCATATGCCGTTGCCATGGCAACAGATCCCTCGCCAAAAAAACCTGGTATTTTTGTAATTCAATGGAAAATCGTCCAAACGGCACCAGACTTCAGACTATCATTAATGGTCCGGCCCTCAACAGCTCTCTCTCAATTAGGGGATGTCAACATATGCCGTTTCCATGGCAACCCATCCTTCGACAAAAAATACGATGTTGTTGTAAGTCAATGGAAAATCGTCCAAACAGCACCAAACTTCAGACTATCATTAATGGTCCGGCCCTCAACAGCTCTACGTCAATTATGGGATGTCATCATATGCCGTTTCCATGGCAACGCTTCCTTCGCCATAAAATACCATGTTGTTGTAAGTCAATGGAAAATCGTCCAAACGGCACCAGACTTCAGACTATCATTAATGGTCCGGCCCTCAACAGCTCTATGTCAATTATGGAATGTCCTCATATGCTGTTGCCATGGCGACAGTTCCCTCGCCATGAAACACGGTGTTGTCCTAACTCAATGGACAATGGTCCAAACTGCACCAGACTTCAGACTATCATTAATGGTCCGGCCCTCAACAGCTCTATGTCAATTATGGGATGTCGTCATATGCCGTTGCCATGGCAATGCGTCCCCCGCCAATAAACCTGGTGTTGTCGTAACTCCAATGGACAAGGTCCCATCGTCCCCCAGACTTAACTTTTATATCACCGGTCAATGCCTCAACAGCTCTACGTGAAATCCGAGATCTCACCATATGCCGTTTCCATGGCAACACTTCCCCCGCCAAAAAACCCGGTATTGACGTAACTCAATGGAAAATCATCCAAACGGCACCAGACTTCAGACTATCATTAATGGTCCGGCCCTCAACAGCTCTATGTCAATTATGGGATGTCATCATATGCCGTTTCCATGGCAACGCTTCCTTCGCCATAAAATACCATGTTGTTGTAAGTCAATGGAAAATAGTCCAAACGGCACCAGACTTCATATGATGGCTAATGGTCCGGCCCTCAACAGCTCTCCGCCAATTATGGGATGTCATCATATGCCGTTTCGATGGCAACGCGTCCCTCGCCAAAAAACCTGGTGTTGTTGTACTTCAATGGAAAATCCTCCAAACGGCACCAGACTTCAGACTATCATTAATGGTCCAGCCCTCAACAGCTCTATGCCAATTATGGGATGTCATCATATGCCGTTGCCATGGCAACAGATCCCTCGCCAAAAAACCTGGTATTTTTGTAATTCAATGGAAAATCGTCCAAACGGCACCAGACTTCAGACTATCATTAATGGTCCGGCCCTCAACAGCTCTCTCTCAATTAGGGGATGTCAACATATGCCGTTTCCATGGCAACCCATCCTTCGCCAAAAAATACGATGTTGTTGTAAGTCAATGGAAAATCGTCCAAACGGCACCAGACTTCAGACTATCATTAATGGTCCGGCCCTCAACAGCTCTATGTCAATTATGGAATGTCCTCATATGCCGTTGCCATGGCGACAGTTCCCTCGCCATGAAACACGGTGTTGTCCTAACTCAATGGACAATGGTCCAAACTGCACGAGACTTCAGACTATCATTAATGGTCCGGCCCTCAACAGCTCTATGTCAATTATGGGATGTCCTCATATGCCGTTGCCATGGCAATGCGTCCCCCGCCAATAAACCTGGTGTTGTCGTAACTCCAATGGACAAGGTCCCATCGTCCCCCAGACTTAACTTTTATATCACCGGTCAATGCCTCAACAGCTCTACGTGAAATCCGAGATCTCACCATATGCCGTTTCCATGGCAACACTTCCCTCGCCAAAAAACCCGGTATTGACGTAACTCAATGGAAAATCATCCAAACGGCACCAGACTTCAGACTATCATTAATGGTCCGGCCCTCAACAGCTCTATGTCAATTATGGGATGTCATCATATGCCGTTTCCATGGCAACGCTTCCTTCGCCATAAAATACCATGTTGTTGTAAGTCAATGGAAAATAGTCCAAACGGCACCAGACTTCATATGATGGCTAATGGTCCGGCCCTCAACAGCTCTCCGCCAATTATGGGATGTCATCATATGCCGTTTCCATGGCAACGCTTCCGCTGCCATAAAATACCATGTTGTTGTAAGTCAATGGAAAATAGTCCAAACGGCACCAGACTTCATATGATGGCTAATGGTCCGGCCCTCAACAGCTCTCCGCCAATTATGGGATGTCATCATATGCCGTTTCGATGGCAACACGTCCCTCGCCAAAAAACCTGGTATTGTTGTAATTCAATGGAAAATCCTCCAAACGGCACCAGACTTCAGACTATCATTAATGGTCCGGCCCTCAACAGCTCTATGCCAATTATGGGATGTCATCATATGCCGTTGCCATGGCAACAGATCCCTCGCCAAAAAAACCTGGTCTTTTTGTAATTCAATGGAAAATCGTCCAAACGGCACCAGACTTCAGACTATCATTAATGGTCCGGCCCTCAACAGCTCTCTCTCAATTAGGGGATGTCAACATATGCCGTTTCCATGGCAACCCATCCTTCGACAAAAAATACGATGTTGTTGTAAGTCAATGGAAAATCGTCCAAACAGCACCAAACTTCAGACTATCATTAATGGTCCGGCCCTCAACAGCTCTACGTCAATTATGGGATGTCATCATATGCCGTTTCCATGGCAACGCTTCCTTCGCCATAAAATACCATGTTGTTGTAAGTCAATGGAAAATCGTCCAAACGGCACCAGACTTCAGACTATCATTAATGGTCCGGCCCTCAACAGCTCTATGTCAATTATGGAATGTCCTCATATGCTGTTGCCATGGCGACAGTTCCCTCGCCATGAAACACGGTGTTGTCCTAACTCAATGGACAATGGTCCAAACTGCACCAGACTTCAGACTATCATTAATGGTCCGGCCCTCAACAGCTCTATGTCAATTATGGGATGTCGTCATATGCCGTTGCCATGGCAATGCGTCCCCCGCCAATAAACCTGGTGTTGTCGTAACTCCAATGGACAAGGTCCCATCGTCCCCCAGACTTAACTTTTATATCACCGGTCAATGCCTCAACAGCTCTACGTGAAATCCGAGATCTCACCATATGCCGTTTCCATGGCAACACTTCCCCCGCCAAAAAACCCGGTATTGACGTAACTCAATGGAAAATCATCCAAACGGCACCAGACTTCAGACTATCATTAATGGTCCGGCCCTCAACAGCTCTATGTCAATTATGGGATGTCATCATATGCCGTTTCCATGGCAACGCTTCCTTCGCCATAAAATACCATGTTGTTGTAAGTCAATGGAAAATAGTCCAAACGGCACCAGACTTCATATGATGGCTAATGGTCCGGCCCTCAACAGCTCTCCGCCAATTATGGGATGTCATCATATGCCGTTTCGATGGCAACGCGTCCCTCGCCAAAAAACCTGGTGTTGTTGTACTTCAATGGAAAATCCTCCAAACGGCACCAGACTTCAGACTATCATTAATGGTCCAGCCCTCAACAGCTCTATGCCAATTATGGGATGTCATCATATGCCGTTGCCATGGCAACAGATCCCTCGCCAAAAAACCTGGTATTTTTGTAATTCAATGGAAAATCGTCCAAACGGCACCAGACTTCAGACTATCATTAATGGTCCGGCCCTCAACAGCTCTCTCTCAATTAGGGGATGTCAACATATGCCGTTTCCATGGCAACCCATCCTTCGCCAAAAAATACGATGTTGTTGTAAGTCAATGGAAAATCGTCCAAACGGCACCAGACTTCAGACTATCATTAATGGTCCGGCCCTCAACAGCTCTATGTCAATTATGGAATGTCCTCATATGCCGTTGCCATGGCGACAGTTCCCTCGCCATGAAACACGGTGTTGTCCTAACTCAATGGACAATGGTCCAAACTGCACGAGACTTCAGACTATCATTAATGGTCCGGCCCTCAACAGCTCTATGTCAATTATGGGATGTCCTCATATGCCGTTGCCATGGCAATGCGTCCCCCGCCAATAAACCTGGTGTTGTCGTAACTCCAATGGACAAGGTCCCATCGTCCCCCAGACTTAACTTTTATATCACCGGTCAATGCCTCAACAGCTCTACGTGAAATCCGAGATCTCACCATATGCCGTTTCCATGGCAACACTTCCCTCGCCAAAAAACCCGGTATTGACGTAACTCAATGGAAAATCATCCAAACGGCACCAGACTTCAGACTATCATTAATGGTCCGGCCCTCAACAGCTCTATGTCAATTATGGGATGTCATCATATGCCGTTTCCATGGCAACGCTTCCGCTGCCATAAAATACCATGTTGTTGTAAGTCAATGGAAAATAGTCCAAACGGCACCAGACTTCATATGATGGCTAATGGTCCGGCCCTCAACAGCTCTCCGCCAATTATGGGATGTCATCATATGCCGTTTCGATGGCAACGCGTCCCTCGCCAAAAAACCTGGTGTTGTTGTAATTCAATGGAAAATCCTCCAAACGGCACCAGACTTCAGACTATCATTAATGGTCCGGCCCTCAACAGCTCTATGCCAATTATGGGATGTAATCATATGCCGTTTCCATGGCAACGCTTCCTTCGCCATAAAATACCATGTTGTTGTAAGTCAATGGAAAATCGTCCAAACGGCACCAGACTTCAGACTATCATTAATGGTCCGGCCCTCAACAGCTCTATGTCAATTATGGAATGTCCTCATATGCTGTTGCCATGGCGACAGTTCCCTCGCCATGAAACACGGTGTTGTCCTAACTCAATGGACAATGGTCCAAACTGCACCAGACTTCAGACTATCATTAATGGTCCGGCCCTCAACAGCTCTATGTCAATTATGGGATGTCCTCATATGCCGTTACCATGGCAATGCGTCCCCCGCCAATAAACCTGGTGTTGTCGTAACTCCAATGGACAAGGTCCCATCGTCCCCCAGACTTAACTTTTATATCACCGGTCAATGCCTCAACAGCTCTACGTGAAATCCGAGATCTCACCATATGCCGTTTCCATGGCAACACTTCCCCCGCCAAAAAACCCGGTATTGACGTAACTCAATGGAAAATCATCCAAACGGCACCAGACTTCAGACTATCATTAATGGTCCGGCCCTCAACAGCTCTATGTCAATTATGGGATGTCATCATATGCCGTTTCCATGGCAACGCTTCCTTCGCCATAAAATACCATGTTGTTGTAAGTCAATGGAAAATAGTCCAAACGGCACCAGACTTCATATGATGGCTAATGGTCCGGCCCTCAACAGCTCTCCGCCAATTATGGGATGTCATCATATGCCGTTTCGATGGCAACGCGTCCCTCGCCAAAAAACCTGGTGTTGTTGTACTTCAATGGAAAATCCTCCAAACGGCACCAGACTTCAGACTATCATTAATGGTCCAGCCCTCAACAGCTCTATGCCAATTATGGGATGTCATCATATGCCGTTGCCATGGCAACAGATCCCTCGCCAAAAAACCTGGTATTTTTGTAATTCAATGGAAAATCGTCCAAACGGCACCAGACTTCAGACTATCATTAATGGTCCGGCCCTCAACAGCTCTCTCTCAATTAGGGGATGTCAACATATGCCATTTCCAATGCAACCCATCCTTCGCCAAAAAATACGATGTTGTTGTAAGTCAATGGAAAATCGTCCAAACAGCACCAAACTTCAGACTATCATTAATGGTCCGGCCCTCAACAGCTCTACGTCAATTATGGGATGTCATCATATGCCGTTTCCATGGCAACGCTTCCTTCGCCATAAAATACCATGTTGTTGTAAGTCAATGGAAAATCGTCCAAACGGCACCAGACTTCAGACTATCATTAATGGTCCGGCCCTCAACAGCTCTATGTCAATTATGGGATGTCATCATATGCCGTTTCCATGGCAACGCTTCCTTCGCCATAAAATACCATGTTGTTGTAAGTCAATGGAAAATCGTCCAAACGGCACCAGACTTCAGACTATCATTAATGGTCCGGCCCTCAACAGCTCTATGTCAATTATGGGATGTCCTCATATGCCGTTGCCATGGCAATGCGTCCCCCGCCAATAAACCTGGTGTTGTCGTAACTCCAATGGACAAGGTCCCATCGTCCCCCAGACTTAACTTTTATATCACCGGTCAATGCCTCAACAGCTCTACGTGAAATCCGAGATCTCACCATATGCCGTTTCCATGGCAACACTTCCCCCGCCAAAAAACCCGGTATTGACGTAACTCAATGGAAAATCATCCAAACGGCACCAGACTTCAGACTATCATTAATGGTCCGGCCCTCAACAGCTCTATGTCAATTATGGGATGTCATCATATGCCGTTTCCATGGCAACGCTTCCTTCGCCATAAAATACCATGTTGTTGTAAGTCAATGGAAAATAGTCCAAACGGCACCAGACTTCATATGATGGCTAATGGTCCGGCCCTCAACAGCTCTCCGCCAATTATGGGATGTCATCATATGCCGTTTCCATGGCAACGCTTCCGCTGCCATAAAATACCATGTTGTTGTAAGTCAATGGAAAATAGTCCAAACGGCACCAGACTTCATATGATGGCTAATGGTCCGGCCCTCAACAGCTCTCCGCCAATTATGGGATGTCATCATATGCCGTTTCGATGGCAACACGTCCCTCGCCAAAAAACCTGGTATTGTTGTAATTCAATGGAAAATCCTCCAAACGGCACCAGACTTCAGACTATCATTAATGGTCCGGCCCTCAACAGCTCTATGCCAATTATGGGATGTCATCATATGCCGTTGCCATGGCAACAGATCCCTCGCCAAAAAACCTGGTCTTTTTGTAATTCAATGGAAAATCGTCCAAACGGCACCAGACTTCAGACTATCATTAATGGTCCGGCCCTCAACAGCTCTCTCTCAATTTGGGGATGTCAACATATGCCGTTTCCATGGCAACCCATCCTTCGCCAAAAAATACGATGTTGTTGTAAGTCAATGGAAAATCGTCCAAACAGCACCAAACTTCAGACTATCATTAATGGTCCGGCCCTCAACAGCTCTACGTCAATTATGGGATGTCATCATATGCCGTTTCCATGGCAACGCTTCCTTCGCCATAAAATACCATGTTGTTGTAAGTCAATGGAAAATCGTCCAAACGGCACCAGACTTCAGACTATCATTAATGGTCCGGCCCTCAACAGCTCTATGTCAATTATGGAATGTCCTCATATGCCGTTGCCATGGCGACAGTTCCCTCGCCATGAAACACGGTGTTGTCCTAACTCAATGGACAATGGTCCAAACTGCACCAGACTTCAGACTATCATTAATGGTCCGGCCCTCAACAGCTCTATGTCAATTATGGGATGTCCTCATATGCCGTTGCCATGGCAATGCGTCCCCCGCCAATAAACCTGGTGTTGTCGTAACTCCAATGGACAAGGTCCCATCGTCCCCCAGACTTAACTTTTATATCACCGGTCAATGCCTCAACAGCTCTACGTGAAATCCGAGATCTCACCATATGCCGTTTCCATGGCAACACTTCCCCCGCCAAAAAACCCGGTATTGACGTAACTCAATGGAAAATCATCCAAACGGCACCAGACTTCAGACTATCATTAATGGTCCGGCCCTCAACAGCTCTATGTCAATTATGGGATGTCATCATATGCCGTTTCCATGGCAACGCTTCCTTCGCCATAAAATACCATGTTGTTGTAAGTCAATGGAAAATAGTCCAAACGGCACCAGACTTCAGACTATCATTAATGGTCCGGCCCTCAACAGCTCTATGTCAATTATGGGATGTCCTCATATGCCGTTGCCATGGCAATGCGTCCCCCGCCAATAAACCTGGTGTTGTCGTAACTCCAATGGACAAGGTCCCATCGTCCCCCAGACTTAACTTTTATATCACCGGTCAATGCCTCAACAGCTCTACGTGAAATCCGAGATCTCACCATATGCCGTTTCCATGGCAACACTTCCCCCGCCAAAAAACCCGGTATTGACGTAACTCAATGGAAAATCATCCAAACCGCACCAGACTTCAGACTATCATTAATGGTCCGGCCCTCAACAGCTCTATGTCAATTATGGGATGTCATCATATGCCGTTTCCATGGCAACGCTTCCTTCGCCATAAAATACCATGTTGTTGTAAGTCAATGGAAAATAGTCCAAACGGCACCAGACTTCATATGATGGCTAATGGTCCGGCCCTCAACAGCTCTCCGCCAATTATGGGATGTCATCATATGCCGTTTCCATGGCAACGCTTCCGCTGCCATAAAATACCATGTTGTTGTAAGTCAATGGAAAATAGTCCAAACGGCACCAGACTTCATATGATGGCTAATGGTCCGGCCCTCAACAGCTCTCCGCCAATTATGGGATGTCATCATATGCCGTTTCGATGGCAACACGTCCCTCGCCAAAAAACCTGGTATTGTTGTAATTCAATGGAAAATCCTCCAAACGGCACCAGACTTCAGACTATCATTAATGGTCCGGCCCTCAACAGCTCTATGCCAATTATGGGATGTCATCATATGCCGTTGCCATGGCAACAGATCCCTCGCCAAAAAACCTGGTCTTTTTGTAATTCAATGGAAAATCGTCCAAACGGCACCAGACTTCAGACTATCATTAATGGTCCGGCCCTCAACAGCTCTCTCTCAATTTGGGGATGTCAACATATGCCGTTTCCATGGCAACCCATCCTTCGCCAAAAAATACGATGTTGTTGTAAGTCAATGGAAAATCGTCCAAACAGCACCAAACTTCAGACTATCATTAATGGTCCGGCCCTCAACAGCTCTACGTCAATTATGGGATGTCATCATATGCCGTTTCCATGGCAACGCTTCCTTCGCCATAAAATACCATGTTGTTGTAAGTCAATGGAAAATCGTCCAAACGGCACCAGACTTCAGACTATCATTAATGGTCCGGCCCTCAACAGCTCTATGTCAATTATGGAATGTCCTCATATGCCGTTGCCATGGCGACAGTTCCCTCGCCATGAAACACGGTGTTGTCCTAACTCAATGGACAATGGTCCAAACTGCACCAGACTTCAGACTATCATTAATGGTCCGGCCCTCAACAGCTCTATGTCAATTATGGGATGTCCTCATATGCCGTTGCCATGGCAATGCGTCCCCCGCCAATAAACCTGGTGTTGTCGTAACTCCAATGGACAAGGTCCCATCGTCCCCCAGACTTAACTTTTATATCACCGGTCAATGCCTCAACAGCTCTACGTGAAATCCGAGATCTCACCATATGCCGTTTCCATGGCAACACTTCCCTCGCCAAAAAACCCGGTATTGACGTAACTCAATGGAAAATCATCCAAACGGCACCAGACTTCAGACTATCATTAATGGTCCGGCCCTCAACAGCTCTATGTCAATTATGGGATGTCATCATATGCCGTTTCCATGGCAACGCTTCCGCTGCCATAAAATACCATGTTGTTGTAAGTCAATGGAAAATAGTCCAAACGGCACCAGACTTCATATGATGGCTAATGGTCCGGCCCTCAACAGCTCTCCGCCAATTATGGGATGTCATCATATGCCGTTTCGATGGCAACGCGTCCCACGCCAAAAAACCTGGTGTTGTTGTAATTCAATGGAAAATCCTCCAAACGGCACCAGACTTCAGACTATCATTAATGGTCCGGCCCTCAACAGCTCTATGCCAATTATGGGATGTCATCATATGCCGTTTCCATGGCAACGCTTCCTTCGCCATAAAATACCATGTTGTTGTAAGTCAATGGAAAATCGTCCAAACGGCACCAGACTTCAGACTATCATTAATGGTCCGGCCCTCAACAGCTCTATGTCAATTATGGGATGTCCTCATATGCCGTTGCCATGGCAATGCGTCCCCCGCCAATAAACCTGGTGTTGTCGTAACTCCAATGGACAAGGTCACATCGTCCCCCAGACTTAACTTTTATATCACCGGTCAATGCCTCAACAGCTCTACGTGAAATCCGAGATCTCACCATATGCCGTTTCCATGGCAACACTTCCCCCGCCAAAAAACCCGGTATTGACGTAACTCAATGGAAAATCATCCAAACGGCACCAGACTTCAGACTATCATTAATGGTCCGGCCCTCAACAGCTCTATGTCAATTATGGGATGTCATCATATGCCGTTTCCATGGCAACGCTTCCTTCGCCATAAAATACCATGTTGTTGTAAGTCAATGGAAAATAGTCCAAACGGCACCAGACTTCATATGATGGCTAATGGTCCGGCCCTCAACAGCTCTCCGCCAATTATGGGATGTCATCATATGCCGTTTCCATGGCAACGCTTCCTTCGCCATAAAATACCATGTTGTTGTAAGTCAATGGAAAATAGTCCAAACGGCACCAGACTTCATATGATGGCTAATGGTCCGGCCCTCAACAGCTCTCCGCCAATTATGGGATGTCATCATATGCCGTTTCGATGGCAACGCGTCCCTCGCCAAAAAACCTGGTGTTGTTGTACTTCAATGGAAAATCCTCCAAACAGCACCAGACTTCAGACTATCATTAATGGTCCAGCCCTCAACAGCTCTATGCCAATTATGGGATGTCATCATATGCCGTTGCCATGGCAACAGATCCCTCGCCAAAAAAACCTGGTATTTTTGTAATTCAATGGAAAATCGTCCAAACGGCACCAAACTTCAGACTATCATTAATGGTCCGGCCCTCAACAGCTCTCTCTCAATTAGGGGATGTCAACATATGCCGTTTCCATGGCAACCCATCCTTCGACAAAAAATACGATGTTGTTGTAAGTCAATGGAAAATCGTCCAAACAGCACCAAACTTCAGACTATCATTAATGGTCCGGCCCTCAACAGCTCTACGTCAATTATGGGATGTCATCATATGCCGTTTCCATGGCAACGCTTCCTTCGCCATAAAATACCATGTTGTTGTAAGTCAATGGAAAATCGTCCAAACGGCACCAGACTTCAGACTATCATTAATGGTCCGGCCCTCAACAGCTCTATGTCAATTATGGAATGTCCTCATATGCTGTTGCCATGGCGACAGTTCCCTCGCCATGAAACACGGTGTTGTCCTAACTCAATGGACAATGGTCCAAACTGCACCAGACTTCAGACTATCATTAATGGTCCGGCCCTCAACAGCTCTATGTCAATTATGGGATGTCGTCATATGCCGTTGCCATGGCAATGCGTCCCCCGCCAATAAACCTGGTGTTGTCGTAACTCCAATGGACAAGGTCCCATCGTCCCCCAGACTTAACTTTTATATCACCGGTCAATGCCTCAACAGCTCTACGTGAAATCCGAGATCTCACCATATGCCGTTTCCATGGCAACACTTCCCCCGCCAAAAAACCCGGTATTGACGTAACTCAATGGAAAATCATCCAAACGGCACCAGACTTCAGACTATCATTAATGGTCCGGCCCTCAACAGCTCTATGTCAATTATGGGATGTCATCATATGCCGTTTCCATGGCAACGCTTCCTTCGCCATAAAATACCATGTTGTTGTAAGTCAATGGAAAATAGTCCAAACGGCACCAGACTTCATATGATGGCTAATGGTCCGGCCCTCAACAGCTCTCCGCCAATTATGGGATGTCATCATATGCCGTTTCGATGGCAACGCGTCCCTCGCCAAAAAACCTGGTGTTGTTGTACTTCAATGGAAAATCCTCCAAACGGCACCAGACTTCAGACTATCATTAATGGTCCAGCCCTCAACAGCTCTATGCCAATTATGGGATGTCATCATATGCCGTTGCCATGGCAACAGATCCCTCGCCAAAAAACCTGGTATTTTTGTAATTCAATGGAAAATCGTCCAAACGGCACCAGACTTCAGACTATCATTAATGGTCCGGCCCTCAACAGCTCTCTCTCAATTAGGGGATGTCAACATATGCCGTTTCCATGGCAACCCATCCTTCGCCAAAAAATACGATGTTGTTGTAAGTCAATGGAAAATCGTCCAAACGGCACCAGACTTCAGACTATCATTAATGGTCCGGCCCTCAACAGCTCTATGTCAATTATGGAATGTCCTCATATGCCGTTGCCATGGCGACAGTTCCCTCGCCATGAAACACGGTGTTGTCCTAACTCAATGGACAATGGTCCAAACTGCACGAGACTTCAGACTATCATTAATGGTCCGGCCCTCAACAGCTCTATGTCAATTATGGGATGTCCTCATATGCCGTTGCCATGGCAATGCGTCCCCCGCCAATAAACCTGGTGTTGTCGTAACTCCAATGGACAAGGTCCCATCGTCCCCCAGACTTAACTTTTATATCACCGGTCAATGCCTCAACAGCTCTACGTGAAATCCGAGATCTCACCATATGCCGTTTCCATGGCAACACTTCCCTCGCCAAAAAACCCGGTATTGACGTAACTCAATGGAAAATCATCCAAACGGCACCAGACTTCAGACTATCATTAATGGTCCGGCCCTCAACAGCTCTATGTCAATTATGGGATGTCATCATATGCCGTTTCCATGGCAACGCTTCCTTCGCCATAAAATACCATGTTGTTGTAAGTCAATGGAAAATAGTCCAAACGGCACCAGACTTCATATGATGGCTAATGGTCCGGCCCTCAACAGCTCTCCGCCAATTATGGGATGTCATCATATGCCGTTTCCATGGCAACGCTTCCGCTGCCATAAAATACCATGTTGTTGTAAGTCAATGGAAAATAGTCCAAACGGCACCAGACTTCATATGATGGCTAATGGTCCGGCCCTCAACAGCTCTCCGCCAATTATGGGATGTCATCATATGCCATTTCGATGGCAACACGTCCCTCGCCAAAAAACCTGGTATTGTTGTAATTCAATGGAAAATCCTCCAAACGGCACCAGACTTCAGACTATCATTAATGGTCCGGCCCTCAACAGCTCTATGCCAATTATGGGATGTCATCATATGCCGTTGCCATGGCAACAGATCCCTCGCCAAAAAAACCTGGTCTTTTTGTAATTCAATGGAAAATCGTCCAAACGGCACCAGACTTCAGACTATCATTAATGGTCCGGCCCTCAACAGCTCTCTCTCAATTAGGGGATGTCAACATATGCCGTTTCCATGGCAACCCATCCTTCGACAAAAAATACGATGTTGTTGTAAGTCAATGGAAAATCGTCCAAACAGCACCAAACTTCAGACTATCATTAATGGTCCGGCCCTCAACAGCTCTACGTCAATTATGGGATGTCATCATATGCCGTTTCCATGGCAACGCTTCCTTCGCCATAAAATACCATGTTGTTGTAAGTCAATGGAAAATCGTCCAAACGGCACCAGACTTCAGACTATCATTAATGGTCCGGCCCTCAACAGCTCTATGTCAATTATGGAATGTCCTCATATGCTGTTGCCATGGCGACAGTTCCCTCGCCATGAAACACGGTGTTGTCCTAACTCAATGGACAATGGTCCAAACTGCACCAGACTTCAGACTATCATTAATGGTCCGGCCCTCAACAGCTCTATGTCAATTATGGGATGTCGTCATATGCCGTTGCCATGGCAATGCGTCCCCCGCCAATAAACCTGGTGTTGTCGTAACTCCAATGGACAAGGTCCCATCGTCCCCCAGACTTAACTTTTATATCACCGGTCAATGCCTCAACAGCTCTACGTGAAATCCGAGATCTCACCATATGCCGTTTCCATGGCAACACTTCCCCCGCCAAAAAACCCGGTATTGACGTAACTCAATGGAAAATCATCCAAACGGCACCAGACTTCAGACTATCATTAATGGTCCGGCCCTCAACAGCTCTATGTCAATTATGGGATGTCATCATATGCCGTTTCCATGGCAACGCTTCCTTCGCCATAAAATACCATGTTGTTGTAAGTCAATGGAAAATAGTCCAAACGGCACCAGACTTCATATGATGGCTAATGGTCCGGCCCTCAACAGCTCTCCGCCAATTATGGGATGTCATCATATGCCGTTTCGATGGCAACGCGTCCCTCGCCAAAAAACCTGGTGTTGTTGTACTTCAATGGAAAATCCTCCAAACGGCACCAGACTTCAGACTATCATTAATGGTCCAGCCCTCAACAGCTCTATGCCAATTATGGGATGTCATCATATGCCGTTGCCATGGCAACAGATCCCTCGCCAAAAAACCTGGTATTTTTGTAATTCAATGGAAAATCGTCCAAACGGCACCAGACTTCAGACTATCATTAATGGTCCGGCCCTCAACAGCTCTCTCTCAATTAGGGGATGTCAACATATGCCGTTTCCATGGCAACCCATCCTTCGCCAAAAAATACGATGTTGTTGTAAGTCAATGGAAAATCGTCCAAACGGCACCAGACTTCAGACTATCATTAATGGTCCGGCCCTCAACAGCTCTATGTCAATTATGGAATGTCCTCATATGCCGTTGCCATGGCGACAGTTCCCTCGCCATGAAACACGGTGTTGTCCTAACTCAATGGACAATGGTCCAAACTGCACGAGACTTCAGACTATCATTAATGGTCCGGCCCTCAACAGCTCTATGTCAATTATGGGATGTCCTCATATGCCGTTGCCATGGCAATGCGTCCCCCGCCAATAAACCTGGTGTTGTCGTAACTCCAATGGACAAGGTCCCATCGTCCCCCAGACTTAACTTTTATATCACCGGTCAATGCCTCAACAGCTCTACGTGAAATCCGAGATCTCACCATATGCCGTTTCCATGGCAACACTTCCCTCGCCAAAAAACCCGGTATTGACGTAACTCAATGGAAAATCATCCAAACGGCACCAGACTTCAGACTATCATTAATGGTCCGGCCCTCAACAGCTCTATGTCAATTATGGGATGTCATCATATGCCGTTTCCATGGCAACGCTTCCGCTGCCATAAAATACCATGTTGTTGTAAGTCAATGGAAAATAGTCCAAACGGCACCAGACTTCATATGATGGCTAATGGTCCGGCCCTCAACAGCTCTCCGCCAATTATGGGATGTCATCATATGCCGTTTCGATGGCAACGCGTCCCTCGCCAAAAAACCTGGTGTTGTTGTAATTCAATGGAAAATCCTCCAAACGGCACCAGACTTCAGACTATCATTAATGGTCCGGCCCTCAACAGCTCTATGCCAATTATGGGATGTAATCATATGCCGTTTCCATGGCAACGCTTCCTTCGCCATAAAATACCATGTTGTTGTAAGTCAATGGAAAATCGTCCAAACGGCACCAGACTTCAGACTATCATTAATGGTCCGGCCCTCAACAGCTCTATGTCAATTATGGAATGTCCTCATATGCTGTTGCCATGGCGACAGTTCCCTCGCCATGAAACACGGTGTTGTCCTAACTCAATGGACAATGGTCCAAACTGCACCAGACTTCAGACTATCATTAATGGTCCGGCCCTCAACAGCTCTATGTCAATTATGGGATGTCCTCATATGCCGTTACCATGGCAATGCGTCCCCCGCCAATAAACCTGGTGTTGTCGTAACTCCAATGGACAAGGTCCCATCGTCCCCCAGACTTAACTTTTATATCACCGGTCAATGCCTCAACAGCTCTACGTGAAATCCGAGATCTCACCATATGCCGTTTCCATGGCAACACTTCCCCCGCCAAAAAACCCGGTATTGACGTAACTCAATGGAAAATCATCCAAACGGCACCAGACTTCAGACTATCATTAATGGTCCGGCCCTCAACAGCTCTATGTCAATTATGGGATGTCATCATATGCCGTTTCCATGGCAACGCTTCCTTCGCCATAAAATACCATGTTGTTGTAAGTCAATGGAAAATAGTCCAAACGGCACCAGACTTCATATGATGGCTAATGGTCCGGCCCTCAACAGCTCTCCGCCAATTATGGGATGTCATCATATGCCGTTTCGATGGCAACGCGTCCCTCGCCAAAAAACCTGGTGTTGTTGTACTTCAATGGAAAATCCTCCAAACGGCACCAGACTTCAGACTATCATTAATGGTCCAGCCCTCAACAGCTCTATGCCAATTATGGGATGTCATCATATGCCGTTGCCATGGCAACAGATCCCTCGCCAAAAAACCTGGTATTTTTGTAATTCAATGGAAAATCGTCCAAACGGCACCAGACTTCAGACTATCATTAATGGTCCGGCCCTCAACAGCTCTCTCTCAATTAGGGGATGTCAACATATGCCATTTCCAATGCAACCCATCCTTCGCCAAAAAATACGATGTTGTTGTAAGTCAATGGAAAATCGTCCAAACAGCACCAAACTTCAGACTATCATTAATGGTCCGGCCCTCAACAGCTCTACGTCAATTATGGGATGTCATCATATGCCGTTTCCATGGCAACGCTTCCTTCGCCATAA
Source organism: Notothenia rossii (assembly GCF_949606895.1). NCBI lineage: Eukaryota > Metazoa > Chordata > Actinopteri > Perciformes > Nototheniidae > Notothenia > Notothenia rossii. The sequence continues at coordinate 49,459,258 of NC_136902.1, forward strand.
AATACCATGTTGTTGTAAGTCAATGGAAAATCGTCCAAACGGCACCAGACTTCAGACTATCATTAATGGTCCGGCCCTCAACAGCTCTATGTCAATTATGGGATGTCATCATATGCCGTTTCCATGGCAACGCTTCCTTCGCCATAAAATACCATGTTGTTGTAAGTCAATGGAAAATCGTCCAAACGGCACCAGACTTCAGACTATCATTAATGGTCCGGCCCTCAACAGCTCTATGTCAATTATGGGATGTCCTCATATGCCGTTGCCATGGCAATGCGTCCCCCGCCAATAAACCTGGTGTTGTCGTAACTCCAATGGACAAGGTCCCATCGTCCCCCAGACTTAACTTTTATATCACCGGTCAATGCCTCAACAGCTCTACGTGAAATCCGAGATCTCACCATATGCCGTTTCCATGGCAACACTTCCCCCGCCAAAAAACCCGGTATTGACGTAACTCAATGGAAAATCATCCAAACGGCACCAGACTTCAGACTATCATTAATGGTCCGGCCCTCAACAGCTCTATGTCAATTATGGGATGTCATCATATGCCGTTTCCATGGCAACGCTTCCTTCGCCATAAAATACCATGTTGTTGTAAGTCAATGGAAAATAGTCCAAACGGCACCAGACTTCATATGATGGCTAATGGTCCGGCCCTCAACAGCTCTCCGCCAATTATGGGATGTCATCATATGCCGTTTCCATGGCAACGCTTCCGCTGCCATAAAATACCATGTTGTTGTAAGTCAATGGAAAATAGTCCAAACGGCACCAGACTTCATATGATGGCTAATGGTCCGGCCCTCAACAGCTCTCCGCCAATTATGGGATGTCATCATATGCCGTTTCGATGGCAACACGTCCCTCGCCAAAAAACCTGGTATTGTTGTAATTCAATGGAAAATCCTCCAAACGGCACCAGACTTCAGACTATCATTAATGGTCCGGCCCTCAACAGCTCTATGCCAATTATGGGATGTCATCATATGCCGTTGCCATGGCAACAGATCCCTCGCCAAAAAACCTGGTCTTTTTGTAATTCAATGGAAAATCGTCCAAACGGCACCAGACTTCAGACTATCATTAATGGTCCGGCCCTCAACAGCTCTCTCTCAATTTGGGGATGTCAACATATGCCGTTTCCATGGCAACCCATCCTTCGCCAAAAAATACGATGTTGTTGTAAGTCAATGGAAAATCGTCCAAACAGCACCAAACTTCAGACTATCATTAATGGTCCGGCCCTCAACAGCTCTACGTCAATTATGGGATGTCATCATATGCCGTTTCCATGGCAACGCTTCCTTCGCCATAAAATACCATGTTGTTGTAAGTCAATGGAAAATCGTCCAAACGGCACCAGACTTCAGACTATCATTAATGGTCCGGCCCTCAACAGCTCTATGTCAATTATGGAATGTCCTCATATGCCGTTGCCATGGCGACAGTTCCCTCGCCATGAAACACGGTGTTGTCCTAACTCAATGGACAATGGTCCAAACTGCACCAGACTTCAGACTATCATTAATGGTCCGGCCCTCAACAGCTCTATGTCAATTATGGGATGTCCTCATATGCCGTTGCCATGGCAATGCGTCCCCCGCCAATAAACCTGGTGTTGTCGTAACTCCAATGGACAAGGTCCCATCGTCCCCCAGACTTAACTTTCATATCACCGGTCAATGCCTCAACAGCTCTACGTGAAATCCGATATCTCACCATATGCCGTTTCCATGGCAACACTTCCCTCGCCAAAAAACCCGGTATTGACGTAACTCAATGGAAAATCATCCAAACGGCACCAGACTTCAGACTATCATTAATGGTCCGGCCCTCAACAGCTCTATGTCAATTATGGGATGTCATCATATGCCGTTTCCATGGCAACGCTTCCTTCGCCATAAAATACCATGTTGTTGTAAGTCAATGGAAAATAGTCCAAACGGCACCAGACTTCATATGATGGCTAATGGTCCGGCCCTCAACAGCTCTCCGCCAATTATGGGATGTCATCATATGCCGTTTCGATGGCAACGCGTCCCTCGCCAAAAAACCTGGTGTTGTTGTACTTCAATGGAAAATCCTCCAAACGGCACCAGACTTCAGACTATCATTAATGGTCCAGCCCTCAACAGCTCTATGCCAATTATGGGATGTCATCATATGCCGTTGCCATGGCAACAGATCCCTCGCCAAAAAAACCTGGTATTTTTGTAATTCAATGGAAAATCGTCCAAACGGCACCAGACTTCAGACTATCATTAATGGTCCGGCCCTCAACAGCTCTCTCTCAATTAGGGGATGTCAACATATGCCGTTTCCATGGCAACCCATCCTTCGACAAAAAATACGATGTTGTTGTAAGTCAATGGAAAATCGTCCAAACAGCACCAAACTTCAGACTATCATTAATGGTCCGGCCCTCAACAGCTCTACGTCAATTATGGGATGTCATCATATGCCGTTTCCATGGCAACGCTTCCTTCGCCATAAAATACCATGTTGTTGTAAGTCAATGGAAAATCGTCCAAACGGCACCAGACTTCAGACTATCATTAATGGTCCGGCCCTCAACAGCTCTATGTCAATTATGGAATGTCCTCATATGCTGTTGCCATGGCGACAGTTCCCTCGCCATGAAACACGGTGTTGTCCTAACTCAATGGACAATGGTCCAAACTGCACCAGACTTCAGACTATCATTAATGGTCCGGCCCTCAACAGCTCTATGTCAATTATGGGATGTCGTCATATGCCGTTGCCATGGCAATGCGTCCCCCGCCAATAAACCTGGTGTTGTCGTAACTCCAATGGACAAGGTCCCATCGTCCCCCAGACTTAACTTTTATATCACCGGTCAATGCCTCAACAGCTCTACGTGAAATCCGAGATCTCACCATATGCCGTTTCCATGGCAACACTTCCCCCGCCAAAAAACCCGGTATTGACGTAACTCAATGGAAAATCATCCAAACGGCACCAGACTTCAGACTATCATTAATGGTCCGGCCCTCAACAGCTCTATGTCAATTATGGGATGTCATCATATGCCGTTTCCATGGCAACGCTTCCTTCGCCATAAAATACCATGTTGTTGTAAGTCAATGGAAAATAGTCCAAACGGCACCAGACTTCATATGATGGCTAATGGTCCGGCCCTCAACAGCTCTCCGCCAATTATGGGATGTCATCATATGCCGTTTCGATGGCAACGCGTCCCTCGCCAAAAAACCTGGTGTTGTTGTACTTCAATGGAAAATCCTCCAAACGGCACCAGACTTCAGACTATCATTAATGGTCCAGCCCTCAACAGCTCTATGCCAATTATGGGATGTCATCATATGCCGTTGCCATGGCAACAGATCCCTCGCCAAAAAACCTGGTATTTTTGTAATTCAATGGAAAATCGTCCAAACGGCACCAGACTTCAGACTATCATTAATGGTCCGGCCCTCAACAGCTCTCTCTCAATTAGGGGATGTCAACATATGCCGTTTCCATGGCAACCCATCCTTCGCCAAAAAATACGATGTTGTTGTAAGTCAATGGAAAATCGTCCAAACGGCACCAGACTTCAGACTATCATTAATGGTCCGGCCCTCAACAGCTCTATGTCAATTATGGAATGTCCTCATATGCCGTTGCCATGGCGACAGTTCCCTCGCCATGAAACACGGTGTTGTCCTAACTCAATGGACAATGGTCCAAACTGCACGAGACTTCAGACTATCATTAATGGTCCGGCCCTCAACAGCTCTATGTCAATTATGGGATGTCCTCATATGCCGTTGCCATGGCAATGCGTCCCCCGCCAATAAACCTGGTGTTGTCGTAACTCCAATGGACAAGGTCCCATCGTCCCCCAGACTTAACTTTTATATCACCGGTCAATGCCTCAACAGCTCTACGTGAAATCCGAGATCTCACCATATGCCGTTTCCATGGCAACACTTCCCTCGCCAAAAAACCCGGTATTGACGTAACTCAATGGAAAATCATCCAAACGGCACCAGACTTCAGACTATCATTAATGGTCCGGCCCTCAACAGCTCTATGTCAATTATGGGATGTCATCATATGCCGTTTCCATGGCAACGCTTCCGCTGCCATAAAATACCATGTTGTTGTAAGTCAATGGAAAATAGTCCAAACGGCACCAGACTTCATATGATGGCTAATGGTCCGGCCCTCAACAGCTCTCCGCCAATTATGGGATGTCATCATATGCCGTTTCGATGGCAACGCGTCCCTCGCCAAAAAACCTGGTGTTGTTGTAATTCAATGGAAAATCCTCCAAACGGCACCAGACTTCAGACTATCATTAATGGTCCGGCCCTCAACAGCTCTATGCCAATTATGGGATGTAATCATATGCCGTTTCCATGGCAACGCTTCCTTCGCCATAAAATACCATGTTGTTGTAAGTCAATGGAAAATCGTCCAAACGGCACCAGACTTCAGACTATCATTAATGGTCCGGCCCTCAACAGCTCTATGTCAATTATGGAATGTCCTCATATGCTGTTGCCATGGCGACAGTTCCCTCGCCATGAAACACGGTGTTGTCCTAACTCAATGGACAATGGTCCAAACTGCACCAGACTTCAGACTATCATTAATGGTCCGGCCCTCAACAGCTCTATGTCAATTATGGGATGTCCTCATATGCCGTTACCATGGCAATGCGTCCCCCGCCAATAAACCTGGTGTTGTCGTAACTCCAATGGACAAGGTCCCATCGTCCCCCAGACTTAACTTTTATATCACCGGTCAATGCCTCAACAGCTCTACGTGAAATCCGAGATCTCACCATATGCCGTTTCCATGGCAACACTTCCCCCGCCAAAAAACCCGGTATTGACGTAACTCAATGGAAAATCATCCAAACGGCACCAGACTTCAGACTATCATTAATGGTCCGGCCCTCAACAGCTCTATGTCAATTATGGGATGTCATCATATGCCGTTTCCATGGCAACGCTTCCTTCGCCATAAAATACCATGTTGTTGTAAGTCAATGGAAAATAGTCCAAACGGCACCAGACTTCATATGATGGCTAATGGTCCGGCCCTCAACAGCTCTCCGCCAATTATGGGATGTCATCATATGCCGTTTCGATGGCAACGCGTCCCTCGCCAAAAAACCTGGTGTTGTTGTACTTCAATGGAAAATCCTCCAAACGGCACCAGACTTCAGACTATCATTAATGGTCCAGCCCTCAACAGCTCTATGCCAATTATGGGATGTCATCATATGCCGTTGCCATGGCAACAGATCCCTCGCCAAAAAACCTGGTATTTTTGTAATTCAATGGAAAATCGTCCAAACGGCACCAGACTTCAGACTATCATTAATGGTCCGGCCCTCAACAGCTCTCTCTCAATTAGGGGATGTCAACATATGCCATTTCCAATGCAACCCATCCTTCGCCAAAAAATACGATGTTGTTGTAAGTCAATGGAAAATCGTCCAAACAGCACCAAACTTCAGACTATCATTAATGGTCCGGCCCTCAACAGCTCTACGTCAATTATGGGATGTCATCATATGCCGTTTCCATGGCAACGCTTCCTTCGCCATAAAATACCATGTTGTTGTAAGTCAATGGAAAATCGTCCAAACGGCACCAGACTTCAGACTATCATTAATGGTCCGGCCCTCAACAGCTCTATGTCAATTATGGGATGTCATCATATGCCGTTTCCATGGCAACGCTTCCTTCGCCATAAAATACCATGTTGTTGTAAGTCAATGGAAAATCGTCCAAACGGCACCAGACTTCAGACTATCATTAATGGTCCGGCCCTCAACAGCTCTATGTCAATTATGGGATGTCCTCATATGCCGTTGCCATGGCAATGCGTCCCCCGCCAATAAACCTGGTGTTGTCGTAACTCCAATGGACAAGGTCCCATCGTCCCCCAGACTTAACTTTTATATCACCGGTCAATGCCTCAACAGCTCTACGTGAAATCCGAGATCTCACCATATGCCGTTTCCATGGCAACACTTCCCCCGCCAAAAAACCCGGTATTGACGTAACTCAATGGAAAATCATCCAAACGGCACCAGACTTCAGACTATCATTAATGGTCCGGCCCTCAACAGCTCTATGTCAATTATGGGATGTCATCATATGCCGTTTCCATGGCAACGCTTCCTTCGCCATAAAATACCATGTTGTTGTAAGTCAATGGAAAATAGTCCAAACGGCACCAGACTTCATATGATGGCTAATGGTCCGGCCCTCAACAGCTCTCCGCCAATTATGGGATGTCATCATATGCCGTTTCCATGGCAACGCTTCCGCTGCCATAAAATACCATGTTGTTGTAAGTCAATGGAAAATAGTCCAAACGGCACCAGACTTCATATGATGGCTAATGGTCCGGCCCTCAACAGCTCTCCGCCAATTATGGGATGTCATCATATGCCGTTTCGATGGCAACACGTCCCTCGCCAAAAAACCTGGTATTGTTGTAATTCAATGGAAAATCCTCCAAACGGCACCAGACTTCAGACTATCATTAATGGTCCGGCCCTCAACAGCTCTATGCCAATTATGGGATGTCATCATATGCCGTTGCCATGGCAACAGATCCCTCGCCAAAAAACCTGGTCTTTTTGTAATTCAATGGAAAATCGTCCAAACGGCACCAGACTTCAGACTATCATTAATGGTCCGGCCCTCAACAGCTCTCTCTCAATTTGGGGATGTCAACATATGCCGTTTCCATGGCAACCCATCCTTCGCCAAAAAATACGATGTTGTTGTAAGTCAATGGAAAATCGTCCAAACAGCACCAAACTTCAGACTATCATTAATGGTCCGGCCCTCAACAGCTCTACGTCAATTATGGGATGTCATCATATGCCGTTTCCATGGCAACGCTTCCTTCGCCATAAAATACCATGTTGTTGTAAGTCAATGGAAAATCGTCCAAACGGCACCAGACTTCAGACTATCATTAATGGTCCGGCCCTCAACAGCTCTATGTCAATTATGGAATGTCCTCATATGCCGTTGCCATGGCGACAGTTCCCTCGCCATGAAACACGGTGTTGTCCTAACTCAATGGACAATGGTCCAAACTGCACCAGACTTCAGACTATCATTAATGGTCCGGCCCTCAACAGCTCTATGTCAATTATGGGATGTCCTCATATGCCGTTGCCATGGCAATGCGTCCCCCGCCAATAAACCTGGTGTTGTCGTAACTCCAATGGACAAGGTCCCATCGTCCCCCAGACTTAACTTTCATATCACCGGTCAATGCCTCAACAGCTCTACGTGAAATCCGATATCTCACCATATGCCGTTTCCATGGCAACACTTCCCTCGCCAAAAAACCCGGTATTGACGTAACTCAATGGAAAATCATCCAAACGGCACCAGACTTCAGACTATCATTAATGGTCCGGCCCTCAACAGCTCTATGTCAATTATGGGATGTCATCATATGCCGTTTCCATGGCAACGCTTCCTTCGCCATAAAATACCATGTTGTTGTAAGTCAATGGAAAATAGTCCAAACGGCACCAGACTTCATATGATGGCTAATGGTCCGGCCCTCAACAGCTCTCCGCCAATTATGGGATGTCATCATATGCCGTTTCGATGGCAACGCGTCCCTCGCCAAAAAACCTGGTGTTGTTGTACTTCAATGGAAAATCCTCCAAACGGCACCAGACTTCAGACTATCATTAATGGTCCAGCCCTCAACAGCTCTATGCCAATTATGGGATGTCATCATATGCCGTTGCCATGGCAACAGATCCCTCGCCAAAAAAACCTGGTATTTTTGTAATTCAATGGAAAATCGTCCAAACGGCACCAGACTTCAGACTATCATTAATGGTCCGGCCCTCAACAGCTCTCTCTCAATTAGGGGATGTCAACATATGCCGTTTCCATGGCAACCCATCCTTCGACAAAAAATACGATGTTGTTGTAAGTCAATGGAAAATCGTCCAAACAGCACCAAACTTCAGACTATCATTAATGGTCCGGCCCTCAACAGCTCTACGTCAATTATGGGATGTCATCATATGCCGTTTCCATGGCAACGCTTCCTTCGCCATAAAATACCATGTTGTTGTAAGTCAATGGAAAATCGTCCAAACGGCACCAGACTTCAGACTATCATTAATGGTCCGGCCCTCAACAGCTCTATGTCAATTATGGAATGTCCTCATATGCTGTTGCCATGGCGACAGTTCCCTCGCCATGAAACACGGTGTTGTCCTAACTCAATGGACAATGGTCCAAACTGCACCAGACTTCAGACTATCATTAATGGTCCGGCCCTCAACAGCTCTATGTCAATTATGGGATGTCGTCATATGCCGTTGCCATGGCAATGCGTCCCCCGCCAATAAACCTGGTGTTGTCGTAACTCCAATGGACAAGGTCCCATCGTCCCCCAGACTTAACTTTTATATCACCGGTCAATGCCTCAACAGCTCTACGTGAAATCCGAGATCTCACCATATGCCGTTTCCATGGCAACACTTCCCCCGCCAAAAAACCCGGTATTGACGTAACTCAATGGAAAATCATCCAAACGGCACCAGACTTCAGACTATCATTAATGGTCCGGCCCTCAACAGCTCTATGTCAATTATGGGATGTCATCATATGCCGTTTCCATGGCAACGCTTCCTTCGCCATAAAATACCATGTTGTTGTAAGTCAATGGAAAATAGTCCAAACGGCACCAGACTTCATATGATGGCTAATGGTCCGGCCCTCAACAGCTCTCCGCCAATTATGGGATGTCATCATATGCCGTTTCGATGGCAACGCGTCCCTCGCCAAAAAACCTGGTGTTGTTGTACTTCAATGGAAAATCCTCCAAACGGCACCAGACTTCAGACTATCATTAATGGTCCAGCCCTCAACAGCTCTATGCCAATTATGGGATGTCATCATATGCCGTTGCCATGGCAACAGATCCCTCGCCAAAAAACCTGGTATTTTTGTAATTCAATGGAAAATCGTCCAAACGGCACCAGACTTCAGACTATCATTAATGGTCCGGCCCTCAACAGCTCTCTCTCAATTAGGGGATGTCAACATATGCCGTTTCCATGGCAACCCATCCTTCGCCAAAAAATACGATGTTGTTGTAAGTCAATGGAAAATCGTCCAAACGGCACCAGACTTCAGACTATCATTAATGGTCCGGCCCTCAACAGCTCTATGTCAATTATGGAATGTCCTCATATGCCGTTGCCATGGCGACAGTTCCCTCGCCATGAAACACGGTGTTGTCCTAACTCAATGGACAATGGTCCAAACTGCACGAGACTTCAGACTATCATTAATGGTCCGGCCCTCAACAGCTCTATGTCAATTATGGGATGTCCTCATATGCCGTTGCCATGGCAATGCGTCCCCCGCCAATAAACCTGGTGTTGTCGTAACTCCAATGGACAAGGTCCCATCGTCCCCCAGACTTAACTTTTATATCACCGGTCAATGCCTCAACAGCTCTACGTGAAATCCGAGATCTCACCATATGCCGTTTCCATGGCAACACTTCCCTCGCCAAAAAACCCGGTATTGACGTAACTCAATGGAAAATCATCCAAACGGCACCAGACTTCAGACTATCATTAATGGTCCGGCCCTCAACAGCTCTATGTCAATTATGGGATGTCATCATATGCCGTTTCCATGGCAACGCTTCCGCTGCCATAAAATACCATGTTGTTGTAAGTCAATGGAAAATAGTCCAAACGGCACCAGACTTCATATGATGGCTAATGGTCCGGCCCTCAACAGCTCTCCGCCAATTATGGGATGTCATCATATGCCGTTTCGATGGCAACGCGTCCCTCGCCAAAAAACCTGGTGTTGTTGTAATTCAATGGAAAATCCTCCAAACGGCACCAGACTTCAGACTATCATTAATGGTCCGGCCCTCAACAGCTCTATGCCAATTATGGGATGTAATCATATGCCGTTTCCATGGCAACGCTTCCTTCGCCATAAAATACCATGTTGTTGTAAGTCAATGGAAAATCGTCCAAACGGCACCAGACTTCAGACTATCATTAATGGTCCGGCCCTCAACAGCTCTATGTCAATTATGGAATGTCCTCATATGCTGTTGCCATGGCGACAGTTCCCTCGCCATGAAACACGGTGTTGTCCTAACTCAATGGACAATGGTCCAAACTGCACCAGACTTCAGACTATCATTAATGGTCCAGCCCTCAACAGCTCTATGCCAATTATGGGATGTCATCATATGCCGTTGCCATGGCAACAGATCCCTCGCCAAAAAACCTGGTATTTTTGTAATTCAATGGAAAATCGTCCAAACGGCACCAGACTTCAGACTATCATTAATGGTCCGGCCCTCAACAGCTCTCTCTCAATTAGGGGATGTCAACATATGCCATTTCCAATGCAACCCATCCTTCGCCAAAAAATACGATGTTGTTGTAAGTCAATGGAAAATCGTCCAAACAGCACCAAACTTCAGACTATCATTAATGGTCCGGCCCTCAACAGCTCTACGTCAATTATGGGATGTCATCATATGCCGTTTCCATGGCAACGCTTCCTTCGCCATAAAATACCATGTTGTTGTAAGTCAATGGAAAATCGTCCAAACGGCACCAGACTTCAGACTATCATTAATGGTCCGGCCCTCAACAGCTCTATGTCAATTATGGGATGTCATCATATGCCGTTTCCATGGCAACGCTTCCTTCGCCATAAAATACCATGTTGTTGTAAGTCAATGGAAAATCGTCCAAACGGCACCAGACTTCAGACTATCATTAATGGTCCGGCCCTCAACAGCTCTATGTCAATTATGGGATGTCCTCATATGCCGTTGCCATGGCAATGCGTCCCCCGCCAATAAACCTGGTGTTGTCGTAACTCCAATGGACAAGGTCCCATCGTCCCCCAGACTTAACTTTTATATCACCGGTCAATGCCTCAACAGCTCTACGTGAAATCCGAGATCTCACCATATGCCGTTTCCATGGCAACACTTCCCCCGCCAAAAAACCCGGTATTGACGTAACTCAATGGAAAATCATCCAAACCGCACCAGACTTCAGACTATCATTAATGGTCCGGCCCTCAACAGCTCTATGTCAATTATGGGATGTCATCATATGCCGTTTCCATGGCAACGCTTCCTTCGCCATAAAATACCATGTTGTTGTAAGTCAATGGAAAATAGTCCAAACGGCACCAGACTTCATATGATGGCTAATGGTCCGGCCCTCAACAGCTCTCCGCCAATTATGGGATGTCATCATATGCCGTTTCCATGGCAACGCTTCCGCTGCCATAAAATACCATGTTGTTGTAAGTCAATGGAAAATAGTCCAAACGGCACCAGACTTCATATGATGGCTAATGGTCCGGCCCTCAACAGCTCTCCGCCAATTATGGGATGTCATCATATGCCGTTTCGATGGCAACACGTCCCTCGCCAAAAAACCTGGTATTGTTGTAATTCAATGGAAAATCCTCCAAACGGCACCAGACTTCAGACTATCATTAATGGTCCGGCCCTCAACAGCTCTATGCCAATTATGGGATGTCATCATATGCCGTTGCCATGGCAACAGATCCCTCGCCAAAAAACCTGGTCTTTTTGTAATTCAATGGAAAATCGTCCAAACGGCACCAGACTTCAGACTATCATTAATGGTCCGGCCCTCAACAGCTCTCTCTCAATTTGGGGATGTCAACATATGCCGTTTCCATGGCAACCCATCCTTCGCCAAAAAATACGATGTTGTTGTAAGTCAATGGAAAATCGTCCAAACAGCACCAAACTTCAGACTATCATTAATGGTCCGGCCCTCAACAGCTCTACGTCAATTATGGGATGTCATCATATGCCGTTTCCATGGCAACGCTTCCTTCGCCATAAAATACCATGTTGTTGTAAGTCAATGGAAAATCGTCCAAACGGCACCAGACTTCAGACTATCATTAATGGTCCGGCCCTCAACAGCTCTATGTCAATTATGGAATGTCCTCATATGCCGTTGCCATGGCGACAGTTCCCTCGCCATGAAACACGGTGTTGTCCTAACTCAATGGACAATGGTCCAAACTGCACCAGACTTCAGACTATCATTAATGGTCCGGCCCTCAACAGCTCTATGTCAATTATGGGATGTCCTCATATGCCGTTGCCATGGCAATGCGTCCCCCGCCAATAAACCTGGTGTTGTCGTAACTCCAATGGACAAGGTCCCATCGTCCCCCAGACTTAACTTTTATATCACCGGTCAATGCCTCAACAGCTCTACGTGAAATCCGAGATCTCACCATATGCCGTTTCCATGGCAACACTTCCCTCGCCAAAAAACCCGGTATTGACGTAACTCAATGGAAAATCATCCAAACGGCACCAGACTTCAGACTATCATTAATGGTCCGGCCCTCAACAGCTCTCTCTCAATTAGGGGATGTCAACATATGCCGTTTCCATGGCACCCTATCCTTCGCCAAAAAATACGATGTTGTTGTAAGTCAATGGAAAATTGTCCAAACAGCACCAAACTTCAGACTATCATTAATGGTCCGGCCCTCAACAGCTCTACGTCAATTATGGGATGTCATCATATGCCGTTTCCATGGCAACGCTTCCTTCGCCATAAAATACCATGTTTTTTTAAGTCAATGGAAAATCGTCCAAACGGCACCAGACTTCAGACTATCATTAATGGTCCGGCCCTCAACAGCTCTATGTCAATTATGGAATGTCCTCATATGCCGTTGCCATGGCGACAGTTCCCTCGCCATGAAACACGGTGTTGTCCTAACTCAATGGACAATGGTCCAAACTGCACCAGACTTCAGACTATCATTAATGGTCCGGCCCTCAACAGCTCTATGTCAATTATGGGATGTCCTCATATGCCGTTGCCATGGCAATGCGTCCCCCGCCAATAAACCTGGTGTTGTCGTAACTCCAATGGACAAGGTCCCATCGTCCCCCAGACTTAACTTTTATATCACCGGTCAATGCCTCAACAGCTCTACGTGAAATCCGAGATCTCACCATATGCCGTTTCCATGGCAACACTTCCCTCGACAAAAAACCCGGTATTGACGTAACTCAATGGAAAATCATCCAAACGGCACCAGACTTCAGACTATCATTAATGGTCCGGCCCTCAACAGCTCTATGTCAATTATGAGATGTCATCATATGCCGTTTCCATGGCAACGCTTCCGCTGCCATAAAATACCATGTTGTTGTAAGTCAATGGAAAATAGTCCAAACGGCACCAGACTTCATATGATGGCTAATGGTCCGGCCCTCAACAGCTCTCCGCCAATTATGGGATGTCATCATATGCCGTTTCGATGGCAACGCGTCCCTTGCCAAAAAACCTGGTGTTGTTGTAATTCAATGGAAAATCCTCCAAACGGCACCAGACTTCAGACTATCATTAATGGTCCGGCCGTCAACAGCTCTATGCCAATTATGGGATGTCATCATATGCCGTTGCCATGGCAACAGATCCCTCGCCAAAAAACCTGGTCTTTTTGTAATTCAATGGAAAATCGTCCAAACGGCACCAGACTTCAGACTATCATTAATGGTCCGGCCCTAAACAGCTCTCTCTCAATTAGGGGATGTCAACATATGCCGTTTCCATGGCAACCCATCCTTCGCCATAAAATACCATGTTGTTGTAAGTCAATGGAAAATCGTCCAAACGGCACCAGACTTCAGACTATCATTAATGGTCCGGCCCTCAACAGCTCTATGTCAATTATGGGATGTCATCATATGCCGTTTCCATGGCAACGCTTCCTTCGCCATAAAATACCATGTTGTTGTAAGTCAATGGAAAATAGTCCAAACGGCACCAGACTTCATATGATGGCTAATGGTCCGGCCCTCAACAGCTCTCCGCCAATTATGGGATGTCATCATATGCCGTTTCGATGGCAACGCGTCCCTCGCCAAAAAACCTGGTGTTGTTGTACTTCAATGGAAAATCCTCCAAACGGCACCAGACTTCAGACTATCATTAATGGTCCGGCCCTCAACAGCTCTTTGTCAATTATGGAATGTCCTCATATGCCGTTGCCATGGCGACAGTTCCCTCGCCATGAAACACGGTGTTGTCCTAACTCAATGGACAATGGTCCAAACTGCACCAGACTTCAGACTATCATTAATGGTCCGGCCCTCAACAGCTCTATGTCAATTATGGGATGTCCTCATATGCCGTTGCCATGGCAATGCGTCCCCCGCCAATAAACCTGGTGTTGTCTTAACTCCAATGGACAAGGTCCCATCGTCCCCCAGACTTAACTTTTATATCACCGGTCAATGCCTCAACAGCTCTACGTGAAATCCGAGATCTCACCATATGCCGTTTCCATGGCAACACTTCCCTCGCCAAAAAACCCGGTATTGACGTAACTCAATGGAAAATCATCCAAACGGCACCAGACTTCAGACTATCATTAATGGTCCGGCCCTCAACAGCTCTATGTCAATTATGGGATGTCATCATATGCCGTTTCCATGGCAACGCTTCCGCTGCCATAAAATACCATGTTGTTGTAAGTCAATGGAAAATAGTCCAAACGGCACCAGACTTCATATGATGGCTAATGGTCCGGCCCTCAACAGCTCTCCGCCAATTATGGGATGTCATCATATGCCGTTTCGATGGCAACGCGTCCCACGCCAAAAAACCTGGTGTTGTTGTAATTCAATGGAAAATCCTCCAAACGGCACCAGACTTCAGACTATCATTAATGGTCCGGCCCTCAACAGCTCTATGCCAATTATGGGATGTCATCATATGCCGTTTCCATGGCAACGCTTCCTTCGCCATAAAATACCATGTTGTTGTAAGTCAATGGAAAATCGTCCAAACGGCACCAGACTTCAGACTATCATTAATGGTCCGGCCCTCAACAGCTCTATGTCAATTATGGGATGTCCTCATATGCCGTTGCCATGGCAATGCGTCCCCCGCCAATAAACCTGGTGTTGTCGTAACTCCAATGGACAAGGTCCCATCGTCCCCCAGACTTAACTTTTATATCACCGGTCAATGCCTCAACAGCTCTACGTGAAATCGGAGATCTCACCATATGCCGTTTCCATGGCAACACTTCCCCCGCCAAAAAACCCGGTATTGACGTAACTCAATGGAAAATCATCCAAACGGCACCAGACTTCAGACTATCATTAATGGTCCGGCCCTCAACAGCTCTATGTCAATTATGGGATGTCATCATATGCCGTTTCCATGGCAACGCTTCCTTCGCCATAAAATACCATGTTGTTGTAAGTCAATGGAAAATAGTCCAAACGGCACCAGACTTCATATGATGGCTAATGGTCCGGCCCTCAACAGCTCTCCGCCAATTATGGGATGTCATCATATGCCGTTTCCATGGCAACGCTTCCGCTGCCATAAAATACCATGTTGTTGTAAGTCAATGGAAAATAGTCCAAACGGCACCAGACTTCATATGATGGCTAATGGTCCGGCCCTCAACAGCTCTCCGCCAATTATGGGATGTCATCATATGCCGTTTCGATGGCAACACGTCCCTCGCCAAAAAACCTGGTATTGTTGTAATTCAATGGAAAATCCTCCAAACGGCACCAGACTTCAGACTATCATTAATGGTCCGGCCCTCAACAGCTCTATGCCAATTATGGGATGTCATCATATGCCGTTGCCATGGCAACAGATCCCTCGCCAAAAAACCTGGTCTTTTTGTAATTCAATGGAAAATCGTCCAAACGGCACCAGACTTCAGACTATCATTAATGGTCCGGCCCTCAACAGCTCTCTCTCAATTTGGGGATGTCAACATATGCCGTTTCCATGGCAACCCATCCTTCGCCAAAAAATACGATGTTGTTGTAAGTCAATGGAAAATCGTCCAAACAGCACCAAACTTCAGACTATCATTAATGGTCCGGCCCTCAACAGCTCTACGTCAATTATGGGATGTCATCATATGCCGTTTCCATGGCAACGCTTCCTTCGCCATAAAATACCATGTTGTTGTAAGTCAATGGAAAATCGTCCAAACGGCACCAGACTTCAGACTATCATTAATGGTCCGGCCCTCAACAGCTCTATGTCAATTATGGAATGTCCTCATATGCCGTTGCCATGGCGACAGTTCCCTCGCCATGAAACACGGTGTTGTCCTAACTCAATGGACAATGGTCCAAACTGCACCAGACTTCAGACTATCATTAATGGTCCGGCCCTCAACAGCTCTATGTCAATTATGGGATGTCCTCATATGCCGTTGCCATGGCAATGCGTCCCCCGCCAATAAACCTGGTGTTGTCGTAACTCCAATGGACAAGGTCCCATCGTCCCCCAGACTTAACTTTTATATCACCGGTCAATGCCTCAACAGCTCTACGTGAAATCCGATATCTCACCATATGCCGTTTCCATGGCAACACTTCCCTCGCCAAAAAACCCGGTATTGACGTAACTCAATGGAAAATCATCCAAACGGCACCAGACTTCAGACTATCATTAATGGTCCGGCCCTCAACAGCTCTATGTCAATTATGGGATGTCATCATATGCCGTTTCCATGGCAACGCTTCCTTCGCCATAAAATACCATGTTGTTGTAAGTCAATGGAAAATAGTCCAAACGGCACCAGACTTCATATGATGGCTAATGGTCCGGCCCTCAACAGCTCTCCGCCAATTATGGGATGTCATCATATGCCGTTTCGATGGCAACGCGTCCCTCGCCAAAAAACCTGGTGTTGTTGTACTTCAATGGAAAATCCTCCAAACGGCACCAGACTTCAGACTATCATTAATGGTCCAGCCCTCAACAGCTCTATGCCAATTATGGGATGTCATCATATGCCGTTGCCATGGCAACAGATCCCTCGCCAAAAAAACCTGGTATTTTTGTAATTCAATGGAAAATCGTCCAAACGGCACCAGACTTCAGACTATCATTAATGGTCCGGCCCTCAACAGCTCTCTCTCAATTAGGGGATGTCAACATATGCCGTTTCCATGGCAACCCATCCTTCGACAAAAAATACGATGTTGTTGTAAGTCAATGGAAAATCGTCCAAACAGCACCAAACTTCAGACTATCATTAATGGTCCGGCCCTCAACAGCTCTACGTCAATTATGGGATGTCATCATATGCCGTTTCCATGGCAACGCTTCCTTCGCCATAAAATACCATGTTGTTGTAAGTCAATGGAAAATCGTCCAAACGGCACCAGACTTCAGACTATCATTAATGGTCCGGCCCTCAACAGCTCTATGTCAATTATGGAATGTCCTCATATGCTGTTGCCATGGCGACAGTTCCCTCGCCATGAAACACGGTGTTGTCCTAACTCAATGGACAATGGTCCAAACTGCACCAGACTTCAGACTATCATTAATGGTCCGGCCCTCAACAGCTCTATGTCAATTATGGGATGTCGTCATATGCCGTTGCCATGGCAATGCGTCCCCCGCCAATAAACCTGGTGTTGTCGTAACTCCAATGGACAAGGTCCCATCGTCCCCCAGACTTAACTTTTATATCACCGGTCAATGCCTCAACAGCTCTACGTGAAATCCGAGATCTGACCATATGCCGTTTCCATGGCAACACTTCCCCCGCCAAAAAACCCGGTATTGACGTAACTCAATGGAAAATCATCCAAACGGCACCAGACTTCAGACTATCATTAATGGTCCGGCCCTCAACAGCTCTATGTCAATTATGGGATGTCATCATATGCCGTTTCCATGGCAACGCTTCCTTCGCCATAAAATACCATGTTGTTGTAAGTCAATGGAAAATAGTCCAAACGGCACCAGACTTCATATGATGGCTAATGGTCCGGCCCTCAACAGCTCTCCGCCAATTATGGGATGTCATCATATGCCGTTTCGATGGCAACGCGTCCCTCGCCAAAAAACCTGGTGTTGTTGTACTTCAATGGAAAATCCTCCAAACGGCACCAGACTTCAGACTATCATTAATGGTCCAGCCCTCAACAGCTCTATGCCAATTATGGGATGTCATCATATGCCGTTGCCATGGCAACAGATCCCTCGCCAAAAAACCTGGTATTTTTGTAATTCAATGGAAAATCGTCCAAACGGCACCAGACTTCAGACTATCATTAATGGTCCGGCCCTCAACAGCTCTCTCTCAATTAGGGGATGTCAACATATGCCGTTTCCATGGCAACCCATCCTTCGCCAAAAAATACGATGTTGTTGTAAGTCAATGGAAAATCGTCCAAACGGCACCAGACTTCAGACTATCATTAATGGTCCGGCCCTCAACAGCTCTATGTCAATTATGGAATGTCCTCATATGCCGTTGCCATGGCGACAGTTCCCTCGCCATGAAACACGGTGTTGTCCTAACTCAATGGACAATGGTCCAAACTGCACCAGACTTCAGACTATCATTAATGGTCCGGCCCTCAACAGCTCTATGTCAATTATGGGATGTCCTCATATGCCGTTGCCATGGCAATGCGTCCCCCGCCAATAAACCTGGTGTTGTCGTAACTCCAATGGACAAGGTCCCATCGTCCCCCAGACTTAACTTTTATATCAACGGTCAATGCCTCAACAGCTCCACGTGAAATCCGAGATCTCACCATATGCCGTTTCCATGGCAACACTTCCCTCGCCAAAAAACCCGGTATTGACGTAACTCAATGGAAAATCATCCAAACGGCACCAGACTTCAGACTATCATTAATGGTCCGGCCCTCAACAGCTCTATGTCAATTATGGGATGTCATCATATGCCGTTTCCATGGCAACGCTTCCGCTGCCATAAAATACCATGTTGTTGTAAGTCAATGGAAAATAGTCCAAACGGCACCAGACTTCATATGATGGCTAATGGTCCGGCCCTCAACAGCTCTCCGCCAATTATGGGATGTCATCATATGCCGTTTCGATGGCAACGCGTCCCACGCCAAAAAACCTGGTGTTGTTGTAATTCAATGGAAAATCCTCCAAACGGCACCAGACTTCAGACTATCATTAATGGTCCGGCCCTCAACAGCTCTATGCCAATTATGGGATGTCATCATATGCCGTTTCCATGGCAACGCTTCCTTCGCCATAAAATACCATGTTGTTGTAAGTCAATGGAAAATCGTCCAAACGGCACCAGACTTCAGACTATCATTAATGGTCCGGCCCTCAACAGCTCTATGTCAATTGTGGGATGTCCTCATATGCCGTTGCCATGGCAATGCGTCCCCCGCCAATAAACCTGGTGTTGTCGTAACTCCAATGGACAAGGTCCCATCGTCCCCCAGACTTAACTTTTATATCACCGGTCAATGCCTCAACAGCTCTACGTGAAATCGGAGATCTCACCATATGCCGTTTCCATGGCAACACTTCCCCCGCCAAAAAACCCGGTATTGACGTAACTCAATGGAAAATCATCCAAACGGCACCAGACTTCAGACTATCATTAATGGTCCGGCCCTCAACAGCTCTATGTCAATTATGGGATGTCATCATATGCCGTTTCCATGGCAACGCTTCCTTCGCCATAAAATACCATGTTGTTGTAAGTCAATGGAAAATAGTCCAAACGGCACCAGACTTCATATGATGGCTAATGGTCCGGCCCTCAACAGCTCTCCGCCAATTATGGGATGTCATCATATGCCGTTTCCATGGCAACGCTTCCGCTGCCATAAAATACCATGTTGTTGTAAGTCAATGGAAAATAGTCCAAACGGCACCAGACTTCATATGATGGCTAATGGTCCGGCCCTCAACAGCTCTCCGCCAATTATGGGATGTCATCATATGCCGTTTCGATGGCAACACGTCCCTCGCCAAAAAACCTGGTATTGTTGTAATTCAATGGAAAATCCTCCAAACGGCACCAGACTTCAGACTATCATTAATGGTCCGGCCCTCAACAGCTCTATGCCAATTATGGGATGTCATCATATGCCGTTGCCATGGCAACAGATCCCTCGCCAAAAAACCTGGTCTTTTTGTAATTCAATGGAAAATCGTCCAAACGGCACCAGACTTCAGACTATCATTAATGGTCCGGCCCTCAACAGCTCTCTCTCAATTTGGGGATGTCAACATATGCCGTTTCCATGGCAACCCATCCTTCGCCAAAAAATACGATGTTGTTGTAAGTCAATGGAAAATCGTCCAAACAGCACCAAACTTCAGACTATCATTAATGGTCCGGCCCTCAACAGCTCTACGTCAATTATGGGATGTCATCATATGCCGTTTCCATGGCAACGCTTCCTTCGCCATAAAATACCATGTTGTTGTAAGTCAATGGAAAATCGTCCAAACGGCACCAGACTTCAGACTATCATTAATGGTCCGGCCCTCAACAGCTCTATGTCAATTATGGAATGTCCTCATATGCCGTTGCCATGGCGACAGTTCCCTCGCCATGAAACACGGTGTTGTCCTAACTCAATGGACAATGGTCCAAACTGCACCAGACTTCAGACTATCATTAATGGTCCGGCCCTCAACAGCTCTATGTCAATTATGGGATGTCCTCATATGCCGTTGCCATGGCAATGCGTCCCCCGCCAATAAACCTGGTGTTGTCGTAACTCCAATGGACAAGGTCCCATCGTCCCCCAGACTTAACTTTTATATCACCGGTCAATGCCTCAACAGCTCTACGTGAAATCCGATATCTCACCATATGCCGTTTCCATGGCAACACTTCCCTCGCCAAAAAACCCGGTATTGACGTAACTCAATGGAAAATCATCCAAACGGCACCAGACTTCAGACTATCATTAAGGGTCCGGCCCTCAACAGCTCTATGTCAATTATGGGATGTCATCATATGCCGTTTCCATGGCAACGCTTCCTTCGCCATAAAATACCATGTTGTTGTAAGTCAATGGAAAATAGTCCAAACGGCACCAGACTTCATATGATGGCTAATGGTCCGGCCCTCAACAGCTCTCCGCCAATTATGGGATGTCATCATATGCCGTTTCGATGGCAACGCGTCCCTCGCCAAAAAACCTGGTGTTGTTGTACTTCAATGGAAAATCCTCCAAACGGCACCAGACTTCAGACTATCATTAATGGTCCAGCCCTCAACAGCTCTATGCCAATTATGGGATGTCATCATATGCCGTTGCCATGGCAACAGATCCCTCGCCAAAAAAACCTGGTATTTTTGTAATTCAATGGAAAATCGTCCAAACGGCACCAGACTTCAGACTATCATTAATGGTCCGGCCCTCAACAGCTCTCTCTCAATTAGGGGATGTCAACATATGCCGTTTCCATGGCAACCCATCCTTCGACAAAAAATACGATGTTGTTGTAAGTCAATGGAAAATCGTCCAAACAGCACCAAACTTCAGACTATCATTAATGGTCCGGCCCTCAACAGCTCTACGTCAATTATGGGATGTCATCATATGCCGTTTCCATGGCAACGCTTCCTTCGCCATAAAATACCATGTTGTTGTAAGTCAATGGAAAATCGTCCAAACGGCACCAGACTTCAGACTATCATTAATGGTCCGGCCCTCAACAGCTCTATGTCAATTATGGAATGTCCTCATATGCTGTTGCCATGGCGACAGTTCCCTCGCCATGAAACACAGTGTTGTCCTAACTCAATGGACAATGGTCCAAACTGCACCAGACTTCAGACTATCATTAATGGTCCGGCCCTCAACAGCTCTATGTCAATTATGGGATGTCGTCATATGCCGTTGCCATGGCAATGCGTCCCCCGCCAATAAACCTGGTGTTGTCGTAACTCCAATGGACAAGGTCCCATCGTCCCCCAGACTTAACTTTTATATCACCGGTCAATGCCTCAACAGCTCTACGTGAAATCCGAGATCTGACCATATGCCGTTTCCATGGCAACACTTCCCCCGCCAAAAAACCCGGTATTGACGTAACTCAATGGAAAATCATCCAAACGGCACCAGACTTCAGACTATCATTAATGGTCCGGCCCTCAACAGCTCTATGTCAATTATGGGATGTCATCATATGCCGTTTCCATGGCAACGCTTCCTTCGCCATAAAATACCATGTTGTTGTAAGTCAATGGAAAATAGTCCAAACGGCACCAGACTTCATATGATGGCTAATGGTCCGGCCCTCAACAGCTCTCCGCCAATTATGGGATGTCATCATATGCCGTTTCGATGGCAACGCGTCCCTCGCCAAAAAACCTGGTGTTGTTGTACTTCAATGGAAAATCCTCCAAACGGCACCAGACTTCAGACTATCATTAATGGTCCAGCCCTCAACAGCTCTATGCCAATTATGGGATGTCATCATATGCCGTTGCCATGGCAACAGATCCCTCGCCAAAAAACCTGGTATTTTTGTAATTCAATGGAAAATCGTCCAAACGGCACCAGACTTCAGACTATCATTAATGGTCCGGCCCTCAACAGCTCTCTCTCAATTAGGGGATGTCAACATATGCCGTTTCCATGGCAACCCATCCTTCGCCAAAAAATACGATGTTGTTGTAAGTCAATGGAAAATCGTCCAAACGGCACCAGACTTCAGACTATCATTAATGGTCCGGCCCTCAACAGCTCTATGTCAATTATGGAATGTCCTCATATGCCGTTGCCATGGCGACAGTTCCCTCGCCATGAAACACGGTGTTGTCCTAACTCAATGGACAATGGTCCAAACTGCACCAGACTTCAGACTATCATTAATGGTCCGGCCCTCAACAGCTCTATGTCAATTATGGGATGTCCTCATATGCCGTTGCCATGGCAATGCGTCCCCCGCCAATAAACCTGGTGTTGTCGTAACTCCAATGGACAAGGTCCCATCGTCCCCCAGACTTAACTTTTATATCACCGGTCAATGCCTCAACAGCTCCACGTGAAATCCGAGATCTCACCATATGCCGTTTCCATGGCAACACTTCCCTCGCCAAAAAACCCGGTATTGACGTAACTCAATGGAAAATCATCCAAACGGCACCAGACTTCAGACTATCATTAATGGTCCGGCCCTCAACAGCTCTATGTCAATTATGGGATGTCATCATATGCCGTTTCCATGGCAACGCTTCCGCTGCCATAAAATACCATGTTGTTGTAAGTCAATGGAAAATAGTCCAAACGGCACCAGACTTCATATGATGGCTAATGGTCCGGCCCTCAACAGCTCTCCGCCAATTATGGGATGTCATCATATGCCGTTTCGATGGCAACGCGTCCCACGCCAAAAAACCTGGTGTTGTTGTAATTCAATGGAAAATCCTCCAAACGGCACCAGACTTCAGACTATCATTAATGGTCCGGCCCTCAACAGCTCTATGCCAATTATGGGATGTCATCATATGCCGTTTCCATGGCAACGCTTCCTTCGCCATAAAATACCATGTTGTTGTAAGTCAATGGAAAATCGTCCAAACGGCACCAGACTTCAGACTATCATTAATGGTCCGGCCCTCAACAGCTCTATGTCAATTGTGGGATGTCCTCATATGCCGTTGCCATGGCAATGCGTCCCCCGCCAATAAACCTGGTGTTGTCGTAACTCCAATGGACAAGGTCCCATCGTCCCCCAGACTTAACTTTTATATCACCGGTCAATGCCTCAACAGCTCTACGTGAAATCGGAGATCTCACCATATGCCGTTTCCATGGCAACACTTCCCCCGCCAAAAAACCCGGTATTGACGTAACTCAATGGAAAATCATCCAAACGGCACCAGACTTCAGACTATCATTAATGGTCCGGCCCTCAACAGCTCTATGTCAATTATGGGATGTCATCATATGCCGTTTCCATGGCAACGCTTCCTTCGCCATAAAATACCATGTTGTTGTAAGTCAATGGAAAATAGTCCAAACGGCACCAGACTTCATATGATGGCTAATGGTCCGGCCCTCAACAGCTCTCCGCCAATTATGGGATGTCATCATATGCCGTTTCCATGGCAACGCTTCCGCTGCCATAAAATACCATGTTGTTGTAAGTCAATGGAAAATAGTCCAAACGGCACCAGACTTCATATGATGGCTAATGGTCCGGCCCTCAACAGCTCTCCGCCAATTATGGGATGTCATCATATGCCGTTTCGATGGCAACACGTCCCTCGCCAAAAAACCTGGTATTGTTGTAATTCAATGGAAAATCCTCCAAACGGCACCAGACTTCAGACTATCATTAATGGTCCGGCCCTCAACAGCTCTATGCCAATTATGGGATGTCATCATATGCCGTTGCCATGGCAACAGATCCCTCGCCAAAAAACCTGGTCTTTTTGTAATTCAATGGAAAATCGTCCAAACGGCACCAGACTTCAGACTATCATTAATGGTCCGGCCCTCAACAGCTCTCTCTCAATTTGGGGATGTCAACATATGCCGTTTCCATGGCAACCCATCCTTCGCCAAAAAATACGATGTTGTTGTAAGTCAATGGAAAATCGTCCAAACAGCACCAAACTTCAGACTATCATTAATGGTCCGGCCCTCAACAGCTCTACGTCAATTATGGGATGTCATCATATGCCGTTTCCATGGCAACGCTTCCTTCGCCATAAAATACCATGTTGTTGTAAGTCAATGGAAAATCGTCCAAACGGCACCAGACTTCAGACTATCATTAATGGTCCGGCCCTCAACAGCTCTATGTCAATTATGGAATGTCCTCATATGCCGTTGCCATGGCGACAGTTCCCTCGCCATGAAACACGGTGTTGTCCTAACTCAATGGACAATGGTCCAAACTGCACCAGACTTCAGACTATCATTAATGGTCCGGCCCTCAACAGCTCTATGTCAATTATGGGATGTCCTCATATGCCGTTGCCATGGCAATGCGTCCCCCGCCAATAAACCTGGTGTTGTCGTAACTCCAATGGACAAGGTCCCATCGTCCCCCAGACTTAACTTTTATATCACCGGTCAATGCCTCAACAGCTCTACGTGAAATCCGATATCTCACCATATGCCGTTTCCATGGCAACACTTCCCTCGCCAAAAAACCCGGTATTGACGTAACTCAATGGAAAATCATCCAAACGGCACCAGACTTCAGACTATCATTAAGGGTCCGGCCCTCAACAGCTCTATGTCAATTATGGGATGTCATCATATGCCGTTTCCATGGCAACGCTTCCTTCGCCATAAAATACCATGTTGTTGTAAGTCAATGGAAAATAGTCCAAACGGCACCAGACTTCATATGATGGCTAATGGTCCGGCCCTCAACAGCTCTCCGCCAATTATGGGATGTCATCATATGCCGTTTCGATGGCAACGCGTCCCTCGCCAAAAAACCTGGTGTTGTTGTACTTCAATGGAAAATCCTCCAAACGGCACCAGACTTCAGACTATCATTAATGGTCCAGCCCTCAACAGCTCTATGCCAATTATGGGATGTCATCATATGCCGTTGCCATGGCAACAGATCCCTCGCCAAAAAAACCTGGTATTTTTGTAATTCAATGGAAAATCGTCCAAACGGCACCAGACTTCAGACTATCATTAATGGTCCGGCCCTCAACAGCTCTCTCTCAATTAGGGGATGTCAACATATGCCGTTTCCATGGCAACCCATCCTTCGACAAAAAATACGATGTTGTTGTAAGTCAATGGAAAATCGTCCAAACAGCACCAAACTTCAGACTATCATTAATGGTCCGGCCCTCAACAGCTCTACGTCAATTATGGGATGTCATCATATGCCGTTTCCATGGCAACGCTTCCTTCGCCATAAAATACCATGTTGTTGTAAGTCAATGGAAAATCGTCCAAACGGCACCAGACTTCAGACTATCATTAATGGTCCGGCCCTCAACAGCTCTATGTCAATTATGGAATGTCCTCATATGCTGTTGCCATGGCGACAGTTCCCTCGCCATGAAACACGGTGTTGTCCTAACTCAATGGACAATGGTCCAAACTGCACCAGACTTCAGACTATCATTAATGGTCCGGCCCTCAACAGCTCTATGTCAATTATGGGATGTCGTCATATGCCGTTGCCATGGCAATGCGTCCCCCGCCAATAAACCTGGTGTTGTCGTAACTCCAATGGACAAGGTCCCATCGTCCCCCAGACTTAACTTTTATATCACCGGTCAATGCCTCAACAGCTCTACGTGAAATCCGAGATCTGACCATATGCCGTTTCCATGGCAACACTTCCCCCGCCAAAAAACCCGGTATTGACGTAACTCAATGGAAAATCATCCAAACGGCACCAGACTTCAGACTATCATTAATGGTCCAGCCCTCAACAGCTCTATGTCAATTATGGGATGTCATCATATGCCGTTTCCATGGCAACGCTTCCTTCGCCATAAAATACCATGTTGTTGTAAGTCAATGGAAAATAGTCCAAACGGCACCAGACTTCATATGATGGCTAATGGTCCGGCCCTCAACAGCTCTCCGCCAATTATGGGATGTCATCATATGCCGTTTCGATGGCAACGCGTCCCTCGCCAAAAAACCTGGTGTTGTTGTACTTCAATGGAAAATCCTCCAAACGGCACCAGACTTCAGACTATCATTAATGGTCCAGCCCTCAACAGCTCTATGCCAATTATGGGATGTCATCATATGCCGTTGCCATGGCAACAGATCCCTCGCCAAAAAACCTGGTATTTTTGTAATTCAATGGAAAATCGTCCAAACGGCACCAGACTTCAGACTATCATTAATGGTCCGGCCCTCAACAGCTCTCTCTCAATTAGGGGATGTCAACATATGCCGTTTCCATGGCAACCCATCCTTCGCCAAAAAATACGATGTTGTTGTAAGTCAATGGAAAATCGTCCAAACGGCACCAGACTTCAGACTATCATTAATGGTCCGGCCCTCAACAGCTCTATGTCAATTATGGAATGTCCTCATATGCCGTTGCCATGGCGACAGTTCCCTCGCCATGAAACACGGTGTTGTCCTAACTCAATGGACAATGGTCCAAACTGCACCAGACTTCAGACTATCATTAATGGTCCGGCCCTCAACAGCTCTATGTCAATTATGGGATGTCCTCATATGCCGTTGCCATGGCAATGCGTCCCCCGCCAATAAACCTGGTGTTGTCGTAACTCCAATGGACAAGGTCCCATCGTCCCCCAGACTTAACTTTTATATCACCGGTCAATGCCTCAACAGCTCCACGTGAAATCCGAGATCTCACCATATGCCGTTTCCATGGCAACACTTCCCTCGCCAAAAAACCCGGTATTGACGTAACTCAATGGAAAATCATCCAAACGGCACCAGACTTCAGACTATCATTAATGGTCCGGCCCTCAACAGCTCTATGTCAATTATGGGATGTCATCATATGCCGTTTCCATGGCAACGCTTCCGCTGCCATAAAATACCATGTTGTTGTAAGTCAATGGAAAATAGTCCAAACGGCACCAGACTTCATATGATGGCTAATGGTCCGGCCCTCAACAGCTCTCCGCCAATTATGGGATGTCATCATATGCCGTTTCGATGGCAACGCGTCCCACGCCAAAAAACCTGGTGTTGTTGTAATTCAATGGAAAATCCTCCAAACGGCACCAGACTTCAGACTATCATTAATGGTCCGGCCCTCAACAGCTCTATGCCAATTATGGGATGTCATCATATGCCGTTTCCATGGCAACGCTTCCTTCGCCATAAAATACCATGTTGTTGTAAGTCAATGGAAAATCGTCCAAACGGCACCAGACTTCAGACTATCATTAATGGTCCGGCCCTCAACAGCTCTATGTCAATTGTGGGATGTCCTCATATGCCGTTGCCATGGCAATGCGTCCCCCGCCAATAAACCTGGTGTTGTCGTAACTCCAATGGACAAGGTCCCATCGTCCCCCAGACTTAACTTTTATATCACCGGTCAATGCCTCAACAGCTCTACGTGAAATCGGAGATCTCACCATATGCCGTTTCCATGGCAACACTTCCCCCGCCAAAAAACCCGGTATTGACGTAACTCAATGGAAAATCATCCAAACGGCACCAGACTTCAGACTATCATTAATGGTCCGGCCCTCAACAGCTCTATGTCAATTATGGGATGTCATCATATGCCGTTTCCATGGCAACGCTTCCTTCGCCATAAAATACCATGTTGTTGTAAGTCAATGGAAAATAGTCCAAACGGCACCAGACTTCATATGATGGCTAATGGTCCGGCCCTCAACAGCTCTCCGCCAATTATGGGATGTCATCATATGCCGTTTCCATGGCAACGCTTCCGCTGCCATAAAATACCATGTTGTTGTAAGTCAATGGAAAATAGTCCAAACGGCACCAGACTTCATATGATGGCTAATGGTCCGGCCCTCAACAGCTCTCCGCCAATTATGGGATGTCATCATATGCCGTTTCGATGGCAACACGTCCCTCGCCAAAAAACCTGGTATTGTTGTAATTCAATGGAAAATCCTCCAAACGGCACCAGACTTCAGACTATCATTAATGGTCCGGCCCTCAACAGCTCTATGCCAATTATGGGATGTCATCATATGCCGTTGCCATGGCAACAGATCCCTCGCCAAAAAACCTGGTCTTTTTGTAATTCAATGGAAAATCGTCCAAACGGCACCAGACTTCAGACTATCATTAATGGTCCGGCCCTCAACAGCTCTCTCTCAATTTGGGGATGTCAACATATGCCGTTTCCATGGCAACCCATCCTTCGCCAAAAAATACGATGTTGTTGTAAGTCAATGGAAAATCGTCCAAACAGCACCAAACTTCAGACTATCATTAATGGTCCGGCCCTCAACAGCTCTACGTCAATTATGGGATGTCATCATATGCCGTTTCCATGGCAACGCTTCCTTCGCCATAAAATACCATGTTGTTGTAAGTCAATGGAAAATCGTCCAAACGGCACCAGACTTCAGACTATCATTAATGGTCCGGCCCTCAACAGCTCTATGTCAATTATGGAATGTCCTCATATGCCGTTGCCATGGCGACAGTTCCCTCGCCATGAAACACGGTGTTGTCCTAACTCAATGGACAATGGTCCAAACTGCACCAGACTTCAGACTATCATTAATGGTCCGGCCCTCAACAGCTCTATGTCAATTATGGGATGTCCTCATATGCCGTTGCCATGGCAATGCGTCCCCCGCCAATAAACCTGGTGTTGTCGTAACTCCAATGGACAAGGTCCCATCGTCCCCCAGACTTAACTTTTATATCACCGGTCAATGCCTCAACAGCTCTACGTGAAATCCGATATCTCACCATATGCCGTTTCCATGGCAACACTTCCCTCGCCAAAAAACCCGGTATTGACGTAACTCAATGGAAAATCATCCAAACGGCACCAGACTTCAGACTATCATTAAGGGTCCGGCCCTCAACAGCTCTATGTCAATTATGGGATGTCATCATATGCCGTTTCCATGGCAACGCTTCCTTCGCCATAAAATACCATGTTGTTGTAAGTCAATGGAAAATAGTCCAAACGGCACCAGACTTCATATGATGGCTAATGGTCCGGCCCTCAACAGCTCTCCGCCAATTATGGGATGTCATCATATGCCGTTTCGATGGCAACGCGTCCCTCGCCAAAAAACCTGGTGTTGTTGTACTTCAATGGAAAATCCTCCAAACGGCACCAGACTTCAGACTATCATTAATGGTCCAGCCCTCAACAGCTCTATGCCAATTATGGGATGTCATCATATGCCGTTGCCATGGCAACAGATCCCTCGCCAAAAAAACCTGGTATTTTTGTAATTCAATGGAAAATCGTCCAAACGGCACCAGACTTCAGACTATCATTAATGGTCCGGCCCTCAACAGCTCTCTCTCAATTAGGGGATGTCAACATATGCCGTTTCCATGGCAACCCATCCTTCGACAAAAAATACGATGTTGTTGTAAGTCAATGGAAAATCGTCCAAACAGCACCAAACTTCAGACTATCATTAATGGTCCGGCCCTCAACAGCTCTACGTCAATTATGGGATGTCATCATATGCCGTTTCCATGGCAACGCTTCCTTCGCCATAAAATACCATGTTGTTGTAAGTCAATGGAAAATCGTCCAAACGGCACCAGACTTCAGACTATCATTAATGGTCCGGCCCTCAACAGCTCTATGTCAATTATGGAATGTCCTCATATGCTGTTGCCATGGCGACAGTTCCCTCGCCATGAAACACGGTGTTGTCCTAACTCAATGGACAATGGTCCAAACTGCACCAGACTTCAGACTATCATTAATGGTCCGGCCCTCAACAGCTCTATGTCAATTATGGGATGTCGTCATATGCCGTTGCCATGGCAATGCGTCCCCCGCCAATAAACCTGGTGTTGTCGTAACTCCAATGGACAAGGTCCCATCGTCCCCCAGACTTAACTTTTATATCACCGGTCAATGCCTCAACAGCTCTACGTGAAATCCGAGATCTGACCATATGCCGTTTCCATGGCAACACTTCCCCCGCCAAAAAACCCGGTATTGACGTAACTCAATGGAAAATCATCCAAACGGCACCAGACTTCAGACTATCATTAATGGTCCAGCCCTCAACAGCTCTATGTCAATTATGGGATGTCATCATATGCCGTTTCCATGGCAACGCTTCCTTCGCCATAAAATACCATGTTGTTGTAAGTCAATGGAAAATAGTCCAAACGGCACCAGACTTCATATGATGGCTAATGGTCCGGCCCTCAACAGCTCTCCGCCAATTATGGGATGTCATCATATGCCGTTTCGATGGCAACGCGTCCCTCGCCAAAAAACCTGGTGTTGTTGTACTTCAATGGAAAATCCTCCAAACGGCACCAGACTTCAGACTATCATTAATGGTCCAGCCCTCAACAGCTCTATGCCAATTATGGGATGTCATCATATGCCGTTGCCATGGCAACAGATCCCTCGCCAAAAAACCTGGTATTTTTGTAATTCAATGGAAAATCGTCCAAACGGCACCAGACTTCAGACTATCATTAATGGTCCGGCCCTCAACAGCTCTCTCTCAATTAGGGGATGTCAACATATGCCGTTTCCATGGCAACCCATCCTTCGCCAAAAAATACGATGTTGTTGTAAGTCAATGGAAAATCGTCCAAACGGCACCAGACTTCAGACTATCATTAATGGTCCGGCCCTCAACAGCTCTATGTCAATTATGGAATGTCCTCATATGCCGTTGCCATGGCGACAGTTCCCTCGCCATGAAACACGGTGTTGTCCTAACTCAATGGACAATGGTCCAAACTGCACCAGACTTCAGACTATCATTAATGGTCCGGCCCTCAACAGCTCTATGTCAATTATGGGATGTCCTCATATGCCGTTGCCATGGCAATGCGTCCCCCGCCAATAAACCTGGTGTTGTCGTAACTCCAATGGACAAGGTCCCATCGTCCCCCAGACTTAACTTTTATATCACCGGTCAATGCCTCAACAGCTCCACGTGAAATCCGAGATCTCACCATATGCCGTTTCCATGGCAACACTTCCCTCGCCAAAAAACCCGGTATTGACGTAACTCAATGGAAAATCATCCAAACGGCACCAGACTTCAGACTATCATTAATGGTCCGGCCCTCAACAGCTCTATGTCAATTATGGGATGTCATCATATGCCGTTTCCATGGCAACGCTTCCGCTGCCATAAAATACCATGTTGTTGTAAGTCAATGGAAAATAGTCCAAACGGCACCAGACTTCATATGATGGCTAATGGTCCGGCCCTCAACAGCTCTCCGCCAATTATGGGATGTCATCATATGCCGTTTCGATGGCAACGCGTCCCACGCCAAAAAACCTGGTGTTGTTGTAATTCAATGGAAAATCCTCCAAACGGCACCAGACTTCAGACTATCATTAATGGTCCGGCCCTCAACAGCTCTATGCCAATTATGGGATGTCATCATATGCCGTTTCCATGGCAACGCTTCCTTCGCCATAAAATACCATGTTGTTGTAAGTCAATGGAAAATCGTCCAAACGGCACCAGACTTCAGACTATCATTAATGGTCCGGCCCTCAACAGCTCTATGTCAATTGTGGGATGTCCTCATATGCCGTTGCCATGGCAATGCGTCCCCCGCCAATAAACCTGGTGTTGTCGTAACTCCAATGGACAAGGTCCCATCGTCCCCCAGACTTAACTTTTATATCACCGGTCAATGCCTCAACAGCTCTACGTGAAATCGGAGATCTCACCATATGCCGTTTCCATGGCAACACTTCCCCCGCCAAAAAACCCGGTATTGACGTAACTCAATGGAAAATCATCCAAACGGCACCAGACTTCAGACTATCATTAATGGTCCGGCCCTCAACAGCTCTATGTCAATTATGGGATGTCATCATATGCCGTTTCCATGGCAACGCTTCCTTCGCCATAAAATACCATGTTGTTGTAAGTCAATGGAAAATAGTCCAAACGGCACCAGACTTCATATGATGGCTAATGGTCCGGCCCTCAACAGCTCTCCGCCAATTATGGGATGTCATCATATGCCGTTTCCATGGCAACGCTTCCGCTGCCATAAAATACCATGTTGTTGTAAGTCAATGGAAAATAGTCCAAACGGCACCAGACTTCATATGATGGCTAATGGTCCGGCCCTCAACAGCTCTCCGCCAATTATGGGATGTCATCATATGCCGTTTCGATGGCAACACGTCCCTCGCCAAAAAACCTGGTATTGTTGTAATTCAATGGAAAATCCTCCAAACGGCACCAGACTTCAGACTATCATTAATGGTCCGGCCCTCAACAGCTCTATGCCAATTATGGGATGTCATCATATGCCGTTGCCATGGCAACAGATCCCTCGCCAAAAAACCTGGTCTTTTTGTAATTCAATGGAAAATCGTCCAAACGGCACCAGACTTCAGACTATCATTAATGGTCCGGCCCTCAACAGCTCTCTCTCAATTTGGGGATGTCAACATATGCCGTTTCCATGGCAACCCATCCTTCGCCAAAAAATACGATGTTGTTGTAAGTCAATGGAAAATCGTCCAAACAGCACCAAACTTCAGACTATCATTAATGGTCCGGCCCTCAACAGCTCTACGTCAATTATGGGATGTCATCATATGCCGTTTCCATGGCAACGCTTCCTTCGCCATAAAATACCATGTTGTTGTAAGTCAATGGAAAATCGTCCAAACGGCACCAGACTTCAGACTATCATTAATGGTCCGGCCCTCAACAGCTCTATGTCAATTATGGAATGTCCTCATATGCCGTTGCCATGGCGACAGTTCCCTCGCCATGAAACACGGTGTTGTCCTAACTCAATGGACAATGGTCCAAACTGCACCAGACTTCAGACTATCATTAATGGTCCGGCCCTCAACAGCTCTATGTCAATTATGGGATGTCCTCATATGCCGTTGCCATGGCAATGCGTCCCCCGCCAATAAACCTGGTGTTGTCGTAACTCCAATGGACAAGGTCCCATCGTCCCCCAGACTTAACTTTTATATCACCGGTCAATGCCTCAACAGCTCTACGTGAAATCCGATATCTCACCATATGCCGTTTCCATGGCAACACTTCCCTCGCCAAAAAACCCGGTATTGACGTAACTCAATGGAAAATCATCCAAACGGCACCAGACTTCAGACTATCATTAAGGGTCCGGCCCTCAACAGCTCTATGTCAATTATGGGATGTCATCATATGCCGTTTCCATGGCAACGCTTCCTTCGCCATAAAATACCATGTTGTTGTAAGTCAATGGAAAATAGTCCAAACGGCACCAGACTTCATATGATGGCTAATGGTCCGGCCCTCAACAGCTCTCCGCCAATTATGGGATGTCATCATATGCCGTTTCGATGGCAACGCGTCCCTCGCCAAAAAACCTGGTGTTGTTGTACTTCAATGGAAAATCCTCCAAACGGCACCAGACTTCAGACTATCATTAATGGTCCAGCCCTCAACAGCTCTATGCCAATTATGGGATGTCATCATATGCCGTTGCCATGGCAACAGATCCCTCGCCAAAAAAACCTGGTATTTTTGTAATTCAATGGAAAATCGTCCAAACGGCACCAGACTTCAGACTATCATTAATGGTCCGGCCCTCAACAGCTCTCTCTCAATTAGGGGATGTCAACATATGCCGTTTCCATGGCAACCCATCCTTCGACAAAAAATACGATGTTGTTGTAAGTCAATGGAAAATCGTCCAAACAGCACCAAACTTCAGACTATCATTAATGGTCCGGCCCTCAACAGCTCTACGTCAATTATGGGATGTCATCATATGCCGTTTCCATGGCAACGCTTCCTTCGCCATAAAATACCATGTTGTTGTAAGTCAATGGAAAATCGTCCAAACGGCACCAGACTTCAGACTATCATTAATGGTCCGGCCCTCAACAGCTCTATGTCAATTATGGAATGTCCTCATATGCTGTTGCCATGGCGACAGTTCCCTCGCCATGAAACACGGTGTTGTCCTAACTCAATGGACAATGGTCCAAACTGCACCAGACTTCAGACTATCATTAATGGTCCGGCCCTCAACAGCTCTATGTCAATTATGGGATGTCGTCATATGCCGTTGCCATGGCAATGCGTCCCCCGCCAATAAACCTGGTGTTGTCGTAACTCCAATGGACAAGGTCCCATCGTCCCCCAGACTTAACTTTTATATCACCGGTCAATGCCTCAACAGCTCTACGTGAAATCCGAGATCTGACCATATGCCGTTTCCATGGCAACACTTCCCCCGCCAAAAAACCCGGTATTGACGTAACTCAATGGAAAATCATCCAAACGGCACCAGACTTCAGACTATCATTAATGGTCCGGCCCTCAACAGCTCTATGTCAATTATGGGATGTCATCATATGCCGTTTCCATGGCAACGCTTCCTTCGCCATAAAATACCATGTTGTTGTAAGTCAATGGAAAATCGTCCAAACGGCACCAGACTTCAGACTATCATTAATGGTCCGGCCCTCAACAGCTCTATGTCAATTATGGGATGTCATCATATGCCGTTTCCATGGCAACGCTTCCTTCGCCATAAAATACCATGTTGTTGTAAGTCAATGGAAAATCGTCCAAACGGCACCAGACTTCAGACTATCATTAATGGTCCGGCCCTCAACAGCTCTATGTCAATTATGGGATGTCCTCATATGCCGTTGCCATGGCAATGCGTCCCCCGCCAATAAACCTGGTGTTGTCGTAACTCCAATGGACAAGGTCCCATCGTCCCCCAGACTTAACTTTTATATCACCGGTCAATGCCTCAACAGCTCTACGTGAAATCCGAGATCTCACCATATGCCGTTTCCATGGCAACACTTCCCCCGCCAAAAAACCCGGTATTGACGTAACTCAATGGAAAATCATCCAAACGGCACCAGACTTCAGACTATCATTAATGGTCCGGCCCTCAACAGCTCTATGTCAATTATGGGATGTCATCATATGCCGTTTCCATGGCAACGCTTCCTTCGCCATAAAATACCATGTTGTTGTAAGTCAATGGAAAATAGTCCAAACGGCACCAGACTTCATATGATGGCTAATGGTCCGGCCCTCAACAGCTCTCCGCCAATTATGGGATGTCATCATATGCCGTTTCCATGGCAACGCTTCCGCTGCCATAAAATACCATGTTGTTGTAAGTCAATGGAAAATAGTCCAAACGGCACCAGACTTCATATGATGGCTAATGGTCCGGCCCTCAACAGCTCTCCGCCAATTATGGGATGTCATCATATGCCGTTTCGATGGCAACACGTCCCTCGCCAAAAAACCTGGTATTGTTGTAATTCAATGGAAAATCCTCCAAACGGCACCAGACTTCAGACTATCATTAATGGTCCGGCCCTCAACAGCTCTATGCCAATTATGGGATGTCATCATATGCCGTTGCCATGGCAACAGATCCCTCGCCATGAAACACGGTGTTGTCCTAACTCAATGGACAATGGTCCAAACTGCACCAGACTTCAGACTATCATTAATGGTCCGGCCCTCAACAGCTCTATGTCAATTATGGGATGTCGTCATATGCCGTTGCCATGGCAATGCGTCCCCCGCCAATAAACCTGGTGTTGTCGTAACTCCAATGGACAAGGTCCCATCGTCCCCCAGACTTAACTTTTATATCACCGGTCAATGCCTCAACAGCTCTACGTGAAATCCGAGATCTGACCATATGCCGTTTCCATGGCAACACTTCCCCCGCCAAAAAACCCGGTATTGACGTAACTCAATGGAAAATCATCCAAACGGCACCAGACTTCAGACTATCATTAATGGTCCAGCCCTCAACAGCTCTATGTCAATTATGGGATGTCATCATATGCCGTTTCCATGGCAACGCTTCCTTCGCCATAAAATACCATGTTGTTGTAAGTCAATGGAAAATAGTCCAAACGGCACCAGACTTCATATGATGGCTAATGGTCCGGCCCTCAACAGCTCTCCGCCAATTATGGGATGTCATCATATGCCGTTTCGATGGCAACGCGTCCCTCGCCAAAAAACCTGGTGTTGTTGTACTTCAATGGAAAATCCTCCAAACGGCACCAGACTTCAGACTATCATTAATGGTCCAGCCCTCAACAGCTCTATGCCAATTATGGGATGTCATCATATGCCGTTGCCATGGCAACAGATCCCTCGCCAAAAAACCTGGTATTTTTGTAATTCAATGGAAAATCGTCCAAACGGCACCAGACTTCAGACTATCATTAATGGTCCGGCCCTCAACAGCTCTCTCTCAATTAGGGGATGTCAACATATGCCGTTTCCATGGCAACCCATCCTTCGCCAAAAAATACGATGTTGTTGTAAGTCAATGGAAAATCGTCCAAACGGCACCAGACTTCAGACTATCATTAATGGTCCGGCCCTCAACAGCTCTATGTCAATTATGGAATGTCCTCATATGCCGTTGCCATGGCGACAGTTCCCTCGCCATGAAACACGGTGTTGTCCTAACTCAATGGACAATGGTCCAAACTGCACCAGACTTCAGACTATCATTAATGGTCCGGCCCTCAACAGCTCTATGTCAATTATGGGATGTCCTCATATGCCGTTGCCATGGCAATGCGTCCCCCGCCAATAAACCTGGTGTTGTCGTAACTCCAATGGACAAGGTCCCATCGTCCCCCAGACTTAACTTTTATATCACCGGTCAATGCCTCAACAGCTCCACGTGAAATCCGAGATCTCACCATATGCCGTTTCCATGGCAACACTTCCCTCGCCAAAAAACCCGGTATTGACGTAACTCAATGGAAAATCATCCAAACGGCACCAGACTTCAGACTATCATTAATGGTCCGGCCCTCAACAGCTCTATGTCAATTATGGGATGTCATCATATGCCGTTTCCATGGCAACGCTTCCGCTGCCATAAAATACCATGTTGTTGTAAGTCAATGGAAAATAGTCCAAACGGCACCAGACTTCATATGATGGCTAATGGTCCGGCCCTCAACAGCTCTCCGCCAATTATGGGATGTCATCATATGCCGTTTCGATGGCAACGCGTCCCACGCCAAAAAACCTGGTGTTGTTGTAATTCAATGGAAAATCCTCCAAACGGCACCAGACTTCAGACTATCATTAATGGTCCGGCCCTCAACAGCTCTATGCCAATTATGGGATGTCATCATATGCCGTTTCCATGGCAACGCTTCCTTCGCCATAAAATACCATGTTGTTGTAAGTCAATGGAAAATCGTCCAAACGGCACCAGACTTCAGACTATCATTAATGGTCCGGCCCTCAACAGCTCTATGTCAATTGTGGGATGTCCTCATATGCCGTTGCCATGGCAATGCGTCCCCCGCCAATAAACCTGGTGTTGTCGTAACTCCAATGGACAAGGTCCCATCGTCCCCCAGACTTAACTTTTATATCACCGGTCAATGCCTCAACAGCTCTACGTGAAATCGGAGATCTCACCATATGCCGTTTCCATGGCAACACTTCCCCCGCCAAAAAACCCGGTATTGACGTAACTCAATGGAAAATCATCCAAACGGCACCAGACTTCAGACTATCATTAATGGTCCGGCCCTCAACAGCTCTATGTCAATTATGGGATGTCATCATATGCCGTTTCCATGGCAACGCTTCCTTCGCCATAAAATACCATGTTGTTGTAAGTCAATGGAAAATAGTCCAAACGGCACCAGACTTCATATGATGGCTAATGGTCCGGCCCTCAACAGCTCTCCGCCAATTATGGGATGTCATCATATGCCGTTTCCATGGCAACGCTTCCGCTGCCATAAAATACCATGTTGTTGTAAGTCAATGGAAAATAGTCCAAACGGCACCAGACTTCATATGATGGCTAATGGTCCGGCCCTCAACAGCT
Organism: Notothenia rossii; assembly: GCF_949606895.1. Lineage (NCBI taxonomy): Eukaryota > Metazoa > Chordata > Actinopteri > Perciformes > Nototheniidae > Notothenia > Notothenia rossii. The sequence continues at coordinate 49,497,607 of NC_136902.1, forward strand.
CTCCGCCAATTATGGGATGTCATCATATGCCGTTTCGATGGCAACACGTCCCTCGCCAAAAAACCTGGTATTGTTGTAATTCAATGGAAAATCCTCCAAACGGCACCAGACTTCAGACTATCATTAATGGTCCGGCCCTCAACAGCTCTATGCCAATTATGGGATGTCATCATATGCCGTTGCCATGGCAACAGATCCCTCGCCAAAAAACCTGGTCTTTTTGTAATTCAATGGAAAATCGTCCAAACGGCACCAGACTTCAGACTATCATTAATGGTCCGGCCCTCAACAGCTCTCTCTCAATTTGGGGATGTCAACATATGCCGTTTCCATGGCAACCCATCCTTCGCCAAAAAATACGATGTTGTTGTAAGTCAATGGAAAATCGTCCAAACAGCACCAAACTTCAGACTATCATTAATGGTCCGGCCCTCAACAGCTCTACGTCAATTATGGGATGTCATCATATGCCGTTTCCATGGCAACGCTTCCTTCGCCATAAAATACCATGTTGTTGTAAGTCAATGGAAAATCGTCCAAACGGCACCAGACTTCAGACTATCATTAATGGTCCGGCCCTCAACAGCTCTATGTCAATTATGGAATGTCCTCATATGCCGTTGCCATGGCGACAGTTCCCTCGCCATGAAACACGGTGTTGTCCTAACTCAATGGACAATGGTCCAAACTGCACCAGACTTCAGACTATCATTAATGGTCCGGCCCTCAACAGCTCTATGTCAATTATGGGATGTCCTCATATGCCGTTGCCATGGCAATGCGTCCCCCGCCAATAAACCTGGTGTTGTCGTAACTCCAATGGACAAGGTCCCATCGTCCCCCAGACTTAACTTTTATATCACCGGTCAATGCCTCAACAGCTCTACGTGAAATCCGATATCTCACCATATGCCGTTTCCATGGCAACACTTCCCTCGCCAAAAAACCCGGTATTGACGTAACTCAATGGAAAATCATCCAAACGGCACCAGACTTCAGACTATCATTAAGGGTCCGGCCCTCAACAGCTCTATGTCAATTATGGGATGTCATCATATGCCGTTTCCATGGCAACGCTTCCTTCGCCATAAAATACCATGTTGTTGTAAGTCAATGGAAAATAGTCCAAACGGCACCAGACTTCATATGATGGCTAATGGTCCGGCCCTCAACAGCTCTCCGCCAATTATGGGATGTCATCATATGCCGTTTCGATGGCAACGCGTCCCTCGCCAAAAAACCTGGTGTTGTTGTACTTCAATGGAAAATCCTCCAAACGGCACCAGACTTCAGACTATCATTAATGGTCCAGCCCTCAACAGCTCTATGCCAATTATGGGATGTCATCATATGCCGTTGCCATGGCAACAGATCCCTCGCCAAAAAAACCTGGTATTTTTGTAATTCAATGGAAAATCGTCCAAACGGCACCAGACTTCAGACTATCATTAATGGTCCGGCCCTCAACAGCTCTCTCTCAATTAGGGGATGTCAACATATGCCGTTTCCATGGCAACCCATCCTTCGACAAAAAATACGATGTTGTTGTAAGTCAATGGAAAATCGTCCAAACAGCACCAAACTTCAGACTATCATTAATGGTCCGGCCCTCAACAGCTCTACGTCAATTATGGGATGTCATCATATGCCGTTTCCATGGCAACGCTTCCTTCGCCATAAAATACCATGTTGTTGTAAGTCAATGGAAAATCGTCCAAACGGCACCAGACTTCAGACTATCATTAATGGTCCGGCCCTCAACAGCTCTATGTCAATTATGGAATGTCCTCATATGCTGTTGCCATGGCGACAGTTCCCTCGCCATGAAACACGGTGTTGTCCTAACTCAATGGACAATGGTCCAAACTGCACCAGACTTCAGACTATCATTAATGGTCCGGCCCTCAACAGCTCTATGTCAATTATGGGATGTCGTCATATGCCGTTGCCATGGCAATGCGTCCCCCGCCAATAAACCTGGTGTTGTCGTAACTCCAATGGACAAGGTCCCATCGTCCCCCAGACTTAACTTTTATATCACCGGTCAATGCCTCAACAGCTCTACGTGAAATCCGAGATCTGACCATATGCCGTTTCCATGGCAACACTTCCCCCGCCAAAAAACCCGGTATTGACGTAACTCAATGGAAAATCATCCAAACGGCACCAGACTTCAGACTATCATTAATGGTCCGGCCCTCAACAGCTCTATGTCAATTATGGGATGTCATCATATGCCGTTTCCATGGCAACGCTTCCTTCGCCATAAAATACCATGTTGTTGTAAGTCAATGGAAAATCGTCCAAACGGCACCAGACTTCAGACTATCATTAATGGTCCGGCCCTCAACAGCTCTATGTCAATTATGGGATGTCATCATATGCCGTTTCCATGGCAACGCTTCCTTCGCCATAAAATACCATGTTGTTGTAAGTCAATGGAAAATCGTCCAAACGGCACCAGACTTCAGACTATCATTAATGGTCCGGCCCTCAACAGCTCTATGTCAATTATGGGATGTCCTCATATGCCGTTGCCATGGCAATGCGTCCCCCGCCAATAAACCTGGTGTTGTCGTAACTCCAATGGACAAGGTCCCATCGTCCCCCAGACTTAACTTTTATATCACCGGTCAATGCCTCAACAGCTCTACGTGAAATCCGAGATCTCACCATATGCCGTTTCCATGGCAACACTTCCCCCGCCAAAAAACCCGGTATTGACGTAACTCAATGGAAAATCATCCAAACGGCACCAGACTTCAGACTATCATTAATGGTCCGGCCCTCAACAGCTCTATGTCAATTATGGGATGTCATCATATGCCGTTTCCATGGCAACGCTTCCTTCGCCATAAAATACCATGTTGTTGTAAGTCAATGGAAAATAGTCCAAACGGCACCAGACTTCATATGATGGCTAATGGTCCGGCCCTCAACAGCTCTCCGCCAATTATGGGATGTCATCATATGCCGTTTCCATGGCAACGCTTCCGCTGCCATAAAATACCATGTTGTTGTAAGTCAATGGAAAATAGTCCAAACGGCACCAGACTTCATATGATGGCTAATGGTCCGGCCCTCAACAGCTCTCCGCCAATTATGGGATGTCATCATATGCCGTTTCGATGGCAACACGTCCCTCGCCAAAAAACCTGGTATTGTTGTAATTCAATGGAAAATCCTCCAAACGGCACCAGACTTCAGACTATCATTAATGGTCCGGCCCTCAACAGCTCTATGCCAATTATGGGATGTCATCATATGCCGTTGCCATGGCAACAGATCCCTCGCCAAAAAACCTGGTCTTTTTGTAATTCAATGGAAAATCGTCCAAACGGCACCAGACTTCAGACTATCATTAATGGTCCGGCCCTCAACAGCTCTCTCTCAATTTGGGGATGTCAACATATGCCGTTTCCATGGCAACCCATCCTTCGCCAAAAAATACGATGTTGTTGTAAGTCAATGGAAAATCGTCCAAACAGCACCAAACTTCAGACTATCATTAATGGTCCGGCCCTCAACAGCTCTACGTCAATTATGGGATGTCATCATATGCCGTTTCCATGGCAACGCTTCCTTCGCCATAAAATACCATGTTGTTGTAAGTCAATGGAAAATCGTCCAAACGGCACCAGACTTCAGACTATCATTAATGGTCCGGCCCTCAACAGCTCTATGTCAATTATGGAATGTCCTCATATGCCGTTGCCATGGCGACAGTTCCCTCGCCATGAAACACGGTGTTGTCCTAACTCAATGGACAATGGTCCAAACTGCACCAGACTTCAGACTATCATTAATGGTCCGGCCCTCAACAGCTCTATGTCAATTATGGGATGTCCTCATATGCCGTTGCCATGGCAATGCGTCCCCCGCCAATAAACCTGGTGTTGTCGTAACTCCAATGGACAAGGTCCCATCGTCCCCCAGACTTAACTTTTATATCACCGGTCAATGCCTCAACAGCTCTACGTGAAATCCGAGATCTCACCATATGCCGTTTCCATGGCAACACTTCCCCCGCCAAAAAACCCGGTATTGACGTAACTCAATGGAAAATCATCCAAACGGCACCAGACTTCAGACTATCATTAATGGTCCGGCCCTCAACAGCTCTATGTCAATTATGGGATGTCATCATATGCCGTTTCCATGGCAACGCTTCCTTCGCCATAAAATACCATGTTGTTGTAAGTCAATGGAAAATAGTCCAAACGGCACCAGACTTCATATGATGGCTAATGGTCCGGCCCTCAACAGCTCTCCGCCAATTATGGGATTTCATCATATGCCGTTTCGATGGCAACGCGTCCCTCGCCAAAAAACCTGGTGTTGTTGTACTTCAATGGAAAATCCTCCAAACGGCACCAGACTTCTGACTATCATTAATGGTCCAGCCCTCAACAGCTCTATGCCAATTATGGGATGTCATCATATGCCGTTGCCATGGCAACAGATCCCTCGCCAAAAAACCTGGTATTTTTGTAATTCAATGGAAAATCGTCCAAACGGCACCAGACTTCAGACTATCATTAATGGTCCGGCCCTCAACAGCTCTCTCTCAATTAGGGGATGTCAACATATGCCATTTCCAATGCAACCCATCCTTCGCCAAAAAATACGATGTTGTTGTAAGTCAATGGAAAATCGTCCAAACAGCACCAAACTTCAGACTATCATTAATGGTCCGGCCCTCAACAGCTCTACGTCAATTATGGGATGTCATCATATGCCGTTTCCATGGCAACGCTTCCTTCGCCATAAAATACCATGTTGTTGTAAGTCAATGGAAAATCGTCCAAACGGCACCAGACTTCAGACTATCATTAATGGTCCGGCCCTCAACAGCTCTATGTCAATTATGGAATGTCCTCATATGCCGTTGCCATGGCGACAGTTCCCTCGCCATGAAACACGGTGTTGTCCTAACTCAATGGACAATGGTCCAAACTGCACCAGACTTCAGACTATCATTAATGGTCCGGCCCTCAACAGCTCTATGTCAATTATGGGATGTCCTCATATGCCGTTGCCATGGCAATGCGTCCCCCGCCAATAAACCTGGTGTTGTCGTAACTCCAATGGACAAGGTCCCATCGTCCCCCAGACTTAACTTTTATATCACCGGTCAATGCCTCAACAGCTCTACGTGAAATCCGAGATCTCACCATATGCCGTTTCCATGGCAACACTTCCCTCGCCAAAAAACCCGGTATTGACGTAACTCAATGGAAAATCATCCAAACGGCACCAGACTTCAGACTATCATTAATGGTCCGGCCCTCAACAGCTCTCTCTCAATTAGGGGATGTCAACATATGCCGTTTCCATGGCACCCTATCCTTCGCCAAAAAATACGATGTTGTTGTAAGTCAATGGAAAATTGTCCAAACAGCACCAAACTTCAGACTATCATTAATGGTCCGGCCCTCAACAGCTCTACGTCAATTATGGGATGTCATCATATGCCGTTTCCATGGCAACGCTTCCTTCGCCATAAAATACCATGTTTTTTTAAGTCAATGGAAAATCGTCCAAACGGCACCAGACTTCAGACTATCATTAATGGTCCGGCCCTCAACAGCTCTATGTCAATTATGGAATGTCCTCATATGCCGTTGCCATGGCGACAGTTCCCTCGCCATGAAACACGGTGTTGTCCTAACTCAATGGACAATGGTCCAAACTGCACCAGACTTCAGACTATCATTAATGGTCCGGCCCTCAACAGCTCTATGTCAATTATGGGATGTCCTCATATGCCGTTGCCATGGCAATGCGTCCCCCGCCAATAAACCTGGTGTTGTCGTAACTCCAATGGACAAGGTCCCATCGTCCCCCAGACTTAACTTTTATATCACCGGTCAATGCCTCAACAGCTCTACGTGAAATCCGAGATCTCACCATATGCCGTTTCCATGGCAACACTTCCCTCGACAAAAAACCCGGTATTGACGTAACTCAATGGAAAATCATCCAAACGGCACCAGACTTCAGACTATCATTAATGGTCCGGCCCTCAACAGCTCTATGTCAATTATGGGATGTCATCATATGCCGTTTCCATGGCAACGCTTCCGCTGCCATAAAATACCATGTTGTTGTAAGTCAATGGAAAATAGTCCAAACGGCACCAGACTTCATATGATGGCTAATGGTCCGGCCCTCAACAGCTCTCCGCCAATTATGGGATGTCATCATATGCCGTTTCGATGGCAACGCGTCCCACGCCAAAAAACCTGGTGTTGTTGTAATTCAATGGAAAATCCTCCAAACGGCACCAGACTTCAGACTATCATTAATGGTCCGGCCCTCAACAGCTCTATGCCAATTATGGGATGTCATCATATGCCGTTTCCATGGCAACGCTTCCTTCGCCATAAAATACCATGTTGTTGTAAGTCAATGGAAAATCGTCCAAACGGCACCAGACTTCAGACTATCATTAATGGTCCGGCCCTCAACAGCTCTATGTCAATTATGGGATGTCCTCATATGCCGTTGCCATGGCAATGCGTCCCCCGCCAATAAACCTGGTGTTGTCGTAACTCCAATGGACAAGGTCCCATCGTCCCCCAGACTTAACTTTTATATCACCGGTCAATGCCTCAACAGCTCTACGTGAAATCCGAGATCTCACCATATGCCGTTTCCATGGCAACACTTCCCCCGCCAAAAAACCCGGTATTGACGTAACTCAATGGAAAATCATCCAAACGGCACCAGACTTCAGACTATCATTAATGGTCCGGCCCTCAACAGCTCTATGTCAATTATGGGATGTCATCATATGCCGTTTCCATGGCAACGCTTCCTTCGCCATAAAATACCATGTTGTTGTAAGTCAATGGAAAATAGTCCAAACGGCACCAGACTTCATATGATGGCTAATGGTCCGGCCCTCAACAGCTCTCCGCCAATTATGGGATGTCATCATATGCCGTTTCCATGGCAACGCTTCCGCTGCCATAAAATACCATGTTGTTGTAAGTCAATGGAAAATAGTCCAAACGGCACCAGACTTCATATGATGGCTAATGGTCCGGCCCTCAACAGCTCTCCGCCAATTATGGGATGTCATCATATGCCGTTTCGATGGCAACACGTCCCTCGCCAAAAAACCTGGTATTGTTGTAATTCAATGGAAAATCCTCCAAACGGCACCAGACTTCAGACTATCATTAATGGTCCGGCCCTCAACAGCTCTACGTCAATTATGGGATGTCATCATATGCCGTTTCCATGGCAACGCTTCCTTCGCCATAAAGTACCATGTTGTTGTAAGTCAATGGAAAATCGTCCAAACGGCACCAGACTTCATATGATGGCTAATGGTCCGGCCCTCAACAGCTCTCCGCCAATTATGGGATGTCATCATATGCCGTTTCGATGGCAACGCGTCCCTCGCCAAAAAACCTGGTGTTGTTGTGCTTCAATGGAAAATCCTCCAAACGGCACCAGACTTCAGACTATCATTAATGGTCCAGCCCTCAACAGCTCTATGCCAATTATGGGATGTCATCATATGCCGTTGCCATGGCGACAGTTCCCTCGCAATGAAACACGGTGTTGTCCTAACTCAATGGAAAATGGTCCAAACTGCACCAGACTTCAGACTATCATTAATGGTCCGGCCCTCAACAGCTCTATGCCAATTATGGGGTGTCATCATATGCCGTTGCCATGGCAACAGATCCCTCGCCATGAAACACGGTGTAGTCCTAATTCAATGGAAAATCGTCCAAACGGCACCAGACTTCAGACTATTTATTAATGGTCCGGCCCTTAACAGCTCTATGTCAATTATGGGATGTCCTCATATGCCGTTGCCATGGCAATGCGTCCCCCGCCAATAAACCTGGTGTTGTCGTAACTCCAATGGACAAGGTCCCATCGTCCCCCAGACTTAACTTTTATATCACCGGTCAATGCCTCAACAGCTCTACGTGAAATCTGAGATCTCACCATATGCCGTTTCCATGGCAACACTTCCCTCGCCATGAAACATGGTGTTGTCCTAACTCAATGGAAAATCATCCAAACGGCACCAGACTTTAGATGATGGCTAATGGTTTGTCCCTCAACACCTCAATATGACAATAGTGAGTTTTCCCCAAAAGCTGTTGCCATGGCAACACACCCCTCGCCGTTAACCACGATATTGCTATAAGTCCTGTGTATATGGTCGAAAACTGTTCAAACTTTACATGTGTGCTAACTGTCAAGCCCTCGACACATATATGTGTCAGTTTTGAGATTTTGTCAAATTTCGTTGCTATGATAACAAAATGGTCTCCGTGAAACACGGTTTTCTCATAACTCCAGTTAACATGCTCCAAACGGCCCAAAACTTCACAGATCTGATAACGATGCAGCCCTCAACACATCTAGGCGTATTATGGGGTTTCATCAAATTCCGTTGCCATGGCGACAGATCCCTCGCCATCAAACACAATGTATCTGATACTGCTGTAACTCCTAAATACATTGTCCGATCGGCCTGAAACTTCTCACGTTTGCCAACGGCCGAGTCCTTCAGACACCTAGACACGTCGACGTGCGGACAACAGCCTGCGGAACGTCGAAGACCCGCTCAACGCTGCTTGCAGCTTTAATTAGGGTCTGAGACCTAGGTCGGCGAAGACCCTATTGAAATCGGTCGCGCAGCGACCGATAAACCATGCAAAACCCACACAAAACAGGGCAAAAGTCGGGCAAAAGTGGCCTAAATCATGACAGTAGGTAGCCCACGCCAACCGAGTCACATGGCCATCCTAGGCCGTCCATAAACATGATTGATATCGGTCCGATTATTAGGGTCTGAGACCTAGGTCGGCGAAGACCCTATTGAAATCGGTCGCGCAGCGACCGATAAACCTGCGAAACACACACAAAACAGGGAAAAAGACGGGCAAAAGCCCATCAAAAGTGGCCTAAATCATGACAGTAGGTGGCCCACGCCAACCTAGTCACATGGGCGCTCGCGCGATTTATCGCATTTTTCGTCCTCCGCACTTTAACGAACTCCTCCTAGGGACTTTATCCGTACGACTCCAAATTCGTCGGGTAGCTTCTCGACAAATGGGCAATCTAAAGTTATCACGGAACTTCTTTTCTTTCGCACGGCGCAGCCGTGATTTGGCGCCAAATTTCGCGTTCGCTCGATGCTAGGCCATCCCTCGCCATGGAACACGATGATGTCATAATTCAAACTGACATGCTCAGAACGCCACCAAACTTCACATGATGATTAACACTGCGGCCCTGAACAGCTCTACGTCAAATCCGATGTTACTTAATATGGCGTTACCATGGCAACGGATCCCTCGCCATAACACACGGTGTCGCTGTAACTCCAATGGACACGGTCCCATCGTCCCCTAATCTTCACTTTTATATCACCGGTGAATAACTCAACAGCTCTACATGAAATCTGAGATCTCATCGTATGCCGTTTCCATGCCAATGAATCCCTCGCCAAAAAACACAATGTTCTGTTAACTCAATGGAAAATCGTCCAAACGGCACCAGACTTCATATGATGGGTGATGGTCAGGCCCTAAACAGCTCTATGCCAATTATGGGATGTCATCGTATGCCGTTTCCATGGCAACGCATCCCTCGCCATACAACTCTATGTTGTCGTAATTCAATGGAAAATCGTCCAAACGCCACCAGACTTCATATGATGGGTGATGGTCAGGCCCTAAACAGCTCTATGCCAATTATGGGATGTCATCATTTGCCGTTTCTATGGCAACGCATCCCCCTCCATAAAACCCAATGTTGTCTTAACTCAATGGAAAATGGTCCAAACGGCACCAGACTTCAGATCACAGTTAATGGTCCGGCCCTCAACACCTCAATGTCACAATAGTGAGTTTTCCTCAAAAGCTGTTGCCATGGCAACGCATCCCTCACCAAAATACCCGATGTTCTGTTAACTCAATGGAAAATCGTCCAAACAGCACCAGACTTCATATGATGGGTGACGGTCAGGCCCTGAACAGCTCTAACTCCATTATGGGGTGTCATCATATGCCGTTGCCATGGCGACAGATCCCTCGCCATGAAACACGGTGTTGTGTTAACTCAATGGAAAATCGTCCAAACGGCAACAGACTTCAGATGATGGCTAATGGTCCGGCCCTCAACAGCTCTACGCCAATTATGCGATGTCATCATATGCCGTTTCCATGGCAACGCATCCCTCGCCAAAAAACACGATGTTGTGTTAACTCAATGGAAAATGGTCCAAACGGCACCAGACTTCAGATCACAGTTAATGGTCCGGCCCTCAACACCTCAATGTGACAATAGTGACTTTTCCTCAAAAGCTGTTGCCATGGCAACGCATCCCTCACCAAAATACCCGATGTTCTGTTAACTCAATGGAAAATCGTCCAAACGGCACCAGACTTCATATGATGGGTGACGGTCAGGCCCTGAACAGCTCTAACTCCATTATGGGGTGTCATCATATGCCGTTGCCATGGCGACAGATCCCTCGCCATGAAACACGGTGTTGTTTTAACTCAATGGAAAATCGTCCAAACGGCAACAGACTTCAGATGATGGCTAATGGTCCGGACCTCAACAGCTCTACGCCAATTATGCGATGTCATCATATGCCGTTTCCATGGCAACGCATCCCTCGCCAAAATACCCGGTATTGTCATAACTCCATGGAAAATCGTCCAAACGGCACCAGACTTCAGATCACAGTTAATGGTCCGGCCCTCAACACCTCACTGTGAAAATAATGAGTTTTCCTCAAAAGCTGTTGCCATGGCAACGCATCCCTCGCCAAAATACCCGGTATTGGCATAACTCCATGGAAAATCGTCCAAACGACACCAGACTTCAGACTATCATTAATGGTCAGGCCCTCAACAGCTCTATGTCAATTAGGGGATGTCTGAAATCTGAGATCTCACCATATGCCGTTTCCATGGCAACGCATCCCTCGCCATAAAACACAATGTTCTCTTAATTCCATGGAAAATCGTCCAAACCGCACCACACTTCAGATGACAGTTGATGGTCCGGCCCTCAACACCTGAATATGACGATAGTGAGTTTTCCTCAAAAGCTGTTGCCATGGCAACGCATTCCTCGCCGTTAAGCACGATATTGCTAAAACTCCTGTTTAAATGTTCAAAAAGTGTTCAAATTTCACATGTGTGCTAACGGTCAACCCCTCGAGACATATATGTGTCAGTTTTGAGATTTCGTCAAATGTCGTTGCTATGGTAACTAAATGGTCGCCGTGAAACACGGTTCTCTCATAACTCCAGTTAACTTGCTCCAAACGGCCCAAAACTTCACAGGTTTGATAACGATGCAGCCCTCAACACATCTAGGCGTATTATGGGGTGTCATCAAATTCCGTTGCCATGGCGACAGATCACTCCCCATCAAACACAATGTTTGTGATACTGCTGTAACTCCTGTGTACGTTGTCCGATCGGCCTGAAACTTCCCACGTTTGCCAACGGCCGAGTCCTCGAGACATCTGCCTGACGTCGACGTGCGGACAACAGCCTGCGGAGCGTCGAAGACCCGCTCAACGCTGCTCGCAGCTTTAATTATTATTCTTATCATTCTTTATGAGCGCAGAAATAGTCTTAAAATCAGATCTGTTTTTTAAATGAAATCTGACGGCAGGCAGTTAGCTCTGATCACCTATGATAAATGCGCCGCACCTAATCGCTGGCCATTCAGCCACAGACACTGTTCGAAATGGGGGGGAGCTAGGGGGAGCTTGGCTCCCCCGAAGAGGGAGGGAGCTCCCCTGAAGGCTGACTTTGAGATAAATAGGGGGAGCCCAAAACAATCGTGCATATTTGTGTCACACAGATTTGAAATGTTGAGTTTCTGTAAATAACAGTTCTTGAAATAAATAATAGTTATTGTTCATTACAGTTTCTGAATATTTGTTTTATATTTGTAAATATGTCTGGGTTGCCATCTGTACATGGCGGCGCTGCATTCTTACTTACGTTGCTATGGTTATGGCGGTGATGCCGGCGCGGTATTTGAATTGTTCATATTGATATTCTTTTAACTAAATGTAACTGTAATAAAAAAATATCGCAAAACGAAAACAGCCAAGCGTCACAGCTTTTGGATTCACAAGCAAAGAAGCGAAGGAGTCTAAAAATGACAACGTGAACGGAAAACAACTTTTAGTTGGCCGGCTGTAAGCGGCGTTAGGGTCGAGCTTGACAGCTCCACACCGAGGGAGAGGCCTGCCGATGCGGAGCCTGAAGAGGCTTCAACAACGGCCACATCCGCCGGCATAGTGACACCGTCTGTATTAGCAGAAGAGTGTTTTTATAGCAATTGATCGCATCCGCGCTGCTGCGCCAGTCAACAGAGCGTGCGTGTGACATATTTAGTAGCAGGATGTGCTCTGAAAAATAGGGCTCCCCGAAAGTAAATGGGTAATTCGAAAACTGACAGAGCTCCCTCTATACAAATAAAACTATTGACGGTGTGAAAGAACCTATTGTTTTAAATAATGGTCGGAATGTGACCTGTGAGCCTTCTGAATTACCATGGGACAGCACATTCTAAATTAAAATGTTCAATCAATAAAGTAACATCTTATCTTATCTTAATAATATCTTCATATTAATAATAATAATAAATCATACAGTATGTGTCCGAAAGGGAGCAGGAGGAAGCAAACACAAAAATATACTGCATATTAAAGCAAACGATTGTAAAGGTTAAAGTATGAGCATAACAAATAAAGAAGTGTAATGTAAACATTTACATTATGATTATTTAATATATAAAGACTATATATTATTGAATTACAAGATTAGATATACTTTAGTTGATCTAAAATATTGATGTGTTCAAATGCTCTCCAAAACACAATTGAAAGTTCATGAAACGTGTCTTTCTGTATTTGTGAATGAAGCGCCATCTCCTGGTTAAAACCTGAAATTGAAAATCTGGCAACGCCCTCTTGGAAAAGAGTGGGAGGGCTTAACTTTCCTCTATACTGGTCTTTGGCAGGTCGTAGGCAGGAAGCTGTAAGCTGGAGTCCGAAATTCAGTGCTACATATGTAGGCTAAATCGTGAGGGTATCAAACTTGTTGTGGAATTAGTGCGGGATGCAATAACATCCCAGACTAACAGGAATAACCCGATTAGTCCGGAAATAAAATGTTTGGCAACACTACGATATTAAGCAACAGGGAAAATGCAACTTTGCAAATGCCGACAATTTATGAATATCGCAACCATCAGTCAGCCGTGCCATAAACCAAACCATCAACGCGCTCTCTAGACCACATATCATCCAACAGTTTATCCGGTTTCCTTTGGACAATCAACAACTACACAGGATCAAAGCTAACTTCATGGCAATTGCAGGTATGCCCGGTGTGGTCGGTGCTATTGACGGGACGCACATAAAAATAATTACGCCATCAAAAGATGAGGACGTGTTCGTCAATAGAAAGAAAGTACATTCCATCAACACGCAGATTGTTTTTGATGCAACTTTTAACATTCTTGATGTTGTTGCAAAGTGGCCTGGATCTACCCATGATTCGTGTATTTTAATGGAGAGCGGTCTGAGGCAGCTTTTTGAGAGGCACCATGTACCAGTTGGGTGTCACTTGCTGGGTGACAGTGGCTATCCCTGCAAGACGTGGCTCTTGACACCATATCTCAATCCACAACCGGGAGCACAGTTAAAGTATAACATGTAAGTGATTACGCAGATTACGCTTAGTCCTATGCGTAAAAAACATCGTATTGGCTCTTTGACGTCTTTTATTTGTTGAATCCATATTTATTATTGTTTACTGTTTTCCTCCATATATTTTAGAGCACACAAAAATACACGAAATGTTGTGGAGAGAGGAATTGGGCAGATCGTTTTCATGTCCTGCACTGCGAAATACGCCTCAGCCCAGAGAGGGCAAGTGCAGTCATCACTGTATTTGCCATTCTCCACAACCTCTGCAAGCGGAGGAACATTCCACAGCCAGATGAAGATGATGATGACGATGACCACGATGATGATGATGATGGCGATGAACATGATAATGAATTTGGCCGTGTGGAGCAGAGTGGACTGGCATTTAGGGATCACTTTGTGAATACACATTTTAAGTAAACACCTTGGCACAAATCAGTCAACACACATTTGTCTAGTTGATAACATTTATTTCATATGCACATTTATATGTTTTCTTTCAATTTTTCTATCTTAAGAGTATAATATTCTGTCTTGAGTTGTAATAGCCACTCTTTCGCTTTAAGGACCTTTTTTTGCCTTTTTAAAACCCTCATTTCCATCCTCAATTTCTTCTCCACTAGTGAACTGGCACCAGCAGCAGGAGGGAGAGGAGAGGAAGGGGGTGCACAAAGAGGGCGAGTTGGAAGAGGAAGAGCAGGGAGAGGAAGACTTGGGAGAGGAGGCACAGCTGGAAGAGGAAGAGCTAGGAGGGGGAGAAGAGGAAGAGCTGTGTGATGTGATGCTGCAGCTTGACTTTCATCTTGATTTCTCCTGTGGGGAAGATATATATATATAATTTGTAATACATTTTTGGGAAGTGGGTTGAACAGTTGCACATTGTAATTCTGTTTTTCATGTAGCCTATTGTAATTATTGCATGCATACCCCTCAATCTCCTTTAGCAAATCGACTGCAGGATCAGCTGCACCCTCAAGGCCAGTTATGCTGGTGTCAGAGCCTAGGACGGCGTACACCACTGATGCAACTGGGGACAATGGCTTTGGTGCAGATCCTCCTCCAACAAATTACATTTCAGTTTCATTCACAACGTTTCATATCACTGTAGCCTTTGTTAATTGTAAATTTAAATCATGCAAATGCATTTCCCAAATGAATGCAAGCAATGTTAATAATGGACTTACCTGTAGCCGCGACGGCTCTTTTATAGTCGGCAATCTCCGACCTACACTGCGATTGCAGCGCATTCCACCTCTTTTCGCAGTCGTTGGTAGAGCGACACACCGCAGGGAAGGAAGCATTGATGTTTAAGCATATTTCTTCCCATGCCTCCCGCTTCTTCTTACTGGTCACTCCAGAGCCAAATTTCCCCTTTATTATTCCCCTCCTCTCCAGCACAAACTGGGCCAGCAGTAACAATTGGTCCTGGGAACAATTGGGGTTTCGCTTGCGTTTAACTTTGTCTTCACTTCCATTCATCATGATAGGGGAACTTGAACGGCGGTATGGTCTGTTATTGAAAGTTTTTAAGTGCTGGAAATATGCTCATTGGATAATAGTTTGCAGGGTGCTTTTAATTGCCTCCTTGATTTAATGCAATTTACGTATTTTTATTGTTTGCTCTCTCTCTTTAACGTTCATATACAACCTCATTATCGTGGTCTGCACAAACTTGTGATCATGCGTGTATTCTGCTAACTGCACTGTCCATAACTATTTGATAGGAATACATTTCTAGCCTAGGCTATTTCCTTGTTTTTCTGTGATTTTGTGGGCTCGTTTGTGGGATGTTGCGGATGAGTTTCACCGAGACCGCCTGCTCTGAACAACCAATCACCGCTTCTAAACTCATGCACGAGAATCGACGTAATCCATAGCAACAGCGCGTCACTCTTAGTTAACTCTTAGTGATTTATCCTTCGTATGAGTAGGTCTCAGCGGCTTTATGAATAACTTTTAAGAAAAAACTCCTACGTAAAATGTTTTAGCGCGAGTTAGGAGCACGCCTAGCGGTAAGATAAAATGCTTTGTGAATACGGACCCGGGCCTACAAGTTATATAGCAAACATATAAATTGTGAAAATTATTCAGAGAAAACGTATTTAGGTCAAGAAAGACTAGAATTCAGTCAGACTCAAATAAAAACAAACAGATGGATAAAATCTTCTTTAAAGTTTGTTTGCCTTTGCTGGTTTGAAAAACATTGGGTTATGTATTTTAAAGTGAATACATCCATGTGGTTCACTTACTTCCTGTCTGTGTGATCAATGAAAATGGGGCCATCAGTGTCTGGACCTTTTGATACAGAGTCCTTGAGGTATTGACAGTGCTGCATCATCTCCTTCACAAGGATCTGCTTTTCTTCTGTCAGTCGTGACAGAAGCATTTTTTGGTCAAACAGCCCCTTCTTAGTGAGAATGTCCACACCGTCTGAGAATGAATATAAACATTTCACATTAATGAACACATTTTATTACTACAGTTTTGTAGATTAGAAGTAAAATCTTTATACAGCACCTCTGTTGGGTTCCTGCCAAGGCCAGATCATGCTCTCTGCAGATTTGGTTGAGAGTTTCTCCAAAACCGAGTTGGTGTCAATAGGGTCACCATCAGGTTGCTGGTTGTACTTGTGGATGTCCTCTAGCAAAATTTTCTTTTCTTGGGCAACTTTTTGGACGATCTTTTGACGCCTTTTGTTACGATCTGTAATGAGAGTAAAACATAGATTACAAAAGAGCTGACGGGATTTAATCAACACCACCAATAAATGTCCCAAAATGCTTACCATTTTGTCTGTAAAGGTAGTGCTTTTTCTGGCAAATGCTCACAAAGAGTGTTTCTATTGAGATCTGCAAACAACCAGCATCTGTAGGACTGGCTGATGCACTTCCTAAATGAATAAGATAAAAAGAAGAAAACAAGTTTCAAACACAATCAAGGTCTGTTATTTGCACATCGCACACTAACAGGCACACTAACAGGCACATTAACAGGCACACTAAAGGACAAAGTTTAATTTGGACAGCATTATTTAGTTTTTATGAACCGACTCCATCTATGTATACGTCAAAACAGCATTGTTCTTACCTTTACTGGCCCACTGTTTGACATCATCAACCCACAGTTCTAGCATGTCATCAGAGCAATTCAACTGGCCCTGCATTTTCTTCAGGCTCTCAGTTACAGCCTCTGTCTTTTCTGTTGTCTGCAAAATAGCAAAACAGAATCATGCCATTTTATAAAATAATTCAATGAAAATAAACAAAAAGTATGCATTTTAAGGAGGAAATTAACACAATAACATATTTAATGAATTTCGTAGCTCTAGTCCTGCACCACTGCAATGCCTATATGGGGGTGTAATTTTTATATATATTGGGTGGACTTAAATGTCAAATTTTACAGCTTAAAATAGTTATCTCCATTTCAATACACAAACATACTTTTTTGAATCTAGAGGACATGGCAATGTGGAGGCCATTCTCTTTGTGATGATTCCAGCCCATAGCATGGACTGTGAGCATGTCATTGCTGTGAAGAAGAATACATCTCATTACAATGTTATAAAATATAAATGTGTACATTTACAGGAAGGCAGGGCCCAAACAAGTTCACAAACCTGACTTGGCCATGTATTTAGTTGTTAGGCCATATCTGGATAAGAAGCTGTTTACTTGTTCCACTTCTTCACCAAGAATGGTGCCGGCACCCTCCTGGTTCCGTGCATTCCAAATAATCTAAAGCATGAGGTAATCAATGTTGATGCAAATCTCAAGGTCAACAACTCATAACTTAAAACATTCTCTTGGATCAGTTCAGACTCATGTGTAGTGGTCAGATTTAGCATTAATTGTTGTTTAAGTAATTCAAATCCTCACCTCGCATTTGGTGTTGTGGGCTTTGGCATGCATCACAGACAAGCAATGTCTCATTTCCTTTAGGGGCTGAAGACGAGGCAAGGCTTCTGACACTTTGTCAAGATATGGTACATACCGACACGTCACGTCCATTGCCAAAAGTGAGGCACTCTGGAACTCTTTTTGGAGAAACATCGGATAGGCAAAGATTTCTCCTCTATACATATTTAAAGCTTTTTTTTTTTTAAATGAAAAATAGTGAGTACAAAGCAGATTGAAGGTAAGGCTTCAGATTATCTACAAATATTTTAATTGAAAATGATCAAGACAACTACCAACCTTTGAGAAGAAATCCATGCCTACACACAGCAATTTCAACACCTTCTTCATCCAACTTGTTGGCTCGCTTAGAGGTCTCCCTTGCTGCTCTCCAGTGAGATTCCCCACACATTGCTTTTCTTGCAGTCAACCAAAGTAAATCGTTTTTAGAGAATCATTATCAGAAGTTATTTCAAAACACTGGATAGTTGGACCAACTGACTGTATTATCAAACATGTAAACTATTACACACAAGTGTTTTGTGCTCGACTGCCAGATTCACCTGGATATGCAACTCCCTGGATAATAACAAACCTGTTTTTGGATAATTGTTTTTTGTATTACAAGTTTTCTGAAATAGCATGTTTAAATATGCAAATGAGCCATTATCTCATTAAATATGCACATTTTTTAACACATTTCAGGAACCGAAATCTGAACTTTGGATAAAGCCAGGTTCAAAGTTCTTGTTTCATTTTGTAGTCATATTAGTATCTAAGGCTTTTACAGAAGGGATTTTGGATATCTCTTTTTAGGTATAAAATGTTATATAATTGTGGCTATGAATGATATATGAACAAACCCTTCTGTAAAAGCCTTCATGATATTCATAGGAATATAACTGGAAGGTTTGGTGTATGTACGTGCTACTGAAGTGGAAATTTCGAACTCAGAGTAGGAGAAGAAACTCATTTTGAGAAAACGACGTTTAAAGATTGCTGTGAGGTGCTAGCTAAATCCTCCTGTTCTTTGGATGACAGCTGGCGCATCGACGCACTCCGTGAAGGTATTTCGTGTTCGGGGTCATTTGTTTTTTGTATAACCTTGCTTCGTGCAAGTGACAATTGTTGTCGTCTTCTCTGTGAACGTTTTTTTCGCCTTTCTTTTGCCATTTTGAGATTTAAATGTATACCGGAAAGCTAACCAGGAAGTGTTTTAGCACACAATTGGTTGCTGATACAAAGGAAATGACCATATTTGGATCCGATGAGATTGTGCGGGAGAAACAGAGCTTTCCTACAATATCTCTGATGACATGGTGCAAACAGCGGTCGCGGTACTTTATGTTACGTTAGAATGCTAACTTTTGGTGAATTTAGGAGACATCTACAGACTCAAATAGACAAACTATAGTCAAATAAACACTTAAATGTGTATTTTGTACGTTTTCCTTCCAAAAGCCTGAAAGAAAACATGTTATGGAATCAAAATAGCACAAAATCTCAAAATTGACCAGTGCATGAAAAACGATGTTTTTGCCTGCCGTGTCTCACCTTAATCTAAAAAGCGAACTATTCAGTCATACAGCAATTTATTGTAAAAGTAAAGCATTTACAATTTCAAGCACTTTATCTCCAACCCAAGCACCATTCCCAAAATTCAAGCCCTTTCAAACCTTGAAAACACCACATAACATTTCAAGCATCTTCAAGCATTTCCAGCACCCGTACGAACCCTGCCAGGGACACAACGACATGCTGACTGCAGTGGGGTTTGAACCTGCCACACTAGTCCACTGCGACACAGCCTCCTCCCTCCGAGGAATCTCCGCCACACGTCATCAAATGCGCGCAACAAAATTAATCACAGAGTGATCCAAGAGTGACTGTAAGAGTTGGTGAGGTCTGATAATTTATTCCGGGAAATTACTCAGACCTACTAATTTACCTAACCGAAGTTATTGAGTCTATGTAAGTTCACTGCTTGGCTCAGATCCACCAACATAAGCAAGATCTCACCTCTATTAACTCCTGAAGAACCAGGTTCAATTAACTGCTGTTTCAATTCAGACAACTCTCTTAAATCTGTTTAAGCGATCCCGAAGGATTTTTATATCAGTAAATGAGGTGTGGCCCTACCTAAGTGTGAGTGTCGCAGGGTGCAATCTTACCTTTGAAGCAGGAGAGGAGAGCGCAGATGTCTTTTAAGTTGTCCCAATCCAAAAGGTTGGATCAGTTTATTTGAAGAAACATTTGAAAACTTATACAGGGTTTTTACCTTCTCTCTTTACAACATTATAATCATATTAAACCTATCATGCTGAGATTATGTTCTAATATGAAACTTTAATTCACAGTTTTACATTTATTACCAAAATTCAAATTTTAACTGCCCAATTCAGTTGTGATTTTTAAATCTCCCGATAGAATTTGGAGGCATTTCCTCATAAAAGACCGGTGATAATAAAAAGCACATTCAAACGTTAATTTTCACCCAATCAATTCACATCAATTTCATACCTTTTTTCCGACACAGATGGCGGGAATAACATTCAAAAACCCATACCTATCCGCATGAATTCGGAGGAAGATTCCTCACAGGTGGCGGGCCTAATATTCAGACACGTTTTTCCGATACAGATGGCGGGAATAACATTAAAAAACCCATTCCTATCCGCATGAATTCGGAGGAAGATTCCTCACAGGTGGCGGGCCAAATATTCACAAACACATCACCCATCAAATCATTCCACTCAGTTCACAAAGAAATTCACTCAGTATTTACCAAGTCTGAGGGAACCTTACCGAGAGCTATTAACCCAGCTCTGAGGGACAGAGCTTACAGAGAGAGAGCATACCAGGGGAACCCCCACTCCCTCTCTCTCTCTCTCTTCCTCTCCGCCAGTGTCTTTATGCTCAACAACAGGATATAAAAACCTAAAGACACCTCCTCCATACCCACATTTGTGGAAACTGGGCATGGCCTCTGATGTACAGGACTGGACATGACCAGACATATTCTATGGCTATGTCCTAAGACACACCCTCTCAGGCTTATGTAACAAACGTTCATGACCTCGAGTGTGCAGGACTTGCAAAATATTATTCTCGGCTATGACATAACCACCTTTTTGGGGCCTCAGTGTGTTTCTCCTTAAGTCAGGAGCCCCCCTCCCTGTGTACTGCTGTAGGGAGAGAGGGAAGAAACTGCCTTCTCCCTTATCAGTGACACCCATATACCATTATAGGGCTCATACTCAATTTAACAAACCACTTGTGTTTTGTTTATACTGTAAATATAGAAAAAACTAAAATATGAAGCATTGTCATTGCGGGTTATACAAGAATATAATTGATTAGATTTGATTATTACTAACTTTCGTTTTAATTATTCAACCTGATATGGAGATCTCAACAGTGACACAGAGTGAAAGGAAAATATATCGCCCAGTCATGTTTTCATCAAAACTTTCAGGGAAAAGAAAAGTCGATGATGACCAAAGAAAATTCCAGGAGAAGTGGGAGACTGAATATTTGTTTCGAGTACAGGGGAAATCGCAACGTGCCTTATATGCACAGAGAAAATCGCCGTATACAAGGAGTATAACGTCAAACGTCACTACTCAACTAAATATGCAGTGAATGCAAAATACCTGGGAGAAGAGAGAGAGAAAAGAGTCACAGAGCGAAAAAAAATTCTATGGAAGCGACAAAATCTCTTCAAGAAAGGAAGCAATGAGGCTGATTTAGCAGTCGAAGCTAGCTATGTGGTGATATGATTGCTAAGGCGGGAAAGCCTATTAACCTGTTAAGCCCGATAGCCCCCATCACAAAAATATTCACGAAACTGTGTCTCAGGGCTTCTCCACATTTAACAATCTATTAATGTGTCATACCCACTTAACGGGAAGAAATTCAGCTAACTGACAGTATGACAATTTTTTACTGAAACAAAACACAAGTCTAACGCCAAGCCTCTGAATTAGCACTAAGCGAAAGAGTGCTGACGCACTTAACGGTAGCAATATGTTATACTTCATTGGATCTGCACAAACTAGATATCATATGAAAGGAAAACTGACATTCCACAGACTCACGGCAGCGAAGGCCAGCTAAGACAACACACAACTTCACTTTACGGGGCCAAAACGGCAAATACGTCTTACCTTTGCTGTTTTCTGACCAAAAGTTGTGTTCAATGGCATTAAAACACATATCAACGCTGCTGAAGGTTAATCCAATGTCTCTGTGTCACTTTGAAATTATTACTCATAATCCATCATCATATTTATGGCAATAAGAGTAGTTTTCATATAGCTGCTATGAGAGCTACGAGAGTGTATGAGAGCTTCCGGTTTTGGGAATTCTGGCTGCGCGTAACTCTCATTCACCAATGGTAATTTTTTTAGATGGATTTAGGAACTCCCTCTCGATTATATTGGCTCTAACGGTTCAAACGTGGTGTCAATCATCAAAATCGACAGATGGGTTCCAGAGATATGGCAAATAAACCCAAATGACACCAGAGGTGGGTTTTTTTCTTCTAAACCTCTCTAAAAAGGTCAGATTTCACTTGTTTTGCATCAATCTTGTTACAGGGTACTTATTATATGTTATAGTTTGGATTCCTAAAGCTTTTGGTCTACTATCCCATCATTAAGGGGTGATTTTTACTATAAGTAATGGGTTTATTTTGGACAGAAGCTATAATTTACATTTTTTTACTATGTTCAATCTGAATTTACTTTAAAATAAAAACATCTATATTGATTCTGACTTTTCTACATCCAACTCACAGGTTTATCATTGCTTTGAGAAAAAAGATTATTAATTTATCCCTTTTAGAAGTGAAGATATAGTCAGTTGTTCTGGGAATGTCATTTTCGAGCCTGAGACCTGAAAAACAGGCTTAAGGCGAGTTTGTCAAAAAGTGCCTGTTGCAGGCTGCAAGTATAGTCTGTCCGGAAAAGAAGGGTCAGTTTAGCAACATCAGCCTGTCATCGAACACAGTGGCACTGACTTATCAAGTGACACATATGATCAGCTGTGCGACAAAGTCAAACCTTTCCGTGCATACTCTGTGGCTCTTGATGAGAGCACGGACATCACTGACACCGCTCAGCTCGCAATGTATGTCCGTGGTGTTGATGACAAGTTTGAAGTGACAGAGGAGTTGCTTACAGTGAAACCAATGCATGGCCAGACTCAGGAGATATTCCAGCAACTGTGTGATGCCATTGCTGATATCGGTCTGCCATGGAAGAGGTTTGTTGGAATAATGACCGATGGAGCGCCATCAATGACAGGGAGGAAAAATGGGCTGGTGGCACTTGTTCAAAGAAAACTGGAGGAGGAGGGTGTTGAGGAGGCTATTGTTTTGCACTGCGTTATCCTTCAGTAGGCCCTTTTTAGCAAATGCTTGAAGTTTGACAATGTGATGTCTGTCGTTGTGAAATGCAAACACAGCCTCACGGCATTTCGTGTCATAGTCACGAAATGAATCTATTGATTCATGTTCACCAACACGATTTCGCCATTTTTTTCGTGTAACACAGAACGATTTTAAAAGCAATGTAAATAATAACAAATTAAAAGGAAAAACAGATCTAAAAAAATACAAATTTCAGTATTCTGACACAGAACGATTTTAGAAGCAATGTATATCTATTGGTAGTATGTTTTGTGCCTGCACCAAATAATAACAAATTAGAAGGAAAAAAAAATGATAAAATACAGATTTCAGTATTCTAAGGCTCTTTGCCCCATTTATTTTCCGGCAAAAAAACGTTATTTTCTAAGAAGGTTTGTACACATCATTCTCACAGTTGTAAAATGGGGTGTTAAGTTAACAAGGAAAATAATTTAAATAAATTCTGTCAGAAAATAGTGGATTAAGGAAAGGGCTAAGATCAAATGGACTTTTATTAAACCCTGTGGGGAAATTCAGTAGGCCTAGTTCAAACATCAACAGGGTAAGGCTGAAAAACAGGACAGCACAGATTCGCACAGGTTAATCAAATCAAAAATAAAATCGAAGATACAAATAAAAATAATGAAAAACTAAGAAATAAGTACCGTAATTTTCTGACTATAAGCCGCGCCTTTTTTCCCATTTTTCAACCCTGCGGCTTATATAACGGTGCGGCTAATCTATGGATTTTTACAGCTAACAGCCACTAGGGGACCTCCTAAATCTATGGATTTTACAGGTTACAGTTGTTAGAAATTAAAATCAATGTTTTAATGGGGAAATGTAGTTTAAACATGCCGTCAGTTTTAATGCAGTTTTACACTGAAAAACCAGAAATTCTTGTGCACAACCAGCTGTTAAGCTTTATTCTGAAACTCTTTCATCTCCGGTTGGCAGTTAGCATGTGGTACATTTACAATTTCCTAAAGAGGTGAATTTAGTAGCGAAATGATATGGAGTGGTGCAAACCGAAGCCTACTGATTTAACACTACAACTATAGATGTCGAGATACTACCATGCTGAATATTAAATGAAGGTACAGTTTATTTGAATACATTATTGTTTACAGACGAGAGTAGCATGTGACAACATCCGGAATGACCGTAAACCAAACCAGCCGAGAAGTATTTTTTAGAGTATTGATTACAGCGTTTAGAATGTGTTACATGAAAAGTGATGAAAGAGAATATGAGGAGAAAAGGCGTGTTAAGCATATATTGAATGGGAAAAGAACCAATCCTCTGTTTAAATGCAACAACGGACATTGGAGACGAGGCGAGCCGGCTGGCGGGGAGGAGCCAGAAGAGGATATATAACAGCACCGGAGGAGAGATCGGCTCTTCTCTTCCCTAACGAGGAGCGGATCACAGCTGTTTGTCTGACTGAACAATATCATGCTTGTGACCAACCCGCGCCTTTTTTAATTAAAGTACCCAATTGAACTTTCACAGAGACTCCATTTAGTCTCCTTTTAAAGCTTCTCTCCTGGACGGGAGAATAACGAACACAGTTTACAATCTGGTGAGCTCCCCGACGTGATCCCGCTGACCGAGGAGAGAAAACCAACCGGCTGTTTCCTGGAGACGCTTGCAGCCATTCGACACACAAGAGCTCAAATCAATCGGTACGAAGATGCCTGTTATGACAAAGATTCTTCACTAGTTAAACTAGGCAATGTTAGATTTGTGTGTTTGACGGCAGCGGGCGGATCTTGAAAATAGCTGTGCATTTTAATGTCAAAACAACCCAAATTGAGAAAATAATCACTCTAAAACCACGAGGCGTTGTTTTATCACAAGCAGGGTGAGTTCACACTTTCTTTTGTTCCATTAACCCTGCATGTTATTAACCATGTGTGGGTGTTGAATTTTAAATATAAATGTGTTTGGACATTGTACTTCGGATAGGTGCCTTGCTGTTTTCACGTAGGTGTCTGTTGTTACGCTCGTAGTTAGTTAGCCTATGACGTAAGGGTATATAGCCCATTTGACGATTTTTGTTAAGATCTGGAGACATAGCGAATCGGTTAAGGGCCGAGTAAGTGAAAACCAGCAGGGCATAGCGAATTAACTCAGGGTTAAGTAACCGAAGCCAGTGCTTTAAAGAAAGTCCTTTTCAAGAAAAGGCTTGGTTAAGGTCTAAGCCTTTATCCGTGGTTAAAACTGTTCTGTTTTAAACAAGATATTGCAGGTGGGTTACGGTAATCGGAATTACAACAGCAGTGCAGTAATAAGACGACGGTCTATTATTAGTTGCTGATAGGTCTCCATATTGGTCCCGGTTTGCCGTGTCCAAATAGCAACAGTTAACCAATAGTCGACTATAAAGTCATTTATTACGTGAACAGGTTTATAGCTTGTGTGTAAGGGTTCCTAACTTTAAGTGATTATATCAATAAGATAAAGCCCATTTTGTTCATAGTAAACTAGATAGAAATGTTGTTATTTTAAACTAAGTGTTGTTTTGGCTTGGATTTCAGGGTTTATAATACCACACCAGTGGTTTACTTTGTTACGGTTCGTTTAAAGATCACCTCGCCATTGTTTAAACTCCCACCTGAGAGCCGCATGGACAAATCTCTTTGTCTACAGGTCAGAGTGCGAAATAATCGGGTGCCATCTTGTTTACACCCCACATGTGGAAAAACAAAGACAGGGCAATCGCCATTTCGTGAAATGCAAATTCAAAGCACTCCTTTCTTTGTTCTTATGCAGCTGGTTTAACTCCAATGAGGCATTTTCCTGACCTCCATCTTGTGAAGAACGAATAATACTTCTTGTGACAGTTGGAACTAGAAGGCTGAATCAATTTTGGGATATTAAAGGGAAGGATTGTTGTATTTTCAAAGTTTTAAAGTATTGCTGCTTGCAAAACTGTATTGGCGGATTATTGATGTAATTCTGCTGGCAAATGTGTTTTGGCGGTTTTTGAAATATTCCTGGTTGCAAATGTGTTTTGGCGGTTATGTGCTGTGTTGTTTAACCATAGTGTAATGTTCTTCATATTTTAAAGATATTTTTAAGGAAAATAAGTTTCTCCTTGTTAAAAACAAGTCAGTTTTGCAACAGCTATTCCCTAGTGGATTAAGCTAGGAAATTAAAATAGCGCACTCTGGTGGTAGTACAGAATTATTACACAAATAGAAGAAACACCATAACATTGTGAAGTATAATTTTAAGTGTTATAAATAAACATAAGCTTGATTGCCAGAATAGAATTGCAAAGTGGTTTCTAAATATAAGATGAGAAACTTTACATAATAACATAACCTAGACTGTAGAATATTCAAAGACCACTTTATTGAAGCTAACACAAGTTGAGACATTTGCATAATTTCATACATTTCGGTACGAACTGTACACAGGAGATTTGGATTTGAACCATATTCATATTTCAAAGTCAAAACCATACACGGTACAACTTTATTTTAACATTTCATATTTTAATTTTGCATAATTTTTATATATTAATTAACTTTATTAATATTTTACCTAAAACTTAAAAAAAAAAAAAAAATCTAAAACTTAAAAAAAAAAAAAATTTAATAAAACCTTGAGCAACAAAAAAAAAAAAAAAGATTTAAAGTTCGGACGAACAGCAACGAAGGTGCTAGTCAGAAGATTAGTGCTTCATCTTTGATAAGTTAATAAATAATTGGAGAACATGTCACCAAAACAAACTAAGTTGAGACTAGACGCAGAGCCAGGCTCAACAGCAGATATCAAGGGAAGGATAAAAATCAGATCAGATGCTATAACAGTTCCAAATCTTAGACAAAAGACATGGAACCACATGGAGAAACGGTTGGAACAGTGGCAAACGAGAGGACTGTTTCCAGCAGATGATCAGCCTGGACCAACGAAAGCCCATAGAAAAGCTGTAGTTGAACATGAGAATGCTGAATACCTACAACAGGAAAAAGCATGGATCAAAGCCGGACAACCCTCTTGGTATGGACCTGAAAACATTGCTATGGACAGAGCTGAAAAAAGAAAATCTAGAGTTACAAGTCTGATACTCCATCTAAAATATGTCAGCCAAGAATCAACGAACAGTATGTATGTGGCTCAAGGAGCAGAGCTCACAGCAAAGGAAGATAAGAAAGAAAAGACAGAAGAAGCTCCAGTAATCCAACCTTCAAAGCTCCTTCCGAGACTGACAGATGCGCCTCCTCCCTACATGACAGAAGAATACAGTTTCTTTCAACCCCCAATACAAGCTCCAACTCTAGGTGTTTTAGGAGGAGTATTGGAGTTGGACGGTCTCCCCACAGCTACACGTGTCAAAGACTTGGAGTATGAGGTAAGACTCCTATCTGGTGAGCTCAACAGAAGATTGGAAGAACTAGGCATAAGAATGGAAGAGGAGCTCAACAGAAAGATGGAAGACCTCAGCAAAAGTATGGAAGCACAACTCAAGAGAAGAGAAGGCGAAGGTTCTCCAGACACCACAACCGTAACTGAAGCTGGAAGACTCAATAACTGCTCAACACTCATGCTACCGCTGATAGCGGCTGGAGAAGGAGGATTGAAATACCAATCATGGACTCACAGAGACATGGAAGCATTAGCGGCAAAACTACCTCCACTCACACAAGGAGGTCAGAAGTGGGTGAATGATCTGGAGAAATACACAGTCCAAGACCACCTGTGCTTGGGAGACATGAGGGCACTGCTTGGACGGATAGAAGGAAGACTAGAGGCAAGAGCAGTGGATTCCAAGGCCAAATGCACCAACTCTCCAGATTACATTTTCTTCAACAAAGTCAGTTCGAGGTATTGGGCTGCCATTTGTCAAATCTACCCAACAACACGGAGTTTAAATGCCCTCAACTACCTGAGAAAAGAACCGGGGGAAGACATGTATGCCTTCCTGAAGAGATGTGAAGGAGTGTGGGAGGACTACACTGGAGAACGACATGACGTTTCACCGCCTGTTGTAATGATGTGGAAGAACGCGGTCATTAACGCCCTTCCCCAATCAGTGCAGGCAAGCCTGGGAGATGTGGTGGCATTAGACGCTATACCCATTGAAGAATGGAGACAACATCTAATTTACCACGATATGAAATACCAAGCAACCCAGAAGGAAAAAGACGAAGAAATTAAAACATTACAACTAAGACTCTTGAAGATACAAATGGCTGAGAAAGATACCGAAGCTAATAAAAACAAGAAAGCGGCAAGGCAAATGGCAGCTACATCAGAGAAGGCAGGGCAGATTCCTCCAACAATTCAAGCTCAGGAAGAACCAGAGAATGCAGTGGAGACATCTCAAACTGTTGAATCTCAGATATTGCCAGAGAATCAGATGGA
Source organism: Notothenia rossii (assembly GCF_949606895.1). Lineage (NCBI taxonomy): Eukaryota > Metazoa > Chordata > Actinopteri > Perciformes > Nototheniidae > Notothenia > Notothenia rossii. Next base: position 49,526,015 of record NC_136902.1, read on the forward strand.
GAACCAACAACCAGGAGGTTTCCGAGGAGGCAGAGGAAAAGTTCTCCGGTTCGAGGGATGCTACATATGCAATCAGCTGGGCCATTGGGCTAGAGATTGTCCACAACAACAAATGAAATACCAACCGCATGCACCAAACAACGGCCCACCATGCAGTTTCCATGATGACGACGGAGGCAGGGGGTCCCAGAGATGTCAAAGACGTCCAGATTTCCAAACATGAACCAAATGCCACTGACAGCCTGAACCAGAACAATGAGGAAGCTTAGAGGACCGGACCATCTGGTGATGCATCTTCAGCACTAGAGTATTTTGAAATCCAGCTACATAGAGCCACATATGTCACCACAGGAGGGAGAGGTTGAATGTTATTTAAAAGATAGTGAGTAGAATATTGCATTTACACAGAGCATCCACCAATTAGAAGTAGCAGAGTAGAACATTTAGCAGACTATTTTTGGAATTATGAGAAGGAAAATACATTACGAGTGATGTTGTTCCCCCACACAGAAAACTATTGTGTCCACACAACTAGTGAGGTCAAGAAGACGGGCTTCCACCCAAAATATGCAAGGGGCGGCGATACACCTGACGTGAAGCTGTCCAGACCTGAAAACAGAAACTCCATTCTGCTGTGGTGAAGTCTGGCTACAAAGGGAGGTGTTCCAATAGGGTCGCTTGTCTCAAACCAGTGAAGAAGTCAACAAGAACCCAGCAGAACTAGAGAGTGACTGTTAGTGGGAGAACTGTGACGGAGCGACAGAGACTGGACCAACATTTTCCAGCCAGTACATAGATAGACCCCGTCAGAAGACCGGGGCTGTGTTTAAAGGGGAACTTCATTTATTCTTAGCCAGAAGTGCAGTTTTTAATCAAACAATTATGTGATTTATGGAGTCAGATTACATTTTTCTCATAAACAAAATGTTATAATCGGTCTGAAGTATCTGTTTTAAGGCATGAGCTGCAGATTAAATAACATAACACTGATTGAGAGCTTGGATGAAGAAGTTTTAGGGTTTTTATAACAGTTTCAAGAATCAGTCTTTATTTATTTATTCTTGAGTAACTTTACTGATTTATAGTGTAGTGCGTAAGGCAATATCTCATTTGAGTGAGGGGCACCAGCCCTTCATGCAGGTCACTCTCTGTGAGAATAGTTCATATTTTCCCTCCAGTTTGGAGAAAGATTATTTTATCATATGTTAGTTCAGCAGTATTAACCAATCCTCTAATCCTAGAATTATTAAGACGCATTAGCAACACCAGGGGTATTGTTTTTCGCAGCAACGATGATGCATAATACCATGACAAAAGCCATTATTGAAACATTTAAACTATTAGAAGTGCTAATGGCAAATGTTTTGTGAATATGCATTTATGCCATCAGAAAGCCATACATCATATGATATGTTTGTACGCCTTGTGGGTACACGGAGAATTTATATTTATTTAATGCAACGTTATGGGTTTTACATGTCCTGTTCATAATACGGTAATCATTGCAATATTAATTGAGCATTTTATGCTCAAAGGAGGGAGTGTCATGATTATACAGATATGTTGATTTCAGTGACGTTGTAGTTAATAAATAATAAAATGTAGTCAACAATAAGAGGTATGCCGAAGCTTGGGCCTTCTCCAAGGAGGGAGTGGTCCAGTTTTAGATATTAGACAAATAGAAGTGGATGAATATGTCAGAACTCTTGAGTAATATTATGCAAGTTTTGTCTACACAGCAGGCTAGGAAAACTACAGAGATACCAGACGAGACACCAGAAGAGACTCCTGTTCGGCCAGGTGATTGGGTGAGGGTGAAAGTTCACAAAAGACAGTGGGCTCATCCCCGTTGGACAGAAGCGTGAAAAGTTGTAACAAACTTCACACGCGCTCCGGTTTCAAGGTAAAGAAAAAGGAGCAAATTGACACCACCTCACACATTGTCACCCTTCACTGGCAACTTCCAGAACATTATTGGGAGTTAGGACTGATTTGGCAGAGCTGGAACAAAACAATAAATAGAAATAAGATAAAGATAGAAACAGCTCAAAAGACAAATTGTCTATAGATTTTTATAGATTGTACATTAATGTGAAAACCTATTTTTTTTGTTTTACATCTGAAAAAGAGTCCAATTTTTTGTATGTTATTTTTGTACTCATTATTTAAATTCTGTAACGGACACAAGCCGGAAAAAATTGAGATGATGACAAGAACAAAGCCAAACCAATTGTGGGGTCCCCTAGGGATAAGAGTCAGAATAGCATTGTTGATTGTGCTCATTACACTTGGCACCTTTCTGGTTCGATGGAGAGTACAATATCAAGTAAAACATGGAACCATTAGTTCACTCATAAAGAATGCCCACATCACTAACAAGACTCCAGCTGTGTTTCAGAGACTTTCACTTATCCCCAGAGCCAAAAGGTCAGCTGAGTAACAAAAGGACGAGTTAGAAATACTCGTTCCCAAAGGTGAGGCGGTTATAATCAAGATGATTCACCCCCCTTATATGCAGTTCTTGTATCAAATGATGAGATGGGTTTAAGTGATCGGGATATGTAAGTGATGGGGATTAACAGATTAGGGGAATCTCTAAATACACTGGATCCATGTTTTAGTCTGTAGAAGAAACACCCCCTGTTAAGTTTATGAACAACCGACCGGTGTCCTGAGTAGAATTATTGAAAATGATTACAGTTGAAACAGGCTACTAACCCACAAGTACAGCTTTGTACGTACAAACTCTATGAACAAAATTTCCCAGCAGATAGTGGCGACATTGCAGATATGTCCAGTCACAAAAGTTACTTATGTTCGAAATAACAGTGAGATTTAAAGTGATGGAGAAAATATGGAGACGTTCTTTTATAGTGTGTGAATTATGTGGTGCTCAAAACATCTAGGTATTTAAATGTATGGAAGAAAGTGGTTTCCTGAAAGAGTTAATTGGAGTAAACATGTTACAGTGGGTGAAAGAAATGTTTAGGGATATGGTACAATTATTAGAAGACATTAACTGGGCTTAGATGACATTTAACATCAAAGAAAGATAGTATGGTTAGGAAAATGGAGTGGGAAAGATTGGATTTATTTTACCTCAGTGTGTTAGAATTAACTATAGATAATGTGTCCCGAGATCTCTCTCTCTCTATCTCTCCGCCTGTCAGAACGCTACGACCCCAACTTCCAAGCAGACAAAAGACCTCACCACGGAAGACTCCTCCTTCTCCATCGAACAGACAGAGAACCAGAGCTGAACCAACAATGAAAAGACTTTATCCAGAACCATCTCCACCTGAGGAATCCAGAACTACAGGTGACATAAAAAGGCACACTCCACAGTCCCCCACAGGACATGAAGTTCCAAGCTGAGCCACAATATTTGGACACAAGAGCAGAGTGTGGGACATGAGAGCAGAATACGCCCTCCATGCAACCAGTAGAGACTGTAAAGGAGGAGATGAAAAGCAAAGCAGTTGGGCCACTCAAAAGAGTTACAGCGGAAGGATCCAAGAGCAGATGGACTGAGGAGAAGGTGGACGGAGGAGAAGACAGGTCGGAGGAGTTGGCATGGTCCGGCAGAACGTGAGGGGGTCGTGGCTTGACAACCAGAGGGGGAGAGAAGGAAAACGGGAGTGAGTGAGTTTACACATAAACACACTTATTCGCCAATGAGAAATACGTAAAGAAAAAGATTTATTAGCCATGAATTAATCAATTGAATTTATAAAGAAAGAAAGAGGAAACTATTAAATAACCCTAAAAACACACTGAGGGTAGAACATATTATTCAATCTTTTCATCATATGAACAAATTATTCTTTAAGAGATTTTTTATTCATGTGTGAATTTGGGGAAGATTTAATTTGTTACAATATAGACCTACAGTTTAAAGGGATTGTTTTAGTAACAACTCTATAAAAGCAGACAAATCTTTATTTGTATGGAAAATGTTAAAGGTAGAGCTAGTACCAAGCCAAAGATAGTATTCCAATCTAGAGTATTGATTTCTCCATTGTAGCATGGTTATTACCTCAGGAGGGAAGATTAAGGTGGAAATAACATTTGTTTTGCTTCCAAGATGTAGTTTTAAAAAGACACTGGGCAAAGAGAGATTGCACATTTTAATTTTTAAAAAGCTAATATAATTGGGAGTAATACATGCGGGGCCTTGGATCACTCATTGTGATGGTGCATATTTTACAACAAATATCGTTCAAGGAGAAGGGGTCGCTCGACCCACCCTGCAGATGTTTTAAATCTTACTTGCAGCTTCAGAGGGAGCGCACGGCACCAGAGTATGAGTTTTAAAAGACAAGCGCCACCAGCTCCTAAAGGTCATCCATTCAATCAGTGATGACCTGACATTTAGAGATGTTATTTAAAGGAGAAACATATCTGCCATAAGTGTAAATTCCTGAATTGAACTGCAAATCATTAATGAAATGACTTCTGTTTTAAAGTCCTTGTTAAAGGAGGGAGTAATTATCACATGCTCGGGCACCCAAGGTTCCACACACTGTTAAAAGGGTTAGCATAGCTATTTAAGTAGACCATAATTGAAAATAAATTAGTATAATGCGTTATTGATATTCCACCGGTTCTCACACCATTTCAGGGACTTTATCACTGCATTAGAACAGACCAACCAAAGGTACTTAGTAGGAACATTTAAGTGATGAAACTCTACAACTGTTGTAACTGACCAAAATCTTCTCCCAGAAATGACTGTCTAGAATGCCGTACCCCAGAGTAGAACGTACCGATTGATCACGACGGCCCCTTCTAGAGAACATATTACTTTCATACCTTAAATCAGGCCTATTCAACTGGCGGCCCGCGGGCCAGATGCGGCCCGGAACCAACTCCCGAGTGGCCCAGCCTCCCGTAGCCAAATTCCTACACTAGTACGCTACAGACCATGAACGCAACACTCCGCGTTGCATAGAAACCACCAAACCACAACGCAGCACGTTTTTTGAAAGTGCATCTAGTGGTGCTAGTAACGGTGGTCCTATGATAGCAACTCTAAAACATGTCTCTCTCAACTCTGAAGCGTAAACAGAGACAAAACGGTCATTGATCTTGTGGAGCAGATCCAAGTCAAGCTGGACCTTTTCGCGACCGACTTGAGCACGGGTCGGATGCTGCATTTTCCGACGCTCCCTAAACACATCACATCTCCGGCACAAATCACGGATGTGATGACAGATTTCATTGCGAGGTTGAAAGAGAACTTTACCGGTCGATTGGATGGACTTGCTCTGCCCACAGAGGTGATGGGCTTTGCCAGAGACCCTTTCACTGTTGCAATAGAGGGGGACGTATCAACCAGAGCAAAGGAAGTGGTCCCCTGCATCGACAAGGGGAAATATACACTGGAACTTATTGACATGCAGCGCACTAACGGACCAGCGAAGTTTTGGAGTGATGTCAAAAAACAGCAGTTCCCTAACGTTCAGAAAGTAGCGATCTGTGTGCTCAGTATGTTTGGATCAACATGATACACATGTGAATCAAGCTTTTCACACATGAACTCAATCAAAAGTAGCACTCACTGCTCCCTGACTGACAGCACTCTTCCCCAATGTCTTAGGATTGCATTGACATCCTATGAGCCACAAATCACTGCTCTTGTTCAAAACTAAAAATGTCCCTTCTCCCATTGAGAAAGTCAGCGATGACAAATCACAAATGAGGTGATAGTAAGCACCTAGTTTACTATAGTAGACGTGTAGTGTAGTATTCATTCATATAGTTACCCGTATCCCTTGTTATGGGTTTGTCCACTGAAGGTTTGACAGTTCTTTCTGTATTCATTTAAATGCACTTTGTAATGTGTCTGGGTCAAATGTGACCAAAACGTATGATTTTTTTGTTATTACTTGAAAAGTGAAAAAATAGTATTGCTACAGTACTACCTCTTTGTGTTGCATTGGAGCTCTTTAGCTGTTTTCTTTGTATGCGAGGACATTTATTAAGACTGCTATTATTGTATTCAGTAAATGCACTTGATGTGCCTGGTTCAAAAAAAATAACCTGAATATTTGACTTCGAAAGCAAACAAATGTAATGCTCCAACTGTGCACTTTTTTTTCAAATTCTGTTAAATTAATGCTAATTTGTTGTTTTTTATGCACTTTTTGACGTACCTTTGTTAGATGAACAATGAATAAAAATTGCATGTTTTTCATCGCAGTAATATTTGTTGGTTTAAAATGTGTCACTACCCGCTTTTTACAGGCCGCTGAATGTCTGGCCCAGCTGAATTTTGTAGTTATAAAATCTGGCCCAACTGAATGTGTAGTTGAATAGCCCTGCCTTAAATGGTATGAAAGGAGGGAGGGTACATTTCTCATAAGGGGACAGTTACAAATGCTAGCAGAACAAGACGACCAACCCCCGTATACAGATGTTGATGACAATGATGAGTTAGTTTAAAAGATATGGATGTTCGGAGATGAGATTGATCAATGAATGTCCAGCTGATGTGATTCTTTAAATTATGAAATCATGTGAAGAAGTGAGCAAAATAAAATGCTAAAATGGAGTGAATCCATTTCAATTTACTTCATACTATTCCAAGATAGTTTATTTTTATTTTTCAATTTACTTTGCCAATCCAAGATATTTTATTTTATTCTTTATTACTTTATACTATTCTAATATGGTGGATCTCATGTTGTAAAAATCATTGCTATTCTAAAATGGTTTGTTTCTTTTCACTTTGTAAAAACAAGTGCCTTAACACTGAGCGTGGTATGAGAACGGTTTCTGTGAAAGGAGGGAGGAAGAAATGTTCTGATACCAAGCCATTGCTGCTATTTTGAAGAATGATATTGAATGTAAACACTAGAAGTTATGCACAAGGGAAAACTTTTATGTTTGAACACAGACAAGAATTTATTTTGTATTTTTGTAAAGTTAAGCCTATTGAACCATTCCATTTTGATTGTAATTTTGTTAATATGAGATATGTAATATGCAAAGTTCAGATGAAGAACTCATTGATTTCAGTATTATACACACCTTTTAGGTGTGTAAGGAGGGACTGTTAGAAATTAAAATCAATGTTTTAATGGGGAAATGTAGTAAAAACATGCCGTCAGTTTTAATGCAGTTTTACACTGAAAAACCAGAAATTCTTGTGGAACACCAGCTGTTAAGCTTTATTCTGAAACTCTTTCATCTCCGGTTGGCAGTTAGCATGTGGTAAATTTACAATTTCCTAAAGAGGTGAATTTAGTAGCGAAATGATATGGAGTGGTGCAAACCAAAGCCTACTGATTTAACACTACAACTATAGATGTCGAGATACTACCATGCTGAATATTAAATGAAGGTACAGTTTATTTGAATACATTATTGTTTACAGACGAGAGTAGCATGTGACAACATCCGGAATGACCGGAAACCAAACCAGCCGTGAAGTATTTTCTGTATTTTTTAGAGTATTGATTACAGCGTTTTGAATGTGTTACATGAAAAGTGATGAAAGAGAATATGAGGAGAAAAGGCGTGTTAAGCATATATTGAATGTGAAAAGAACCAATCCTCTGTTTAAATGCAACAACGGACATTGGAGACAAGGCGAGCCGGCTGGCGGGGAGGAGCCAGCAGAGGATATATATAACAGCACCGGACGAGGGATCGGGTCTCTTCTCTTCCCTAACGAGGAGCGGATCACAGCTGTTTGTCTAACTGAACAATATCATGCTTGTGACCAACCCGCGCCTTTTTTTATTAAAGTAACCAATTGAACTTTCACAGAGACTCCATTTAGTCTCCTTTTAATGCTTCTCTCCTGGACGGGAGAATAACGAACACAGTTTACACAGTCCACCACCTTTAACTCTATGGGCTCTATGGCCGGTCCGCGCCCCCCACCTTTAAGCGGCGGGCTCCAGCAGGAAAATCTGGAGGCCGGAAAAGAGTGAGACAGGTAGCGCGCAAAAGTAAAGGTGGAACCGAGAGTGGTACGAGAGACAGAACGAGAGCAAGACAGACAGACATTACGAGAGCGAGAGTTTGTCCCCGTACCACTGGTTGAAAACCACTGCTGTAGATCACTGCCGGTACGTGCGCTGGGAGCGCACCGTTTAAGTTTGAAAGTTGAAAAGTTTGTGTGTCTGAAACGCTATGTGATACAGTACAGTTTACACAGCACAGTACATGTTCTGTAGCTACTATTGCACTAAATGGTAACACTTGAATACGTTATGCAAATATGCAACTTGTTTGTTGAAATGTTAATAAATGGGAGCTTCCTCAAACAGCCATCTCTTTCCCGACAATCCCCTCTGTGCACAAACCCTTACATATGGTAATTAAACATTAAAACACCTGTGGTTTATAATCCAGTGCGGCTTATATATGTACACATCATTCAATTTAGCTGCTGCGGCTTATATTTAGGTGCGCCTTATAGTCCGAAAATTACGGTATGTAAAATTATTTTTGAAAAAAAAGGGGGGAATTGATAGGGGGTTCTACATATGTTACCCGCTCTATCGAATTCAGTCAAAAGTTGCAACGGCTCATTTAAAAATAAACGTGGATTTGGGTAAAAAAATAGTTTTTCGGGGTTCGGGTGTTTTTGTTTGATTTTAAATAAACAAAGTCTTGGCTTTCAGAATATGAAACTTTTATTTCCAAAATCACACGATAAATACATGTTTGAAGCTTGTAAAGGGAAGATGACAGCTCTCCCTCACCACTTTGCTGTTCCGCAGCGCAGCTCCCCCTCTCTCCGGCTGAAATTATGAATGTAAGGTGTATAGTAATCATAGATAACACAGCAGGGTTCGTTACAGTTCGTTTTCATCTGATTTCAATTAATCAAAGTCTTGGCTTTCAGAATATTAAACTTGTTTCGGCAAATTCAGATGATAAATATAACTTTGAAGCTTGTAACGGCATAATTACAAGCGGAGAACGGAGTAACTTTACGTCACAGCAGGCATAACAACAGGGTTTTCCCCGGGAAACAAACACAATCCGCACAAACGCAAAATTACACACACACACACACACACACACACACGTATACACACACACTCGCGAGCTTCCCCCAGGCCAGTAATCCAAACAAAAATATCTTCCCTCCGTAGTATTTTGATCATTTACTCTGCTAATAATCAATCAGATCGATGGATTCCAGAGAAAAGAAAACTTTAAAGGCCTTTTTCTCAAAATGATGACTCGGTGACAGTCATTATATAATGTGACATATTTTGCTTAATATTTGGAGTACAAAAACAATCCTGATATCATTAGAAAGCTAGGAATCTCCTCTTTCCAATAGTGTATACAACTCAAAATGTGTCTTTGGGTCAATGCGACTGATTTTGATGGAGCAGGTCACATATTATGTACCAAGGGGCTTGAAAGGGGGCATATCAAATTATTTCAGAAAAAAACCCAAAGAAATGCAGAAAGGTTTGTGGGCAGTCTAAGAGTACCTAAAATTCATGTTGACAAAAATCTATAATTTTTCTGCAAGAACAGGAGTCCGAACAACAGCCTGAACAACGAGCAGAACGATGAGCCCCCCAGTCACGAGAAAGCCTCTGCTAAAAGGCCATGTTCAATTATCTCACTAATGGCTGGTCCATCTAAAAAGGCCAAGAGTGACATCGCCCTGAAACCCAAGAGGAAAATAACATTTATTGAGACTTGGAAAACCCAGTTACCGTGGGTAAGATGTGTGGACGACATCATGTTCTGTGAGGTCCGCAGAGAATATCCATCCATTGCTGACCACAACAGTAAACTGTACGAGGGTGTCACAGGGTCAAAACGCATTGAGACACTTCAGTCACACGAGTCCAGCAAATATCACCTTCTCTGCATTCAAAGGAAAGAGGTCACAGAGAAAGGCACAGGGCCAATGTTTGTGGCTCTCAAGAAGCAGGCAAAAAAATATGGACGACCAACTGAAACCCATGTTCAACACAGCGTTTTATGGCGCCAAACAAAAGCTGCCTTTTTGATGTAAAATGTTGTTGTTGTTGTTGATGTAAAAAAAAAAAAATTAGTCCATCCGCTCTTGAGTTATAAATTGATGGTGTTTTTGGCAACCCCTATAGTCCAACATGAAAATGATATGCTTTGGTGTGCCTATTCCCCAAGACAGACTGAACATCTCTACCAAAATCTGTGATGTTTGGATACATTGTTGATGAGTTATGAGCATTTCTTTCTAAGCCCCGCCAAAAAATCAAAGCATCACACCATGAAATGGGAAATAATTAGCTCTAACGAAGAGTGGGATTAAAGGAACAATAAATATGCTTGCCATGTTGTGTTTTTGGTGGTTTTTGGTTGTCAACCTATTTTTGTTTGTGAAATGTTGAAGTGATCCTACTGACTGTATCTTTATTTCTTCTGGTTTTTTTGGTCTGAATTGGGAATGTCATCTCCTATATGTTATTGTTATGTCCATGTTTGTGTCTTTAGCCTGTACAAAATAATAATACTTTTTTTTAATACAATTATTTGGCGGGCCACTTGAAATGCCTTCACGGACCGGTAGGGGGCCGCGGCCCGCAGGTTGGGAACTGCTGCTTTACAGGGAGGGTTCACCTCTAACAGACACAGATGAGTCTGTGCAGAACTTGATGTATGATAGTCAGTGTTGGGACTAACGCGTTACTGTAACGCAACTACTTTTTGCGGTAACTAATAGCGTTACTAGCAGTGTTGGGCAAGTTATTTCCAAAATGTAATATATTACATATGACTTATTACTCTTTTTTGAAAGTAATAAGTTACATTACAATATTACTGTCTCTGAAATGTAATGAGTTACACTACTTTAGTTACTTTCACCAAAATAACCGCAAAAGAATAGCTAGGTATTTTAAATGCTCAAATGTAGTTTAGTGCAGCTCATTATGCATCCAGTGCAGGGCAATGTGGTATAGCATAACAACTGTGTAGGCCCTTAAGGCTACTAACAACTTGTATTACAGGGCTTAGTTGAATACTCGATTCTGATTGTAAATTCTTAACATGTGACACGTTGTTAATACAGCAGTACAGACCGCTGTCAAGGACTATAATGAAGGTTAATATATTGTAAATCAAGCCAAATATTATTTAAACCATGCTCATGGTTTGAAATGGCAAACATTGAAAGGCAAAAGTCTTATTAAAACCATGTAGCCTACTACATCATCACCTTGGTCCCATCATATACGCTGGGAAGAGAATATTTACTTTGCTTGAAAACTGGTATCACATCATCATGTGAGGTTGACTTTGTGACCTGGAGAACATTTCAGCTGCAACATCAGCTCGTTGATAATAAGCTTGGGATATGAGATATTTTTGTAGCCATTCGTGGTGAAGGCATCTGTGCTATTGTATGCATTATTTTTGACCCAACATTTCTACAGGCATGTCAGAATATGGTACTATTTTCACATGAATATTCTAGACATTGTTTATTTTTATACCACAAGCTGCAACATGACCGCCTTACCCCACTGTACAGGCGGGTAGTTGTTTAAATATACCTGGCACCTACGGGCCGCAGAGGGGCAGCGTAGTTTCGGGCGACGAAGACTGCTGCTCCGGGGCCGGCGAGTCAGGCGGGAGTAAGCTAGTGTCCACAACGGAGGGTAACGTGATGTCCGCATCTGACCTGTTGCTACTGTCTGCAGTTTTTTCCGATATTCACGAAACGCTGTATACACATTGCTATTATAATTGCACACATATTTCAAATTGCTTTTCATTAGCCCCGCCCCCCAGGAAGTCGGCCATTTTGAAATATGTGCGTTTTTCATGCATTTTCAGCACATTCTTGCGAACTCCTCCTAGGGGAATGATCGGAAGAATTCCAATCCAGGACAAGCTCAGCCCCTATCTAATATGATACTAAATTGAGAAGAACATTTTTGATAGCTCAATCGTGGAGGTCGTAAGCTGATTTGTTGATTCTTCTGATTGGACGATTCTTCTTCTTATTGGACGTTAATTATTCTTAATTTTTGACGATTTACATGTCGTAAATGACTCCAAACTACTCCAAACTACTCGGATATAGTTATTCCGATATTCACGAAACACTGTATACACATTGCTCTTATGATTGCGGACATATTTCAAATTGGCTTTTATGACTCCAAACTACTCCAAACTACTCGGATATAGTTATTCCGATATTCACGAAACACTGTATACACATTGTTCTTATGATTGCGGACATATTTCAAATTGGCTTTTATTAGCCCCGTCCCCTAAAAAGTAGGCCATTTTGAAACATGTGCGTTTTTCCGCCATTTTCAGCACATTCTTGCGAACTCCTCCTAGGGGAATGATTGGAAAAATTCCAATCTAGGGCAATTTAAGCGCATAATCCAATGTGATACTACATTGTGAAGAAATAGTCGATCGCTTGAACATGGAGCTCGTAAGCTAATGGAGAATGTACCATTTTTGACCATACTACCTTAAGCTACTGAGACCCGCCTGTCTGCCTGCACCATCAACTCACACACACACACACACACACACACACACACACACACACACACACACACACACACACACACACACACACACACAGACCAAACAGCTCCTAAAACATAACTAAATATCAGGCTACAGCCCTTGTATATTTTATTATGTGAAGCACTATATGGTTTCATGAAAGATATCTACTGTTTATTTGTAGATATCTCCTAAAGCCTACAAATAAAGTGTGAAATGTAGGCCTGTTACATATATTATTGAGCGATATATATTATACACACTGTTCTGCTTTCTGCACTGACCTCAGCATCTGTTCTCACTGTAAACATCACCTCACAATGAAAGCATAACCTAACATCCATGGGAGATGTGATTAGTGAGTAAACAAACAAACGGTAAAGGGCAGAAAGTCTGATGCACATTTGATCATCTTGAATAACTTATAATCACAACGGGAACAGTTTGCAGAGATGTGCTTTGTTGACATCCAGCCATGCGTCACACCTCTTTTAAACATCACTGTTGGCTGAAATCGTCTCCGGAGAATACTTCAGTGTACCCTCGGTTATAGCTCCTCCAGAGACACTCCTCTCTCCTCTAAATCAGTGTATCCTCGGTTACGGCACCTCCTCGATGATCGATCCTCGACGACCCTTTACAGAAATTTGTTTTCCTTCGAGATGGCGCGCCGACATCCGTTTCCGGGTCGCTGCCGGAGGACCTGGGAGTCTGGGACGCGAAAATTATAGAAATGAGAAACGGCTCATTTCCCAGGACTCGCGTGCCTGCTTGACGCCGGGACGACCGGCTGCCCTCCCCGACAGGCGCACGGACGCGAGGGCCCGCTCATCACTGCGCGCACAAGTGCGACCGCAGTTTTAATTTGATGTTACTTCTGAGGGGGGTGTAAACTGGGATGAGAAGCAATGAGACAGGTGCTCAGCAAATTATAGGTTATATGAATAAATAAAAAGACGCATACAATTCAGAATTAAATAACTATATTGCACAAATGTCTCCAACACACAAATAGAACAATATGTACAATCAAAATAACTACACAAATTACATAACAATATCACAACATAAACTGGAATATAAAAAGTTGTAGGAAACACACAAACCAGAACACACGTTAAATAACTTATTTACAGAATTAGGCATCTCTGTAGTTAAAGTTAAACTCCCAAACTGCCCTCTAAAGTCTAACCTTTCTTGCCTTCTTCGATGCAGTTAAATATAGCTTTCATTTCAGTATGCACAATGTAGGCCTATTACTTTTTCAGAATAGGAACTGTTAGAACAATAACACAATTTTCTACACTAATTCTTTGCATAACATATCTCACAAAAGATGAGCTACAACATACAGTATCAGTACTGTAGGCCCTATATTACAGACGTCTTTTAATTAAGACTCCAGTATTGAAAGTTACACAAAGGACTTGTCAGTACAATTACCTTTGAGGTGTTTGCTAAATGAAGGTGACTAAATCAATACGGTTATAGTGGTCGTTTATAACGTTTTTATTGCAGGGCTACACATTATCGTTCTGAAGTAAGACGGTTTGAAATTATTGTTAGTTGCTGAACTGACGACGACACACAGGCAGCTAACAAGCAGCAATGGAGATAAGGTTACCAGAATAATTTAATGATATGCTTAACATGTTAAACCCTGGGCCTATTTTTCAGGCCTCAGGCTGAAAAATGACATGCCCAGAATGAATGAGTATATCTTCACAAAGCAATGATACACCTGTGAGTCGGCTGTAGAAGTGTCAGAATCAATATAGATGTTGCTGTGTCAGAGTAAATTCGGATTGAACAGTAAAAAAAATTCAATTCTAATCTCCGCCTAAAAAACCCACATTATTTATAATGAAAACCACCCTTGAATGATGGAATAGTAGCCCAGAACCTTTAGGGATCCAAACCACAATATATCATAGGTACCCTGTGTCAGGATAGATGCTAATTTAGTGAAACTTTTGGCAGATAGCATGAAGTAGAAAAGATCGCCATCGCCAAATAATGTGCTAATGTAGCGTTAGCTTGTTTTCGTTTTAGACAATTTCGACGCTTGGTGTTGGAAATTGTGTTTCGTTTAGGTAAAAATGGTTAATATCATCTGTTAGCTGAGTTTATCCTGTTAAGTGGGTATGCATCAATAATAGGTTGTTAAATGTCAATAAGCCCTGAGACGCTGTTTCTTACAAAATGCAAGGAGCACAAGGGGCAATCGGGCTTAAGAGGTTTTTAATATAGCTCAACTAAATAAATGAGATGTTACAGGGGCATACCTTTTATCTTTTGAGCGTTTCTCTTCTGCTTCTTTCCTTTTCATTCTAAACTGGGCACCTGATGCCTTATTTTCTCCATCACCGTAGGTATTAATTTGCGACCCGAGAATCAGTGCATAGCTTCCCCCTCCCCCCAGTGGTGTAGTGGGCGTTGGACGTGGGGGTACGCCTTACCCCCACTTATTTGGAGCATGATCTTTTTTTTAATAGTCTAATAAATATAAAATCATTGCCAGTGTTATCAGTTGCAAGTGTTTATTTGTTGTAATAATGACAAAAACATAATACATTTCACAGTAATTATAATAAAAAATAAAAACGATTTCCTTAAAAAATGATGACTCGTCATCACGCTCGTGACCCCGCGGCGAGCTGGGGGTGTGTCAGTGATTTGGCGGCAGCTCTTTCCCTCAAGAACGCTAACGAAAAAGCTCTGCAATGGCAGGCAAACATTCTATACTTGACTTCTTTTCTAAAAAGAATATCATTCACAAAAAGAAAGAGGCTAGTAGCACCGAAGCTACAAGTGAAGCTGCTACTAGTACATCATCAGAAGAGCCGCCGAAAGATGTGGATAATGCTAGCACTAACGTCAACGTTAGCTATGCTAGCAACGTTCCCGTGTGTGTGTGTGTGTGTGTGTGTGTGTGTGTGTGTGTGTGTGTGTGTGTGTGTGTGTGTGTGTGTGTGTGTGTGTGTGTGTGTGTGTGTGTGTGTGTGTGTGTGTGTGTGTGTGTGTGTGTGTGTGTGTGTGTGTGTGTGTGTGTGTGTGTGTGTGAAAAAAGCAGCGCTGTCTGCTTATTTGCAATGTAGGCTAGGCCTAATCAGAATAATTTCAAGTCCAGATTCAATGTTGTTTGCTGTAGGCTATATTTTTCGTTTTGTTTATTTAATAAGTTAATTTCAGGACAACTTTGGAAATTGTGTTTGTTTGTTATGAGTTTTAAATAGATTTTGAAAGTAGAGAGAGAGAGAGAGAGAGAGAGAGAGAGAGAGAGAGAGAGAGAGAGAGAGGCAGCGCTGTCTGCTTAGTTGCAATACTGTAGCTCAAGCATTTATGCAACCTAGGCCTATACATTGTTTATGTAACTTATGTGCCAGTGTGTCCCAACCCAGTCTAACGGCATTTCCTGTTCACCAACACGATTTTTTATCTATTGATTCGTGTTCACCAACACGATTTTCCCCTTTTTTTCGTGTTGCACAGCACGATTTTAAAAGCAATGTATTTCTATTGGTAGTCTTTCCCCTTTTTTTTCGTGTTGCACAGCACAATTTTAAAAGCAATGTATTTCTGTTGGTAGTCTCACGGCATTACGTGTTATAGGAAGACCGGAAGCTGTGTGGTTCATAAAAACATGTTCTTACTCAATATCAAGCCACGATTATTGCTTTTATTTAAAATTGTATCATTTCGGACTTTTGTTGCTGTCTGTGAGGAAAATAAATGGGGCTCATTTTTCCTTCTAATTTGTTATTCTTTTCAAAATAACACACTGTTATTTGGTCAACAATAACACACAATTATCCTTGTTTTTATTTATTTGTTTAATTCCATAATCTCGGTCTTTTTTGCCGTCCTTCAGGAACTGAATTTCAAAATAGAAATAACCGGAAACAGACGTAGGCCTATAAGGGACATTTAGAGCATCATCGAGTTTAGGATGGCCGAAGACACTACACCAGTATTAAACGCCAATTATTAACCAATTAAAATGAACCAATTAAACATCTCTCTGACACAGTTTAAACGCATTTAAAGTGGAAGAATTGTTCGTGTCTACTCTTCGTATCTCGGGGAGCTGGAAGCTGTATTATTTTAAAAAAATACAAATAATTTTTTTTTTTTTTTTAACCATAACGGGTAATTTACACAACATTGAGTCAAACTTACCCTTGTTTTAATCCTTGTTTTATTTATGTTAAATTGTTGTTGTCGGTTAATTTTCCATTTTATTTATTTTGGTTTAAGATATCATTATTTTTTATTTATTATCATGTTAGATGTTTAAACTTTTCTGCATTTTATAAGGCAATATATACTTTTTTGTTTTTGTCCGTAGGCTACTTAGGTTATTAAAGAGTTATCGTGTCAAAATATAGGAAATGTATTAATATTTTTATTGTATAATCGGTACAGGAAATTACATCATTCAGAGCACCACCTATTGGCCAAAAACGCTGCCACCGGCATTGCGATCCATCCTCTGACAAAGTAAGTTGGGTCACTAAAGTCTGATACATGTTTTGCTTAGATTTAATAATTGGGGCTTTTTTTTAAGCCTTTACTCGCATGGTTCATCATACATACTGAACTGTTCTAAGTCTGAGAAATGCTTTCGCCATAATCAGCAAAGCAACATTAATGTGAAATTATTCTTGCGGGCGGCTAGCTAGCTAGCTCACGTTCAACATAAGCTTAAACTAGTTTAGCAACATTTATATCAGCTCATAAGTGGTGTGTGAAAAATATTTGTCTTAATTACGGCTACATACGTCGGTGTTAAAGTGTGAGTTATACCTGAGTTCCTCCTACAAAGGCTGCGCCAACAGGGTGTTGAGGGCTCCGCTCTCGACTGGCTCACCTCCTACCTCACCGACAGGCAACAATTCATCTCCCTCTCTGGCCACACATCCGCCCTCTCCCCAGTCACACAGGGGGTCCCCCAGGGCTCAGTCCTCGGCCCCCTCCTCTTCATCTGCTATCTTTTCCCCCTTGGTCACATTATTCGCAACCTCAACCTTGATTTCCACTGTTACGCCGATGACACCCAGATCTACATCACCACCAAATCCCCTCACAACCCTCCCCTCACCCATATCGAAACCTGCATCTCTTCAATAAAAACATGGCTGACTCACAATTTCCTTAAACTCAACAGTGATAAAACAGAGCTACTCATCATAGGCACCAGATCAACCCTCAATAAAACAGGACCCATTTCACTCACCATTGAGAATTCGACCATCACCCCCTCCCCCCTGGCACGCAATCTTGGCGTTATCCTGGACCCCACCCTCTCCTTTGACCCCCATGTCAGCTCCATCATCAAGATCTCCTACTTCCACCTCCGCCGCATTGCCAAAATCAAACACTACCTCCCCCCCCGTGCTGCTGAATCCCTCATCCATGCCTTCATCACCTCCCGCCTCGACTATTGCAACGCCCTCCTCACTGGCATCTCTTCCCATTCCCTCCATAGACTCCAAATGGTACAAAACTCTGCTGCCCGCCTCCTCACCCACACCCGGACCCGTGAACACATCACTCCCGTTCTCCGCTCTCTTCACTGGCTCCCCATCAAACAACGCATCATCTTCAAAACACTCCTCCTCACCTATAAAGCCCTTCACCACCTAGCCCCCCCCTACCTCTCTGACCTCCTCATCCCCTACAACCCCCCCCGAGCCCTCCGATCCTCCTCCACTCTCTCCCTCACAGTACCACCATCAAGACTCAAAACATTTGGCAACAGAGCATTCTCCAGATCAGCACCCCGCCTCTGGAACTCCCTCCCCCAATCTGTCCGCCACTCTCCCACACTGTCTACCTTCAAAACCCAGCTGAAAACATACCTCTTCTCCCAAGCCTTCAACTTACCCTACCCCCCAACCCACTGACTTCACTCACACCCCACGCTGTATCTCTTATTCACCCCACGCTGCATCTCTTATTCATACATTCATCAACTTTTTCTTTCCTCTTTTCCATTATGTTGTCTTTTGCTCGTTGTCCTATGCTTGCTCCCCCCCTGTGTTGTCCTTTGCCTGTTCATGTAATGTTCATGTTCAATTTTCTTGTCCAATATGTTGTCTTCTGCCTGTTCACCCCCTTTCTGTACTTTTAATTTTTTTGTAAGCGACTTTGGGTTATTGAAAAGCGCTATATAAATAAAAGTTATTATTATTATTATTATTATTATACGTTATCTTAATCGCTTTTGTTTTACACATGACAGTACTAACGCTGGCCGACATTTTAATATATGTTTGGGGGGGAGGGGCATAGTCCACGTCCATGTGCTTGTTACGCGTATGAAACAGGAAACACGTAAATGAACTCAGTCTGTCTAAAGTAGTTAAACCGTCACAATGTGCATTTAAAAAAGCTAGTTTCACTACATAATTCACTTTTTCTGTTCTCTCCTGCAACTCCGTACCCACACCACAAACCCATACACTGATCTACACCATCATAAAACCAACGGCACTTTTAAGAGCCAAACTCAACCTATCTCTCTGTCTATCTACCTACCTTTCTTATAGTTGTTGTCTCTATCTTTTTCTATCATTCATTATCTATTTCTTCATCTATCCATTTCAATCTTACAATCTGTCTCTCTATTTCTGTTTGTCTCATACAGCAGCTGTTGCATATCTGTTGTGTCTGGCTGGCTGGCTGTCTGGCTGGCTGTCTGGCTGGCTGGCTGGCTGGCTGTGTTGCAATGGCAACAAAACACAACCCAGACCCCAATAATCCCACATCCAAAGAAGGGAAACGCATGGCTCTTGAGCTGAAGCATGAACACATGCTAGCTGAAGCTAAGGTTGGTGTTTTAACCCATATGACCTCATTCCTTTCCCACTTGAATTTGGCACTATCTGTTATCCAAAAAATGCTGAACAGGCCAAGAGTAACTGGATTTTGGATCAATGTATAGGGCCTTTGCAAAACGGTTCATCATTACAACATGGGGGGCAGAGGCTTACTAAAAATAAAGCTTGTTCAACTTGTTTTACTTCATTATTTGTATATGGTAGGAAAAACTTGAAGCAAAAATGTTCTTCAAGTGAATGAATTTACTTTTATTTGTCCACTGTCATATGGTATCAGTTTATCAGCAACATCAACCTTACATGAGTTGTTACTCGGTCACAGAAAGCAGCTGAGGAGAGGAAACGGGCACGCTCTGTAGGAGACACTTTACAGTCCCCTAAAAGGGGCTGTGTAGGACATGGCAAGCCGAGAGGGAGGCGTGGAGGGCGACGCCAAGGCTCAGCTACAGGTTGAAATCCCAATTATTTTACATTTTTATGAATTTACTAAGTAAATGGTTGGAAAATCGAATTAAAACACAATAATTGCTTGTTGAGGGTCTACAATAATTCCAATATATAAACGCATAGTGACACTACAGTCGGAAACATTCCCACTGTGGTGTCATAAGAACTATGCTTTATTTAATTTCACAAGCTTTTAAACAATAGGTAGATAATACAAATCATCAGTTATCTGTTGTTAACCCTCTGTGTGATGTTTTACAGTCACATCCCCCCCGACTGAGGGCTTCCAGTCTTCCAGTGTGGAGGTTCTGCGTACTGAACCTTCAGCACAACACGAATTTGGTAAATCACAAAAATGGCTTTAAGTTTAAAACTAAAATCAATTTTATACACAACTGACAGTTCAGGACTCGAACGAGGAATGTAATTCAGTAAAGATATTGGCCAGTTCCTGAGCAAAGAAATGATCCTTGATTTTTAGTGTTCATCTTAAATATAGTCATTTACAGTTAAAGTTTCCAATTCTGTTCCCAGAAAAGAATATGGAGAGACTCTCTGACATTCTTTCCTCATGTCCTCCTCCTGAGCCTCAAAAAAGCTCTGCCTCATCCTGGTCTTTTCGGCAGCAGAAAGCCTCAGAGCGCTGGAAAGAAGCGAGACCACACCACCTGCAATGCCTTCTAGAAAAAGAGGCTGTTGGTCATCCCCTGTGTGGCCTCTGCCACGAGCCGGCTGTTATTAGGTGAGATAACATTTACCTTTATTTCAATTACTTTACCTAATTGTAATTGTTCAGTGTTAATGCTCAGTGCCCTGCTATTTCAGCTAACATGCATGACTTTTGGGATGTTAGAAAACTGGATACCTAGAGAAAACCCACATGAAAATGAAAGTAATTCTAGGATATTAGAATAATTTTGTATTTCCTCCCAAGGTGTAGAGAGTGTCTCACTAAAGGAGTGGTTCTGTGGAGACAGTGATGTACTTCATCACAAGAACCAGCCACTCCACAACAGGGACAGTTTAATGAATGGGTTTTTTAAACCAATTAGTCCAACAACGTGTGTTGTTAGAGTGGAAGGTGGATATGACACCCATGACCAAGGTGTGCTCTCTCAAACTTGCATTTTGATGTTCACATGTCTCTTCGGCCAGCATATAATGGTAATTAGTGCTTTTCTTTTTTTTTGACAGCTTGCATATTGCCAACTGTGAAGGCACCCAACTGCTCCTGTAAAGGCACAAACTTCACTGTGGTACCAGGCAAACCAGTGATTTTAATTACCATCAATGGTAAACAAATATATATATATAAATATATATTTGGATTTCTATTGAATTGTTGTTATATGTTTACTGTTGTGGGCTGAGGCATTGTGCTTCCACTTGGAGTAAAACCTTCATGTAATATCTGTTCATCTTTGACTATTTGTAGATGGAGCTGTTGTAAAATGTGTCTTAATTATGTTTATTTACTTGTTCCAAGGGCGTTATGACTTGCATCTGCCACTATATGTCTGTCAAACTTGCCAGCAGCAGTGGACCCCCGACTTGAAAGTCCTCCTTAAGAGTGGATACTGGCCAGCTTCGGTCAGTATTTCCACACTTTACACCTTGGACCTCCTGAGCTCCTTTGAAGAGCTCAAGGTCATCTCTCCGGGATTCTCCAGACAGGCCTTTGCAAAGCTGCTGGAGCATCGCACAAAGTGTGGAGGAAGAGTAAGTGTAAATATTCTTTACCATATTATACATTATAACATTTCCGTAAATAGACAAAATCACAGCAATATATGTAATTATCTTCCAGTCTGGACCTGTCAACGGAGATGCACTGCAGCGCAGCTTTCTGGAGTTTTCCTATGCCTCGTATGAGGAAGACCAGCTCTGCTGTGGTGCTCCTTTCATCTGCCCTGCCTGCACGCCGGAGATGTTGGCTGTTTCTGCCGATGGAAACAGGAAGCTGTATCGCTTTCGGCGAAGTGGAAGGTGCTGTTTTTACAATGTTGTTATTTAACTTTTTTGATTATTGTTTCTATTTCATGGATATGTTTGCTACAGATGTAGCGATTCATTTCAGACAGTTTGAAACGCGAGGGCCGTGATTGGTACGTAATCTACCCTCGCTCAAGGGAAAACCTCCAGCTTGACTTGAGACCGCCCCCGTGATAGATAAATATAATTATAATGAAGCCAGCTGCAATGGATCAATGATCCACCAGGGGGTGCAGTGGAGTTCCACACTGGAGCTCATGTGAAATAAAGTGAGATACAGTATGCTGGATGTACAGCGGAACTTTGTTAAGATCCATATGTCACGGATATCATACTACTGTGCTAAATAAGAGACATGTAATCATTTACAAAACATCACCATGTTGTTATTTAACAAAATAATTTTGTTATTCAAAAAAAACGAACGGGAGGAAATGCAGCCCGGCTCTCGATTTTTAATCCTAATTTAATCATCATCTTCACCACGATCATTTATGTTTATGTTCGCCGAATTGACATGAAATCACTGACACATATGAATATACTGTATTCAACTTCATTAAAACGTTATTAACGTGCCTAAACTCAGTAATTCACCAAAAATATGTATATTTTAATGGAGTTTCGTCGGTCGATCAGGATCCCAAAGTGTAGCGGAGGGATCCTCATCTGGATGAAGGGTGTTATTTTCCCCATAAAGAACAAGTCGCTGCAAATTATCCCACTTATTACATGGCCACATTCTCAACAAAGTAACGACATGACTCCCAATATTAATTGAAATGCTTTTATGGATTTAGAACATGTTTTTATTGATTTAAAAAATAGTTGTATTGATTTAAATTCACATGCATCCGCTAAGAAAAATAGTCCGTTGTTACAGTTTTTTAAACAGTCTGAATTAAACGGCAGCTCTCAGCTGTGTATTTACACAACTAATGGCCCATCAACCACAGCTCTCTCCCCCCCTCCCCCCCTGATCTTTCTTCTCCAGCAGCTAAATCAACAGTAGGTTACTCTGAGTGACCATAGACTGTATGTGACAAGCTTACAGTTAGTGACGTAACAACACCATAAAAGCTGGTGGGTTGAAAGCAATACGGGAGGTAAAAATAACTACAATAATTGTGACTTATTTATTGTGGCTTTTATGTTTTTTGGTATAAAATGTTATGTAGTTCAGGCTTATAGTTCACCCTTCTCTAAAAGCCTTCAACAATGACAATATTCATTGTAATTTAATAAATCCTTCCAACACACATTGTAAAAAATAGCCTACTGTAAGTTAAGAAATCATTTCAATATGTACATCTTCTGATGTAACAACAATAACATCATAAATAGTAACATAGCTGAACATGGTATTGCACATTTAGCTTTGAGTGTTACTGACCTGAGATGTTTTTATTACATGAATTAAGGTGACTGAGGCTTTTTAACATACAGGGATGCAAACTCATCAGGTATGAAAAAGGTGACAAGGATCCGAGCCCCCGGCTCCCCCACCCCACGGAATGACAGAGGATTTTAACAGTCAGAACAACTAAAGCAGCAGTGTTAATAATAACAGAAACGCCAAAGAGTCACATCTAATAGAAATATATAAAAGCATTTATTTTAAATTGTGGAGCAGTCAGTTTATAATTTTGGCAGCACTGTTGAGCATTTTGAAAATGTATTTTCATGCCTCTGTGCAAGGCTTAAGTCTTTTTATCTTTATAGCCACATGGTGTAAAGTAACTAAGTTCATAAACTCAACAAGTACTATACTTGGGCACAATTTTGAGATACTTGTACTTTATTTAAGTATTTCAATGTTTTGCTACTTGTTCTTCTACTCCACTACAGTTCAGAGGTACATGGTGTACTTTGACTCCACTACATGTATTTAATACCTTTAGTGACTTCACAGATGTGGATGAATGATGTGAAATATAATCAAGTGTTAAATCAGACTTTAGTTCCACCTGGAGTAAATCCACAAGCTACCCTGCAGTATACAAAGTCATTCAAACTAGCTGCACCTTTAGCAGCTTTGAGAAAACTTTCATGATCAATCATTATAAAACACATCATATCTATTATTCTGAAATGGACCAATCTGCACAATGACTACTTTTACTGTCGCTACTTTCACTATATTTTGATGATAATACTTTTCTACTTTTACTTGAGGAACATTTTGAATGCAGGACTTTTACTGTAACAGAGTATTCCTACACTCTGGGACTATTACTTTTAGTCAAGTACAAGATCTGAGTACTTCTACTTTTACTCAAGTACAAGACCTGAGTACTTCTACTTTTACTCTAGTACAAGATCTGTGTGCTTCTACTTTTACTCAAGTACAAGACCTGAGTGCTTGTACTTTTACTCAAGTACAAGATTTGAGTACTTCTACTTTTACTCTAGTACAAGATCTGTGTGCTTCTACTTTTACTCAAGTACAAGATCTGAGTACTTCTACTTTTACTCAAGTACAAGACCTGAGTACTTCTACTTTTACTCAAGTACAAGATCTGAGTACTTCTACTTTTACTCAAGTACAATATACTTATACCACCTCTGTTTATAGCCTATGAAAAGAAACAGAAGGCTAAAGCTAACGTTAGTAGATAGTGACAATGTATGCTAGCTAGCTAGCTCAACGATTCCTTAAATAATATTGCCACAAAAAAACTTTTCAGTTCACATCACGCTCTGCCGCTCCGACAGGGAGCTATGCTCTGAACACCTGAACAGCCCGTTCTAACAGCTGTTCACCAGCGGTCCAGTCTGTGCCACAGTGACTCCGGACGCACAGTTAATATTAACGAACGCACCCGTAGGTAATGTAGCTGCTGAAGCTAGACCATCATCTCGGAGCAGCAGAGCCTTATTATACATCCATGAGCAGAGCCGACAGGCAGGAAGACTCGAGCACACAGCTCGTACTTCATTATAATATATAAAAAAAGAACACCATGCGTGTCATGATGGCACATAACAGCTCACGGCCGCAGATTACTCCGGGTCCCAGCCCCCCCCATACCCCAAAAATATTTGTATTGCAGATCTACATGAATCACACAAACGACTTATTTTGGATTCAAAACGGCGAATTTCGCCGAAAGGTGACAAGTTTGCATCACTGAACATAGACAGAGCACAACTGAAACATAACATCTGAAACGATGTAACAACATAATACACTTGTGGGGATGCTTGGGATGTGAGGAGTGAGGGACACGGCTTCGAACGGGCGTGTCGCCTGGCAGGACAGGAGAGTGTGAGCACCAGTCTGCCTTGATCTATGAATTCATGTCCGTGACACTCACTGCTGCCCACAGCTGTTTTATAGAAGGAAATTCCTTCACTTCATGAAAGTGTTTTAACCACACACACCTCTACTACACACACATGACGGGTGTTATTTTCCCCATAAGGAACAAGTCGCTGCAAATTATCCCGCTTATTACACGGCCAAATTCTCAACAAAGTAACGACATGACTCCCAATATTAATTTAAATGCTTTTATGGATTTAGAAAATGTTTTTATTGATTTAAAAAATAGTTGTATGTATTGATTTAAAAAATAGTTGTATGTATTGATTTAAATTGACATGCATCCGCTAAGAAAAATAGTCCGTTGTTACAGTTTTTTAAACAGTCTGAATGAAACGGCAGCTCTCAGCTGTGTATTTACACAACTAATGGCCCATCAACCACAGCTCTCTCCCCCCATCCCCCCTTGATCTTTCTTCTCCAGCAGCTAAATTAACGGTAGGTTACTCTGAGTGACAAGCTTACAGTTAGACACAACACTGTCATTGCAAGTGACCCTCAGTTAGTTGACTTTTATGTTCAACTACTAAATTCGTTATTGAAAAAAAAGGGCTTCTACTGTACCTAATTACCTTAACACTAGAACCGCCAGAGGTTTTTGTATAGGCCTACCTAAACCTGTCAAATCCCGCTATTAGAATGCCATTTTTAACAACATATGGTGCTACATAACACACTTTCAGGAAAAGTCAGGGACTGGGAGACTTTAATATTTTATTGAAAAAAAGTTACATTGCACACACACAACACACATCACACAAATTCACCCGATTGGCGGTTCTAGTTTTAAATAAACTCACTAATTAATGAAACCAGTTCAATACGCATTATTCTTATTCTTATCATTCTTTATGAGCGCAGAAATAGTCTTAAAATCAGATCTGTTTTTTAAATGAAATCTGATGGCAGGCAGTTAGCTCTGATCACCTATGACAAATGCGCCGCACCTAATCGCTGGCCATTCAGCCACAGACACTGTTCGAAATGGGGGGGAGCTAGGAGGACCTTGGCTCCCCCGAAGAGGGAGGGAGCTCCCCTGAAGGCTGACTTTGAGATAAATGGGGGGAGCCCAAAACAATCGTGCATATTTGTGTCACACAGATTAGAAATGTTGAGTTTCTGTAAATAACAGTTCTTGAAAGGAATAATAGTTATTGTTCATTACAGTTTCTGAATATTTGTTTTATATTTGTGAATATGTCTGGGTGTTGCCATCTGTATGTGGCGGCGCTGCATTCTTACTTACGTTGCTATGATTATGGCGGTGATGCCGGCGCGGTATTTGAAATGTTCATATTGATATTTTTTTAACTCTGGCTGTGTAATAAAAAAATATGGCAAAACGAAAACAGCCAAGCGTCACAGCTTTTGGATTCACAAGCAAAGAAGCGAAGGAGTCTAAAAATGACAACGTGAACGGAAAACAACTTTTAGTTGGCCGGCTGTAAGCGGCGTTAGGGTCGAGTTTGACAGCTCCACACCGAGGGAGAGGCCTGCCGATGCGGAGCCTGAAGAGGCTTCAACAACGGCCACATCCGCCGGCATAGTGACACCGTCTGTATTAGTAGAAGAGTGTTTTTATAGCAATTGATCGCATCCGCGCTGCTGCGCCAGTCAACAGAGCGTGCGTGTGACATATTTAGTAGCAGGATGTGCTCTGAAAAATAGGGCTCCCCGAAAGCAAATGGGTAATTCGAAAACTGACAGAGCTCCCTCTATACAAATCAAACTGTAGAAGGTGTGAAAGCACCTATTGTTTTAAATAATGGTCGGAATGTGACCTGTGAGCCTTCTGAATTACCGTGGGACAGCACATTCTAAACTAAAATGTTCAATCAATAAAGTAACATCTTATCTTATCTTAATAATATCTTCATATTAATAATAATAATAAATCATACAGTATGTGTCCGAAAGGGAGCAGGAGGAAGCAAACACAAAAATATACTGCATATTAAAGCAAACGATTGTAAAGGTTAAAGTATGAGCATAACAAATAAAGAAGTGTAATGTAAACATTTACATTATAATTATGATTATTTAATATATAAAGACTATATATTATTGAATTACAAGATTAGATATACTTTAGTTGATCTAAAATATTGATGTGTTCAAATGCTCTTCAAAACACAACTGAAAGTCCATGAAACTTGTCTTTCTGTATTTGTGAATGAAGCGCCATCTCCTGGTTAAAACCTAAAATTGGAGATCTGGCAACGCCCTCTTGGAAAATAGTGGGAGGGCTTAACATTCCTCAATACTGGTGGGAACATGTTTCAAATGGGGGGTGCTGTGGGGATGACACCAGGGCTGGTTCTGACCAATGTGCTGCCCTATAGGCAAGATTTTAGCTGGCAATGAAAAACCTCTACTAAAGACCAATACACTACAAAAAGAGAAACATATTGACATGGTGGAAAGCTTATATAACAAGGCTTCAAATGTATTTAGTATTATAACATGTTTTAATTGGGGGGGTGGACTTCACATCCTCTAGGGGGGTCCGGGATGCCCCCCCTTTTTAACATTTTAAAGTAAAATGCTTCAATCTGGTGCACTTTGAGCGCCCAATTAGAGACTGATCTAGCGGATACTACTCTAAAACACCCATATGAAAAAGATCGGTTTGCATTTTATTAATCAAATAAGTATGTGAACATTTCCAATAACCTACCATAGCCAATAACAAATAAATGTAACTTATTTTATTTGTGTTGTTCATTCATATCTTATTTTATCAGTTAACATTTATTTATTTATGCATATTTTTAAATCTCTCCAGTTTTAAACGATATTTTTGGTTTACTGTCCTATAGTATACATTGGAATGATGTCAAACCTGTTTTTATTTATCCTAATAATTATAAAGGTGTGCATTGGAAATATTTGTTTACATAAACTGTGATTAAAACGTTTGAGACTCACTGAGATAACTTAGACTAAAGTGAACTATCTAAACACTCAGAGTCCTTTACCTCACTGAGCCTCTCCGTCTGACAGGACAGAGCTCTCCCTCCACATTATTGTAGAAACAGCTTCTTATATCCGTTAGCGCAGCAGAAGCTAACAACAATCCCCGCCGGTACCGCGGTATCCCCTCTCTCTATCTCTCTCACTTTGGCTGTGAGCTGCGGGCGCCTGCTAAGCCAACATCCTCCACTTTTATCACTACAGCGCCCATCGTACAGGGCAAATGGAAAATGTAACCGGGGTGAAAAGGGTGTTATCTTTACTTAATTAGGAATGTTGTTACATCAAGGCTGAAAATTCTTTTTTTTTGTATTATATCTTGTGGAAGTGCAGATCCCCTGTCCTCCACCAGGGGGTGCTGCAGCACCCTCAGCACCCCTACTTCCCACGGCCATGCTGGTGGTAGGCAGGAAGCTGTAAGCTGGAGTCCGAAATTCAGTGCTCCATCTGTAATCTTTTTTTCCTCAGTTCTGATGGCAGCGCCTTTTTTAATGGGCTCTTTGTAGCAGAAGACAGCGCGGTGGCTGCATGTGTCGACAAAATACAGAGATCACTGAAAAATGCAATTTTTTATTCGTCATTTTACCTTATGGTATATCACAAATATAGCCATGTATATCCGACCCTGACTTTCTTCAAATTCAGCTACTTCTCCTTACCATCTACTCCAAAATCAGATAATTAGAACAAATGGTGTAGATCGTGATTCCATTGCTTTTAACTGATTTGTCATGATGTAATGTGTGTCTTAGACCCAGGGAAGAGGCACATGTGGGGACTCCCACTGGACAGCAGCGAGGGAGACGTCAAGGAGGGCTTCGAAGCTGGATGAAGAAGGGATGGAGGTGGCTGTATGTTGCCATGGGTTTCTTTTGAAGGCCTTACATATGTACAGGGGGGAGATATTCGCCTACCTCCTGTATCTTCAAAAGGAACTCATGCCAGCCAAAGCCAAGTTCTTCGCCATGGATGTGGCTTGGAAGTACTGGCCGTACATGGAGAAAGCTGCAAGTGTCCTTCCTGCTCTCCAGGAGCTGACCACCATGAAGCCATTCCTCAGTGTAATGCATGCTCGATCCCATGCTACCAAATGCAAGGTATGTGAAATATTTTTGTATCACGTACTTTTATATTTTTTATATTTATAACACTGAAGTAGTAAATATCTAAGCTATACTGTTTAGTATAGTAGTATGTAGCCTCTTTGCACAACAATTCCAGCAACCTTTTACCATCAGATTATATGGAGTGGGAAGAACCAGGAGGGAGCAGGGATGACCGCTGGGGAAGAGGTGGAGCAGGTCAACAGCTACCTGTCCCGTTGTGCCCTGACAACAAAATACATGTCCAAAGCAGGTGAGTGGAAGGTTTTGCCCTATTATTGCATACTTTTTTAGATGACACATCATAACCTCATTATTGCTTTCAAAAGCATGACTGGACATGCTCACAGTGCATGCAATGGGATGGAACAGGAAAAAAGGTGACTCCCTTCATCAGGCACTTTCCACAAGATATGTGAAGGTGAGCCTCCTATTAAAGGTGTTGTTGTGTCCTTTGTCATTTGCACATGGCTTGTTGTTAATCATAGCAAGTTTTAATCTTGATAAATGTCCATCGTCTACTGTTTATCACACTAGTAAGAGGCTCCTGGAAGAGACTGCAAGTCTTGAGGAACTCAAGACGGAGCTACATTGTGTCTCAGATGACATGGTGTCGACGTGGATTTCCGACGTGAAGGAATGGGCATCTGGTAAGCACGACGAGATAACACCAGCTACATATCATTGTCCATGACTGTTTGAATTTAAAGATTTGATCCTAAAGAGCAGCCAATTTTAAGGCAATAAGGCTGATTTTTCATGCCACGTAATGGGTCCCTCACTGGATTTCAGTAGACAGGGACATAATCTTCAAGCAATAGCAAACCAACTATGTGTCCATGTTTATCTCTGATATGTTCCAGTTTCCATAGTTGTACCATCAATTTGTGTTAAAAGGTGTTAAATATGTTGCACAACTTTGTTTCTCAAAACCGTTACGTGTTGTGTAACAGTACATTTTACTGCCAATATTATTTCTACAGGAACATCAGAAACATCGGGTACTTCTGAAGACATCCTTCAAACAGCACTGCAGCAAAGCATTGAGGGGCTTTACCTAAGTGTGAGGCAGCGGAAGCAATCCCTTTACCGACAGAATGGTATAACAATATAATATTGTAGGTTGCAGATTCAACCTACTGAATTATATATATTTTTTGCACTTGCAAATATAGTTTGTCACATATCCCTATCCCACTACTTCATGTCTCTTTCAGACAGCAGCAAGCTCCGCCATCGACTTCGAAGGAAGCTTGCAGACGACAAAAAGCGCCTTAATCAGGAGGTACTGAAGTACAACCAGCTGGTACACGACTCTGCCAGAGGCATAGATGTTGCTGCGGTGGAGCATTCCCTCTCTGGAGGGAGCATCATGTCCGCGCTGTGGCCGTGGGAAGTTCATAGCATGGGTCAGTTTTCAGATATTTCATAATAATTCATTTGAAGTTCTGTTATATGAAGGTATACCTTGCTGAGTTATGCACATATCATGTAGAGTGTTAGAACGTTCATTTAGTTTAAGGGTATATCTTAAGTTTTCTTATTGTGTATACATTTGATTATTTTGAAAGTACATGTTTGGAGTTTTAAACTTATTGTTATGCTCTAATGAAAATGTGATTCATGTATATACATAACTGTGATTGGATTTTAGCTAACTTTACAGCCAAGAAAAAGATACTTGATCAAGTCATGCTTACACGGAGACTGCAAGAGGAGAAAGGCATCCTATTGTGGGAGATGGCGCAGCATTGCACATGGTTGCAGAACATGGCAGTTGCTCTAAAAAATAAGGTGGCTGAGGAAGGTAAGTTGAAAGCAAAACTTAACCTACCTTGTAAAGTATGAGTTTTAAAGGAAAAAAAGTCAGCCCAAATCATTCTTGGTCACAGAAATTGGATGGAGTATAATGGCCTTTGCCCATTCGACCCGGCCATTTTACATAATGAAGTCCCTTGACAGTGACAATCATCTTTATATGTACATGGGAGAGAATATACTCCATTGAAGTGCTCTGGCCTCGTGAAGCAATCTTACTTTATAGTATATCCATATAACAATATTTTGTGTATTTTCAGATGTAGACAAGGGGAATGGAGGACTTGGGTGCACCCTAAGAAGGAAGCATGCTGAGGCGTTGGCAGTGCATGACATTAAGGATTTTGGGAGATGGCCCTGTGGGACATCTAAGCTAATTTACAGATGGCCCTGAGCCCAATAGAGATTGCCCTGAAAAATGCGCGCGGACGAAATGGCACGAAGGGTTTGGGGGGCCTCCCCCTAGAACATTTAGATTTTTGCAGGTCTTAGATCTATGCTGTCTGGTGCATTCTCTAGACTGAATTATAAGATGAACCAGCACACTATTATATTGTACAATTTCAATTTTATTCTTCATTTCACTTGTTTTTTTGCTCTTGTTTGTGTTTGCTCTCTTGCATGTCCTGCATAGCTATACGAAATACTTACGTTTTTGGTCAAGACACTTTCCATCTGATGAAGGCAAATGCCTTCCCAGATGTAAAAAAGTAGAAAACATTACATTCAGTTGTAACTGCCAAAACAAACATTATTTACACTATTATGGCATCTGTTAAAAATGTTTGTAATGTTATCTACTGTAAGTTGGTCGAACGAATGCCTCCTCATCCGGAAGCTGACCGAGCAGACCCGAGCAGCAGTCGAGAGGAGCCGAGCGCATCCGCGAAGCACACAAAATGGCGACGTCAGAGTTCCCGTTAGCCGGCAAATCTAAATCTCTCCGGTCAAAATAATTTCCCTTTACAATACCGCTTCAGTTGCGCCACTTATGTGACAGACAAGAATAGTCCATTCTAATGTCTAACACTTAATGTGGAGAAAGAGATGTGCTGTATGGGTTGATTGTGCGTTGATCTGTTGGTAATGCCTCGGGGTTCCGGTGGGCATGTAAACAAATGCATAATGCTGCGCTATACTTTGTGGCCTCGCCCGTTTGCATAGCGACACTTATTGTTTAGGTGTCTTTTAATAAGCAGGTAGTCATATCATTAGCTAAAACTAGCTAGATCTGATCAATATGGACATAACGCGAGTGAAGTCTAATCTGACGGGAGAGAGAGATCAGCTGCTGCTGACGAGTCGACACGCAGCACTGCATGATCACATGCATGGGCGCGGGAAGGGGGGTGCTGAGGGCGCTGCAGCATCCCCTAGCGGCAGGCAGGGGGTGCGGAGCTCCCCTGTCTGAATTATTATTTGACGGTTATTGCTGCTCCCGCTGTGCATAATCTGTGTAATATGTAGCCAATAAATTCCACATTGTTGGTAAAATAATATTTTGGCCTGCCCCGAATGTTTTTTCTGTAGCCCCGGACAATTCTACCTCAATAATATAATACATTAACCGTGCTTTACGTGAACCTCATCAAGACACTAGAAAGGACGGCAGGACTGTAATTTCCCGTATTCAGTGAATGCAACAGAGGCAAGACACCAGACCAATCAGAGAGTTGCATGGAAATAAAAGTGTGCTTGTGTCATTCAAACTCGCGGCTCTGTGTCTGCGGAAATAGCGCATTTAGTGTGTGTGAGAGGGGGAGAGAGAGAGGGACCGGTGCCAGCAGCAGGGACCGTGTTGTTAGCATCTGGTTAGCTAGCTGCACTAACGGACATCCGGAGCTGTTTGTTCCACAACAAGCTGGAGGAGAGCTCTCCTCTCAGACTGAGAGGCTCAGGTGAGCTCAAGGACTCTGAGTGTTTAGAGAGTTAACTTTAGTCTAAATTATCTCAGTGGGTCTCAAACGGTTTGGTAAAAAATTATTCAAAAGATCATTTCCGCGGCACACCTTCATATGATCATTAGACTATAGTTATAAAAAAAATAAGAGAATAAAGGAAAAACAGTTATGAAATACTATATGGCAGTAAAACAAGAATACAGTTTGAAAGGGGAGTGATTTGTGAAATATCCATAAAGAAAAAGAACATCTGATTACAGTTGTGTTTCATCTTGTTGTTGAGAGATGTATCCATAGATCTCTTAATGTTGCTCTCAAAGTGCACCAGATTGATGCTTTTAACTTCAATATTTTAAAAAAATCTTCCCGGGGGAGCATCCCCCCGGACCCCCCTAGAGGAGGTGAGGTCCGCTCCCCACTCGTAAAAAATAGCACTTTACCCCTGCTGCCTATATGCCGTGAGCTGATTATCGAGCCTTCATTGTAACAGTCGCGGGTGTACTGTGTGTTTGCGTGTGGGGAGTTTTTTTGTGCGTGCTCTATAGTGCCCGTAATAGTGTTCACTGGAGTCCAGCACATCAGCACCCCCACTCAAAATACCTTCCCGCGCCTCTGATCACATGCAGCGGTGAGCGGAACAAAACACACACTTCAGGTTAGAATATCACTCGTAGCTATTTTAATTACCTCTCAAACTACCGTAACTAGTTATAGATATGTTTAGTTTTACTGTCGGGTCACTCATTACTGGATCCGCGAGCTGCATGATACTGGCATAATAGATTGTCCGATCGGGCAACCAGCAGGTGAGGCTTCATTGCCCGAGCTAAATACTAGATGGCCCCGGGCCATCGGGCAGTCCTTAATGTCGAGCCCTGGGCGTTGGAGAGGTTGCAGGTGGTACTGCAGTAGTACAAGACTGCTTTAGGTCCTGATGCTTGTTTCCTTCAACATGAAGAGGAAAGTCAAAGTGGCCTAAGCAGTCCAGACACCAGTGAAGATGAAGAAGGAAACATAATTTAGGTAATTTACTTATGAATTAATGTACAGTATCTTTGTTGATTTAGCCTCAACCTAGACATGTTGCTGTTACTTTTGTATTCATTAATGCTAAACATACATTGTGTATTCAAAAACCTCAAATTTGGTTTCTGATCTGCCCCTCCTTTTTGTTTCTCTGTATTTCCCCAGATTGCTGCTGCTCTCAAGCACGAATATCCGCCAAGACTTGATGTGCTATCAGAAATGTAAATACTTTACTGACTTTATATTTAGAGATTGTATTCAGACTCCTCAATGGAAGATCACCCTTGAATATGTTGACCATATGACTTTTCCCTATGCCGCCGCATCAGACCAAACATTTCACTTGTACACAACTTAAATTGTATCGAAGAAAATGCTCAGCGTCCCTGGAATGCATCCTGAGCAATGAACCATTCACTTTTGATCCTTTTTGAAACACTAGAATGTAAATTCCTAAATCTCCAAGTATATCTTGTTGGTTACCATACATCTTGGTGAGCACATCATTGTCCAAGAGCAGGAGGTCTTTCCCTTTTTTCCCAGAACGGGATGCATATGCATTATTATTTTCGATCTCTTATAGGATTTACCTGTCATTAACTTTATATGACTGCACCTGTTACACCGCAGGCCAATAACAGCTTTCCTCTAATTGTTCATTTTTGTTTCTTTTGCGTTACTTGCTTTAATTGCTTTGTCAGTTATATTTCCTTTTTGGTCTCCAGCTATTAACCTGATTGATTGAAGTACTTCATTCAACATGTACAATGCACAGTCTTTTAGGATGTATAATTAGGGACATTGAGATAAACAACAAATAGTGTATTTGGTGAATCACCTCATTGTTGTTCTCAAAACCAAATAATACATTGTTATAAATTGTTATATTTGATTTACACATAGAATGTACATGTTTAATATACATAGTTAAATCATAAAAAAATGGTTGTGTTGTATGATTTCTTAATACTGTATGTTATAACTAGGGATGTAACGATATACCGAATATCGCGGTATCGCGGTAAATAAACTTCCCAATACCGTCGTGAGACTGACAAAATCTACCGCGATTTTTAAAAAAAAAAAAATTTTAAAATTTTTTTTTTTTTTTAAACACTTTTTTTTTTTTAAACCTTTATTTAACCAGGTGGTCCCATTGAGATCATCGATCTCTTTTTCAAGAGAGACCTGTCCAACATGGCAGCAAGTAGGTTACAACATGAAAATAAAACAACAGATAACACAAAAGGACATCGTATTTACAGGGCTACATTTACACACCTAGAGACATTGACAAGTACCAACCATATATTTATATCTCGCCCTGTCAATAAGCCTGGCGTTAGACTTTTTCGCTGTCCGTCATTTTGACAGACAGGATCGTAAAATATCCGTCATAATCCCTTATTACCCGTCGGGTCTGAACAGTTCACGATAGAGCATGCTCGTGAACTGTCAACGGGGGGGGGGGGGGCGGTGTTATGCCGTGTGTGCATGCACCTCGCGGGACGCGCACAGCGTGAAACAAAACCTCCCAGACATGTATTGATCTGTACGGCAAAGTACGGTTTGGGAACTATATCATTTCCTTTTGGAGGGCATCCATAACACGGCATAACACCAGAGCCTCGCTGCGGGGAAACGTTGGCGCTGTTCCGAGTTTGTTCTAATCTGTCAAAATGACAGGCTGCTTTCAGACCCGCGACCACTGGTGTCCCAGCAACATCAGTACCAAGCGAGAGAGTTGTTTCCAGAGCAGGGGATATTGTAAATGCCCAAACACCCCAGCTTATAAATACCTGGAAATGTGGACATTCTCATATTCCTAAAAACCTGTCTGATGATGCTGAGTGAGTGACTAGTGAGTTTGAGTTGAGTTACTTGAAAAACTAAAGTGAAACTTGATTTATTTTATTGCAGGATCTGATTATTAAATGTCCTTGTTTATTTGTGAGATGCAGTGGCATAAAGAAAATGCTTACTTTGTTTGGTAGTACCAGTAGGTACAAAAACACTGGTTTTCTTGTTCCAGTCTGTTACTGTCACTTTGTTTTTGACACTTTAAAATACTGCTATCCTACAAAAAGGCTGTAAAAATCAGATTTATTATGTAATAAAGAAACATTTTCCGAGTAAAAAAATGTTTTATTGAAAAAAAAATTTATGATTTTTTTTTTCTTCCCTTTATTATTCAATATCGCGATAAATACCGTACCGTGGACTTGTTATCGCGATATTATCGTACCGTGAGTTTTTGGTATCGTTACATCCCTAGTTATAACCGTTAGCATAACTTGATTTTATGTTCTGTTGTCCATGCTTTTCATGTTAGACTAACCCCAACGCTCTAGAGTCAAGACATACACCCTTATGGTGGCCTTTTACTTGTATTGTGGTGAAACACATAAGTAAACCATTGCCAGAGAGGACCGTTTTATTGTTTTAAAAACAATGTTATTGATGTGGTTGGTTGATGAATAAATATAAATTAAGCATACGTCTGTGGTACTTTTTGTTGTTTACATCACACTGCATTATAATGCGTTTGGAAATAAATTCATTTAGAAGTAACAATATGGGTTAGCACTTGAATATTTTTGTAAAGAGATGATCCTCATCCGGAACACTGGTTGTTGGTTTAAGATAAGATAGAACTTTATTGATCCCAATTTGGGAAATCTTTGCGTTGCAGCAGCATTAAAACACATGGCATTATACAATACAAATAAAAAGACAAGAAATAAAGAAGAAAATATACATGTTGAATTTACAAATGAGCAATAACAAGATATGCAAGGTATTATATTTACATAACTATGTGACAGATGGAATATTAAATATTACACTGAATATGTCAAATGTACAGTGAAGAGAGAAACTATGGAGCAGAGAGTTCTCTTCCAGCCAGAGGTAATTTGTTGTACTGCAACACGTTCTCACTCCCAACCCGTCACATGTTGACGCACGGTCAGGGCCCCTCCCCGTCACCGACTTGCATAGAGCTCCCTGAACGTTGGTAATAGACACGTTGGGATCGCGGCGAAATGCTCTCCGCAGATCCATTCTCACAGCGTTTATCAACCTTTTTCTTACTCAATATCAAGCCACACTTGTTGTTTTTACTTCTTTATTTTAATTGAATAATGTAGGACCTTTGTTGCCGTCAGTTATGGGGAGAGTAGGGGCTCAGAATACTGAAATCTGTATTGTTTCATTGTTTTTTCCTTCTAATTTTGTATTCTTTTCTAAACCACACACTGTTATTTACTCAACAACACATAAGTATCCTTGTGTGTATTTATTTGTTTGATTAATAAACACAAGTTGGAGTCCGCCAGGACCGGGTCGGAGCAGCTCATTTGCTTTAGAGAATTTTACACCCGGAAGTAAGTATTTTCTCCGCTTCGCTTGACAAACCCAGCGCCGTATAGACTGAGAGTTACGTCATCTCCGTTCACTCCAATGGACCACTTTTTTACAGCAATGGCGGATCGTGGAGCCTCTCAATCGTTCCCCGGAAGTTAGCGCCAAGGCTAGCAGAGCTGTAGAGTTGCAGCATAATAGACCGTTCGTGACGGACTTTTAAAGGTAAGAAGAAGTTTAAAGATTTATATTGTGGATATTATCAGTACATCTGATACAAATTAACATGTGTATTAAAGGATGTCAGTGGATTATCCCTAAATTAGTAGATTTAGGGAACATTTACAGATAACAGATAAAGCTAGGATTCCGGATCAAGTTAGCAACACACGTTGAATAGCCTTTTAATTGTAAATTCCGTTCTCTTAATGTCATTTCGTCCAACGTTGTTGAATTAGAGAAGAGGGGCTTCTAAAAGGGATTGTATGCGGGGGTGGAGGGAGTTAAATATTAGATAAATATAACTTTGGTGCGTGTAAGAGTGAGTGTTTTTAGCAGAGCCATATTGTGTCCTTGTGATTATGTTGATTATTACCTGTCTGTATAATGTTGCAGCTCAGCTGATATTGGATTGATGGCAAAGTGAGAGGGACTTAAGTGAGAGTGAAAACACAAGGTAAGTTTAATACTACTGTTTTATATAAGTAAGCATACTAAAAATGTATTCTATCACTGTATTATATAAGTAATCTTGTTAGTAACCTACTGTATGGCAGGTGGAGGGGCAGTGATGTTACAGGTGGAGGAGCAAAACTGCAAGACTGCAAACTCACAAGACAGAGAAATCAAAGTTTGTTCTCCAGAGAAGAGGTTGATTTCACTTCATTTATTTCATATTTTCTAAAGATGTGGAAATGGCAACAAAAAAAAACTTGAGATCTGCAACCAAGACAACTGTAACAACATGAGTAGAGAGCCACCAAGGTTTTTGTTTGCGCTCCTCTGGCTGGGTGCTGGCAGGTGGAGGGCAGTGATGTTGGCAGGTGGAGGGGCAGTGATGTTACGGGTGGAGGGGCATTGATGTTAGCTGTTACACACCAGGCTCAAACTTAACACATTGCATCCTTCTTTGCAGTGTCCTTATTCCTGGAAGGGGAATCTGCAATTCCTGCAGAGTTTTGTAACCCGTTGGTCCGCACGCAAAGCAAATTTTTAAAGCCTTCTTAATTGTCTCATTGCTCCATTTCATCCCCTTTGTGGTGAGTCTGCCTAATGCCTTAAGTTGGTCTTTTGAAAACGTTTTCTTATATTTGTTGTCCCTAATTTTCATTGTTTTCTTGAGAGCTGCATTTTCCTTCCTGATTTTTCTTAGTGCAGACTTTGCTTTTTTGGCGATTCTTTCTTGGCTCTTTAATTTTCTCTTTAATTTTTTTAATAGATCTGTTTGACTGGCTGCTGGTTCCCTCGTATGCTGACTGGCTGCTGGTTCCCTTGTATGCTGACTGGCTGCTGGTTCCCTCGTATGCTGACTGGCTGCTGGTTCCCTCGTATGCTGACTGGCTGCTGGTTCCCTCGTATGCTGACTGGCTGCTGGTTCCCTTGTATGCTGACTGGCTGCTGGTTCCCTCGTATGCTGACTGGCTGCTGGTTCCCTCGTATGCTGACTGGCTGCTGGTTTCCTCGTATGCTGACTGGCTGCTGGTTCCCTCGTATGCTGACTGGCTGCTGGTTCCCCCTTATGCTGACTGGCTGCTGGCTGAGTGGGTGGTGTCCACCCTCCCTGTCTCTCCTCACTAGCCATGTCCTCTCTTTCTTCACCCTCACTTTCCTTTCTCTCAGTCTCCTCATCCCTTCTTCCCTCAATCTTTGAGACTAATGTAAGTAGAAGACATGGCACTGTAGATTTTCGAACATTTAAAATATTATACCACTTAAAAATAAGAAATATGACTTTTGTTACTAAGAGTTCATACTTATTATACCTGTGTCACCTTTCACACTATAGCTGTGATCATGTGCTATGGGCTTTGTAGATACAGGTCCCGGGGTGAATGTTGGTGCAGGGGCCCTTCTCTTTTTGACCACAGGGCGATGCACGAAGATGGTGGGTATAGCCTCTGCTCTCAGACTAGTCTTGCCCTTTTTTGTCTTGACAAACTGGTCTGCATCAAAATGTGCCTGCGGAGTGACTTGAGGTTACTTCACACACAGAACAACTCAGTTTTGTCTGCCCACATACATATTTCATAGTGGTTGAATACACAGTATTAGGAAACACTTTATACTTATTGGACATGTTATACTCATTACATACTGTATATAAAATATGACCAAGAATGTGAGACAACTTTATAGAAATTCATATCACATCTGTTACTGATGCCATTTGTCATACTTTGTTAAACTCACAAATAATAAAGTTCCATAACTTCAGTTGGGAACAAAGACCACACCTTATCTCCCCAAAGCAATTTCCCATCCAATAGGTGTGCTATATAGGTGTGTATAACCCTTTCTCCTGTCTGTTACTCCGTCTTTCAGCACAAGAACCAGAGGGGGATTCAATGGAGCCTGAATACCTGCACTGAGACCCTCACCTGCACCCTGAGTCTCAACTCTGTGTTTTTCAAGCCTTTCCCTGTTTTTTTGTATTAAACAAAACATTAAGCTTTCCCAATGGTGTGGTTTTCGTTTTGTGAAAAAGTGCAAATGCAGTGTTTGTATATAATAACCTCACATATTTTTTTGCTGTTGGTCGTGAAATTGCTCCTGCTGACTTGAGCCAGCCATTTTTTCCTCCGCTCTGTGTCAGTGGGGAAGCCGTACATTCGTACTCCTTTCTCGGAGCGATTTGAGCATCCCCAGGCAGCACAGCAAACCATGGTGGCGACTAGGAGGCAGCACAGCAAACCAGGACAACACGGAGGAAAAGGCACAGACAAACTGCATGATATGCTATTCAATGTTTATTGAATTCCATGTATTTGCAATGGATGTTCCTAAAACAACACATTTAACATCATCATCATGCTGCTGCTGCTGCTGCTGCTGCTGCTAGTCCTTTGATAGTCACCTGTCGGTCTCCTGTCCTTTCTGAAAGCCATAAAGATGACATTAGTCATTTAGATAACTTGTGTCCTCAATTACCATGGGATTACTGAAACTACCATGAATTTAAGAAAATGGTAGAAATTAATCTAATCTGAATTTTGAAGCATTCCTTTAGATCCCCTCCCTCTAAATATATCAATAAACATTAGAAAGTGATGCTCCTGACTATCATACAAGTTTAAGAAGATAATATTGGTTTGAAAGAATTCAAAGCTATAAACAGCAACATGCTCTTTAACCAAGGCACTGTTAGCCTAACATGTAAACTAGTTGTTCACACTAATCCTAATATTATCACTTAATATTAGCAAATTCTATTTTATTTTTTAAAACATATTGATGTAAATACATACACATATCGATTTGTTTTATAAATATTGCAAATCAAAACCTTTATTCACTAATAATTACCAAAAATCGTAGTTCTATCTCCTGTTATCAATGCATTCACATTGCCTGCCATGAACTTCCGGGGAATGATCCTCGTCTGCATGAACCACGTGACGATAACCGTTTTTGGACTTCCGCTGTCGTAACTCTTCTATCTATACGGCGCTGGACAGACCCATCCATGGACAAACCCCGTGATAGTCCTCAAGCTCTGATTGGATGTTTGAGTGTGCGCCGAGGGTTACGCTGAGCGTCGAACAGCACTTTGAAATGGGATGGAACCACGGCAGACTGTCCAAAACTGGATTTGAACGGGTCCACCCCCTCCCCCACCCTGTCCCCAGAACTACAAATGTAGTAACTGTGTAGTAACTACACACTATAGTGTGTTTCGCAACATGTTCTATGGCACGTCTCTAATGGGAATTGTAGTTTTAAAAGACGTTTTCATATTTCCCATAATAAGAAGTTGCCAGTATTAAACTGTGTACATCCCTGGAGGTTTAGGGGATAGGAAACACTCACATTTAAAACATATAATTAATAAATGGGGGAAAATTGCTTGTGCCCATAATGGGCAGCATTAATAAATAATTAAATAATAAATATAAATATAATATATATAATATAATATAAATAATATATATATAATATAATATAAATAATAAAGCTCTTCTGACCAATAGCGTGTTTAAACAGAAGAGATGACCATACTGGCTCTTAAAGTCAAAACATTTACGTACATGGGTAGAGGGCTATGACGTAAGGGTATGAGGCCCATTTATCATTATAAACTAAATAGAAATGTTATTTTAAACTACAGTGTTGTGTGTTGAATTTACTAGACAAAATATCACCCCACCATTATTTCAACTCCACTGTGAGAGCCACGAGGTGTTTTTTCAAATCATTTTGTTCTTCAGGTCAAAGGTTGGAAAACCAGTTGTCATCTTGTCTTGACCTCATGTTCACAGTGAACCACACGGCAGTCGCCATTTCATGAAATGCTAATTGAAGTACTCTGTTTGCTTTAACACACTGAGAATAGGCATTCCATCTTGTAAAGAACCATACTTCTTGTTAGAGTTAGAACTATTGGAAGTACTTCTGCTGGTAAAAGTGCATTGTCTGGTTTTGGGATATTCTTGTTTGCAAGTGTGTATTGGCGGTTTTGTGAATATTCTTGTTTGCAAATGTATTTTGGCGGTTATGTGCTGCTGTGTTGTTTAACCATAGTGTAATGTTCTTCCTATTTTAAAGATATGTTTAAGGAAAATAAGTTTCTCCTTGTTAAAAACAAGTCAGTTTTGCAACAGCTATTCCCTAGTGGATTAAGCTGGAAATTAAAATAGCGCACTCTGTTGGTAGTACAGAATTATTACACAAATAGAACAAACACCATAACATTTTGAAGTATAATTTTAAGTGTTATAAATAAACACATGCTTGATCGCCAAGATAGAATTGCAAGTGGTTTCTAATTATAAGATAAGAAACTTTACATAACAATTTTTCAAACACCAATTTATTGAAGCTAACACAAGTAGTGACATTAGCATAATTTCATACACTTCGGTATGCACTGTACACAGGAGATTTAGATTTGAACCAATATTCATATTTCAAAGTCAAAACCATACACGGTACAATTTTTATTTTAACATTTCATATTTTAATTTTGCATAATTTTTATATATTAATTAACTTTATTAATATTTTACCTAAAACTTAAAAAAAACAAAAACAAAAACCTATAACTTAAAAAAATATATATATATTAATAAAACCTTGAGCAACTAAAAAAAAAAAAAAAAAACAGATTTAAAGTTCGGACGAACAGCAACGAAGGTGCTAGTCAGAAGATTAGTGCTTCATCTTTGATAAGTTAATAAATAATTAGGGAACATGTCACCAAAACAAACTAAGTTGAGACTAGACGCAGAGCCAGGCTCAACAGCAGATATCAAGGGAAGGATAAGATCAGATCAGATGCTATAACAGTTCCAAATCTTAGACAAAAGACATGGAACCACATAGAGAAACTGTTGGAACAGTGGCAAACGAGAGGACTGTTTCCAGCAGATGATCAGCCTGGACCAACAAAAGCCCATAGAAAAGCTGTAGTTGACTATGAGAATGGAGAATATTTGCAACAGCAAAACGCCACGGATCAAAGCCGGACAACCCCCTTGGTATGGATCTGCTAAAAGCGCTATGAACAGAGCTGAAAAAAGAAAATTTAGAGTTACAAGTCTGGTACTCCATCTAAAATATGTCAGCCAAGAATCAACGAACAGCATGTATGTGGCTCAAGGAGCAGAGCTCACAGCAAAGGAAGATAAGAAAGAAAAGACAGAAGAAGCTCCAGTAATCCAACCTTCAAAGCTCCTTCCAAGCCTGACAGATGCGCCTCCTCCCTACATGACAGAAGAATACAGTTTCTTTCAACCCCCAATACAAGCTCCAACTCTAGGTGTTTTAGGAGGAGTATTGGAGTTGGACGGTCTCCCCACAGCTACACGTGTCAAATACTTGGAGTATGAGGTAAGACTCCTATCTGGTGAGCTCAACAGAAGATTGGAAGAAGTAGGCAGAAGAATGGAAGAGGAGCTCAACAGAAAGATGGAAGAACTCAGCAAAAGTATGGAAGCACAACTCAAGAGAAGAGAAGGCGAAGGTTCTCCAGACACCACAACCGGAACTGAAGCTGGAAGACTCAATAACTGCTCAACACTCATGCTACCGGTGATAGCGGCTGGAAGAGGAGGATTTCAATACCAACCATGGACTCACAGGGACATGGAAGCATTAGTGTCAAAGCTACCTTCACTCACGAAAGGAGGTCAGAAGTGGGTGAATGATGTGGAGAGATACACAGCCCAAGACCACCTGTGCTTGGGAGACATGAGGGCCCTGCTCGGACGGATTGAAGGACGACTTGAAG
Organism: Notothenia rossii; assembly: GCF_949606895.1. Taxonomy (NCBI): domain Eukaryota; kingdom Metazoa; phylum Chordata; class Actinopteri; order Perciformes; family Nototheniidae; genus Notothenia; species Notothenia rossii. The sequence goes on from NC_136902.1 coordinate 49,569,751, forward strand.
TGAGAGCAATAGATTCCAAGGCCAAATGCACCAACTCTCCAGATTACATTTCCTTCAACAAAGTCAGGTCGAGGTATTGGGCTGCCATTCGTCAAATCTACCCAACAACACAGAGTTTACATGCCCTCAACAGCATGAGAAAAGAACCGGGGGAAGACATGTATGCCTTCCTGAAGAGATGTGAAGGAGTGTGGGAGGACTACACTGGAGAACGACATGACGTTTCACCGCCTGTTGTAATGATGTGGAAGAACGCGGTCATTAACGCCCTTCCCCAATCAGTGCAGGCAAGCCTGGGAGATGTGGTGACATTAGACGCTATACCCATTGAAGAATCGAGACAACATCTCATTTACCACGATATGAAATACCAAGCAACCCAGAGGGAAAAAGACGTAGAAATTAAAACATTACAACTTAGACTCTTGAAGATACAAATAGCTGAGAAAGATACCGAAGCTAATAAAAACAAGAAAGCGGCAAGGCAAATGGCAGCTACATCAGAGAAGGCAGGGCAGATACCTCCAACAATTCAAGCTCAGGAAGAACCAGAGAATGCAGGGCAGACATCTCAAACAGTTGAATCTCAGATAGTGCCAGAGAATCAGATGGACACCAACAACCAGGAGGTTTCCGAGGAGGCAGAGGCACAGGAAAAATTCTCCGGTTCGAGGGATGCTACATATGCAATCAGCTGGGCCATTGGGCTAGAGATTGTCCACAACAACAAATGAAATACCCACCACATGCACCAAACAACGGCCCACCATGCAGTTTCCATGATGACGACGGAGGCAGGGGGTCCCAGAGATGTCAAAGACGTACAGGATTTCCAAACATGAACCAAATGCCACTGACAGCCTGGTATCAACCACAACAATGAGGAAGCTTAGAGGACCAGACCATCAGGTGATGCATCTTCAGCACTAGAGTATTTTGAAATCCAGCTACATAGAGCCACATATGTCACCACAGGAGGGAGAGGTTGAATGTTATTTAAAAGATAGTGAGTAGAATATTGCATTTACACATAAAGCATCCACAGAGTAGTAGAAGATTAAGACATAGTAGAACATTTAGCAGACTATTTTTGTAATTATGAGAAGGAAAATACATTACGAGTGATGTTGTTCCCCCACACAAAAAACTATTGTGTCCACACAGCTAGTGAGGTCAAGAAGACGGGCTTCCACCCAAAATATGCAAGGGGCGGCGATACACCTGACGTGAAGCTGTCCAGACCTGAAAACAGAAACTCCATTCTGCTGTGGTGAAGTCTGGCTACAAAGGGAGGTGTTCCAATAGGGTCGCTTGTCTCAAACCAGTGAAGAAGTCAACAAGACCCCAGCAGAACTAGAGAGTGACTGTTAGCGGGAGAACTGTGACGGAGCGACAGAGACTGGCCCAACATTTTCCAGCCAGTACATAGATAGACCCCGTCAGAAGACCAGGGGTGTGTTTAAAGGGGAACTTCATTTATTCTTAGCCAGAAGTGCAGTTTTTAATCAAACAAATTATGTGATTTATTGAGTCAGATTACATTTTTCTCATAAACACAATTTTATAATCGGTCTGAAGTATCTGTTTTAAGGCATGAGCTGCAGATTAAATAACATAACACTGATTGAGAGCTTGGATGAAGAAGTTGTAGGGTTTTTACAACAGTTTCAAGAATCATACTTTATTTATTTATTCTTGAGTATCTTTACTGATTTATAGTGTAGTGCGTAAGGCAATATCTCATTTTGAGTGAGGGGCACCAGCCCTTCATGCAGGTCACTCTCTGTGAGAATAGTTCATATTTTCCCTCCAGTTTGGAGAAATATTATTTTATCATATGTTAGTTCAACAGTGTCAACCAATCCTCTAATCCTAGAATTATTGAGACGCATTAGCAACACCAGGGGTGGTTTTTTTCGGAGCAACAAATGCATAATACCATGACAAAAGCCATTATTGAAACAAGTAAACTATTAGAAGTGCTAATGGCACATTTTTTGTGAATATGCATTTATGCCATCAGAAAGCCATACATCATACGATATTTTTGTACGCCTTGTGTGTACGCGGAGAAGTTATAATTTATTTAATCCAACGTTATGTGTTTTACATGTCCTGTTCATAATAGGGTAATCATTGCAATATTAATTGAGAATTTTATGCTCAAGGGAGGGAGTGTCATGATTATACAGATATGTTGATTTCAGTGACGTAGTTAATAAATAATAACATGTAGTCAACAATAGGTCTCATAACAACAAGAGGTATGCCGAAGCTTGGGCCTTCTCCAAGGAGGGAGTGGTCCAGTTTTAGATATTAGACAAATAGAAGTGGATGACTATGTCAGAACTCTGACTAATATTATGCAAGTTTTGTCTACACAGGCTAGGAAAACTACAGAGATACCAGACGAGACACCAGAAGAGACTCCTGTTCGGCCAGGTGAATGGGTGAGGGTGAAAGTTCACAAAAGACAGTGGGCTCATCCCCGGTGGACGGAATCGTGAAAAGTTGTAACAAACTTCACACGCGCTCCGGTTTAAAGGTAAATAAAAAGGAGCAAATTGACACCACCTCACACATTGTCACCCTTCACTGACAACTTCCAGAACATTATCGGGAGTTAGGACTGATTTGGCAGAGGTGGAACAAAACAATAAATAGAAATAAGATAAAGATAGAAACAGCTCAAAAGACAAATTGTCTATAGATTTTTGTAGATTGTACATTAATGTGAAAACCTATTTGTTGTTTTACATCTGAAAAAGAGTCCAATTTGTTGTATATGTTATTTTTGTACTCATTATTTAAATTCTGTAACGGACACAACCAGGGATAAAATATAGATGATGACAAGAACAAAGCCAAACCAATTGTGGGGTCCCCTAGGGATAAGAGGCAGAATAGCATTGTCGATTGTGCTCATTACACTTGGCACCTTTCTGTTTGGAAGGGGAGTACAATATCAAGTAAAACATGGAACCATTAGTTCACTCATAGAGAATGCCCACATCACTAACAAGACTCCAGCTGGGTTTCACAGACTTTCACTTATCCCCAGAGCCAAAAGATCAGCTGAGCAACAAGAGGAGGAGTTAGAAATACTCGTTCCCAAAGGTGAGGCGGTTATTATCAAGATGATTCACCCCCCTATATGCAATTCTTGTATCAAATGATGAGATGGGTTTAAGTGATCGGGATATGTAAGTGATGGGGATTTACAGATTAGGGGAATCTCTAAATACACTGGATCCATGTTTTAGTCTTTACCAGAAACACCCCCTGTTAAGCTATGAACAACCGACCGGTGACCTATCTGAGCACAATTATTGAAAATGATTGTTAGACACAGGCTACTAACCCACAAGTACAGCTTTGTATGTACAAACTCTATGAACAAGATTCCCCAGCAGATAGTGGCGACATTGCAGATATGTCCAGTCACAAACGTTACTAAGGTTCTAAATAAGAGTGGGATTAAAGTGATGGAGAAAATATGGAGACGTTCTTTTATAGTGTGTGAAATATGTGGTGCTTGAAACATGTAGGTATTTAAATGTATAGAAGAAAATGGTTTCCTGAAAGAGTTAATTGGAATAAACATGTTACAGTGGGTGAAAGCAATGTTTAGGGATATGGTAAAATTATTAGTAGACATGAATTGTGTTTAGATGACATTTAACAACTAAGATGGATAGTAAGATTAGGGAAATAGAGAGGAAAAGGTTGGATTTATTTTACTCCGGTGTGTTAGAATTTAACTATACGTAATGCCTCCCGAGATCTCTCTCTCTCTCTATATATCCGCCTGTCAGACCGCTACGACCCCATCGTCCCAGCAGAGAAAAGACCTCACCACAGAAGACTCCTCCTCCTCCATCGAACAGACAGAGAAGCAGAGCTGAACCATCTCCACCTGAGGCATCCAGAACTACAGGAGACATAAAAAGGCACACTCTCATCGGTCCCCCACAGGACATGAAGTTCCAAGCTGAGCCACAAGATTTGGGCACAAGAGCAGAGTGTGGGACATGAGAGCGGAATACGCCCTCCATGCAACCAGTAGAGACTGTAAAGGAGGAGATGAAATGCAAAGCAGTTGGGCCACTGAAAAGAGTTACAGCGGAAGGATCCAAGAGCAGATGGACTGAGGAGAAGGTGGACGGAGGAGAGGACAGGACGGAGGAGTTGGCATGGTCCGGCAGAACGTGAGGGGGTCGTGGCTTGACAACCAGAGGGGGAGAGAAGGAAAACGGGAGTGAGTGAGTTTACACATAAACACACTTATTCACCAACGAGAAATAAGTAAAGAAAAATATGTATTAGCCATGAAATAAGCAATTGGTGAATTTATAAAGAAAAAAAGAGGAAACTATTAAATAACCCTAAAAACACACTGAGGGTAGAACATATTATTCAATCTTTTCATCATATGAACAAATTATTATTTAAGAGTTTTTTATTCATGTGTGAATTTGGGGAAGATTGAATTTGTTACAATATAGACCTACAGTTTAAAGGGATGGTTTTAGTAACCACTCTATAAAAGCAGACAAATCTTTATTTGTATGGAAAATGTTAAAGGTAGAGCTAGTACCAAGCCAAAGATAGTATTCCAATCTAGAGTATTGATTTCTCCATTGTAGCATGGTTATTACCTCAGGAGGTAAGATTAAGGTGGAAATAACATTTGTTTTGCTTCCAAGATGTAGTTTTAAAAAGACACTGGGCAAAGAGAGATTGCACATTTTAATTTAAAAAAAAAAACTAATATAATTGGGAGTAATACATGCGGGGCCTTGGATCACTCATTGTGATGGTGCATATTTTACAACAAATATCGTTCAGGGAGAAGGGGTCGCTTGACCCACCCTGCAGATGTTTTAAATCTTACTTGCAGCTTCAGAGGGAGCGCACGGCACCAGAGTATGAGTTTTAAAAGACAAGCGCCACCAGCTCCTAAAGGTCATCCATTCAATCAGTGATGACCTGACATTTAGAGATGTTATTTAAAGGAGAAACATATCTGCCATAAGTCTAAATTCCTGAATTGAACTGCAAACCATTAATGAAATGACTTCTGTTTTAAAGTCCTTGTTAAAGGAGGGAGTAATTATCACATGCTCTGCACCCAAGGTTCCACACACTGTTACAGGGGTTAGCATAGCTATTTAAGTAGACCATAATTGAAAATAAATTAGTATAATGCGTTATTGATATTCCACCGGTTCTCACACCATTTCAGGGACTTTATCACTGCATTAGAACAGACCACCCAAAGGTACTTAGTAGGAACATTTAAGTGATGAAATTCTACAACTGTTGTAACTGACCAAAATCTTCTCCCAGAAATGACTTTCTAGAATGCCGTACCCCAGAGTAGAACGTACCGATTGATCACGACGGCCCCTTCTAGAGAACATATGACTTTCATACCTTAAATGGTCTGAAAGGAGGGAGGGTAACTTTCTCATGAGGAGACAGTTACAAATGCTAGCAGAACAAGACGACCCACCCCGTATACAGATGTTGAGGACAATGATGAGTTAGTTTAAATGATATGGATGTTCGGAGATGAGATTGATCAATGAATGTCCAGCTGATGTGATTCTTTAAATGATGAAATCATGTGAAGAAGTGAGCAAAATTAAAATGCTAAAATGGAGTGAATCCATTTCAATTTACTTCATACTATTCCGAGATAGTATATTTGTATTATTCCAATTAATTTTACACTATTCTAAGATAGTCCATTTTATTTGACTTTATTATTTTATACTATTCTAATATGGTAGATTTCATGTTGTATAAATCATTGCAATTCTAAAATGGTTTGTTTCTTTTCACTTTGTAAAAACAAGTGCCTTAACACTGAGCGTGGTATGAGAACGGTTTCTGTGAAAGGAGGGAGGAAAAAATGTTCTGATATCAAGCCATTGCTGCTATTTTGAAGAATGATATTGAATGTAAACACGAGAAGTTATACACAAGGGAAAACTTTTATGTTTGAGCACAGGCAAATAATTTATTTTGTGTTTTTGTAAAGTTAAGCCTATTGAACCATTCCATTTAGATTGTATGTTTGTAATATGAGTTATGCGAAGTTATGCGAAGTTCAGATGAAGAACTCATTGATTTCAGTATTATACACACCTTTTAGGTGTGTAAGGAGGGACTGTTAGAAATTAAAATCAATTCTTTATGGCATAATTTAGTTGAAACATGCCATCAGTTAAAATGCTGATTTATACTGAAAAAACCTGAAATTCTCGTGCACAACCAGTTAAGCTTTTATTCTGAAAATCCTTCATCTCCGGTTAGCATTTAGCATGTGGCTAATATACGATTTCCTAAAGAGGTGAATTTTGTAGCGAAATGATATGGAGTGGTGCAAACCGAAACCTACTGATTTAACACTACAACTATAGATGTCGAGATACTACTACCATGCTGAATATTAAATGAAGGTACAGTTTATTTGAATACATTATAATTTACAGACGAGAGTAGCATGTGACAACATCCGGAATGACCGGAAACCAAACCAGCAGTGAAGTATTTTCTGTATTTTTCAGAGTATTGATTACAGCGTTTAGAATGTGTTACATGAAAAGTGATGAAAGAGAATATGAGGAGAAAAGGCGTGTTAAGCATATATTGAATGTGAAAAGTACCAATCCTCTGTTTAAATGCAACAACGGACATTAGAGACGAGGCGAGCCGGCTGGCGGGGAGGAGCCAGCAGAGGATATATATAACAGCACCGGACGAGAGATTCTCGCTCTTCTCTTGCCGGATCACAGCTGTTTTCTGCCGGAACAATATTCTGTCTGTAACACTACCGCGCCTTTTTTAAATTAAAGTATCCCATTTGAATCTTCTCAGATACTCCATTTAGTCTCATTTTAAAGCTTCTCTCCTGAACGCGAGAATAAAGAACATATTTAACACCCTTCCCCCCAAACATATATTAAAATGTCGGCCAGCGTTAGTACTGTCATGTGTAAAACAAAAGCGATTAAGATCACGTATAACTCACACTTTAACACCGACCTATGTAGCCGTAATTAAGACAAATATTTTTCACACACCACTTATGAGCTGATATAAATGTAGCTAAACTAGTTTAAGCTTATGTTGAACATGAGCTAGCTAGCTAGCCGCCCGCAAGAATAATTTCACATTAATGTTGCTTTGCTGATTATGGCGAAAGCATTTCTCAGACTTAGAACAGTTCAGTATGTATGATGAACCATGCGAGTAAAGGCTTAAAAAAAAGCCCCAATTATTAAATCTAAGCAAAACATGTATCAGACTTTAGTGACCCAACTTACTTTGTCAGAGGCTGGATCGCAATGCCGGTGGCAGCGTCTTTGGCCAATAGGTGGTGCTCCGAATGATGTAATTTCCTTTACCGATTATACAATAAAATATTAATACATTTCCTATATTTTGACACGATAACTCTTTAATAACCTAAGTAGCCTACGGACAAAAACAAAAAAGTATATATTGCCTTATAAAATGCAGAAAAGTTTAAACATCTAACATGATAATAAATAAAAAATAATGATATCTTAAACCAAAATAAATAAAATGGAAAATTAACCGACAACAACAATTTAACATAAATAAAACAAGGATTAAAACAAGGATAAGTTTGACCCAATGTTGTGTAAAGTACCCGTTATGGTTAAAAAAATATATATATATATATATTTTTTTTAAATAATACAGCTTCCCGAGGTACGAAGAGGAGACACGAACAATTCTTCCACTTGAAATGCGTTTAAACTGTGTCAGAGAGATGTTTAATTGGTTCATTTTAATTGGTTCATAATTGGTGTTTAATACTGGTGTAGTGTCTTCGGCCATCCTAAACTCGATGATGCTCGAAATGTCCCTTATAGGCCTACATCTGTTTCCGGTTATTTTTATTTTGAAATTCAGTTCCTGAAGGATGGCAAAAAGGCCCGAGATTATAGAATTAAACAAATAAATAAAAACAAGGATAATTGTGTGTTATTGTTGACTAAATAACAGTGTGTTATTTTGAAAAGAATAACAAATTAGAAGGAAAAATGAGCCCCATTTATTTTCCTCAAAGACAGCAACAAAAGTCCGAAATGATACGATTTTAAATAAAAGCAATAATCGTGGCTTGATATTGAGTAAGAACATGTTTTTATGAACCACACAGCTTCCGGTCTTCCTATAACACGTAATGCCGTGAGACTACCGACAGAAATACATTGCTTTTAAAATCGTGCAGTGCAACACGAAAAAAAAGGGGAAAGACTACCAATAGAAATACATTGCTTTTAAAATTGTGCTGTTGAAGGATTATTTGAATTATTTGAAGTATTAAAGTAACGTGTTATGGCAGGAAAGTTAAATCTGGTATATTAATTTTAATGTCACCTTATATATATTCATGTGTGTTAAATTTGAAGGGACAAAGTATATTTTCCCTCCCCAATATATTGAGGTGAAGTCTTTGTGTTTAGAGAGGGGTGTGAGCAGGGGACATCCTAATTTGGGGATAGCTCCAAGACTCTGGAATGTTTCCCTCATAAAAGAAGAGGGTGCGTTACACATGCTTAGTGCAAATATGTGTGTTTTCATTGCAGTAAATATATGTGCTACATGATTACTGTTCAACTATACCTCTGTTTTTATTATTTCATGTGTGGGTACTAAATGGCTACAAACATTGTGGAGAAATTAGCTTAAACATGTTTTATTACTCTATATGAAATGGAAGTAGCTTTTATGATAGGGACGAGAGAGCATTTTCAGCATGTCAATTAGCAGGGAAATCTACTTGTTTTCAATAGATGTGTGTGGTTAATTACTTTGTATTAATAATAACAGTATGTGTAAAGGAAGCTGGAAATATGCAATGTGAAACCTTTTATTTGAAGTAAAGATGTGAACAATAGCTCAAACAAATGGAAGGGCTGTAGGACAAATGAGTGTGTTCTCTATATTAGGCCTGTGTGAAGTTTGACTATTTGAAAAGCATCTCTAATACTGCTTAAGAGCACAGGTAATGTGTTCCTCGTTATTATTGATATGAAAGTGATTTACATGTATTACGTATAGTTAGCCAACTATAACAACTATATCTTAAAACATACTTTTAACTTGTGTGTGGCAGCCTGAGGCGGGAAGATGGACTCAGGGACAAAGGGCCATAAAGGGGATGTGTGTGTGCTGGCTGCAAGATGTGAAATAAGATTAGGAAACTTGTTGTTTAGAGCAGGTTCGTACCAGACACCAAAAGGTGTCTGGTCTTCGTCAAACTGAAAGAGACTTTTTGTTTCCGGGTTTCTTCTGCTGTGTCGCACTGATTGGGTGCGACAGGCCATGTGTTGGTCTCTCCCAATAAGATGACCTCTGGGGGAAAGCACGCACACACCTCCTCCTGTGTTTTAGTATGAAAGCCTGTGTTTTCCTTTGGTTCGCGCTCTTGTTTTTGACCGGCCGTTCCTGAGACCTGTCTCACACGTGGTAGAACCTGAGCCCGGAGTACTCTGCAGAGTGCTTCGTGATTCCTTTGTATTTGTATTGTTACCTTGTATCATTAAAACAAGATTATTGTTTCACTTGCATTCTGGTGTTTCTTAATCCCTTCCTTTTTACGAATTTACCCAGCTTATCAAACGACATGCGGAGACAAGGTTGGTTTTAAACATCCTCCAAATCTCCAACAAGTGGTGACCCGACGTGTCTGAGTGGGGTGTTTTCGGGGAAGAGACCACCAGCAGCAAGCGGACGGAATAGTCCAGGGCTAAACATCTCGGCCTCTTCTGACAACTAAAAACAGAGCTCTGTACAATAGGCTACCAGGTGAGCAGACACGATTTAATTCGAAACCTGTGATTTGACCATATTCCAAATTTTAGGGTTGTCAGACGAAGTTTACAGTGTTTTTTATAGTAACAATGCAAATGCGTGTTTTAGTTGTTAAAATCGGATATTGAGTTCCGACAGGCCAGAAGGGTATTGAAGTCCCGGGCTTGAAAAGTGGAGGTATTGAGTCCCCACAGTTAAAATCGGATATTGAGTTCCGACAGGCCAGAAGGGTATTGAAGTCCCGGGCTTGAAAAGTGGAGGTATTGAGTCCCCACAGTTAAAATCGGATATTGAGTTCCGACAGGCCAGAAGGGTATTGAAGTCCCGGGCTTGAAAAGTGGAGGTATTGAGTCCCCACAGTTAGACTGTCTGGAGTAGTCAGTTGGTAGTATTAAGTCTCCATATCAGACTGACTCAAAATAACGAATCCACAGCTCGACGGGGCTGGAGATGAGTTATTTATGTTATAAGTGATCCAAAGGAGAGTGACGCAAACTTCAAAAAACAATTTTGAAGTGACCGGACCTCATTAATCCTTTGTTCTGTGGGGTTGAATCTATAAAGCCAAACGTCACGATAAAGAGTTCTGTAGGCCTGGGTTACGACTCCATGTCAGCGTCACATCGTTGAAAGACGGTGTTGAAGCGCGCTGAGAGGCTTGCTAAACTTGTTGAAATAAACATCGGACAATAAAAGCTGAATAGACTGTACGGGAATTTTTTCTCTGAATATTTACTGGTAACAAGGACAGTAAGTCAGATCAATAGATATGAAGTCTGTGAATATTTACTGGTAACAAAGACAGTAAGTCAGATCAATAGATACGAAGTCATAATGAAGGGAGAATTTTAACGAGAGGAGCGTGAGTTAAGAGCTTACGAGGACAGTGGGTTCAAGCAGAAAAATTGAATAAAAGGATAGCAGAAGTGTTAACTGTTGAAAGAAGCCCCCCTTTTCCAAAGGAGGCTGAGAGCTACAGCAGGGGAAAGAGAAGGGGGTGTCAGTATTTGTCTGTGAGAGTTCCCCCCACCCTTTTTCCAATCGAGAGCAGCAGCAGCAGCCCGGAGTGTGTCTGCTTGCTTTTTTCTCTAGTGATCTGAAGTTGGAGTGAAATACATAGAAAATGAACAGATCAAGGTGTGATTTGAAGTGGTAGACATATTGAAATAAATAAGAAACAATGATTTGCTGCTATTTAAATATAGTCTTTGAGAACTGATTGATACCGTTGCATTGCGTTGTGAATTTCATGGTATTTGTCATTAACTAAGGATTGTACTTAATTATATTCCAAGGGGAAAATTATATTAAATACAGGAACAAAAGAGTAGAAAGTAAAGAGAAGGTTTTTGTAAGTTTGTCAGAGGGAATCTGTTAATGTTTAAGCATGACAGAGGTCCTGCACGAGGTTTTGCTCCAGCCATCTCACACGGTTACACAAAGGGGTGATTTATGAGAAACTTGTGGTCAGGAGAAATTAAATGTTTTGGAAAATAGACAGAGAGAGAGAAAAGTAAGGTTGTTGCTAAAATATAGAGAGTAACAGTTATATAAAGTTAACTACTATTCGGGAGAATGTCATATTGTTGAATGAGTAACCTAAAATAAGTGAAGATGGTGAAATAGTTTGATTAAGGATACAACCGGTAACTACTGATTAAATACACAGTGATGGTGTACATGAACATTGAGAGTAGATTAAGTTGTTTTGTTCTTCATGCTTTTCACCAGAAGTCATTTGAATTGTTATTATTTTTAAGTAGTGTTGTTTTGTGTTATATTTCTAAACTATAATGTACCCACATGCAAGTGGTTTCTTTGTCCCAGTTCATTTTAAAGTCAGCCGCCTCATGGCTAAATCTATTTGACCCCATGAGGTCAAGAGTCATTCTGTTAGACCACCATCTTGTGAAAGACAAATCATTGTTCTTTTGTCACATTTTGAATTAGAAAAGAGTTCATTTTGCTAGATCAATGTATCTATAAATGTTGTAGTGGGAGTTTTTGTGTTTGCTAACATTTTTATGAACGACAACACTAGGAGATGAGTAAACTCAAGAATCCGTGTAGTGTAAATACATTGAGAAAAACACATTTTTATACTCTAACTGTTTGCACATCATAGACAAGGAATTTAGACAATATAAATAAATATTCACCAAAAGTAATAAGTAAAATGGAAAGTAGACATAGGCCTACACTTGAGTCAAATTATATTACTGTGATCTGATCAGTGTGCTCTGCAGGTTTACTATTGTTCTAAGTAACAGTGGGATTTAAAATATTGGAGAAAGTATGGAGATGTTCTTTCGTAGTGTGTGAAATAGGTGATGCTTGAAACAGGTATTTCAATTTATGGAAGAAAATGGTTTCCTGAAAGAGTCAGGCTGGGTAGATATGTAACAATGGATGAAACAATTTATAAAGGGAGTTTTTGTAATATCATTAGTAGACATTAATGGTGTTGTTTAGATGGCATTTAGCAACTAAGACAGATAGTATGATTAGAAAGAGACAGAGTGGAAAGGGTTGGATTGATTTAATCTCAGTGTGCTAGATTTCTTATGGATAATGCGTCCCGGGACCTGGACTCGCCCTCTGAGTTAGAAAGGCTACGACCCCGACCCTCCAAGCAGACAAAAGACCTAACCCAACAGGAGGCTCCTCCTTCTCCATCAAACAGACAGAGAACCGGAGCTGAACCGTCTCCACCTGAGGCATCCAGAACCAAACCGCTTGCTGACATACAGAAATACTCTCATCAGTCCCTCAGACAGGGCATGAAGCTGAGCCACGAGATTCGGCACAGGAGCAGAGTGGGGGACATGAGAGCAGAATCCGCCCTCCATAAAGCAGCAGAGAGACTGTAAAGGAGGAGATGAAATGCAAAGCAGTGCAAAGAACAGTGGCATGATGTGGGCTGCAGATGTGACTGGGCCAAAGGCTGCCTAAAACAGTTGCAGCGGATGGATTCAAGAGCTGATGGACTGAAGAGAAGACAGAATCAGAGGAGTTGGCATAGTCGATTTGAAGTGAGGAGGTCGGGGTCACGGCTTGAGACAACCAGGGGAGGAGAAAAGGAAAACGGGAATGAGTGAGTTTACACATAAACACACTTGTTCACAAAACGCACATAGAAGACACCACATTTAAAGAACTTGAATTGACTTGATAAATAAGTAAAGATAAAACGAGGTATTAACCATGAATTAATCTATTGGTAAATTCAAAATAGCAGTAAAGAGGAAACTATTAAAGTAAAATGAGAAAATCATCCTAAAAACACACTGAGGGTTAAAGGGGGAGACATGAGGGAAGTATGCACTACACTTTAAGCAGGTGGTGTTTTGGAGTAGCACAGTGTAGAACCAAATTCTTCAATCTTTCCATCATATTAATAAATAATTCTTCAAGAGATTTTTATTCATGTGTGAATAAAGTAGTGATCTAATTTGTTACAATATTGATTTCACCATTGTGGCATAGTTATTACCATAGGAGGGCTTTAGGATGGAAACTGTTTTTAATCCTTGATAAAGTAAAGGGTGATGGTTGCATGTTCGGACGCCCAAGGTTCCACACACTACTAAAGAGTTTAACATTGTTTTTAAGTAGACCAGAATTGAAGATAAATGAGTATAATGAGCTATGAAATGCAGAGCTACACAGATCCTAGTAATGTTTTGACTTAAGATAATAGTTATGTACACAAGTTTCTGAATTAGATTTATTAGACATTTTAATACTACTTAGTTGTAAATAAATTGCAGTAGTAGTAGTACTATTATGAAGTGAGTTTTGTACCAAGTTGCAGGAAATGTGGGAAGCAGCCGTCCCGATGACAAGTTAGAGATATCTGACTTAAGGTGGTAATCATGAATTGATAAATGATGGCGCTCCATATATGACTTTTGATTTTTGTAGACAGAGGATACTGGCCTTTGCTGAAATATCAAAGTCTCTGCAGAGCACGACACATGGCCAATGAAACTGAGACCAAATGACCTTTGACCCTGACTGACAGTGTGACTTGAGAAAAGCACTATCAATGACTGACTCTGGGGCTGACCAAACTTAACTTTACAACCTGACAGTGTGGGTGTGAATGAATTTCTGCATGTGATCAGTGTAACTGCATGATTCTAAAACAATAACTAACCGAGCATGTCTTTGGACTAATACATTATTTTGGAGCTCCATGGGAAACACAGGTTTCCTACAATTCCACACATTTGGAAAAATGCACATGTGACCCGTTTCTAATTCCCACAGGAGTTGGCGGTTTGCAAATGTAAAACTCAAACTAAAATCTAAAGATTCTGTTTCTTTTAGGACTGCCAGCTGGAAATGAACACTTATTTTCCCTGGAGTGTTTACTGTGAATAATAATGGATGTACTTTTGTGAATGATGTTTGGTATTTTCTTATAAACTGGTTACCTGAAGGTTTTCTTCCCATACAGAAGTTTGTTACACATGTGCACATGTGTAAAAAGGGGGAGTGTGGGATATTTTCATTTAGGGACTGGAAGAAACCTGCCGCCCCAACTCAGATGTTCAATCTGACCATTGATTGACAGTTTTAGATTTAACCTGCTCCATATCTGGGGATAAGATACTGTTTGATTAATGTTGACATGTTTCTAATATTGATTGAGTTATAACAGGTAACACAGATGCAGAATCAGTGGCCAAGGGGCTACTGAGAGAGGTAATTCCAGAAAGAGAATGAGAAGGTGAACTGTGATAATGAAAACAATTTTGTAATATTTCAACAGGTATTAAAGTAACTGAGGTTTGAAATGTAGCAAAAACATATTACAGCTAAGTTAAAACATAGTAATGTAATGAGATAGAATTTAATTTAGACAACATCTTGTAACTAGCCTGGTAAAGAAGTAAAAGCCATAGACTGTTTAGATCATTATGGGGATGTACATTTAATTTAAATTCATAATAGAAAGACATTTGATGACAGTATGTTGGATTTCTGTATTCATTTTTCAGCTTGATAATATCCAAGCAGTGACAGGTAGAAGCAGTCTCGCCTGGAAATTATTCACTTTGTCAGTATCATGATTTTAGTTGTTTTTAATCCATAACATTAGTGTGTTCCATTACCAGAAACATTAGCAGTTCATATTATATTTAGATTTTAAATGGGATCTCAAGGATTTCATTTATAATAACACAGATGATTGTCAGGAATTCAGAGCTATTGAGATATGTTATTTAGTTCACCTGAAGATGTTGGGGTTTATTTTGTTGACACAGGCCAAGTATTAGAATTCTGAAGTGGCCTACCAGTGGTGGGTCAAACACCTGAGGGCCCAGAAGCACTGAGCGTAGACTTGAGGGGTGGGTATCAGATTTCTCCACACAGGTTGCTGACGCCAAAAGGGGGACCCGAGGAGCAGGAGGCCGACACAGCGGAGTTCGTCTGGCTGAAGGTCGTCAGGCCTACGTGACTCAACCCCAGGTTCTCCGGCCTCTACAGAGTGACCCAGAGGACATCTCATGCCGTCCGCCGAGGAGCAAAGGGGGACATCTGGTACTACTGGAGCCAGTGTGCAGCGGGGAAATCACCTGGAAGGACCCAACGACGACATCCGGACGGACCTGGCTATCATCAACGTGGACATCCCTACAGCAGACGACTTGGAAGCAGGCATCAGCGGACTGGAGGAGAAGGACCTCGCGGACATCCCTACAGCAGACGACTTGGAAGCAGGCGTCAGCGGGCTGGGGGACTTCTCGAGGCAGCAGAGGAGTCTACTTCTCTCTGATCAGATTCATCAGTTCCACCTTTGAAGGAAAGGCCGCATCTCCCCCTCCCTATCAGCTGCCCTTGTTGGCGTATTCCGCTGAAGGGGGGGGGGGGGGGGGGGGGAGGGTGCCTGAGGATTCAACAACACGCAAGGATGCTGCTTTCTGGCACTCAGGTTCGCACTCTCTGATAGTTCCTTCACTGACATGAAAAGTTGTGTTCTGTTCCCAAAGGTTTAATGAAGGGGGACAGACACACTATCAAAGTATGACAGTAGTTTTGTTTCAAACGTCTTATGTGTGTTGGTCTCGTGAGGCGAGACCAAAAAGGGGGAATTGAAGGATTATTTGAATTATTTGAAGTATTAAAGTAACGTGTTATTGCAGGAAAGTTAAATCTGGTATATTCATTTTAATGTCACCTTATATATATTCATGTGTGTTAAATTTGAAGGGACAAAGTATATTTTCCCTCCCCAATATATTGAGGTGAAGTCTTTGTGTTTAGAGAGGGATGTGAGCAGGGGACATCCTAATTTGGGGATAGCTCCAAGACTCTGGAATGTTTCCCTCATAAAAGAAGAGGGTGCGTTACACATGCTTAGTGCAAATATGTGTGTTTTCATTGCAGTAAATATATGTGCTACATGATTACTGTTCAACTATACCTCTGTTTTTATTCTTTCATGTGTGGGTACTAAATGGCTACAAACATTGTGGAGAAATTAGCTTAAACATGTTTTATTACTCTATATGAAATGGAAGCAGCTTTTATGATAGGGACGAGAGAGCATTTTCAGCATGTCAATTATCAGGGAAATCTACTTGTTTTCAATAGATGTGTGTGGTTAATTACTTTGTATTAATAATAACAGTATGTGTAAAGGAAGCTGGAAATATGCAATGTGAAACCTTTTATTTGAAGTAAAGATGTGAACAATAGCTCAAACAAATGGAAGGGCTGTAAGACAAATGAGTGTGTTCTCTATATTGGGCCTGTGTGAAGTTTGACTATTTGAAAAGCATCTCTAATACTGCTTAAGAGCACAGGTAATGTGTTCCTCGTTATTATTGATATGAAAGTGATTTACATGTATTACGTATAGTTAGCCAACTATAACAACTATATCTTAAAACATACTTTTAACTTGTGTGTGGCAGCCTGAGGCGGGTAGATGGACTCAGGGACAAAGGGCCATAAAGGGGATGTGTGTGTGCTGGCTACAAGATGTGAAATAAGATAAGGAAACTTGTTGTTTAGAGCAGGTTCGTACAAGACACCAAAAGGTGTCTGGTCTTCGTCAAACTGAAAGAGACTTTTTGTTTCCGGGTTTCTTCTGCTGTGTCGCACTGATTGGGTGCGACAGGCCATGTGTTGGTCTCTCCCAATAAGATGACCTCTGGGGGAAAGCACGCACACACCTCCTCCTGTGTTTTAGTATGAAAGCCTGTGTTTTCCTTTGGTTCGCGCTCTTGTTTTTGACCGGCCGTTCCTGAGACCTGTCTCACACGTGGTAGAATCTGAGCCCGGA
Organism: Notothenia rossii; assembly: GCF_949606895.1. Taxonomy (NCBI): domain Eukaryota; kingdom Metazoa; phylum Chordata; class Actinopteri; order Perciformes; family Nototheniidae; genus Notothenia; species Notothenia rossii. The sequence continues at coordinate 49,586,906 of NC_136902.1, forward strand.
GTACTCTGCAGAGTGCTTCGTGATTCCTTTGTATTTGTATTGTTACCTTGTATCATTAAAACAAGATTATTGTTTCACTTGCATTCTGGTGTTTCTTAATCCCTTCCTTTTTACGAATTTACCCAGCTTACCAAACGACACGCGGAGACGAGGTTGGTTTTAAACATCCTCCAAATCTCCAACACTGTGCAACACGAAAAAAAAGGGGAAAATCGTGTTGGTGAACACGAATCAATAGATTAAAAGTCGTGTTGGTGAACACAAAATGCCGTGAGACTGGGTTGTGTGTCCATGGTTTTGAGTCTGTGTGTGTGTTGAGCGCAGCACCGTCTACTTTTTGCAGTACAGTAACTAAAGTAGGACTAAGCATATCGGTAGTTTCTGTGGACCTGTCTGCCCGTTTAGTGAGTGCACTGCGCGCGTGCACACTTGTTTGGCATTGTTTCGGATGACCTAATTAAAATAGCGTCCCCCCATCAAAAAAATCCCCACTACACCACTGCCCAACACTGTCAACTACAGGTCAAGACTGTACCAATTTGTCGTAGTCAGTTTTTAAATAATTCTCTATTGTTTCATACAACCCAGGCCAGGGAAAAAATATATCTGCAAAACTGTTTATATTGTATGAATGAATTTGGTGGCATTTCAAGGTTTAATTTGACTAATTGCAGTACTACTTTATAAACAACGTTTATTTGATAGAGATAGTTTACCCGCCGCCCCCCTCTCTGAGGGAGATGACCCCGCTCTTCTTTGAGTGTTCCATCCCCGCTGCCTGCTGTCATAAGGGCGGCCGCTCGCCCTTTGACCCACAACGACAACAACAGTACACTATAAGACATTTCGTGCAAATTGCCGATAAAAAAAAATGTGAGCTTGTGCAGCCCCCAGTCAAAATGCTGCCCTGGGCAACGGCCCATGTCGCCCATATCAATATCCGCCACTGCAGGTGCTAAATAATGAAAGGCTTTGTAGATCAGTAAAAGGAAATCAATTCTTAAAGATACTGGTTACCAGAAGAGGGGCAATGTGATCTCATTTTGATGTACTGGTTAAAAACATGGCTGCAGCAGTCTGAGCTAATCATGATTATCCTAACCACTTTTTGGGGAGACCATAAAATAGAGTTGCAATAATCAAAGTGACTTGTATACTTGTGTGGTCTCATTTTTGCAATGTTACTCAGATGGAAAAATTTAAAATGCGACCTTTGTTAAAATGGCTAATGAAATTAAGATCAGAGTCAAAGATCACGTGTAGTTTCTGACGTTCTGATTGAACCTCAGTAGGAGTAGTAATATGTGATAACAGTAAATATGCCTATACAATCTTCACATTTGTCTTTCTTTTTTGGAAGAAACGTAATTACAACTTCCAATATAAAAGTGGATTTAAAAAAAACAAGCTCTAATAACATAATGACAGATCCTTTAAGCCAATGCTTCATCATTATCATCATCCTCATAATTATTATTACCTTGTTTTTTTATTAAAATGTCAACTTTATACTTAGAAACACATTCAGGACTTATAACAAATGAAATCCTTTGAATAAAAAGAGATGAATAACTATTTAAAACCATTCAAACCATTTGTGTATTTAAGATCGGAGCCCAGTGACAGGATGTGGTTTGAAAGTGATGCTCTAGTGAAGGAGGACTCCTCTGTCCTAGCATATCTCACTTCCAAGCTAAGACTCAAGGAAGTGAAACAAGTGAGGGAAATGAGGAGGCAAATAAGGTTTTAGGATGAACCTGTGATATGTGGTGAAGCTCTGAGATGTGAATGGTCAACAAATGTGAAACAAATGTGTTATGTCATGGCAGCTATTTCAGATAAATACTGAAGGGAAAGTTGTGTTACAACGTACATTTAAAAACATGTATCTTCCTGGTCCAATGCACTTATTGTAAGTCGCTTTGGATAAAAGCGTCAGCTAAATGCAATGTAATGTAATGTAAAAGTGATGCATAACATGTTTTATTCTCTAATAATGGGCAAGTGGCCAAAAGGCAAAATACAGTTTAAATGTCCTTGCAAATCAATTCATTGATAAATCTATCACCCCTTACAATTGAATGGCCATGTTAGCCATTAATCCTTATTAAGCACAATAAATGTTTCATATCAAGACTTTTGGTTGTCAGGGTGCCATGTGTATAAATCTTAATTATTTTTGCCTGCCTCGTTGTAACATCTATCTATAAATGTATGTATAACGATAAAATGTACTACTTTAACTACCTTCTTATCAAATAATAAACAACACATGTTTTTTTTTTGTCACATTAACATTGTATCTTATTTGTTTATTTTCCTGAGTATCCTCTTGTTTCTGTTTTCTGGAGCAGGCTCCCGGAGTTGCCTCCTTGGAGCCTTGTTTCTCCCTTTGGTTTTCTCCCCAGCAGGTGATAATGATTGGAGCTGATTTCTGACTCTATACTACGGTTTGCAGACCCCTTTTTGCCCTGAATTTAAGTATTTTTAGTTTTGCACATGAGCATCTCTGGATGTGTGCAGACTTGGGCTCTCTTTTATTGTAATGTTCCATTAAACAATTGGTCATCTTGGAGCTCGAAGCAGCAGTGTGTAGTGGAAATCTTTCAACAATACAAAACATTAAGCTTGAAACTAACAAAAAGACTGGGTTCCCTCTTATGCTGTTTATTTGGTGTGTGCATTTCTCTGATAGACAGTAAATGATCTAGACTCACACACATACCGGTACACTCTAAAACACACATTAGCAATACAGTTTTGGTATGCTACAAGCAATTCACGCTGCATATTCAATTCTTTTTTTGCTATCAAACTTTGCTGATAATTAAACAGATGTTTGAATGTTGCGGTTACTTGACACCACATTTATCCTCAGTTGAGGTTTTTGATGGTTCATCTGTACAGAGGAGCACCACCTGTGATGGATCCTGGTGGTGCCGTATATTTGAACCTTGGTGGTCTACATAACAAGACTGGGCTCCTCTCATCACTGTGGAGGATTGGGTTGTCCTTATGATGAATAAAAACAGTCCCACCAAAGAGCTGTGCCTTTCAGCAGTATGTTCCATCTGGCTTCCCATCAAAAGGACTTGAGGTGGGATTGCTTCAAAGCTTGGGGTGCACTTCAATGGCCGCCAAGGTTTCGCTTCTCTCCACTCATCCAGTCAAGCACAATGAACATCAGGCTCATGGTCATGAATATGAAACCCAATGCTGTGAAACACGCAGCCTGAAACCCCAACGAGAATATGTCCAAATATTAGAATCACAAGGACAAACTAGTTTCACTTCCATGAACTGTTGTGTTGGCCTTCTCAGTCAGGGAGAGAACTCAACCTACCTGGATCTTTGGTCTGGAGTTCATGGGCTCGTGGTCAGTGGGGATGATCCGAATGTAGAACAGTCCCGGTAGGATGAAGATTAGACAGGGAGCAGTGGTTGCCCCTAGACACAGAGAAGGCATAATTCATCATTTCACTGTAAAACAAAATGTGTCTCAGAGAGAGATGTTTGCTGTAATGAACAAGCCATGGCATAGAATGATCAATTGGATATCCAGAACTGTGGTCCTCTGTAAACTGCTTTATCTGGTTTAACCATCCATTGTTGCATTAATGCGAGACTTTGGAAAGAAGAAATAACATAACCTTCTGCTTACAAAAATACAAGTTTAGGCGTAGGCTAGTCTCTATAAACAGCATATGACTGCAGAATCTGAAGGCTACGGGACAGGATTTTAGTATCAGAAGCACTCTAGTGGGTGTTTCTAGTCAGAGTAGTATTGACCAATTATCTGAGCTGACTTTGGTGGCCCTCAGAGGATGTTGGAGATTGGGTTTAGGCAACGAAACTACCTGGTTTGGTTTTATGGTTTACATTTAAACCAAATAAAATTAAACCAAAGAATACATTTAACTTATAGGCTTGTCAAAATTCTCCAATTCCATGATTCAAATTGACTTTTGATTTGAAGGAAACGATTTAATTTAATTTGCATTGACAATTACATTTTTCAACTTCCTCTCAAAAAGAAAGGCTACATGATATCTGGTGTAATATGGGCACCATATACCGTATATCAGGTTCAAACTAACATTCTGACTGTATTCTACAATAACTTTAAAGATGTAGCAGCAGATGAAAACATGCATTTTTGCCTTCAAAACACAGTTCATAATTTAGTGCTTTATAAATTAAAAACATTAAAAAGTGTTTTTCACACAAAGCCAGACAAGACCCAAGAACTGAAGTCCTGTGAATACAACACTGCTGAAGTGAGTGCTTTAACTCCTGATATTCTCATTTCATATTTATATCAATTTGTATGATACGATTTTATTCTGCATCCATAACTACTCTACTATACTAGTAGTGTTTCTATGAGACATTATGGTGATATTGTTATGGTAAACTGAGTGTCATCTGCATTCAAATACTAAGTCGTTGTTCTTAATCTGAGCAAATGGGAGCATTTAAATAAAAAAAGAGGCCTGAAAAGGAGTTTTGGGGAAATCCTTATGTTTGCTCAGATGTGTAATACCGATCGACACAAAGTATTGACAATCAGAGATTTAAACCAGTTTAGAGCTGATCAGTCCCAGTAGCGTAGCGTGGGGAAAAAAGTTGAGGAAGCCAAGGGGGGTTGTCATTGTTATAACGTAACCAGATGAATTATTACAGCGCCCGGTATCATTTTACACACATGTGTATCATACAGATGCAGGACTTGCACAAGCCTGTTATCTAACCGACAGGTCCGCACGCACTCTCCGGCCAAAAATCTCTCGTCTTATTAATTAATACATTTTCTTATTAATGTATGCAGCCAACACCCCACCCAGATGCATAGCCAGACGCTTAATGCGCGGTGCAGATTCGGTAATGAATACAAGATAAGCATTCATTCACAAACTAAATCAGGAGACTATATAGTATCAGTATGTGTATGTTGAAGTATTATTTGAATTATTTGAAGTATTAAAGTAAACGTGTTATGACAGAAAGTTCAATAAGGCGTATTTCTGGTATATTCCTTTTTAAATGTCCCATTTTTAGTATAACCTGTGACTTCTGCCTTGAGTGAAAAGATTACCCGGTGATGAGTATTTTTCAGAAAGTCTTGTAGCAGTTAGAGGCGCTGAGTCTTTTTGGTAATCATCAATAGTCTTTGTAATCAACACGGGAATTCCCAGAGACATTTTCCTCAGATAATGCAGTTAAAGTCTTGTTAAAGTTAATGATTTATTTCCTGCAAGGCTCATACAGAGGCCTGGAGACCAGGGTCCTTTTGTTCTCATCAATAAATGTATTCATTCCAAGTAAGTTGACTTCGAGGTGAAAGGAAGTTCACAGAAGCCCTTAAGCTACAAGAACAATTAACTTCTGTTAAAGATAAAGATGTGTGTGCGTTAAAGATGCATAGAGAATATGTGTGTTCATTACTGTGGCCATATGTCCTGTATAATCATTGATCAACTATTCCTGTGTTTGTGTTTTATTTGATTTCTCTGTTTTATTCTTTCATGTGTGGGTACTGATTTGCTACAACATTTATGCAGTGGTTAGCTTAAACATGCTTAATTACTCTGTATGAAGTAGAGGCAGCTTTTCATGACAGAGAAGAGAGAGCTGGGGGAGGAGACATTCTCCATCAGACACAGCATGTCAAGTATCAGGGAAGTCTACATATCTTAAATAATATGTGTGTGTTTAATCACTTTGTATCAATAATAGCAGTCTGTGTAACAAGAAGCTGGAAATATGATAAATGAAACCTTTATATTTTGGAGTAAGATGTGAGCGGGGGGGATATTCTTATGTGGACAATAGCTCAAGTCTCTGGAAAGGCTGCAGGCTAAATGAGTGTCCACTACTATTTCACTGCTTGAGAGCAGAGGTAATGTTTTCCTCTCGTTATTATTGATATTAAGGTAACTCACATGTGTTATTTGTATATTACAACTATATCTTAAATGGCCAAAAGTATGTGGAACTGTGTGTGCTTTGGAGCTGATGGGAGAGGGGGCTGAAGAGAGAGAAGTCTATGCAAAAGTGCGTGCGCAGGCGGCAAGAATGCGAGACAAACGAACACCAGATGTGTTGTTTCCGGGTCTCCTGGCTAGCTCGCGCTGATTGGCTACGACACGCCATCGTTTTGCATCTCCCAATGAGATGACCTGTAGGGAGGAGCATCCACACAACTCCTCCTGTCTTGTTTTGTATGTAAGCCTGTTCTGTCTTTGATTCGTTCTCTCTTCCTCCTGCTGTCAAGACAAGTAAATTCTCCCTCCCAGCGGGAGAAACCAGAGCCGGGGTAATCCAGATTACTTTGTGATGTTGTATTGTTGTATTTTACCATTAAAACATATTATTGTTTAACCATTATTCTGGTGCTTTGAGTTTTCCTTCTGTTGTGAACCAGCTCATAAAGGGACGGCGCGGAGCAGAGGTGCTGCTCCAACAATGTACAGTATGTGTATGAAACACATGACTTCAAAAACAGTTATGTGCATTAATGTTAATTTCGTCAGCAATTTTTTAATTTAGTTTTAGTCTTAGTCCTGTGTTAAATTTCCTTTTTAGTTTTAGTCATATTTAGTCACCTTCATCCTGTTTTTATTTAGTCAAGTTTTAGTGGACTAAAAGTCTGAGCATTTTAGTCAAAGAAAACAGTAACTATTTTAGTCAAGATTTAGTCGACTAAAAGTCTGAGCATTTTAGTCAAAGAAAACTAATTATTTTAGTTTACTTTTTGTCAATGAAAACTGTTGAGTCTTTTTTAGTCATCAGATTATATAGAGTTTCAGTCAAACTAGTGTAGCCAAAACCAATAATTTGTCCTTTTAGTCAAACTTATTTCACAATAAGATTATATCTTGTCCTTATTTGTTGAAAAACATCAAAAAAGTTAGACTTTTTCGTTGTCAGTCATTTTGACGGACAGGATCCTAACATTTCCGTCATAATCCATTATTACCCGTCGAGTCTGTGCACAACTCGTCACTCACTCGAGCTGACGGGGGGGTATTCGGTTAACGCGACCACTGCTCCCAAGCTCTGTTGTTGCCATTTTATTTTCTGTTAAATAAGGTTAGACCCGAGTCTTCCAGACAATTCACAGTGTGCCGCTGCCCGGTGTAATTCAAATAGAGTGGCGAAGTCACGCCCATCTACTTCCGGTCCATGGGACCTTTATTATTTATATCAGTCCTCTGTTGTGGCTGACAACGTTAAAGGTCTCTAATACAAATTAAAGGCTGAATTAATACCACGTATCTCAAATACTTTTATGAACTTGATGTCTGCTCTAACTCTAGATACTTGAAAATAATGGACAATTGTTTTCTCATTGTCTATTGAACTCAAATAGTTATAAAATCAGCAAAATCCTAAGGAAAAGTAATTTCATAAGAAAACAAAACATATTAATAATAATAATAATAATTTGAAGTATTTTGAGCTATGTTTGTAGTTCCAAATTCCAAGTCTCATAACCCACCACTAATGCCAAAGATGTCTCGAATGTTGGGAACGAGGATGACCAGCAGGTTGACCACACACAGCAAACAGAGGGCGATGGTGATGTGGCGGATCCAGTTGAAGGGCCTCCCTGGAAACAGCAGCTGCAGGAGGGCCCGGCGGATCTGACACAAACACAGACGTTAGGACACATAGCCTGTAGCTACACAGGTATCAGAGCCAGTCAATGTAGCAACCAACCTAACACCCATGCTGTTTCTCAATTTGAATACTTCTTCATTTAGTTAGATGTATCTCCCCCTGCTGGCAGTAGTTCATTTGTGATAAAGTTCTACCATGTGACCAATATACAGGGTTCGTACGGGTGCATGAAATCCTTGAAAAAGCTTGAAATTTGACATGGTGTTTTCAAGGTTGGGAAAGTGCTTGAATTTTGGGAATGGTGCTTGAATTTGGGATAAAGTGCTTGAAAATGTAAATGCTTTACTTCGCTTTTTAGATTAAAAGAAAATAAAGAAGTCGGAGCGAGTTTAATTGCTTCGCTTTTACATAAAACAGCTCCGCTCCGGCCTTCCCGCGCTCTGCGCGTGACCTGCAAGTGTTTTTGTTAGGTGTGTGACCTGGGCATTTCGATGAGAGTGATAGATGACAGTATGCCAGGAGGTTGCAGTTTCAACGAGCGTTGGCTAGCAGAAGACAAATACAATCCATAGCTAAGACGAGGGTCAAGCCCACGAGTAGCCTCCTGCAAAGTTTGCAAAAAATAATGATGAGAGAGTCGGCGCTGATGAGCCACATGAAAGGTACGCCGTAGTAGAGCATTTTAGATTAGGCTAACGTTGCATGTTACGTTTGTTTAAGCTAACATTAGCAAGCTGAATAGCGAACTTGATGAGGGATAATAATTGCAGGGGACAATCATTTCAGAGGAGCGTACCTATGTTATGTGCGTTACAGTCGCCATTCTGTGGTGTTCAGAGGATGAAGCACTCACTTGTAATTCAACCCAGTCATTCTCACGGCATTTCGTGTTATAGTCACGAAATATAATCTATTGATTTGACACAGAACGATTTTAAAAGCAATGTATTTCTACTGGTAGTATGTTTCGTGCCTAAACCAAATGTGACTTGCTCTATCGAAATATGTCACATTGACCCGAAGACACATTTTCGTTTGTATTACTGGCCTGGGGGAAGCTTGCGAGTGTGTGTGTGTTTGCGTATTTTTGCGTTTGTGTGTATTGTGTTTGTGTACCGGGGAAACACTCACAAGAAACACCGGCTGTTGTTACGCTTGCTGTGACGTTAAATTACTCCGTTCTCCGCTTGTAATTATGCCTTTACAAGCTTCAAAGTTGTATTTATCATCTGAATTTGCCGAAACAAGTTTAATGTTCTTTTGATCGCATAGGGATGAAACGTATACCAATAGAATCTGTGGACTCTCAGCTTTTCATATGATATACAGGGCTCGACATTATAAATGGCCCACTGTCCCGGAAGCACTATTTAGACACCCCGGCCAGCATAATGTAATTTAACGTAAAAAAAAAAATGGTCCTGTGGTATTGGTATTTTGACAAGCAATTTTGTTCAATTGTTTCGTTTATTAACACTACAACATAGCGTTTTGTGAGGCGGTTGTCGTTGTTGGGTGAAAAGCAAACAGCTGTTTGCTGCGGAGCGCAGCGCGAGCAGTCTCCCGTGAGCGGGAGCGCGCTCCTTCACTACAGACTCAGACTCAGTTTACACCTATGGTTTACACGCAAAATCAATAGCGCGAAAAGTGGTGGGGTCAATAGGACCGGCTGGCGGAAATAGGTATAAATGGCAATTTTTGGGGCGATTTCTTCAATCTGACTTCATATTGACAATTTTTAACAAAAGAGGGTGCTACATAACACACTTTCAGGAAAAGTCACGGACTGGGAGACTTTAATATTTTATTGAAAAAAAGTTACATACAATAAAAAAACAGCTGTGGGTCAAATTGACCCGATGGCGGTGCTAGTGTTAATCCCATATAATTGTAGAATGAACAGTCTTCCTTTGAATATGTATAAATAAGTCATGTGTATTGAGTAGTGAAAATGACCTACAAATCATTGTACACATTTGTAAATATTATTTTCCACTTGTTACCATTGTGAGTCTATTTTTATGCAGCTCTGCGTGATTTTGTGGCTACAATTCAGGCTAATACGCTACCAGAGGTGGAATAAGCACTCAGAAACTGTACTTGAGTAAAAGTAGAAGTACTCAGATGTTGTACTTGAGTAAAAGTAGAAGTACCAGAGTAGGAATGTTCTTTTACAGTAAAAGTCCTGCATTCAAAATGTTCCTCAAGTAAAAGTAGAAAAGTATTATCATCAACATAGTGAAAGCAGCGACAGTAAAAGTAGTCATTGTGCAGATTGGTCCATTTCAGAATAATATATATGATATGTTTTATAATGATTGATAATTAAAGTGTTTTCAAAGCTGGTAAAGGTGCTCTAGTTTGAGTGACTTTTGTATACTGCAGGGTAGCTTGTGAATTTACTCCAGGTGCAACTAAAGTCTGATTTAACACTTGATTATATTTCACATCATTCATCCACATCTGTAAAGTAACTGAAGGTATTAAATACATATAGTGGAGGAAAAGTACACCATTTACCTCTGACTTGTGTTTACAGCCAACCTAAAAGTACCTAAAAAATAGTAATCAATAATGTATTGAAAAGTTATTTGGCTGATTTTTGTATATCGGCTCCGCCAGGTTATATGGAATGCCCAGTCTACGTACAGATGGGTCACTCATTTTGAAATATTAAACTTAGTTTTCTTTTCTTTAATTTTTCATCCTCATGTAGAATGCTATCACGAAACACACATTTGGTTGTTTATAGCATAAAGATAATCTGATTTAATGTGAGGTAGGGAAATAAGTACGTGTATATAAATATGTCATTTACAACAGCTGTAATATGCTTGAAAAGCTTGAAAATGCACCTTGAAAATGCTTGAAAAGTGCTTGAATTTGACTTTGGAAAAGGTGTAAGAACCCTGAATATACCATGTGACAATCTTCTTCAATCCTCGTGTCCATTCCTTTGGTTGCATTCTTGGTTGGTACATCTATTACAAACATAGTCTTATTTTATTTCTTCTAAATATGTTAGGTAAGTTAAATCTATAAAAAGATAATTTTTGGGTTTGAAAAAAATCCATGTGTGTGTATATTCTCTGGCATTTCTCCAACGTATTGTTTAATAGCGATTGTAACTATTCTTCTAGATATTTATGTGTCTATTGTATTGTGTTTTATTTCTAAGTTTCAGCCTTTTTCCATCTTAAACTGATTATAAACGACTACTCCGGTCTCCAGTGCTTGATGGTGGAAGGTGTTTAGCTGCCCGTCAAAGTCCACAGGGATACATGCACGTAGGTATGGAATGCCAGTTAAGCCAAAATTAAATAAATACATAATTAAATAAATACATATATATATATATATATATATTAATGCTGTCAAAATTATCTCGTTAACGGCGGTAATTAGTTTTTTGAATTAATTGCGTTAAAATATTTAACGCATTTAACGCATGTGCAGAATGGCCCGCCCCATACATCCCACCAGTGGCAGCGCCAGGGTATGGCTGGGGTAGGCTACAACCATACCAAGAACTGGCTTAGTCCCACCATGAAAAATGATGTTAAAGTAAGCTAAATAAAGTCCGCCAACTCGCGCCGAGAATTGCAAAGACAGCAGTTAGTAAGATTGATTTCAGTAGCCACTTGTCTGGAAATACCGAAGACCAGAAACGGTTTTGAAAACTTTTGTCACGTAGTGATCGTCTTCTCAATAGAACATCTTTGATAATGTCTTCTGGCCAATCAGAATCAAGATAACGTCGTGGTGTTGTTGCAGGAAGTCCCGACGGAGAATACTTTTGCTGTAGTACAGGGGTGCACATAACTGGTACGCAGGTTATGTGCGTAATCTGAAATGCGTACCGTCACTTGTGTCACAAAGCGCATTTGCGTACCGACGTACTTGTGAAGCTTTTCCAGAAGGCGGTTAGATCACCGGACGACAGAGTCGGTCTCCGAGTGCACAGACAGGGTTGCTGTTAACGTCGGTCTGTACAGCGGAATTGTGCCAAAACTATGCCAACCGGCTGCGGAGGGAGACTCCCCCCCTTCACTGGAGAACTGCGCTAAAACAGCTGATCACAATGTTCACACTGTGGTCAAAAAATAGTCCACAAGCCCCACCCCCCGTCGACTTTCCTGAAGTACTCCCCCGTTGATAGAAATCAACACGTAATGAATTAAGACCCCACGGTTTGATGATTGATAGGTGTGTGGGCTGTCTTTCATTTTGACACACAGAAAAATGTTATAATAAAAATACATACTGTATGTTAAATGGATATATCCGCCTTCTTTCATTTATCTTTCCATTCCCACAACAATATACTGTACATAAAGAAATGGCATATTTTGGACATAGTTCGAATGGTGATTAATCATGATTAATACATTTTTAAGCTGTGTTTAATCTGATTAAAAAATGTAATCGTTTGACAGCCCTAATATATATATATATATATATATATATATATATATATATATAAATATGCATATGAAATAAATTCTGAAATAAATAAATGAGGCAATAAATATGTATACATGTACATGTATTTAAATACACATTTATTTATTTCATGGGACTTTTATTTCATAATGACACATTTATTTATTTCAGGGGACTTGTATTTCATAATGACACATTTATTTATTTCAGGGAACTTTTATTTCATAATGCCACATTTACATTCCTTATATGCAAATGAACGGGGTGTGGTTAGCTCACAGATCCAGACCAAAGCAACAGCACCACAACACTGACTCAATAGCTCTTGTTTCCCACTCCAGTACTCTTAAGTGGTTTGCAAACTGCCAATAAACCAAACCGGTTCCGGTTCAAGAACCGTTCTTGTGCTTTTCTGGTGCTTAACTGGTTCTTCTCTGGTTCTGAGTCCAGAGCCAGTTCCGGGCTACAGCCTGATTTAGCTCTAGTTCTTCCTGTTTCAGCCGCAGCGGAGCCGGCTTTAAACACCGAAAACCGGTTCTTAGCTGACCCCACTTGGCTGCCCGGCAAGAACCAAGAACCACGCTCACGTCGGAAGGGGGCGAGATTAACCTGAGCCATAATAACAGTTTATGGCGAGTACGGAAAATGAAAGTTGTAACAAGCAGTAGCGCTGAGCAAAGTGACTAGAACGCAACCACACACTTATAAAAAAATAACACAATTTATAAAGTCAGGCAACACTAACCAGGCTTCGTGTGATTCTGTTTATTTGTACCTTACTTTGACCATCCGTTCGCTGTTATTGATCATTGTGGAGAGCAGGCAGAAGTGTTGTTTTGTATTATAGCAGCTATCAGATGGAATCAATGCATGGGCTGCACAGGTTGTGCTGTCGGACTATCACAAGTAGAATCATAATGAAAAGGTAAAATGTGCCTGTAGAAAACGGCTTATGCCACAATAGGATAGCAACAAGTAGTCAAGATAGTCAGTTTAGCTTCGGTTGCTGTTGCATAACTGCGGTAAACTCAGCCGTCTCTCGCGTTCGCTTGGTCAAATCAGCAGCTATTCATTTTTGAGTGCGCAATGAACAGCGCCTTTACGGTAATTGCTGTACAAGAGTAAAATAATGCATGTTTTTTTCTGCTTTATTTGCAATACAAGTCATTTGTACCATAAGTTGTTAATACAACTGACACTGTTTGACTCAGCCCTAGTTTGACTGCACAATAAAAGGAAGTTTTTACTGTGTACTTTTTGGGTAATACTCTCTCAAAGTCCCCTCCTGATATTTGATGAGATAAAAATATTTTTAGCAATAACTTCTGAATAAAATTGGTTCAGTTGGACTCAGTACTTGTTAGACTACTACCCCAAATACAATGAGGTACTTTTATTGTGTACTTTGAGTAATACTCTGTCAAACTCCCTTCCCGAGTACAATAATGTATGTTTTTAGCTATCTTTGATGAGAGATAAAATGTTATTTTGCCAAAGGTTCTTAGTTAAATTGATACTGTTGTACTCATTACTACTTGGACTACTACCACAAGTACAATCAAGTACTTTTAATGTGTACTTTTTGAGTAATACTAGGTCAAACTCCTGTCCTGAGTACACTCTCATGTATTCTGCTATCTTTGATAAGAGATAATATCTATATTATTTCAGATATTTATTTAAATAAGAAGTGGCCTTTGAATAGATATTGCAAAACAAAGCCTATATCACCTGCAGGCTTAGCCAGTGTTTATTTCTTCCTGCACTACAAGATTTCGATGTGTACAAATCTGGGCCATTTATTGTGTAATTTCTCCAAACACATATACAGTACAAATGCCTGTATTGGAGTCTTAAAAAGGTGCAGTAGAAGGACTTTAGCAGCATCATAAGAGGCCAACAAGAGTGACAGGGGTGTGTCACTGTGCTGAAGGAAAGTTGTGAACAGCTATCCAGGATAGTCTCTAAAGACTTTCCAAGGGGTAACAATGCTGATGCTGGAGTACTGATCTAGTGGATCTAGTGTTGATGTCATCTGTCTACCATATCCTCTTAAAATACTCTGTCTAACATTATCTGTACATTACATTACATTACATGTCATTTGTTAGACACTTTTATCCAAAGCGACTTACATGCATTCAGTACTGTGGACAATCCCCACAGGGGCAATTTGGAGTGAAGTGTCCTCTCCTGATTCGAAGTCCAGCACAATATCCACTGAGACACAGCCTCCCAGTATTGTGAACGCTTTTAACGCTTATTAAATATAGCAGAACACATGTATTATTCTACTTAGGAGGGGAGTTTGACAGGGGATTACTCAAACACTTGACTGTACTTGTAAGTAGTACTGAGTCCAACAGTGCCAATTGTATTAAGAACGGCAAAATATTATTTTATCTCTCATCAAAGATGTATGGTCATGAAGGATGGGTCATGACCGAAAGAACGAGATTGCGGATACAAGCGGCCGAGATGGGTTTTCTCCGCAGGGTGGCTGGTGTGTCCCTTAGGGATAAGGTGAGAAGTTCAGTCATCCGGGAGGGACTCGGAGTTGAACCGCTCCTCCTTCGCGTCGAAAGGAGTCAGTTGAGGTGGTTCGGGCACCTAGTTAGGATGCCACCTGGGCGCCTCCCTAGGGAGGTGTTCCAGGCACGTCCAGCTGGGAAGAGACCAAGGGGTAGACCTAGGACCAGGTAGAGGAATTATATCTCTTCGCTGGCCTGGGAGCGCCTTGTGACCCCCCAGTCAGAGCTGGTTGATGTGGCCAGGGAAAAGAAAGTTTGGGGCTCTCTGCTGGAACTGCTACCCCCGCGACCCAACCAGGGATAAGCGGGAGAAGATGGATGGATGGAATAACATTACTGAAATTAAGGCTATAAGGGCATTAATGGGAGACCTTTTTTTAAGTAACTAATGCGTTACTGTTCACAGTAACGCATTACTTTTTGGTGTAAATAATCAGTAAAGTAACTGAGTTACTTTTGAAATGAAGTAACTAATAATGATAATTAGCTACTGGTTTTCAGTAACTAGCACAACACTGCTTAAGAGTACTGGAGTGTGAAACAAGAGCTATTGAGTCAGTGTTGTGGTGCTGTTGCTTTGGTCTGGATCTGTGAGCTAACCACACCCTGTTCATTTGCATATAAGAAATGGAAATGTGGCATTATGAAATACAAGTCCCCTGAAATAAATAAATGTGTATTTAAATGTACATGTATACATATTTATTGCCTCATTTATTTATTTCAGAATTTATTTCATAGGCATATTTATATATATA
This sequence comes from Notothenia rossii, assembly GCF_949606895.1. NCBI lineage: Eukaryota > Metazoa > Chordata > Actinopteri > Perciformes > Nototheniidae > Notothenia > Notothenia rossii. Next base: position 49,602,261 of record NC_136902.1, read on the forward strand.
TTTATTTAATTATTTATGTATTTATTTAATTTTGGCTTGAATGGCATTCCATACATAGGACATAACACCTTCCCTTAGTATACTGCATGTCCTGCACTGTGAAAGTGTATGCAGTGCGTGAATTCTGATCGTGTAGTGTTGTCTCAAATTGTACACAGCAGCTGTGCCCTGCCAGAACATGACATTGCTTTTGTTAGCATTGCAGATTAAGCAATTTACCCTTTGGCTTATTTTCAACGCCAGTTAAGTGGTATTTTACTTTTAAAAGTTTTTTAAAAGAATGTATAACTTTCTTAACTTGCCATATTCTGCAATGGGACGCACTTATGCACTCGAAACAGCAAATAAAGAAGTACGCAATTTGAGACAGAGCGACAGTCAGTTCAGGTCAGTGTCATAGAGTACGTCAGATGGATGTGAGTGTGAAGGCCACACATGTTCTTACAGGAAACAAGACAACAGGAACGGTCAGAGTGACAGCCACCAGGACGGCCAGTCGGACACACAGGATCAGAGTGTCCAGGGGGTCCACCTTACTGTAGGTATGGAGCAGCTCTGCTTCAGTGTTCCCTACACACACACACACACACACACACACACACACACACACACACACACACACACACACACACACACACACACACACACACACACACACACACACACACACACACACACACACACAAAGATACAAAACCTGTGTCACCTTACTAGACTGAACTATGTTCTGCAGACTTATAGATCTGTCACTCTTACCAAAGAAGGTCAGGTATCCAAATATGGCTGTGAAGAAGTACATGGTGAACATGCCCAGGATGGAGACATTGCCAATATTCTGCATTCTTCTGTTGGTTGGGCTTTAGGGGAAAAGGTGGCAGATGTTGTAAAACAGTACAGTACAAAAATGAAAGAGAGTGAAGCATGGCTATTATAAACGTTTCTTTTAAGAAAATAATATATACAAATCTGACAATGAAGCTGTAGACTACTGTCCAGGTTAGACATTTTAGGTATACTTCTATAAAAAAAAATTATATAAATATATAAACAGTATTTTTCCATCAGCTTCCGATGGCACAAAGCCACAAAAATTGGGCCCAAGGTGTTTGGAAGATATTATTTCAATTTTGAGCATCATTAACTCCTGCACCTTTAAAAGGCAGGAAAGGGTATGAACCAAAGAGTATTCCCTTTTGACTCTCACAGGCATGAATGTTTTTTCATGCACACTGTATGTGAATATCAGGAAGTGTGCATCGTACTTGCTCAGTTCGGTGTAGATGGGAAGCACTTCAGGGTGACAAACAAAAGCAAATGCCAGGATGGGGATGGTATACGCCGTCTTTAAATCAAATAACACAGTAACTTCATAAACTCCCTGTGAAATATGATGCACCCACTAATAGTTCCAGATCATAAACTTTCTGACCTCTTGATTGATGGTGAAGTATTTGGCAGTGCATGTGTCCTCCAGGAAGACTGCGTTCACAGAGTGGTTGCCAAACCCTTCCAGAGGGCATGCAATGTTGAACTTCTTATAGATGACCTGATGTGGTAGATAAAGAGAGTTTGAGGAAGGAGAACAAATGCTATCTTTCTTGCCTTTGGTTACTAAAGAAAAAACATGTTGGTACTATTTGGAATCTCCCTAAAATATTGTATTGTAGTATTTTAGCTCTTCGTCTCTATATCTCCGTTGTTGTTATATTGAGTTTTTGTACATGGCACTTAATGATTACCTTTACCTAAGTTAATTTGTTAGCAAAAAGGCAAACAGGCCTTCCATTCCACATCCATGCTCCACTATGTCCCCCAGCTAGTCTCTAACTGTCTGCAGGGAGTGTACAGTGGCTCAAACAGTCTGCTGGTGCTGGTGGTTGATTAGCAGAGAGACTGAACCAAACCAGTGAAATTGTGGACAGTGAGGAATGGGTTTGAAACTTTAAAGGTGTGTTCACACCGGACAACATCACAGTTTCGAAGATACAGGGCTTATCTCCATGAAGATACTAATAACAACAAAATAAACATATTTTGACGCAAAATTATGGTAATGCACGTATCAAAATGGTGCCGAAATAACAGCATACATCAGTATGCTGTTACCAGTTAGTAAAAACGATGAAATATGCTTTGACTGTGCTAAGAAGAAATTGATTTACATTTAATCGCACCTTTAGTCTTTTACGTAACAAACAGTCCATTGTTCATGAAGCTGTTATGCTTTTAACAAACTGTTGTCCATCATTGATGACCCCCCCCCCCTCTCCACCTGCAGCTAGACAGACAGATAACCACCCCCCCCCTCTCCACCTACAGCTAAACAGACAGATACCCCCCCCCCCCCCGCCCCTCTCCACCTGCAGCTGGACAGACAGATACCCCCCCCCCCCCTCTCCAACTGCAGCTGGACAGACAGATACCCCCCCTCTCCACCTGCAGCTGACAGACAGATACCCCCCCCCCCCTCTCCACCTGCAGCTAGACAGACAGATACCCCCCCCCTCTTGTACACTTTCTATCAATTATCTATGCGCAAATAGGGTATAATATTTAATTAAACTTCCGAGCAGTATATAAAGTAATGAAACATCTGCAACTTTAAAGTGATAAACATCAATGCCTCACTAATTATAATACAAATATAAAAAAACTAAAATATAAGATGTTAATGCTCTGTCTCTGTGTGGGAAGAACACAACCTTATATGAAATATGATAATAACAGCTGAATCTAGGTAAACGTGCTCCTCCTGGTGGATATATTCACCAGTGCTGCTGATTTCCACACACGGAGTACAAGTCGCCCTGAGTTTACCAAGTCATAGCTGGAGATTTGGAGAACAAATGATTTCTCCAGCACCACAGTAAACATAGGAATAAAGTAATACACTGATACTACCCCCAGACTCACCGCAGACAGGAAGAAGACCATGCAGGAGATAGAGAAGCCACTTGTGTAACCCAGATACCCTGCAGTGAGCAAGAAGACAACTCTCAGACACGACTGAGAACCGGGAGAATAGGAAGGGTTTACTTCTTGTTATGCAGATAAGTTATTGGGCTTTTTTGATCAAATAACATTTGTTGGAAAATATTATCATCAAAAAAAAATGGCTTATTAACACATGAATACTATGCCATATATGTTTAGATATACTGTATTTAAGAAGAACATTATAAGTGAAGCACGAGTTTCAAGTGTGGGTCATATTCCATTATACTTTTACAATTAGCTGAGGGCCAATTAAAATGAACCTGGGCCGTAGTTTGGAAACCCCTGCTGTAGGGGCTCTGTTGTGAGTTATGTTATGTTGAGATTTTATGCAGTTTGATTTTCCTTTGGCTTCTCTGAGTCCTATTGGAGAGCAGCATCTATCATTTGTCTCCTTATGAGTTAGGTTAAGTTCTGTCAAAGACTTAAATGAAGTGATGTCTTGTTTCAACAAGCTGTCTGAGGAGTTTTAGTATGATAAGATGAAGTGATGTGGCATACCCAGGTGTTTCATCAGGGCCAGTGGGAAGATGATGCAGATGGAGACGATCACGATGAGGTAGTTTCCATTCATGTACCATTCCCTAGTGGCAGAACAAATGAACAAATGATATCCCACACAGTTAGGCATACACACAAATAGTTGGCTGGAATCGATCCTTGGAAATTGTGGTTGTGGTGCATGCACGGTAACCATTTGCTCTGTGTCAGTTCTCTTTTAGAATCACCATTTTTGTTCAGTCTGTCCCAGGGGGCAGGATGTTGAATGAAGACTTCTGATCTGCTATTTTACAAACCTCAACAAGTTACTGCAATAGGAGACTTTGCTTACCGACTTGGCTGATGACATGGTAACACACAAGAACGTTACTAAATTATAAATGTTGAAGAATGCAATCTGTGATACCCGCAGACTTAAAAGTATATTAGCTCTCTTTAATACCCCCCCCCCCCCCCCCCGTACTTCCTGTGCTGAGGTTTTACATTATATTTCATTATGTCTGAACTTGTCAATAGAGCACTAAATGTAAATGTATTTCCAGCTGAGAATAGTACTCTTCAAATGCACTATTTCCTACTGTTAAATAACTTTTGTTAAAAATTATTAATTCATTGAAAAATTCCACTATGCATATTTCCGGCAGTGGCTCAGTCAGTAGGGGCTTGGACTGGGAGCTGTAGGGTCGCCGGTTAAAGTCCCCAAACATACCTAAATATGGAGTGTGGACTTCTACTTGGAGAGGTCCCAGTTCACCTCCTGCCCTGCTGTGGTGCCCTTGAGCAAGGCACTGGACACCCCCCTTCCCCCCTCACTCCCATTGCTCCCCGGGCGCTATACAATAGCTGCCCACTGCTCCTAGTACTAGACTCCTGGTACTAGGATGGATTAAAAGCAGAGAATACATTTCACTGTGTGTGCTGTTTGCTCTGCATGTGTGACCATTAAAGAGGGTTTCATCCCTCCCAATTCTATTCTATTGTTTTAGGTGTTCATAGATGAACTTTTCAATAGGAACCAATGGGCTTGAAACTGAGAGCCAGAAGGTCAGAAAGCATTAAGAGATTAACATGGGGTTTGTATTTTCTAGTCATCTCTAATTGGGCAGGCGACACTTTTATTAAATGTAATAAAACAAATTGTGTCACGGTTTGTGAAACAAGCAGGACCCAAATGCAGATATAAACTGAAACTTCCTTTATTTCAAGGCTATGATATATATACACAATGACAAACAGAACACTTACCGCAGAACTAGTCAGGGAACAAGACGAACCGACCAAGACAGACAGAAAACCCAGAACTTAAATACACACAAGACTCAATCACACAACAAGACACAGGTGAGGAGGGAGGAGAAAACACAGGGGCCCAGGTGAACATAATCAGACAATTAGACACACCAGGGAAACTAATGACAAGACAATAACCCAAAAGAAAACATGACATGGAAAACAGCAAAAACACCCAAACCTACAAAACTATAAACGTGACATAACATGAGAATCGTGACATAACCCCCCCCTCAAGGGACGGATTCAAGACGTCCCAAAAAAACAAAAATTCCAGCAGGGTGGGTGGAGGGGGTCTGGAGGACGGGTCTCGGGCGAACGGCCCGGGGGCAAGGCAGAGTTCAAAAAAGGGGAATTCGGGCGGACGGCCCGGGGGCAAGGCAGAGTCCATGGAGGGAATCTCGGGCGGACGGCCCGGGGGCAAGGCAGAGTCCGAGGAGGGGTGAAGACCAGACAGCTCCGGAGGCCGGTCAGGAGCCGGTGTCGGCAAGATCCCCCATGGAAGAGGACACAGGACCGGCAGGACCGCCGGCAGGAGAGCAGTCGGCGGAATCCCCAACGCGACAGGACATGGAGTTGGCAGGACCCCCAGCGGAAGAGTAGTCGGCGGGACCTCCAACGTGGCAAGACATGGAGTTGGCAGGACCCCCGCCAGAAGAGCAGTCTGCGGGACCTCCAACGTGGCAAGACATGGAGTTGGCAGGACCCCCGGCAGAAGAGCAGTCTGCGGGACCTCCAACGTGGCAAGACATGGAGTTGGCAGGACCCCCGGCAGAAGAGCAGTCTGCGGGACCTCCAACGGCTCAGGACATGGGGTTGGCAGGACCCCCGGCAGAAGAGTATTCTGCGGGACCTCCAATGGGACACGACATGGAGTTGGCAGGACCCCCGGCAGAAGAGTAGTCTGCGGGACCTCCAACGTGACAAGACATGGAGTTGGCAGGATCCCCGGCAGAAAAGTAGTCTGCGGGACCTCCAACGGCACAGGACATGGGGTTGGCAGGACCCTCGGCAGAAGAGCAGTCTGCGGGACCTCCAACGTGACAAGACATGGAGTTGGCAGGACCCCCGGCAGAAGAGTAGTCTGCGGGACCTCCAACGGCACAGGACATGGGGTTGGCAGGACCCCCGGCAGAAGAGTAGTCTGCGGGACCTCCAACGGGACCAGACATGGAGTTGGCAGGACCCTCGGCAGAAGCGCAGTCTGCGGGACCTCCAACGGCTCAGGACATGGGGTTGGCAGGACCCCCGGCAGAAGGGCAGTCTGGGGGACCTCCAACGACACTTGAGTGGGTTGGTTCGCCAACAGAACCCGGGGAGCTGGCGTCGGACGGACAGCCATCAGGACACGGGGAGCTGGCGTCGGACGGACAGCCAACAGGAGACGAGGTGCTGGAGTCGGCCGGTACGCCGACAGGACTCGAGGAGCTGGCGTCGGCCGATGAGTCAGCAGGTGACGAGGAGCCGGAGTCGGGACCATGGTTACTGGAGCCGGCACTGAAACCGGGACCATGGCTGTAAGGTCCGGTTCTGGGGCCGGAAACATGGCTGTAAGGTCCGGTTCTGGAGCCGGAACCCTGGCTGCAGGGCGCGGAGCGGAAGCCTGGACCCTGGCTGTGTAAGCCAGGTAATGGAGTATGGAAGCAAAGCTGCGTGGGCCCGCACTGGAGCACGGAGCCACGGCTGCTGGGTCTGGCCCTGGAACCGTAACCATGGCTGTTGGGCGCGGAACCCTGGCCTTGCGTCTCTTAGGAGTTTTTTGGAGGCTTCGTGGACCCCCAAACTCCAGACCAGACCCCAAGAAAGGGTCAGAAAATGAGGACTGGCTCTCAGGGCTACGTGAAAAAATCCTAAGCCACTCGGGCAACAAGCTCCAGAGCCAGGGTTTGCGAGCAACCTCCTGATGTGCCTCCTTCAACGCAGCCTCTCTACCCCGTCTAGATGAGGCGCCTTTCCACGTATAAAAAATATACTCCAGAGAATATCCAAGACGTTCCGCCTGTAGCTTCAAAAGATCTGCTGGGTCCATTTTAAGGTCGGTTCGTACTGTCACGGTTTGTGAAACAAGCAGGACCCAAATGCAGATATAAACTGAAACTTCCTTTATTTCAAGGCTATGATATATATACACAATGACAAACAGAACACTCACCGCAGAACTATTCAGGGAACAAGACGAACCGACCAAGACAGACAGAAAACCCAGAACTTAAATACACACAAGACTCAATCACACAACAAGACACAGGTGAGGAGGGAGGAGAAAACACAGGGGCCCAGGTGAACATAATCAGACAATTAGACACACCAGGGAAACTAATGACAAGACAATAACCCAAAGGAAAACATGACATGGAAAACAGCAAAAACACCCAAACCTACAAAACTATAAACGTGACATAACATGAGAATCGTGACAAATTGTTTATTTCAGTGTTGTAGGCCCACTCACCCAGAGCTGGATGTCTGGTCAAGAAAGGCTTGGATGACCAGCGGTAGCTCAGATTTGACGATGAACAGGTAGCTGGACATGGCTGCAAAGGAGGTGACAGTGTGAAGAAGAGTGATTATTAGTCTATAAGGCCAGATGGATTTGTTTACTTTTATTTATTTAATCATTGTAAATGTGGCACCCCTGGGATGTGTGACCACATTAATATAATTATTATTATTATTTAGAGTTAGAACATGCATTTATTTTGTACATCTGTTATTTTCATGTCATTAACGGGGTTGATAGATGCAGTGAGTAGTGAGGCAGAACGTTTGTGTTTGATTCAATGGTTCCGGGGTACCGATTAAAGCGACGGACGTTCCCGGGGTTTCCTCAGAAGTAATCTGGAAGGAAACCGAACACAACGTGTCCTCATTACTTCTGTTTCACCTGCACCATACAGGTTGGTAAACTGTGCATAAATCACAATGAATTCCCCATAAGGTTTGCAAAGATAACATGTAATGGCCCGCTAACAGTTGAAGACTTTGTAGCGCTGTTTACTAGGGATGTAACGATATACCGAATATCGCGGTATCGCGGTAAATAATCTTCCAAATACCGTCGTGAGATTGACAAAATCTACCGCGATTTAAAAACATTTTTTTTTTTTAAAACACTTTTTTTTTTTTAAACCTTTATTTAACCAGGTGGTCCCATTGAGATCATCGATCTCTTTTTCAAGAGAGACCTGTCCAACATGGCAGCAAGTAGGTTACAACATGAAAATAAAACAACAGATAACACAAAAGGACATCGTATTTACAGGGCTACATTTACACACCTAGAGACATTGACAAGTACCAACCATATATTTATATCTCGCCATGTCAATAAGCCTGGCGTTAGACTTTTTCGCTGTCCGTCATTTTGACAGACAGGATCGTAAAATATCCGTCATAATCCCTTATTACGCGTCGGGTCTGAACAGTTCACGATAGAGCAGGGGTTGCCAACACGTCGATCGCGAGCTACCAGTAGCTCGCGGAGGTTTTCCGAGTAGCTCACCAGAGGGCGCTAAAGTGCAGTTGACATGTTGAGACATATTTATTTATGTAGTATATTTTGAGAGTAAGAAAGATAGAGAAAAAGAGACGTAAGATGCAGTCATGACAACTGAGGAAGGTCCGTCAAAGAAGAAATCTAAAATATACTACTTTCATGACGAGTGGGAACATGAATTTTTATTTACGAGCATCAAAGACAAGTGTGTGTGTTTAATTTGTGGCTCGAGTGTTGCGGTGGGGAAGAAGGGAAATGTCGAGCGGCACTTCACAAAACTTCACGAAAACTTTTCAAAGGAGTATCCCGCCGGCAGTTGCCTTCGCGTTGAGAAGGTGCAACAATTAAAAGCTACGCTACAAAGGCAGCAGTCACTGTTCACGAAGCCTGCCAAGAAAGCTAGCCTAGCTACAGAAGCATCGTTCCGAGTCGCTCAGTATTTGGCAAAGAACAAAAAAGCTTTCACTGATGGCGGTGTTCTTAAGGGAGCGATGTCTGTTATGGCAGAGACTTTGTTCAGAGACCACAAGAGCAAGTCGGAGATAATGTCTGCCATTGACGATGTGCAACTGGGAAACAACACTGTGGCGAGGAGAGTGTCGGCGCTGTCAGTGGATGCCATGGGACAGTTGGAGCGGGACATGGTCAGGTGCAAGTGGTTCTCCATACAGTGCGACGAGTCGGTGGATGCGAGCGACACAGCTCAGCTGTCTGTGTTCATCCGGATGGTGTTTGAGGATTTTACGGCGAAAGAGGAATTTCTGACACTGCTTCCACTCAAAACAACAACAAGAGGTGTGGACGTGTATAATTCTATTAAGAATTATTTCATAAATAAAGGCGTGCAAATGGAGAAGCTTGTATCCATAACAACTGATGGAGCCCCGGCTATGAGAGGTCGCCACAACGGTTTTATCGCAAATTGTAAGTCAGATCCATATTTCCCACGTTTCCTGAGTTACCATTGCATCATTCACCAAGAAGCACTTTGTGCCAAAGTTATGGACTTCAATCACGTCATGAAACCTGTGATACAAATAATAAACTCTATCCGAGCGAAGGCAAAGCAACACAGGAGCTTCAAAGTTTTTCTTGAGGAACTGTCAGCTGAATATGGAGATCTCCTTCTCCATGCTGAGGTGAGGTGGTTGAGTAGAGGGAAAATCCTACAGCGCTTCCTCTCCTTGCTGAATGAGGTAAAGCTCTTCATGGAAGAGAGGGGGGAGGACACCTCCATCTTATCTGATGCTGGTTGGGTACTTGACCTGGCCTTTTTGACTGATCTGACAGGAAAATTAAACCAGCTTAACCTCCAGCTACAAGGCAATGGCAAAACAGTATGTGACATGATTAGTGCTGTAAAGGCCTTTAAAGCAAATCTGTGTCTATAGCTCCAGCAAGTAAAGGGAAATAAATTGCATCATTTCCCCTCTGTTCAAAAAGTACTGCAGGAGAATAAAGCTGCTGCTGGCTTTCTTGACTTATCAAAGTACTGTGACTGCTTAACTAAGCTTGGGCAGGAATTTGAGGACAGGTTTCTTGACTTTAAACAGCTTGAGCCCTGTGCAAGTTTCCTTGCTAACCCATTCAACATCGTGGATGTTACTGACATGTCTGAGCAACTGGCCAGCCTTTTCAGTCTCAGTGCTTCAGAGTTGGAGCTGGAGATAATCAATCTCCAGAATGACATTCAGCTGAAAGCACATCAGATGGACAAAGATTTCTGGAAGCTATTGGACCCAGAGAAATTCAAAAACATTCAAACTGCTGCACTGAAACTGTCCTGCTTATTTGGGTCAACAGATCGCTGTGAATCAGCATTCTCTGATATGAACTTTATCAAATCCAAATTCAGGACAAGACTTACTGATGAACACCTCAATGACTCAATCAGAGTGAATTTGTCAGGATACACACCCCAGTACAGTGCTCTGGTGGATGCTATGCAGTGCCAGGTGTCACATTAGCTGAGTCAGGAGAAAGACAACAACGCAGTGACAGACTGAATGTTTGAAGACATATGTTTGCTTGATGCAAGTTGAGAAAAGCACAAGCCATATTCCCCTTTTACATGTGAAACAAATTTGTGAAATGCTTGAAATAATTTAAATTATAGAGCTAGAAATGTTATTATTACAATTAGGAACTTTGCACTCTTATCTGTAAAACGGTTTACTGTAGTTATTGATGTTAAAGCAGAACTCAGTATTGCATGGTGATTATTTGTCTTTTTTTCTCTTCATGAGAAAGTCAAGTTTATTCATGTTAATGTTAATGTTTCTGCTCTTGAGTCACGAATGTGATATGTGCACTGAAATCTATATAAAATAACATGAGTAGCTCTTGGCCACTTTCTTTTTTCAAAAGTAGCTCCCGGTTAGAAAAAGGTTGGAGACCCCTGCGATAGAGCATGCTCGTGAACTGTCAACGGGGGGGGGGTGTGTTATGCCGTGTGTGCATGCAACTCGCGGGACGCGCACAGCGTGAAGCAAAACCTCCCAGACATGTATTGATCTGTACGGCAAATTACGGTTTGGGAACTATATCATTTCCTTTTGGAGGGCATGCATAACACGGCATAACACCAGAGCCTTGCTGCGGGGAAACGTTGGCGCTGTTCCGAGTTTGTTCTAATCTGTCAAAATGACAGACTGCTTTCAGATTTTTCCGTCATTGTTAAATAAAATATTCGGTTAACGCAACTACTGGTGTCCCAGCAACATCAGTACCAAGCGAGAGAGTTGTTTCCAGAGCAGGGGATATTGTAAATGCCCAAACACCCCAGCTTATAAATACCTGGAAATGTGGACATTCTCATATTCCTAAAAACCTGTCGGATGATGCTGAGTGAGTGACTAGTGAGTTTGAGTTGAGTTACTTGAAAAACTAAAGTGAAACTTGATTTATTTTATTGCAGGGTCTGATTATTAAATGTCCTTGTTTATTTGTGAGATGCAGTGGCATAAAGAAAATGCTTACTTTGTTTGGTAGTACTAGTAGGTACAAAAACACTGGTTTTCTTGTTCCAGTCTGTTACTGTCACTTTGTTTTTGACACTTTAAAATACTGCTATCCTACAAAAAGGCTGTAAAAATCAGATTTATTATGTAATAAAGAAACATTTTCCGAGTAAAAAAATGTTTTATTGAAGAAAAAAAAAATTATGATTTTTTTTTTTCTTCCCTTTATTATTCAATATCGCGATAAATACCGTACCGTGTACTTGTTATCGCGATATTATCGTACCGTGAGTTTTTGGTATCGTTACATCCCTACTGTTTACATGTGTAAAACTGTTATATAGTGTGTGTGTATTAGCCTAGCTTCCCCGGTACGGCGCCATTTTGGGGACAACGTGATCTGACGCAGTAAGGAAACAAGTTTGTCAGTATATCTGAAGGCTCCCACACACTGAGTATTTACATGCATGTATAGTGATTGTGAGTTTGTAATAAATATGTACTTTGTAAGGGTTATAAGTTGGTTACTGTTGATAAAAGAGTAAGGTTGTTTGTTACACTTAAATATGTTTCAGTAATGCATTTTAGTGACCTGCCATTAATGGCAGAAGGTAAATAGTCAACATGACAGGTTAGAGGGGTCATGAAATACTACTTTTAAGTGAAAGTAAAAAGAAGAGTAGTATTAAATACAGGTTAATACTGTATAAAAATGTATTTAAGGTACAACAAGTGTTATTGAATGTGAAATTCAATTCGAAATATGTGTTTATCACATAAAAGAATAACATACAGACAGAGTGAAGGTATGTGAATGGTTATCAAGGAATGTAAGTCGAAACTGAAATGTATAAGATAAGTAATATGTTTATATGATTTTGTGTAATAAAACAACCGCAGAAGTAATCTGGAAGGAAACCGAACACAACGTGTCCTCATTACTTCTGTTTCACCTGCACCATACAGGTATCATCACTGTTACTGTGGTCCTCATATTGGGGACCCGTAACAGTTCTTGGGGGCTCGTCCGGGATCGGCGCCACCTACTGGTCGGGAGCCGATCCATTAATGACTTCTAGGACCAATACCAGAGCTGATGCGAGCAGAGAGCTGTAAGCTGGAGCAGACGTGGAACTGTTGCTGAACTGAGCGATCCATCGTGAGTGAATTGGAAGAGCTGCTGTCATGTCGGAGAGCCAAAGGAAAAGTCTGGTGTGGGACATCAGAAGAAGCCTACTCTCCTTGTCAGCGAAAGAACTCCTCCACATTGCCAAGGAAGTGGGTCCAGTGCCAGGCCAGGAACCGTCTGAGCTCGAGGAGGGAGACGATGAAGGCTGCTTCAACTACATCAGTTTATTTATGCACAGTAAGCACTTGCTTGAGTCAGAAGATAGTGGGATGGCTCACTTGTTGATGTTGAAAGATGCTATTGATGACATTGTGAAAGACAGAGAAGTAAGTGTACCGGGTTTGCCACATGTAGAACCACACTTAGAGATAAACACAGGTAACAACACTAAGCAGATATCTGAAGCTGAGACAGATCTCACCGCTTCTCCAGTCAGTTTTAATGCTGTAGGTGATAACACAAATACTGGGTTACTGGAAATGCTCAATAGCTATGAAGACCTGGGCAAAAGGTTAAGACAAAGCATTTTGGCACCTGCAACACAGACACTAGAACCAACCCCACTGTCACCAGCACACACTAATAAGTCTCATAACAGCCCACACTCAACAGCTCAGTCTGCTGCCCAGTCCGGCCCTGAGACAATGATCTCCTTAAGAGAGCTCTCCTACCTCCAGAGGAGGGAGTTTAAGGTGCAAGGGGGTCAGGTTGGTGATCATTCTTCGGACATAAGCTATAACAATGTCTGTAAGCAAATCGAGGAAGGGATTAGAGAAGGTGTCCATGACGGAGACATAGTTCGTGGTGTGCTCCGAATCATAAAACCTGGAACTTTCAAAGACATGCTAATAAATAAGGATGACCTGACAGTGATGGAGCTCAAAGGCTTTCTCCAGGCCCACTTAAGAGAGAAAAACAGTACGGAGTTATTCCAAGAATTAATGTGTGCTAGACAGGATGATAATGAAACACCACAACAGTTTCTCTACCGAGTGATAGGGTTAAAGCAACGTGTCCTATTCACCTCCAAACTGTCAGACGCAGGCATTAAATACAGTCCAGCTACTGTTCAAGTTGTGTTTCTACATACGGTCTTGCAGGGACTTGGATATAAACACAGTGATGTACGCAGAGAACTAAAGCCTCTTCTGTCAAGTGGTGAGGTGAGTGATGAAACAATATTACGCCATGTAATGAGAATCACCAGTGAGGAGAGTGAGAGACAGAAGAGGATAGGTCCTTCTCGTCGGCAGGCAACAACTAGTGCTCATAGCGCACAACTTGAGCTTAACACAGTCCAAGAGTGTGGCAACAAACAAGAGAGCACAGCACACAAAACAAAAACAGACCCAATAAAAGAGCTTGCAGCTAAGGTAGATGAGCTAACCAGCATGGTTGAGGCTATGAGACAACAAAAGCAGCCACATCCGGCAGACATGATTAACCATAATCAATACTCTCAAAACAGAGTGAGACCCAGGAGAGAGAAACCTTTTGGTTGTTCAAAATGTGTCGAACAAAACCGGCCAGATTGTAACCACTGTTTCTATTGTGGGGATGGAGGGCACAGGGCTGTGGGCTGTTTAAAGAGACAAGAGAGTCAGGGAAACTCAAGCCGGTCACTGCAGCGGGGTTGCCAGTGATCGGATCCACAATACGACCCCAAGCTGAACATTCTGGTGAGGCAAAAGCGCAAACCAGTTGTGAGGGCAAAACAGTTGAAGTAGCTAGTGCACAGAATAGTTACCAGCAAGATGAATCCTCGACTCAGTTTTCTTTTGGTTCACCAGGGGTGAAACGTAGAACTGTTGCCAAGCTGATAGGAAAAAAATCGCTAATACAGTGTAATCTAAACGGATTGGCAGTGACTGCATTGCTTGACTCCGGTGCTCAAGTCAGTATCATAAGCCGAGCCTGGAAAGAACAATATCTGCCTAATCTTGATGTTCGACCAATATCGGAGATTATCGAGGATCTGGACGAGCTAAAGGTGTATGCAGTTAATGGCGAGCTTATTCCGTTTGATGGCTGGGTAGCCATTATGACCAACCTGCCAGGAAATGAAGAACCCAGTCTTTCCATCAGTGTTCCATTCCTAGTCACAAGCTTGACCATGGAGAGACCATTGGTTGGTTTTAATGTTTTGGAGGAAATCATTGAGGGGCAGCCAGAACGATTGATATGCACTCTGGTTAAACTGCTTCGTGATGCCATCAGTGTTCCGGTGGAGAAAGCCGAAGCAATTGTGAGCTTTATTCAGGCAGTTGAACCAAGTGTGTCGCAGGGACGCCTAAGAACAGGTGTAAATGACATCGTCATTCCGGCTGGTCAAGTCACCTGGGTGAGGTGTCGTGTTCCCCAAACCCTGAACCCCTCTGATCGTCTGGTGTTGTTTGAAGCTGATGAAGACAGTCATCAATTATCGCAGCTGGATTTAGGGACAGGTTTGTTTGAGATACAGAACCCTGCAAAGCCTTATGTCACAATTCCAGTAGGCAATAACACCAAACATGATGTCACCTTACCACGCAAGACAGCCCTGGGCGTATTGCAGCACATTGAAAGGTTTGTGGATGCTGAATCTCCTGACAAGACAACATGTACTACAACAGTCAATGAGGTCTCAACTCAACCCCTTGAACCAATCCAAAAAGCTGAGCCGATTCCACCCCTGTGGCACCCCCCAGTGGACCTCAGTCACTTGGAGGAGGAACAACAAGAGATTGCCAAGAGAATGTTGTACGAAGAATCAAAGGCTTTTGCGAGGGACGGAAATGACATTGGCTGTAACCCTAGCCTACAAATGGTGATAAATCTGAAGGACGATATTCCAGTGCAAAGGACGTATACTTCCATACCAAAGCCGCTTTTGAGGGAGGTCAAAGAATATATTCAAGACCTACTGGTGAAGGGATGGATTGTTAAATCCAAGTCTTCCTATTCTGCCCCTGTTGTGTGCGTGCGGAAGAAAGATGGCTCTTTGCGCCTTTGTATAGACTATCGCCTGCTCAATCAGAAAACTGTACCAGACCGACACCCACTGCCTCGGATACGGGACCTACTGGACACCTTGGGGGGATACTCTTGGTTCAGCATCCTTGACCAGGGTAAGGCATACCACCAGGGTTTCGTGGCTGAAGGTTCAAGCCATCTGACCGCCTTCATCACACCCTGGGGGCTTTATGAGTGGGTGAGAATCCCGTTTGGTCTTACGAATGCACCAGCAGCTTTTCAGAGGAGTATGGAGGAGATGTTGAGTTCTTTGAGAGATGAGTGCTGTATACCTTACCTGGACGACATCCTGTGTTACTCCCAGACCTTTGAAAATCATGTGGAGGTGGTTCGGAAAGTGCTCCAAGCGATACAGAGTCAGGGAGTGAAGCTCCGCCCTGAGAAGTGTGAGGTGTTCAGGGGAGAAGTTCGCTATGTCGGACGCCTGGTCTCTGGTGAGGGTGTTCGAGTCGACCCCAAAGATCTAGAAGCTGAACTGGCCCTGAAAGCGAAAACACCGAAGACCGTAGGTGACCTGAGAAGAGTCCTCGGCTTTCTCAGTTACTACAGGTCGTACATACAAGACTTCTCAAAGATAGCAAAGCCATTATACGAGTTGCTCCAAGTGAAAGCCTCAACACAAGCTCGACAGATCAAAGCTAAAGGCCCCCAGCTGTCATCCAGGGCGCCTATAGAGTGGACTGCTGTGCATCAGACTACACTTGCGGAACTGGTTGACATGTTAACTCATCCTCCAGTTCTCGGATACCCAGACTTTGACATGCCATTTGTCTTGCATACCGATGCATCGGAGCAAGGACTGGGAGCAGTTCTTTACCAACAGCAGGACGAAAAGCTGCGAGTCATTGGCTATGGGTCACGAACCTTGACACCGGCTGAAAGGAATTATCATTTGCACAGCGGCAAATTAGAGTTCCTTGCGCTAAAGTGGGCAGTGTGTGAGAAGTTTAGAGATTACCTATTTTATGCTCCTCACTTCACCATCTACACTGACAACAATCCACTTACTTATGTTATGAGCACGGCCAAACTCAATGCGGTCGGTCACCGTTGGGTGGGGGAGTTGTCAGACTTCCGCTTTAACATTAAGTACAGACCTGGAAGAATGAACATTGATGCGGATACACTGTCCCGTATCCCTCTTGATATTGACCACTACATGTCAACGTGCACAGAAGAGTTGTCGCAAGATGTGGTGAGTGCAACCTGGGAAGGAGGTCAAGCAGCTCAGAGAAAAGATGTTGCCTGGGTAGCTGCCCTCTCGGCCTCCTCCCTTGATGTTATCCCACAGCCGTGCACACCTCTACAGGAAATAAGTCACAATGAGTTGGTTCAAGCCCAAAGGGAAGACCAAACGATTGGAGAGATCGTAAGGCTAAAAGAAGTTAGTGATAAACTTTCAGATGATATGAGGAGGTCAGTCAAGGGAACCGCGTGTAAGCTTCTCCACGAGTGGAACCGTCTACACCTTGAAGATGGAATCCTATATCGGCGGACACCAGAGAGAAAACAGCTTGTCCTACCTCCGAAATATCAGTCTTTTGTCTTGAAGCACCTTCATGATAACATGGGACATGTAGGCACAGAGAGAGTCATTCAACTAGCCAGAGAAAGGTTTTACTGGCCTCATATGAAAAGATTCATAGAGGATTATGTGACAAAGAAATGCTGTTGCATTAAACAGAAGAAACCAACGGTCCATGTGCGTGCACCAATGAGCAGCATGAAGTCTAACTCACCCCTGGAACTGGTCTGCATTGACTACTTGCACCTTGAGAAAAGTAAAGGAGGCTATGAATATATCTTGGTGGTAGTCGACCACTTCACAAGGTTCGCACAGGCCTATGCAACCAAAAATAAATCCGGACGGACAGCAGCAGAGCGGATTTATAATGACTTTATACCCCGTTTTGGGTTCCCCAACAAACTGCACCATGATCAAGGAAGAGAATTCGAGAATGATCTCTTTCGAACACTCGGGCAGCTAGCTGGAGTAGGTCACTCTCGAACATCTCCTTACCACCCACAAAGTAATCCAGCTGAGCGGTTCAACCGAACTCTGTTACAGATGCTGCGAACGCTGACAGACAAAGAAAAAGAGACATGGAAAGAACATCTTCCACAGGTTATACACGCGTATAACTGCACACGTCACGAATCGACCAGTTATTCGCCTCACTTTCTGCTCTATGGTCGTCAACCTCGTCTCCCTGTGGATCTCCTATTCGGCCTGTCAGAGGAGACAGATCCAGTAACACACAAAGGATATGCTGAGAAATGGCGCGACAGGATGACAGAAGCATATCGGATTGCTACTGATAACAGTCTGGCGTCTAGTGCAAAGGGCAAGTCCTATTATGATCAGAAGGCGAGGGGAGTGGTTCTGAAGCAAGGGGATAGAGTGTTAGTCAGGAACCTAAGTGAGCGCGGAGGGCCTGGTAAGTTGCGTTCCTATTGGGAGAAGAGGATATATGTGGTAAAGGAACAGGTTTCAGATAACCCAGTATATGTCGTCCATCCAGAAAGTGATGCAAAAGGGAAAATCAGAACCCTGCACAGAAACCTGCTTCTGCTTGTCAATGACTTGCCAGTGGAATTCCCACCACAGTTAGTCAAACCAACCCCAAAGCCATCACAGAAGCAAGGAAGCCATCCAAGGAGACAAAGGGATGTGAGAGACCAAAATGCTGAGACATCTGATTCAGAGGATGAGTCAACAGGAGGTTACTGGTTGCGGGTACCAGCAAATCGGGCTAGGCCTATCATAACAGGTACTCCAAAGAGACCAATTATGTTAAGAAGAGAGCAGAGACCAGTGTTGGAACAACAGCCTTCTGAGGAGATGTTTGGAAAGACTACCAGGAACTCTGGTGTAGAGAGACAGTTAGAGTTCCAAACTTTACCTGACATGGACATTGCGCAACGGGAAACTGGAGGACAGGCTAGAGGTCTTTGTGAAGAAGAGTACTCTTCAGACAGGGGTGAACTTCAACTTGAGGATGAACCGGAAATCTCTCATCAAACTGACTTAGAGGAGGACAATGAGCAGACAACCCCCAATGTACCTCAGAACGAAGATGAGCAAGAGTTGCCTCAACGTGCATGTCCCGAGGAACGGGTACAAGACCCTGAACCTGACTCACCTGTCCCACTGAGACGGTCTACTCGGGAGAGACGACCAGGTCAAATCCTCACCTACTCATCTCTTGGCCTCCCAACATACCAGTCGGGTCCAACAGTAAATGCTATGGATACATACCTCATGCCCTACACTCACCTTTGGTATTCACAAACATGCCCACCATCATTCCACTACACACCCCTCATTCCATATCCCCATTCACCATTTACATGTCCCATACAAGGTTATTGAAAGGTCACACACAGTGTTAGTCCTAAGGGTCATACATTTTGAGGTGTGATAGTTTGGACATTGTAAATATTTGTGTTTTATGAAGATGTTAAAGTTATCTTGAATAGGAATATGTGATTTCAAGTAAGTGTCGGGAGCCACTTTTGTTGTCGGGGAGCGTGTGGCACCCCTGGGATGTGTGACCACATTAATATAATTATTATTATTATTTAGAGTTAGAACATGCATTTATTTTGTACATCTGTTATTTTCATGTCATTAACGGGGTTGATAGATGCAGTGAGTAGTGAGGCGGAACGTTTGTGTTTGATTCAATGGTTCCGGGGTACCGATTAAAGCGACGGACGTTCCCGGGGTTTCCTCAGAAGTAATCTGGAAGGAAACCGAACACAACGTGTCCTCATTACTTCTGTTTCACCTGCACCATACAGGTTGGTAAACTGTGCATAAATCACAATGAATCCCCCATAAGGTTTGCAAAGATAACATGTAATGGCCCGCTAACAGTTGAAGACTTTGTAGCGCTGTTTACATGTGTAAAACTGTTATATAGTGTGTGTGTATTAGCCTAGCTTCCCCGGTACGGCGCCATTTTGGGGACAACGTGATCTGACGCAGTAAGGAAACAAGTTTGTCAGTATATCTGAAGGCTCCCACACACTGAGTATTTACATGCATGTATAGTGATTGTGAGTTTGTAATAAATATGTACTTTGTAAGGGTTATAAGTTGGTTACTGTTGATAAAAGAGTAAGGTTGTTTGTTACACTTAAATATGTTTCAGTAATGCATTTTAGTGACCTGCCATTAATGGCAGAAGGTAAATAGTCAACATGACAGGTTAGAGGGGTCATGAAATACTACTTTTAAGTGAAAGTAAAAAGAAGAGTAGTATTAAATACAGGTTAATACTGTATACAAATGTATTTAAGGTACAACAAGTGTTATTGAATGTGAAATTCAATTCGAAATATGTGTTTATCACATAAAAGAATAACATACAGACAGAGTGAAGGTATGTGAATGGTTATCAAGGAATGTAAGTCGAAACTGAAATGTATAAGATAAGTAATATGTTTATATGATTTTGTGTAATAAAACAACCGCAGAAGTAATCTGGAAGGAAACCGAACACAACGTGTCCTCATTACTTCTGTTTCACCTGCACCATACAGGTATCATCACTGTTACTGTGTTCCTCATATTGGGGACCCGTAACATAAACACTGATGTTTTGGCACATTTGGTTCTGTTGGCAAAGATTTCAATAATGACACATACTGTAGGCTTTATACAAGTGTATTACCTCCAATATTATGAAGCGTGATGATGATCGCTGCTAGAATCTTCCCTGGATGACCAAAAGCTCTCAGGCCCAGCTGCTCATAGGCACGAATACCTGCAGAGAGACACAACAGGAAGTGAACTGCTTAACGCTTTGGAACAAATAAGGAAATAGCCTAAAGACCTGAGTATTGCAAAGCAATGATGAAGATGCAGAAATCTTAAATACATTGTGTGTGTGTGTGTGTGTGTGTGTGTGTGTGTGTGTGTGTGTGTGTGTGTGTGTGTGTGTGTGTGTGTGTGTGTGTGTGTGTGTGTGTGTGTGTGTGTGTGTGTGTGTGTGTGTGTATGTTTCCTCACCCACAACGCCAGCACTGCGCAGCAGCAGATGGACAGAATAACAGGACAGGCAGGCGATGCATGTCAGCAGGATCCTGTAGAACACAAACAGGAATGTCATTAATGTCTAACCTAACATATGGATTAGTTTTAGTATTGTGTGTGTATTGTACAGCCTTGGGGTAGCATTTAGAAATAACTACTAAGACCTCTAAGCTCCAGAGAATCCTCCACATGTGTCAAATCCTGATATGCCTTCATGTTTGTTCATGTGTTGTGTTGGTTGTGTTTCACAGAGTTGTATTGCTGTTATCTTTTGTACTAAAGTTAATGATTAGGTTATAGGTATTAGCATATGCATTTCACATAATCCTTGTCATTAAACATGACACACTTACAGCCTTCCCTTTACTTATCTGGAACACAGCACAATCGTTTATTTAGTTTATTCAATTAAACCATTTTCAATAGACTACAATAACTGGCTATGATTTCTTAAAAGGTGGGGCCACAAGGAGGGGATTTTTCATAAATCATGAATTAATCACATTAATAACAGGCGTAGCTCTGTTAGCAATAATACTTTTTTATGCAATATTAACTTTCAGAATGAATTGGTGAAAGCATAGTGTTGAAATAGAGAACATTTATTTGTTCCTCAAAATGCAAATCATTCCTTTTTAAGATGTTTGATTAAAGGGGACCTATCATGCAACATGCACTTTTGTACGTCTTTTATACATGAATTTGTGTCCCCCGTGTGTCAGGGAACCCACCAAGTGTCAGAAAACACAACCCTCTCTATTTTCCTCCATACCCAAATCTCTAAAAAAGGGGCTGCAACGGATCTGATAAAAACTGATCCAAATTCGTTTTGATATTATTGTTTTTTATTAACTACTAGACCACTGGGTCATGTTAAGACCATCTTTTTTGTATTGCTGTGGGTTTTTTCCATTGCTTTTGTGTTACAAATATCAAAACAATAACAAAATATATCCGTCGTAAACTAAACCGGAAACAGCAGTATATTTTATTTTGTTAACATTGTAAACTTGACAGCTTTTTAAACCGCACCTCCTACTGGTTAAAGCACGTTATTACACGTTTAGAGTAATTTCAATGCAGGAAGATTGTGTTGCTTTTTCATGACTGTTTAAAATGCCTTTTTCTTAATGTCTTTCATTTTTGTAAAGCACTTTTGAATGTGTTATGTTTGATGAAAAGTTTTAAATATTAAGAGTACATACAAAATAGTGGGAAAGTAGAAGGTCGATGATATAAATATAGAATAGAAAATATCAAGAAGATACTGTAAATTATATCTAGAATAAAACAGTTTAGTGCCTGATAGGAGGATGTGCTAACTAATAAGGCTTTATTTAAACATTAAAGAATACTTTAGGTTAAGGTCTTCTTTTAAATAAGAAAAAAGCCTTGGGGGTATCTATCTACAGATAAATATTAAGCCTGACAAAGTCTAATATATTGCATGTTTTGTTTTGGAACTTGACAATCAACTTTCCTGCAATGTTAACTATGTTGAAGCACTTATTTTAACCAATATTATACATATTTATTATACTCTTATAAGATGTATGTAGATAGAATAATACATAGGACACGTTCAATTCCTGTTTTGAATAGTGTGCTGTCGATGGGTTTCATTTCATTTCAAAGTGCTTTTTGACGCTGCCACTCCAACATCCAATCACAGAGCTTGAGGACTGATCACGGGGTTTGTCAAGCTAAGCACATGGTGTAGTCCCAAACGATAGCTGAGGATTCTGGGTAGTGTAGTGTCTTCTGCCATCCAAAAGCTCAGACAAAATATTTGTTTCTCCGAATCGAAGGGGGAAAATACAAAGGCATTGTCCACAATTCAAACCAATCAAGGTTGTGTCATCAACAAGGATAATCTGGTGTTTTTGAGTTGATGAGTAGTGCAGATATCACTGTAAAATCAATCGACAGTAAGGAGCATACTTACATCCGGGTGTAAAATTCTCCGTTATCCAATGGGAATGGACGCTCGTAATACAATAAAGGGGACATGATCATTATGTTTTAAATAACGTTAAGTAAAGGGAACAATCTATTTGACACAGCTGAAGCTCTTGCCTTCCTTAAAAACTAACTAATTTAATAAAAATCACAGTTGTATTACACACAATGCACTGTTTTTTGAGAACAAAAATTCGTAACTAATGTAATTTTTTAATTCTGACGAAAATAAAAATAATTATGAATACAAATAAAATAAAAGAAGCCTCCCGTGAGTTACTAAAAGCTCTAAAGTAGATTTCAAAAACGTTTTATAGAATAAAAGTTCACTGTGGGATGTTGTAGAAATGTGTGTGTGCACCACGACAAAGGAGCCTCATTCACTTTACATAGCGGTTGTTTGCGTGGTGCCAACACGTAAATGTAACAAAGTTCGTGACTCCACCATGCAATGTGGTGTTAAGGAGTCGTGGTGGAGTCACGCATTCTGGTGAGATCAGGTTGCAACGGAACCCTGTGTTCCCAGAGAACCCGGGGGACTTGTAGTTCCTCCAGCCTCTGAAAGTAGAATGGGAGCCAGAGCTCTCAAACTCCTCTTCTGTGGAAGCAGCTACCAGTTTGGGAGGCAGAAACTGTGAACACATTTGAGAGGAGGGTGAACACGTCTAACGCTTGGAGTCAGGGCATGTTAAGGCTTGCCTTAACCTGTTAAGCCCGAGAGCATACTTGCCAACCTTGAGACAGTAGATGTAGTACAAGAAGTACAAGACGTGAGTACAGCTGAGAGGATCATCGGTGCCTCACTCCCATCACTCCTGGATATTTACAACACCCGCCTCACCCACGGAGCACACAGCATTTCAGAAAACACCACAGCATTTCAGAAAACACCACAGCATTTCACATTCGACGGAAAGGGTATTCCTTTAGGGAGAACACTTCTTGTTTGTGATTGGACAGAGCCAGCCAGAGAAGCACTGGTGTGATTGGTTGTTTTTGCTGCCAGTCAAGAAATGACACTTCGTGATTGGTCAGCACCCAACAGCGCAATAGAGTGGCGAAGTCACGCCCATCTACTTCCGGTCCATGGGACCTTATTTCGGAAAAAGAATGTATTGAAGTCAATTGAGAGAGAAAACGTATCTTTCGATCCCGTTTGAATTGTGCCATGAATTACACATATGATGTTTGTCGATCTTAAAAAAATAATTTCCATGTCAAAAAAGTCACAGTTTGTCGTAAAACTGTTGAAAAATAAGACTATGAAAAATACGCAACTAGAAAGACTACAAATCCCAGAGCCGCGTAAGTGATGTCATAATTTTTTTCCTCCACTAAGAGATAGCTAAGATCAGCGCCATATAGATAGAATCTATCTATATGGCGCTGGCTAAGATAAGATAACTTTAACAAGATGCCTGTGTGCTTAGTACAAGGTTGTTATCATACCAGCAATGGGTCTTGCTCGTTCTTTCGCTTCCTGTCTGATGAAAGGATCGGGAGTGGCTGGATCAAGTTAGCTACCTAGCTAGTAGCTAGCACGTTAGTTAGCATTACAGCCTTGTCATTTTTATTAGCCTTAATATGAAGTAACATTAAGTAACCCAAAATGTTAAACAGTAAGAGTAGTAGTCATATTTCGTGAACCCTTTGAAGAGTACTGTCACCGGTGTGATCATTCTATAATACACAATTTAAGCGCGGGGGAGAAATGCTAACGCTAGCATTGGCGATCGCCGATCTTTTCTACTTCATGCTATCTGCACAAATGGTTGATATTAAACATTAAAAAGACCAGGATGTTCATCCAGTCTCTGATAGTGTTACGTTATTATGAGAAATTCTGAAATTGTATATATTTATATAAATATATACATATATATATGTGTGTGTGTGTGTGTGTGTGTGTGTGTGTGTGTGTGTGTAAGTGTGTGTGTGTGTGTGTGTGTGTGTGTGTGTGTGTGTGTGTGTGTGTGTGTGTGTCTGCATCTGTAGCCTGTTATTGTCTCATTATACCGCACTGTCAATGAATCAAAGTAAATATATAAGTCTTCATGAACACATCTGTCCATCAGACAGAGTGCTGCTGTGCCTCTTGTCATCATTAATGGACGTCTCTTTAAAATGACCGCTCAGAGGAGAGGACTTCTCGCCGGGGCCTCATTCATTCCTATGAGAGTTGCTCATTGGCGCATGATGATAAAATGGCCCAACTTTTGAGAGGGCGAAACGTCACAGATTACCCGGCATGCCTGAGAAGTACCCGTATGTGCGCTCATAGCGCATGCGCAACTTTAACCAAAATGCTCTTTCACATCAAGCACGTCAATTTGCGTACACGTAACAGCACCGCACGTTCATGACAGCATGGTAATGATTTGTTATTATGATGAATTTGATATTAACGAGGCGGCAGTTAGCAGCTAGCTAATAATTATGCTAATGTACACATCAATCGTTATGTACTTATATTACGCTGTAACAGGATCTAGTGATATCCAAGCAACAGAGCTTCATTTAGCATGAAAGAAGTATTGCACTGTATAAACATTGCAATAAGCTTCTTAGTGCAATAAGAAGCTACAGGGACGTTAATCTAACGTTGGTAATATTAACTTTATTTAATAGAACATTTACGGTACAATATCTAATCATACAGCCCATGTAGTATAATAATAAATTACAGCAAACATGTGCAATATATCCATTATTACAGCTTCGTGGGATGGCAGAAAGACGATATGGGTTTTAGGATTATTTGAATTATTTGAAGTATTAAAGTAACGTGTTATTGCAGGAAAGTTAAATCTGGTATATTCATTTTAATGTCACCTTATATATATATTCATGTGTGTTAAATTTGAAGGGACAAAGTATATTTTCCCTCCCCAATATATTGAGGTGAAGTCTTTGTGTTTAGAGAGGGATGTGAGCAGGGGACATCCTAATTTGGGGATAGCTCCAAAACTCTGGAATGTTTCCCTCATAAAAGAAGAGGTTGCGTTACACATGCTTAGGGCAAATGTGTGTGTTTTCATTGCAGTAAATATATGTGCTGCGTGATTACTGTTCAACTATACCTCTGTTTTTATTCTTTCATGTGTGGGTACTAAATGGCTACAAATATTGTGGAGAAATTAGCTTAAACATGTTTTATTACTCTATATGAAATGGAAGCAGCTTTTATGACAGGGACGAGAGAGCTGGGGGAGGGGACATTCTTCTTAAGATTTTCAGCATGTCAATTATCAGGGAAATCTACTTGTTTTCAATAGATGTGTGTGGTTAATTACTTTGTATTAATAATAACAGTATGTGTAAAGGAAGCTGGAAATATACAATGTGAAACCTTTTATTTGAAGTAAAGATGTGAACAATAGCTCAAATGGCTGGAAGGGTTGTAGGACAAATTAGTGTGTTCTCCATATTGGGCCTGTGTGAAGTTTGACTATTTGAAAGCATCTCTAATACTGCTTAAGAGCATAGGTAATGTGTTCCTCGTTATTATTGATATGAAAGTGATTTACATGTATTACGTATAGTTAGCCAACTATAACAACTATATCTTAAAACATACTTTTAACTTGTGTGTGGTAACCTGAGGGGGGAAGATGGACAAAGGGCCATAAAGGGGATGTGTGTGTGCTGGCTGCAATATGTGAAATAAGATAAGGAAACTTGTTGTTTAAAGCAGGTTCGTACCAGACACCAAAAGGTGTCTGGTTTTCGTCAAACTGAAAGAGACTTTTTGTTTCCGGGTTTCTTCTGCTGTGTCGCACTGATTGGGTGCGACAGGCCATGTGTTGGTCTCTCCCAATAAGATGACTTCTGGGGGAAAGCACGCACACACCTCCTCCTGTGTTTTAGTATGAAAGCCTGTGTTTTCCTTTGGTTCGCGCTCTTGTTTTTGACTGGCCGTTCCTGAGACCTGTCTCACACGGTGGTAGAACCTGAGCCCGGAGTGCTTCGTGATTCCTTTGTATTTGTATTGTTACTTTGTATAATTAAAACAAGATTATTGTTTAACTTGCATTCTTGTGTTTCTTAATCCCTTCCTTTTTACGAATTTACCCAGTTTACCAAACGACACGC
Organism: Notothenia rossii; assembly: GCF_949606895.1. Taxonomy (NCBI): domain Eukaryota; kingdom Metazoa; phylum Chordata; class Actinopteri; order Perciformes; family Nototheniidae; genus Notothenia; species Notothenia rossii. Next base: position 49,628,735 of record NC_136902.1, read on the forward strand.
GGAGACGAGGTTGGTTTTAAACATCCTCCAAATCTCCAACAAATGGTGACCCGACGTGTCTGAGTGGGGTGTTTTCGGGGAAGAGACCACCAGCAGCAAGCGGACGGAATAGTCCAGGGCTAAACATCTCGGCCTCTTCTGACAACTAAAAACAGAGCTCTGTATCAGGTGAGCAGACACCAGTTTAATTCGAAATCTGTGATTTGACCATATTCCAAATTTTAGGGTTGTCAGACGAAGTTTACAGTGTTTTTATAGTAACAATGCAAATACGTGTTTTAGTTGGAAAGTAGGATATTGAGTTCCTACAGCCGGAAGGGTATTGAAGTCCCTGGCTTAAAAAGTGGAGGTATAGAGTCCCCACAGTTAGACGGTCTGGAGTAGTCAAATGATAGTATTAAGTCTCCATATAAGACTGACTCAAAATAACTAATCCACAGCTGATACGTGTTTTGGTTGTAAAGTAGGATATTGAGTTCCTACAGCTGGAAGGGTATTGAAGTCCCTTGCTTAAAAAGTGGAGGTATAGAGTCCCCACAGTTAGACTGTCTGGAGCAGTCAAATGGTAGTATTAAGTCTCCATATAAGACTGACTCAAAATAACAAATCCACAGCTCGACGGGGCTGGAGATGAGTTATTTATGTTATAAGTGATCCAAAGGAGAGTAACGCAAACTTCAGAAAGTCATTCTGAAGTGACCGGGCCTCACTATATCCTTTGTTGTGTCGGGGTTGAATCTATAAAGCCAAACGTCACGATAAAGAGTTCTGTAAGCCTGGGTTACGACTCCATGTCAGCGTCACATTGTTGAAAGACGGTGTTGAAGCGCGCTGAGAGGCTTGCTAAACTTGTTGGAATAAACATTGGACAATAAAAGCTGAATAGACTGTACGGGGAATATTTTATACATATAAAAGTGAATCAGCAAGTATTTCAGCGTAGGGTATTGAGTCTCTAACGGCTGGAAGGGTATAGAGTCCCTGGCCTAGTGGAGGTATGGGAGTCCTCACAGGCTATACTTGCTGGGGAAGCCAAGTAGAGTATCGAGTCTCTATCCATGGCTAAAGTGAATAACAAATCTGAGGTTCATAGGAACCAAAATGTGCGTTATAAGTCTGTTGGGTTTAAACTCCCATTCTGTTGAAAGAAATATTGCATCTTAAAAGCTGGACAGACAGTAAGGAGGATATATTTCTTGTGAATAAATAGAATATATTATTGAACATGAAACAGCCTAAGTCAGATGAATAGATACGAAGTCATAATGAAGGGGGAATTTGAACGAGAGGAGCGTGAGTTAAGAGCTTACGAGAACAGTGGGTTCAAGCAGAACAATTTAATAAAAGGATAGTAGAAGTGTTAATTGTTGAAAGAAGCCCCCCTTTTCCTAAAGAGGCTGAGAGCTACAGCGGGGGAGAGAGAAGGGCAGTGGTTAATTTGAGCCGGATCCTGCCGGAACAGGATCCGGCACCTCTTCATTTTGGCCACCCTGTGTTCCGGCACCTATTTGGGCAGATCCGGTACCTCTCACAAAAAATAAAAATTGAAATGGTTAAAATGAAATAAAATATACAGATATTAATTTACAGAAAAAATCCCAAGAATTTCATGTCGTTTATTAAGATTAAGATTTGAAAGAGTCGGAGATCTGTGTTGACGCACTGAAAAGCTGGACCAACGGACAAACGTCTTTCACTTTTGAAATTCGCCACATGAGGAGCATGTCGCAGAGAGGAAGAAACGGTGATTCAATGCAAGCATGTCAAAAAGACAGTTAAATTGACTGTCTTTCTTCAAAAAGAAGGAAGAGGTAATAGACACTTCAAAACGAGTCAGAAAAGCCTCCACAAGCAGCGACGAGGGCAGCTGCAGCGGTCATGTTGATGGTCAAAACCAGGAGGAGGTTAGCGCCGCAACAGCTAGCCAGCTAGCTAACCGACAGCTAGCCAAGCCCGGGCAGCGGGTCAGGTTCACCGCCAGCCGGAGCAGGAGCCAGCTACCGTCAGCCAGGTGGACCACCAACAGCAACGGGTGGGTACCCTGGCATCAACTAGCCCGGTACAACAGCCGGAGCAAGAGGCGAGCGGAACCGCGACATCAGCTGGCTTACAGCAGGAAGATTCAGTAGGAGAGGAGAGCGCATTGAGCGTAGAAGAGTGTGGGACGTCCAGCGACAGGTCAGTTTTTTCTAACTGTGGCCAAGAACTTGGAGGACCGTATGTTATCTCAAGGAGGCCGGATGCCAGATAAAACTGGATATAACAAGTTCATTGAGGAGTTGAAGGTGCTTTACGCACAATACTGGCCCGAGGATGCAGGTGCGCTGTATGGAGAGACTGAGGTCGAGTCACTGTGTCAGCGCTTCAACATTGCCAACCCGCGCGCAGTCATACGGGCCTACAGAACGTACAGAGACTCAGATGGTAAAGACACCCCCGATGAGCTGATGGAGTTACTTGTTGCTGTCAACAGCATTCCCATTGCAAGTGCTGAATGTGAGCGCGGATTTTCTCAAATGAACTTGATTTGCACTCCCAACCGTAGCTCTTTGCTCACATCCACCATGTCATCTTTACTCTTCCTAAATCTTGTTGGACCCCCCCTGGCTAAATTCAATCCAGTCCCGTACGTGAGGTCCTGGGTGGCCAAAGGACACAGAACTGCCACAGACACACGCAGTAAAAGCAGAAAAAAAGAGATAGAGGACAATCCGGACATGCTCGTGATGTGGGGTGTTTTAAATAACTAAATATGGTGAGCAAACATACTGTCTATTAATAGGCCGCCGTGCCAATCTTTGAATAGGCCTAATAAATATCTTTTTTACACGTTAAACCTGTTGAGAAATTAATTGCTGGCTGTATACTGAAGTCCCACCTGTGGTGATGTGGGCATTTGCCTATGTTGTGCGTACTAGCCTAAAAAATTATAAATTATCGTCATAACATTTATACCATGGATACTATTTGAAATTGAGGCTTGTAAGTCCCACAGCGTTGCAAGTGGACATTTTCATGTTGTTTTCAGCACCTTTTCTGTATACGTTCCGGGACCTGTACGCGTCTCGTCATCCCTGAGCTGTCATATGTACTTTGCGTTCCGGCACCTTATGATTTACAAATTAAGCACTGGAGAAGGGGGTGTCAGTATTTGTCTGTGAGAGTTCCCCCCCCTTTTTTTCCTCTCGAGAGCAGCAGCGGCCCGGAGGGTGTCTGCTTGCTTTTGTCTCTAGTGATCTGAAGTTGGAGTGAAATACATTGAAAATTAACAGATCAATGGGTGATTTGAAGTGGTAGATATATTGAAATAAATAAGAAACAATGATTTGCTGCTATTTAAACATAGTCTTTGAGAACTGATTGATACCGTTGCATTGCGTTGTGAATTTCATGGTATTTGTCTTAACTATAATGTAACCACATGCATGTGGTTTCTTTGTCCCAGTTCATTTAAAAGTCAGCCGCCTCATGGCAAAATCTATTTGACCCCATGAGGTCAAGAGTCATTCTGTTAGACCACCATCTTGTGAAAGACAAATCATTGTTCTTTTGTCACATTTTGAATTAGAAAAGAGTTAATTTTGCTAGATCAATTTATCTATAAATGTTGTAGTGGGAGTTTTGTGTTTGCTAACATTTTTAGGAACGACAACACCAGGAGATGAGTAAACTCAAGAATCCGTGGAGTGTAAATACATTGAGAAAAACACATTTTTATACTCTAACTTTTTGCACATCATAGACAAGGAATTTACACAATATAAATAAATATTCACCAAAAGTAATAAGTAAAATGGAAAGTAGACATAGGCCTACACTTGAGTCAAATTATATTACTGTGATCTGATCAGTGTGCTCTGCAGGTTTACTATTGTTCTAAGTAACAGTGGGATTTAAAATATTGGAGAAAGTGTGGAGATGTTCTTTCGTAGTGTGTGAAATATGTGATGCTTGAAACAGGTATTTCAATTTATGGAAGAAAATGGTTTCCTGAAAGATACATCTTGGGTAGATATGTAACAATGGATGAAACAATTTATAGAGGGAGTTTTTGTAATATCATTAGTAGACATTAATGGTGTTGTTTAGATGGCATTTAGCAACTAAGACAGATAGTATGATTAGAAAGAGACAGAGTGGAAAGGGTTGGATTTATTTAACCTCAGTGTGCTAGATTTCTTATAGATAATGCGTCCCGGGACCGGGACTCCCCCTCTGAGTTAGAAAGGCTACGACCCCGTCCCTCCAAGCAGACAAAAGACCTAACCCAACAGGAGGCTCCTCCTTCTCCATCAAACAGACAGAGAACCAGAGCTGAACCGTCTCTACCCGAGGCATCCAGAACCAAACCGCTTGCTGACATACAGAAATACTCTCATCAGTCCCTCAGACAGGGCATGAAGCTGAGCCACGAGATTTGGCACAGGAGCAGAGTGGGGGACATGAGAGCAGAATCCGCCCTCCATAAAGCAGCAGAGAGACTGTAAAGGAGGAGATGAAATGCAAAGCAGTGCAAAGAACAGTGGCATGATGTGGGCTGCAGATGTGACTGGGCCAAAGGCTGCCTAAAACAGTTGCAGCGGATGGATTCAAGAGCTGATGGACTGAAGAGAAGACAGAATCAGAGGAGTTGGCATAGTCGATTTGAAGTGAGGAGGTCGGGGTCACGGCTTAACGGTACGTCTACACTACAGGCATCAAAAAATGCTTTCAACGCTTCGCCCATTCACTTGAATGGGGTGACGTAGAAGATTTTTAATCTTCGCCGAACTGCATTGTGGGGAGCATGGCATGGCTTTGCAAGCATCACGAGCATCTATCGGCATCAAAAGTTGAACAATGTTCAACTTTTGAGGCTCGATGCTTGGCATCAGCCAATGAAATCCCGTTTATGCAAATCCCGCCAGTGCAAGCGCAGCCAATCAAACCGCGTGCAAGCTGGGAGACCCAGACCGCAGTTCATTTCCTCATATTCCAAACGAGATATTACGGTAGCAAATCACCCGGTTCTTTACGACCGGAACTATTTACCGGGATACAAACCGGAGGAACCAGGCATGGAGGGAGGTGGCAGAGACAGTGGGTGAAACTGATAGTTTTTTCGCCTGTTTGGAGAGTTTATATCCAGTTTACTTCGTTTTAACATTGCTATTGCTTTGTATGTCGGGGGCGGGAGATTCATATGATTGGTTGCTCGCAAAAAATCGCCAAGCTTCAGACACGCCCAGCTCCAAGATTTTTTCATGTCTGTAGTGTAGACGGGCCGTAAGACAACCAGGGGAGGAGAAAAGGAAAACGGGAATGAGTGAGTTTACACATAAACACACTTATTAACAAAACGCACATAGAAGACACCACATTTAAAGAATTTGAATTGACTTGATAAATAAGTAAAGATAAAACGAGGTATTAACCATGAATTAATCTATTGGTGAATTCAAAATAGCAGTAAAGAGGAAACTATTAAAGTAAAATGAGAAAATCATCCTAAAAACACACTGAGGGTTAAAGGGGGAGACATGAGGGAAATATGCACTACACTTTAAGCAGGGGGTGTTTTGGAGTAGCACAGTGTAGAACCATATTCTTCAATCTTTCCATCATATTAATAAATTATTCTTCAAGAGATTTTTATTCATGTGTGAATAAAGTAATGATCTCATTTGTTACAATATTGATTTCACCATTGTGGCATAGTTATTACCATAGGAGGGCTTTAGGATGGAAACTGTTTTTAATCCTTGATAAAGTAAAGGGTGATGGTTGCATGTTCGGACACCCAAGGTTCCACACACTGCTAAAGAGTTTAACATTGTTTTTAAGTAGACCAGAATTGAAGATAAATGAGTATAATGAGCTATGAAATGCAGAGCTACACAGATCCTAGTAATGTTTTGACTTAAGATAATAGTTATGTACACAAGTTTCTGAATTAGATTTATTAGACATTTTAATACTACTTAGGTGTAAATAAATTGCAGAAGTAGTAGTACTATTATGAAGTGAGTTTTGCACCAAGTTGCAGGAAATGTGGGAAGCAGCCGTCCCGATGACAAGTTAGAGATATCTGACTTAAAGTGGTAATCGTGAATTGATAAATGATGGCGCTCCATATATGACTGATTTTTGTAGACAGAGGATACTGGCCTTTGCTGAGATATCAAAGTCTCTGCAGAGCACGACACATGGCCAATGAAACTGAGACCAAATGACCTTTGACCCTGACTGACAGTGTGACTTGAGAAAAGCACTATCAATGACAGACTCTGGGGCTGACCAAACTTGACTTTACAACCTGACAGTGTGAGTGTGAATGAATGTCTGCATGTGATCAGTGCAACTGCATGATTCTAAAACAATGACTAACCGAGCATGTCTTTGGACTAATACATTATTTTGGAGCTCCATGGGAAACACAGGTTTCCTACAATTTCACACATTTGGAAAAACGCACATGTGACCCGTTTCTTAATCCCACAGGCAGTGGCGGTTGACAGAATGTGAAGTTCAAACTAAAATCTAAAGATTCTGTTTCTTTTAGGACTGCCAGCTGGAAATAAACACTTATTTTCACTGGAGTGTTTACTGTGAAAAATAATGGATGTACTTTTGTGAATGATGTTTGGTATTTTCTTATAACCACTGGTTACCTGAAGGTTTTCTTCCCATACAGAAGTTTGTTACACAAGTGTACATGTGTAAAAAGGGGGAGTGTGGGATATTTTCATTTAGGGACTGGAAGAAACCTGCCGCCCCAACTCAGATGTTCAATCTGACCATTGATTGACAGTTTTAGATTTAACCTGCTCCATATCTGGGGATAAGATACTGTTTGATGAATGTTGACATGTTTCTAATATTGATTGAGTTATAACAGGTAACACAGATGCAGAATCTGTGGCCAAGGGGCTACTGCGAGAGATGTCATTCCAGAAGGGAATACCAGAGAAGTTGACCTGTGATGATGAAACAATTTTGTAATATTTCAACAGGTATTAAAGTAACTGAGGTTTGAACTGTAGAAAGAACATATTACAGTTAAGCTAAAACATAGTAATGTAATGAGATTTAATTTAGACAACATCTTGTAACGTAGCCTGGTAAAGAAGTAAAAGCCATAGACTTTATTGAGGTAACATTATTGGGATGTACATTTAATTTAAATTCATAATGGAAAGACATTTGATGACAGTATGTTGGATTTCTGTATTCATTTTTCAGCTTGATAATATCTAAGCACTGACAGGTAGAAGCAGTCTCGCCTGGAAATTATTCACTTTGTCAGTATCATGATTTTAGTTGTTTTTAATCCATAACATTAGTGTGTTTCTTTACCAGAGACATTAGCAGTTCATATTATATTTAGATTTTAAATAGGATCTCAAGGATTTCATTTATAATAACACAGATGCTTGTCAGAAATTCAGAGCTATTGAGATATGTTATTTAGTTCACCTGAGGATGTTGGGGTTTATTTTGTTGACACAGGCCAAGTATTAGAATTCTGAAGCGGCCTACCAGTGGTGGGTCAAACACCTGAGGGGCCAGAAGCCCTGAGCGTAGACTTGAGGGGTGGGTATCAGATTTCTCCACACAGGTTCCTGACGCCAAAAGGGGGACCCGAGGAGCAGGAGGCCGACACAGCGGAGTTCGTCTGGCTGAAGGTCATCAGGTCTACGTGGCTCAACCCCAGGTTCTCCGGCCCCCACTGAGTGACCCAGAGGACATCTCATGCCGTCCGCCGAGGAGCAAAGGGGGACATCTGGTACTACTGGAGCCAGTGTGCAGCAGGGAACACTCCTGCTAGGACCTTGGAGGACATCCCTACAGCAGACTACTCGGAAGCTGTCATCAGCGGACTGGAGGAGAAGGACCTCGCGGACATCCTTACAGCAGACGACTCGGAAGCTGGCGTCAGCAGGCTGGGGGACTTCTCGAGGCAGCAGAGGAGTCTACTTCTCTCTGATCAGATTCATCAGTTCCACCTTTGAAGGAAAGGCCGCATCTCCCCCTCCCTATCAGCTGCCCTTGTTGGCGTATTCCGCTGAGGGGGGGGGGGGGGGGGGGATTCAACAACACGCAAGGATGCTGCTTTCTGGCACTCAGGTTCGCACTCTGATAGTTCCTTCACTGACATGAAAAGTTTTGTTCTGTTCCCAAAGGTTTAAGGTTGGGGGAAAGACACAGTAGCAAAGAATGACAGTAGTTGTGTTTCAAATGTCTTATGTGTGTTGGTCTCGTGAGGCGAGACCAAAAGGGGGAATTGAAGGATTATTTGAATTATTTGAAGTATTAAAGTAACGTGTTATGGCAGGAAAGTTAAATATGGTATATTCATTTTAATGTCACCTTATATATATATTCATGTGTGTTAAATTTGAAGGGACAAAGTATATTTTCCCTCCCCAATATATTGAGGTGAAGTCTTTGTGTTTAGAGAGGGATGTGAGCAGGGGACATCCTAATTTGGGGATAGCTCCAACACTCTGGAATGTTTCCCTCATAAAAGAAGAGGGTGCGTTAAACATGCTTAGGGCAAATGTGTGTGTTTTCATTGCAGTAAATATATGTGCTGCGTGATTACTGTTCAACTATACCTCTGTTTTTATTCTTTCATGTGTGGGTACTAAATGGCTACAAACATTGTAGAGAAATTAGCTTAAACATGTTTTATTACTCTATATGAAATGGAAGCAGCTTTTATGACAGGGACGAGAGAGCTGGGGGAGGGGACATTCTTCTTAAGATTTTCAGCATGTCAATTATCAGGGAAATCTACTTGTTTTCAATAGATGTGTGTGGTTAATTACTTTGTATTAATAATAACAGTATAGATAAAGGAAGCTGGAAATATACAATGTGAAACCTTTTATTTGAAGTAAAGATGTGAACAATAGCTCAAACAAATGGAAGGGCTGTAAGACAAATGAGTGTGTTCTCTATATTAGGCCTGTGTGAAGTTTGACTATTTGAAAAGCATCTCTAATACTGCTTAAGAGCATAGGTAATGTGTTCCTCGTTATTATTGATATGAAAGTATGTATTACGTATATTTAGCCAACTATAACAACTATATCTTAAAACATACTTTTAACTTGTGTGTGGTAACCTGAGGGGGGAAGATGGACAAAGGACCATAAAGGGGATGTGTGTGTGCTGGCTGCAAGATGTGAAATAAGATAAGGAAACTTGTTGTTTAGAGCAGGTTCGTACCAGACACCAAAAGGTGTCTGGTTTTCGTCAAACTGAAAGAGAATTTTTGTTTCCGGGTTTCTTCTGCTGTGTCACACTGATTGGGTGCGACAGGCCATGAGTTGGTCTCTCCCAATAAGATGACCTCTGGGGGAAAGCACGCAAACACCTCCTCCTGTGTTTTAGTATGAAAGCCTGTGTTTTCCTTTGGTTCGCGCTCTTGTTTTTGACTGGCAGTTCCTGAGACCTGTCTCACACGGTGGTAGAACCTGAGCCCGGAGTACTCTGCAGAGTGCTTCGTGATTCCTTTGTATTTGTATTGTTACCTTGTATCATTAAAACAAGATTATTGTTTCACTTGCATTTTGGTGTTTCTTAATCCCTTCCTTTTTACGAATTTACCCAGCTTACCAAACGACACGCGGAGACGAGGTTGGTTTTAAACATCCTCCAAATCTCCAACAGGGTCCGTTCTTATTGTGCATCCATGGGTAAAGATAAACGCAACTCACATTGGTTTCTCATACAGCATCCCTGTAAACTACGTGTATTGTATTCACTGAATTTCACTTTCTGCCTTTAACGGCTCGTTGTAGCTCCAGCCCCCACCCTCCCTGTGAGCACAGTGTGCTCTGATTGGTCGGGACCATGCTGAACACGTAACATGAACATGCCGGGCGGCGCGGTCCCGTGGGTTAGATGAGCGTTCATAATGCAGAGGGAAATAACTCTCAGAATAACGTTATTAGCACATTTTTACAACTTGAGGAACGAGCTATACAAGTGTTCATACTGGGTAGTTTATTTAGTTAAAAAAAATTATCCAACGATTTACAGACCACTCTTTTCCCATGTAAGTCAATGGGAAAAAGTGTTTCCGGGCCTGGAAACCAAACGGATGTGTAGTACCGCCGTTTGGCCACCACGAATATTTTCATCTGAGTCTGGCGCACTTCCTGGGGGCTTGGTGGTTACTTACATTTTTTTTTTTTAAAGCGTCTCGGGAGTAATGTGCAGTACCGGAGTCCACCAGAGAGGCAGCCGCTGCGGGACATTAGCCTGCATACTGTGTAGCCTGCCCTGAAGAAGAAGTGAGGTAAGTGTCTCAGATTCAGTGAGTTGCAGTTGTTTCTACACGAAGAACTATTGCGGTAAGCATGTTGTAACTTCCGGTTGTTGTTGTTGTCATCTCCGGGTATCCCGTGTGCCTGTTCTGTTGCTGATAGCTTATTATCTTAACTTCATCGATCGTTTTAAAACTCTTGATCACGGCAACTGCCTGACGTTGTAATCACACGTTACTAGGGCTGGCTGTCATCTACAACCAGCACATCCGGACTACAGAACTCACCCTCCCCTCAGTACCATCCTTCGAATTTCTCGCCTTCAAAACCCCTCCGTCACTGACAGTTATCCTCATTTACCGCCCCCCTAAACCACACCCCTCCTTCCTCTCTGATCTCACTGAACTCCTAACCATTGCTTCATCCCTCTCCCCACGTCTGTTACTCCTCGGCGACCTTAACATCCACATGGAATCCACCACCTGCAAACACGCTTCTGAATTTTCCTCCCTTCTGGACAATTTCTCATTTACACAACATGTCACCTTCCCCACCCACGATAAAGGACACATCCTTGACCTTGTCTGCTCCACCAACCTCACAGTACTCGACCTCCACCCCTGCCCTTTTCCCCTCTCTGACCACAAACTCATACAGTTCACCACCGCCTCCCCCGTCCGCCGCCCCCCCCCCCCCCCCCCCATCCAGGAACATCACTTTCCGTAATTTACGCTCTGTTGATCCCCAGCACCTCTCCGACCTGCTATCCTCTACTCTCCCCCTGGACTCGAACCTCAGCTCACCCGATGATCAACTCAACCACCTTAATTCAACCCTACTCGCCTCCCTCAATAGCTTGGCCCCCCTCAAAAGGAAAAATGTCACTTTTAAAACCTCCTCAACCTGGTTCACCCCTGCACTCCGTAAACTGAAGCAAACCGGCCGCCAGCTTGAACGCCTAACCATGAAATCATCCCTCACAGTTCACCATGATTCCTACAAACTCCATCTCACTACCTACAGAGACGCCCTCAATGCCGCAAAATCTGCTTACCTCTCCACCATCTTCATCGACCCCTCCCGTAACCCCAGGACCCTCTTCTCCACTGTCAACAAGCTCCTCAAACCCCGTGCTGACACCCTCTCTTCCTCCACTTCCACATGCAGTTCATTCCTCCAGTTTTTCTCTGACAAAATCACTGCCATTAATCTCTCCCTATCCGCTGCATCTGACACACAAACATCTCCCCCAACATCCACCGCCACAATTCCTCCCTCCATCTCCCTTGACCTCCCGAGCCCTCCTCCCCACGGCATTCTCTCCCAGTTCACTCTGGTTACCCCCCCTGAAATACTCCAACTGATCAGCTCCTCCAAACCCACAACCTGCTCGCTTGACCCTCTACCCACCCCTCTTCTGAAGTCCTGCCTCCCCGTCCTTTGCCCCTACATTGTCAACCTTTTCAACTCCTCCCTGTCCCAAGGAACCGTTCCCTCTGCCTTCAAAACTGCTGCTGTCACTCCCATCCTCAAGAAACCCGGTCTGGATCCCTCCTCCCTCAGTAATTACCGCCCCATCTCCAACCTCCCCTTTCTCTCTAAAACAATAGAACGCATCATCTCCAAACAACTCCACCGCCATCTTCAAAAAAATGACCTTTTTGAACCCCTTCAGTCTGGTTTTCGTCCTCACCACAGCACAGAAACGGCACTCATCAAAGTCCTCAATTCCCTCCTCACCTCTGCTGACACCGGTTCCCTCAACATCCTCATCCTCCTTGACCTGAGTGCAGCCTTCGATACCGTGAGCCACACCATCCTGCTTACCCGACTCCGGGATATCGGTATCGAAGGTACTGCACTCAGGTGGCTCCAGTCCTACCTCTCCGACAGATCCCACTTCATCTCCCTCAACAATCAATCCTCTACCACAGCTTCAGTCACCCAAGGTGTTCCCCAAGGTTCAGTACTCGGCCCCCTCCTCTTCATCATCTACATCCTCCCCCTTGGTCAGATTCTCCGCCATCACAACCTGGACTTTCACTGCTATGCTGACGACACACAGATCTACCTCAGCACCAAATCCCCCCACAACCCCCCTCTCACACACATCGAATCCTGTCTGACTGCAATAAAATCCTGGATGCAACACAACTTCCTCAAACTCAACAGCAATAAAACTGAACTCCTCCTCATCGGCTCCAAATCCACCCTCAGCAAAACCCCCAACCTGACACTCACCATCGATGGCACCCCTGTTTCCCCCTCCACCCAGGCACGCAACCTTGGCGTGATATTCGACCCCACCCTCTCCCTCGACCCCCACATCCGCCAAGTTGTAAAAACCTCATTTTTCCACCTCCGCAATATCGTCAAACTCCGTCCCTCTCTCACCCGCCCCGCAGCTGAGCGACTCATTCACGCCTTCATCTCCTCCCGCCTTGACTATTGCAACTCATTCCTCTTCGGCATCAGCACTACATCCCTCAACAGACTCCAGCGTGTCCAGAACGCAGCCGCCAGACTCCTCACCCACACCAAATCATGGCATCACATCACCCCAGTCCTCAAAGAACTCCACTGGCTTCCCGTCTCACACCGCATTCACTACAAACTCCTGGTCCTCACCTATAAAGCCCTCCACCATCTGCCCCCCCCCCTACCTCACTGACCTCCTCATCCTCTACCAACCACCCCAGTCCCTCAGATCCACCTCAGCCGGTTTGCTCTCAATCCCCAAGGCCAAACTCCGGAGCTTTGGGGACAGAGCCTTCTCTGTGGCAGCCCCGAAGCTCAGGAACTCCCTCCCCCAAGACCTCCGTGAGTCTGATTCCCTCACCCTGTTCCAGTCCCGTCTCAAAACCCACCTCTTCAACTCTGCTTATCCTTAAACCTGCCCCTCCCCCCTCTGAACCAACATCCTCCTGACTGCTTTTCTGTTTTTGTTTTGTTTTTTGTTTTTGTTTGTGTTTTTGTTCTTGTTTTGTTTGTCGACCTGACTCATAATGTAAAGCCTCTTTGGGTCTAGAAAAACGCTATATAAATCCCATTTATTATTATTATTACTACAGCTTAAGCACTCACAACTCTCCTTCTCTTAGCGACTGTAACTCCACCGTTGCCTACACTCTTTTCGGGTTTGCTAACGGTAGCTACTTTAGCTTGATAGCTAGCCATGGCTCTTTCCCCACCCTCGGGTGCTATTTCCTGCTCTAACTGTCTCATGTTTGGTTACTTCCCTACCTCCTTTACTGGTACCGATACATGTGTTAAATGTAGTATAGTTGTTAGGTTGGAGGCGGGAATCATAGCCATAGAAGCCCGGCTCCGCATCTTAGAAAATAACTCAGCTACAGTAAAGCCCATCTTAGCCGGTGCGGACCGGCAAAAGGTAGCTCCTCTTAGCCGTCTCCCAGCAACTCCCGAGCAGCAGGGAGATTGGGTGACTGTTCAGAAGGGGCATAACGAGAAACCCGCAGGTCCCCACCAACCCGTTCACGTATCTAACAGATATTCCCCACTCAGCGAGAGGGTTTTGGAAAATAGCTCGAAATAAGGTCTGTGGTTGACACAAATTTAAGAGATAAATCACGTTTTGTTCTACGACATTAAATACATCAGCAGTGACCCCACTGGTGATTTTTGAAGAGTTTACGTGTCTGAAAAACGATGGTTGTTACCGAGTGGGTGAATAGGACTACAGAAATTGTCGAGGCCGTTATACGTCATTATGCCGAACACGTCAACACTCCCGCTAAGTTTGTTTTCCCCTGTGTTCTGCTTGAAAGCAAGTACATACATGCCTATCTTTAGTATCTGTTTATCTATATCTGACCATTAGAATCTGTATTTTTGAAATTGTCGTTTTTAACACCGTAGTTTTACAAATGATAGAATAATTAATTACCAGTGTTTTCCAATTTTACTCGGCAGTTCGTTTCGTTAGCTAACGTTAGCTAAAGCTAGCGCTACTAGTTAGCTACGCAATGGTTTGTTGCTTTGCTCCGGGTTGCAGCCACAGGTCTTCGCATGAAAGGTGCTTGTTCTATCGTTTCCCGGCCAATGTTTTCCAAAGGAGAGTCTGGATTCGTGTCATTAGGTAAGCTGACGTTACATTTTTGTCCATGTCACGGTGAAATGTAAATGATGGGTAGTGACTGTATCCAGTGGCAGCCGGCCCATAGGAGCGCTAGGGGCGCCGCCCCACCTCTTCCCACATACAAAAAAAAGATTAAATAAAAAAAAAAAAGATTCAAAAATATATATATTTTATATTTTTTATTTTTAATGAACAAGGTAAATATCATACAATTGGTATCAGTACAATGTATAATCTACAATAAAATCTTGTTTAAAATTGTGTTACGATGTCTAAAGTTACTGATAAGTCACATGTTTCCAGCCTGGCCTTGCCCTTGGCATTAGTTTATCATTACGGGGCGCTGCCCCCGAGCCAAACAGCAGCAACCAGCACGTTGCAAAAGTCTCAATAGTAAACTGTGCCGCCGAAACATAATTTCAGCCAATCAGCGCTGTCAAATATTTTGGTCACGAGGGCGCTCACTCGGCGCCCATGTTGCTTACGTGCGTTGACGTGAGTTGTTTTTTAGACTTGTGAGGAACTGGGGTAGTATCTAGTATATAGTAACGCAGTGTAGGGGGAGCCGTGACGTCATCTTCAATGAGCTCCCCAGAAAAACAACACAGCTGTTAGCTCTTAGCACTCAGAGCTCACAGCTCTTCATATCTGTTCAGAAACTAGACAAAAGTTAAACAAGTACAAACCACATACTGTCTGTATCATGGCGAATACAGTCGCTGGTTTATTTAAGTCTGTATAGGCCGTTGTTGTGAGTGTGGACGGTCGGAGCATTTACAACGTTAGCTTAGCCAAATCTCCATTGGAAAACACGCATTTTAAAAGGTTTTTCGCCTGCCTTCTGTCTGCAGACTTGTCAAAGCCTTAATTCATGGTTTTTACTATCCGGTATCAGTATGGTGTTACTTCGGCATCATTTTGAAACGTGTATTACAATTAAATCACGGTCAAATATGTTCATCTTGTTGTATTTGTAGCCCCCTTGACAGCGATTCTCTCTCTAGTTTAGACTGCGGTCAAGCCAGCCTCCACTCGGAAAAAACCTAGTCAAGCCAGCCCTCACGTGATATTGCGGTGCGCGAATATCCTATGCATTACGGTAGGGTAAAAAAAAATCCTCCCTCTGTGTTTAGATGAGAACAAAACAAAAATTGTCCCGTATCAAAGACTCATTTCACTTCAGGGTGAAAGCAGGACATCCCATCTAGTCACTCAGAAAAAATCAGGACATTCTGATGTAGAGTTTCAAAATAAGAGACCTTTGAAATCTTTATTGTATGAGTTATCACCCATGTTTTTAGATGAGAATAAAACAAAAACTGTCCAGTATCATATATCCATCTCACTCCAGGTTGATAGCAGGACACCCCATCTAGTCACTCAGAAAAAATCAGGACATTCTGATGTACAGTTTCAAAATAAAAGACCTTTGAAGTCTCATATATGAGCTATCATCCCTGTTTTTAGATGAGAATAAAACTAAAATTGTCCAGTATCATAGATCCATCTCACTCCAGGGTGATAGCAGGACACCCCATGTAGTCACTCAGAAAAAATCAGGACATTCTGATGTACAGTTTCAAAATAAAAGACCTTTGGGGACAGGGATGATAGCTCATATATGAGACTTCAAAGGTCTTTTATTTTGAAACTGTACATCAGAATGTCCTGATCTTTTCTGAGTGACGACATGGGGTGTCCTGCTATCACCCTGGAGTGAGATTAATGTAAAATGTTTTTACTGTTTTTACTCACTATATCAACAGCCCCACCAAAAATATTTTCCACCAGCCGCCACTGACTGTATCGCCGTTTTAGAGATGGCGCTGCTGAAAAGACCGCAACATGAGTAAATATAATGAATAAATCCTATTAAAACCTGTGTGTCTAATTAGTACAAGCAGCATAACGTTTCACCATGTAACTAAAGATTGTAGTCAGGGAAATCAGTTTGTCATATTGAACTAATGACAAATCACCTCTGGCTGGCAGAGAACTCTCTGCTCCATAGCTTCTCTTGGACGTAAAATCACATGTACTTTTTACATTTATATTGAATTTAATATCCCATCCCTCACATACTTTTGTATATATAATAACTTATATTTTGTTTTTCTTGTTATGCTGCTGCAACACAAACATTTCCCAAATTGGGATCAATACAGTAATATCTTATCTTAATTAATTAAGAAATATAACTATTATAATTAATGTAGCAGCTGACACCTATTTTCAATATGGATTAATCTACCATTTATTTCTTTAGTTCAATTTTGATCTATAAAAATGTCAAAATAGTGAAAATGTTCACGAGACTTATCAAAGTGCAAGGTTATATCTTTAGATGTTTTGTTTTAGCCTATGTACTAGTATGTCTTAATGCTCTTATATGTGACGGGGTGACTTCCATGAAACTAATATTTTATATCTTCCCAACAGACGAGCTGACAGGAAACCTAACACTCTAACAGCATTGCAACATCCTCCACTGAATGCATACGTTTAGCTGCCTTTGGCTTCTTCCACTGACAGGGGGTGTCAGTGCAGCCGCATGACTGCATTTCCATTCTCCACGTGGGCATTCACATTTTGTGGAAAGAATTCCCTCTTATCCTGTAGATACCTGTGGTGGTGGGATTGTTTTATTATTTAAAATATATTTACATTTGTAATGCCTTCCCAATTATCCCTTTAATTGTTTATAGCCTACTGTATGTTTATTTCATGGATATTTCTGTGTTTTCTGGTGTGTAATATTTGTAATCTTGGGACCTCTTCTCTTTAACGTCTACATGCTACCACTGGCTCAGATAATGAAGAACAGCAAAATAAGTTACCATAGCTATGCGGATGACACACAAATGTACGTAACCATTTCACCAGGAGACTATGCTCCAATTCAAACACTGAGTAAGTGCATTGAACAAATCAATGACTGGATGTGTCAGAACTTTCTCCAATTAAACAAAGATAAAACTAAGGTAATGGTTTTTGGACCCAAGGCAGGACGTTTAAAAGTTAGCGCTGAGCTTCAGTCTGCAATGTTCAAAACAACAGATAAAGCCAGAAATCTAGGTGTAGTCATGGACTCTGACCTGAGTTTCAACAGTCACATTAAAACAGTTACTAAATCAGCTTACTATCACCTAAAGCAGCGGTTTTCAAAGTGTGAGGCGCGCCTCCCCTGGGGGGCGCCAGAGAGCTTCAGGGGGTGCGCAGCGTGAGACACAAAAGAACGAGAAAAAGACGAGTAAAGTGACACTTGCCCACTTCTGGCTGTCTGTGGAGACCGAGTTCTCCCACTTCGCCAAAAAGGCTGTAAAAGTGCTCATTCCCTTCACTTCCACCTACCTGTGTGAGTGCAGGTTTTCCGCATTGAATTTGATCAAAAGCAAGTACCGGTAAAGGCTGCAGCCAGAGTATGATCTGCGTTTATTCCTGTGTGCATCAAAGACGCAGACTCATTGTTCCCACTAAAGTAGGGGTGAGTGTAATAAGGAGGCAAAGTTGACGTTCAGTGTGTTGCCGGGAGCATATAAGGATTTATCCACCATGTTGAAAATGTTAAAAAAATATGTCTTGAGAACACGGCGTGCGGAAATATACGGGTCGTGCTGAAGCTAGATGTGGCTGTCCTCTGTAAGAAGGTGTCGGCGACTGACATGCAAGGAAGAACGGCTGTCCACAGGCTGTTCCAACTTTAACAACTGTATTAACTTCCAGGGTAGTGAATTGAACATGCAATTGTAATTGGGTGGATGGTATATTTTCATGCACGGACACGCATATTCCACAACACACAAACTGAACAACACTCAATTTTCCGATCGCTACCAGTGTCCTTGCGATCTTGTTATAATAACAAGTGCACTTTACTGATGCAATATGGTTGAGACCATTCGGGCTTATTCTAGAGGGGTGCAAGGAATAGTCCAAGTAGTGGGGGAGTTTTATACAATATGTTTAAAACATAAAAATAAAAAGGTTTAAAAAAGTTATTGTTTAATGTTTTAAGGAGGTGACGCTACTCAGCCAATCAAATCGGTGCAGTCAGCACGATAGATTCAAACACACACAGAGACACGACAAGAGGAGAGAAACAGTCGGAGTAATTTCAAATAGCGGAAGGTAGAAAACAGAGCATTTAATTACATTTTCTCTTACTGGACCTCTTTGAAATCTAATTGAATACCCCTGCATTATAGCAACAACAACCATAATAATAATAATAACAGCAATAATAATTGGGAAGGGGGGCACGGCTGTTCTTATGTTCTCTCAGGGGAGGCTCACCTACCCACACTTTGAAAACCCCTGACCTAAAGAACATATCTAGGATTTAAAGACTGATGTCACAGCAGGATTTGGAAAAACTTGTCCATGCTTTTATCTTCAGTAGACTGGACTACTCCAATGGTGTCTTCACAGGTCTCACTAAAACATATATTAGAAAGCTGCAGCTGATTCAGAACGCTGCTGCGTGAGTCCTCACGAACACTAAGAAAGTGGATCACATCACTCCTGCTCTGAAGTCTTTACACTGGCTTCCTGTGTGTCAAAGAATAGATTTCAAAATACTGCTGCTGGTTTATAAAGCACTGAATGGTTTAGGCCCAAAATACATTTCCGACCTCCTGCTAAATTATGAACCATCCAGATCTCTCAGGTCTTCAGGGACTGGTCAGCTTTCTGTCCCCAGAGTCAGAACTAAACATGGAGAAGCAGCGTTCAGTTATTATGCTCCAAATATCTGGAACAAACTCCCAGAAACCTGCAGGTCCGCTGCAACTCTTACTACTTTTAAATCCAGGCTGAAGACTTTTCTTTTTGTCGCTGCTTTTGATTGAACTATTCATATCTTAAACTGCACTGTAACTTTTATCCATGTATTTTTTCTTTTAATGTTTGATTAGCTTTTCTTTTTAATGACTGATTTTAAATGCCATTTTCTTAATGTCTTTCATTTTTTGTAAAGCACTTTGAATTGCCTTGTGTTGAAAAGTGCTATATAAATAAACTTGCCTTGCCTTGCCTAATAAAGATTTCATGTGACACATAAAATGGATTTGTTGATGGGAATGTATGTGAATAAATTAACTCTAGGTTAACGGTACTCTTGCTATCACTACTCACCGACACTATAAACCTTGTCCCTCATGCTAGCCCTGACAACACCGGTAAGCACACCTTCCTCTAGGCAGCACTGTTTTACGTGTCCTGACTTGTAGTGGTTCTCTCCTATGTACACTCATGTCATCTTTGTAAAACGATATCAGACTGGTAATTGACACAGCCATGACTTCTAGTTAAATTCAGTGTGGCTAAAATGAAAAGCTTTGTTAAAATATGCAAGCGCGCGAAAGTCAAAGTCAGCTTTATTGTCAAAAATTCTACATGTATTATACATCCAGAAATATCGAAATATCGTTTCCCACAGTGTGACATGTATACATAAAACAAAACAAAAAGGGCCTAGATAAACGTGGTATACATGAAACAAAACAAAAAGGGCCTAGATAACCGAGGTATACAGTTTAAAATATGAATATATTTAAAGTGTTCAAAGTGCAGTTTCAGTGCAAGTCAGCTGAAACGATCTTAAATTGGCGTGACGTTGAAGTCGTGCGACCCTGCTGCTGTACTGGCTTGTAGTTCGTCTATAGCATAGCGTTAGCATTTTGCTTCTGGCGACTAGATTTATGATTCAAAAATTATAAAAGTAGGCTTGACATGCGGAGATTATCCGGCTGAACAAAACGTGATCCCTCTCTTAAATGTGTGTCAACCACAGACCTTATTTCGAGCTATTTTCCAAAATCCTATGGAGAAATTGCATTGGTTTTTGACAAAGGAACCGGAAGAAGTTTACTTCCGGGTTTTATGACGCGTCACTGCGGTTCTCTATGTTGACATGTATAGCCGCATGTCATCATTTCAGCGCTGGTTGTCTTGGTGGTGCCCAGCAAACAATGTGGGCTCCGTAAATAATTGGACAGCCTTCTGGGGAAAACCTGGTCTGATTAAGAGAGACGGCATTCATCCTACTTTGGAAGGTGCAAATTTCATTTCGGCAAACATTTCAGGGCTTTGTGGACTTAATCCATGACAAACTGGAGTTGAGACCAGGAGGCAGAGTCGCAGTCTTACACGCTTCTCTGCGCTCTCTCCTAGGCAGTCATCCATAGGAATCCCTAACTCAATAAAATACCCAATATTAACGGTGTGTGTGTCTGCCCAAGGACAATTTAAGGTAAAACCTAATAGAGGTGTCATACATAATAACCTAATAAAAGTAAATGTAACAACTACTACGGTGCAACAAAACAGGAAGATTAAATGTGGTCTCTTAAACATAAGATCTCTAGCATCTAAAGCAATATTGGTAAATGATTTAATATCAGATTATAATATTGATATATGCTGTCTCACTGAAACTTGGTTGAGACATGAAGAATATGTCAGCATAAATGAGGCCACTCCACCCAGCCATATCAATACTCATATTGGCACGGGCCGAGGAGGTGGAGTTGCAGCAATCTTTGACTCAAGTTTACTTATCAATACTAAACAAAAATGTAATTATACCTCCTTTGAAAGCCTCGTTTTTAGTCTTACGCATCCGACCTGGAAAACTTTGCAGCCAATCTTATTTTTTACAGTGGACCGTGCACCAGGTCCTTACTCAGAATTCTTATCAGAATTCTCTGAGTTTTTATCAACTTTGGTACTTAAAACAGATAAAGTAATTATCGTAGGTGACTTTAATATTCCTGTTGACGATGATAAAAATAGCATTACTGTTGCATTTAACTCTATATTAGATTCTGTTGGTTTCTGTCAGAGTGTAAATAAACCAACCCATTGCTATAATCACACTCTCGACCTTGTTCTGACTTATGGTATTGAAATTGAGCAACTATTAGTCGAACCGCATAATCCTGCTTTATCCGACCATTTCTTAGTAACTTTTGAAGTACTGTTACTAGACTACAAAGCATTAGTCAAAAGCTCCTGCAGCAGAAACCTATCTGTTAATGCTATAGCCAAATTTAAGGAAGAGATTCCACCAATACTTAACTCGATAGCATGTCTGCGTGTAAGGGAGGAAACTTATACAAAATGTACACCACCCCAAATTGATCATGTTGTTGATAGTGCTACAGATGCGCTGCGAATAAAATTAGACTCTGTTGCTCCTTTGAAAAAGAAGAAAATAAAACAACATAGATTAGCTCCATGGCATAATGCCGAAACCCGCAAAATAAAGCAAAAGTCGAGACCACTTGAAAGGATATGGCGTTCCACTAAAATTGAAGAATCTCGTTTAATTTGGCATATTACTCTCAATGAATATAAGAAAGCACTGTGTAAAGCGAGAGCAGCCTACTACTCTTCATTAATAGATGAGAATAAGAATAATGCAAGATTTCTTTTTAGCACTGTCGCCAGGCTGACAGAGAGCCACAGCTCGACTGAGCCTTCTATTCCCATAGCACTCAGTAGTAATGATTTTATGTGCTTTTTTAACGATAAAATTGTTACTCTTAGAAACAAAATCAATTACCTCTTGCCTTTGACCAGTATAGTATGATCAACAGCTCCCGGAAACGTAAGTTCTAATATTACACTAGATAGTAAACTAGAATGCTTTTCAGCCATAAACCTTGAACAATTAAATTCAATGATTCTCTCTTCTAAACCATCAACGTGTATCTTAGACCCGATTCCAACTAAGCTGTTAAAAGAAGTTTTTCCATTAATTAGCACTTCTTTATTAAATATTATGAATATGTCTTTATTATCAGGCTATGTTCCACAATCATTCAAAGTAGCAGTGATAAAAACGCTTCTTAAAAGGCACAACCTCGATCCAGAGGTTTGAGCCAACTATAGACCTATTTCTAATCTTCCGTTCCTCTCAAAAATTCTTGAGAAAGCAGTCGCAAAACAGCTGTGTGATTACTTAAAAAACTATGATTTATTTGAAGATTTTCAGTCTGGCTTTAGAACACAACATAGCACAGAGACAGCTCTGGTTAAAGTCACAAATTACATTCTAATAGTCTCAGACAAGGGACTTGTCTCTATTCTTGTCTTGCTCGATCTTAGTGCTGCATTTGATACTATCGACCATGATATCCTATTGCAAAGACTAGAGCACTTAGTTGGCATACAGGGAACTGCTTTAGGCTGGTTTAGGTCCTATCCATCTGAACGCTCTCAGTTTGTACGTCTCAACGACGAATCTTCCATGCGAACCAAAGTTAGCCATGGAGTGCCACAGGGCTCAGTGCTTGGACCTATTTTGTTCACACTATATATGCTTCCATTAGGCAATATTATAAGGAATCATTCTGTAAACTTTCATTGTTATGCGGATGATACTCAACTATATTTATCAATCAAGCCTGATGAAATTAATCATCTAAATAAAATTCAAGACTGCCTCAAGGACTTAAAAACTTGGATGACCTTACATTTTTTGATGTTAAACACGACCAAAACTGAAGTTATTGTACTTGGCCCGAAGAATCTACGAAACAAATTATCTAAAGATATACTAACTATGGATGGCATTAATTTGGCCTCCAGTGAGACTGTAAGGAATCTTGGTGTTATGTTTGATCAGGATTTATCCTTTAAGACCCACATAAAATCAATTTCAAGGACCGCCTACTTGCATCTACGTAACATTGCAAAAATCAGGCATATCTTGCCTCAAAACGATGCAGAGAAACTAGTCCATGCATTTGTTACTTCAAGGCTGGATTATTGTAACTCCTTATTATCAGGGTGTACCAAGAAGTCAGTCAAGTCGCTTCAGCTGATTCAAAATGCTGCAGCTCGTGTACTAACCAGAGTTAGGAAAAGGGACCACATTACTCCTGTTCTGGCTGCCTTACACTGGCTCCCTATAGAACACAGGATAGAATTTAAAATTCTTCTTCTCGCCTACAAAGCCCTTAATGGGCAGGCGCCATCTTACCTTAAAGAACTCATTATACCCTACTGTCCTACTAGGGCATTGCGTTCCAAGAATGCAGGGTTGTTGGTTGTTCCTTGAGTCTCTAAAAGTACAATGGGAGCCAGAGCCTTTTCTTATCAAGCTCCACTTTTGTGGAATCAGCTTCCAGTTTGTGTTCGGGCGACAGACACCCTATCCGTTTTTAAGAGTGCGCTTAAGACCTTCCTTTTTGATAAAGCTTATAGTTAGGGCTGATTAGATTCAGCCCCTAGTTTTGCTGATATAGGCTTAGTTTGTCGGGGAACATCTTACTTCTTCCTTCTCTCTGTCTATACCTGTGTACTCTCATGTTCCGATTAACCCAGCTTCCCCAAATGTCTTTCTTTTTGGTGTCTATATATGCCGGGATCCGGAGTCATGGATGATCCTGCGGTCCTGTGTCATGGATCGCGAATCCTGGATCTTGAGTCGTGGCTGTAGTCCTGGATCATAAGTCCTGGAAGGATATCCTCGTGGATTCATCTCCCTATTATACACACGCATTTCCAAACATTTGGACTACCTATGTTGCAAATGTATTATCTTTTCAATTTACACACAGCATCTATTGCACGTCTGTCCGTCCTGGGAGAGGGATCCCTCCTCTGTTGCTCTCCCTGAGGTTTCTCCCATTTTTCCCTTTAAACTGTGGGGGTTTTCTCTGGAAGTTTTTCCTTGTACGATGTGAGGGTCTCAGGACAGAGGGTGTCGTATTGTCATACTGATATTCTGTACAAACTGTGAAGTCCGAGACAAATGTAACATTTGTGATATTGGGCTATATAAATAAACATTGATTGACATTGATTGATTGATTGATCCTTCCTAGTGCCTGAAGAGTTTTAAGCTAATAGCCTATACAGTTATGGATATTAGAAAGTTATTTTCATCGAAGCAGGCGCCACAAGCTGCAGCAGCAGCAGTATCAGCAGCTAAAAAACAATGTCATCACCAGCAGTGAAGAAATGGATGATGTTTCAGGTTTGTGAATCTAATGGTGATATCTGCACTCTGGCTGATTGAGTAAGAAGTGAAAAAGAGTGATGTAACGTTAATGTTATAGCTAGTAAACATGGAGTAACCACACTAAGTATACCCTTATATGTTTGTATGAACATGACTAAAAATTATCCTAAGATGTAACGTTAACCCTTCATACCTCAGTCTTCTTTTAAGACACTAAAATAACGTATTCCAATTTTTATTTTGTTTTCGCGCGTGGAATTATACCGGCTCTCGTTTCAGTACACATAACAACGGAACTGACAGGCAACCCTCTGAATCAGACTCCGATTGGCTGTGACTGCATCCACTCCCGTCCAATTCAGAAACGTCACTCTTACACTCTTTACGTTCAAAAATCAGGCATATCTTGCCTCAAAACGATGCAGAGAAACTAGTCCATGCATTTGTTACTTCAAGGCTGGATTATTGTAACTCCTTATTATCAGGGTGTACCAAGAAGTCAGTCAAGTCGCTTCAGCTGATTCAAAATGCTGCAGCTCGTGTACTAACCAGAGTTAGGAAAAGGGACCACATTACTCCTGTTCTGGCTGCCTTACACTGGCTCCCTATAGAACACAGGATAGAATTTAAAATTCTTCTTCTCGCCTACAAAGCCCTTAATGGTCAGGCGCCATCTTACCTTAAAGAACTCATTATACCCTACTGTCCTACTAGGGCATTGCGTTCCAAGAATGCAGGGTTGTTGGTTGTTCCTTGAGTCTCTAAAAGTACAATGTGAGCCAGAGCCTTTTCTTATCAAGCTCCACTTTTGTGGAATCAGCTTCCAGTTTGTGTTCGGGCGACAGACACCCTATCCGTTTTTAAGAGTGCGCTTAAGACCTTCCTTTTTGATAAAGCTTATAGTTAGGGCTGATTAGATTCAGCCCCTAGTTTTGCTGATATAGGCTTAGTTTGTCGGGGAACATCTTACTTCTTCCTTCTCTCTGTCTATACCTGTGTACTCTCATGTTCCGATTAACCCAGCTTCCCCAAATTTCTTTCTTTTTGGTGTCTATACAGGACTGTCTCAGAAAATTAGAATATTGTGATAAAGTTCTTTATTTTCTGTAATGCAATTAAAAAAACAAAAATGTCATACATTCTGGATTCATTACAAATCAACTGAAATATTGCAAGCCTTTTATTATTTTAATATTGCTGATTATGGCATACAGCTTAAGAAAACTCAAATATCCTATCTCTAAATATTAGAATATCATGAAAAAGTATACTAGTAGGGTGTTCAACGAATCACTTGAATCGTCTAATTAACTCGAAACACCTGCAAGGGTTTCCTGAGCCTTGAAAAACACTCAGCTTGGTTCAGTAAACTAAATCACAAGTATGGGGAAGACTGCTGATCTGACTGCTGTCCAGAGGACCGTCATTGACACCCTCCATCAGGAGGGTAAGACACAAAAAGAAATTTCTCAAAGAGCAAGCTGTTCACAGAGTGCAGTTTCAAAGCACATCCACAAAAAGTCTGTTGGAAGGGGGAAATGTGGCAGGAAACGCTGCACAACCAAGAGAGATGACCGCAGCCTTAACAGCATTGTGAAGAAGAGTCGCTTCCAGAATTTGGGGGAGCTTCAAAGACAGTGGACTGAAGCTGGAGTCCAGGTATCAAAAGTCACTGTTCACAGACGTGTCCGGGAAATGGGCTACAATAGCCGTATTCCCATGGTCAAGCCACTTCTGAACTCAAGACAACGGAAGAGGCGTCTGACTTGGGCTAAGGAAAAGAAGCACTGGACAGTTGCACAGTGGTCCAAAGTCCTCTTTTCAGACGAAAGCAAGTTTTGTATTTCATTTGGAAGTCAAGGCGCCAGAGTCTGGAGAAAGGCTGGAGAGGAGCAAAATCCAAGTTGCTTGAAATCCAGTGTGAAGTTCCCACAGTCAGCGATGGTTTGGGGAGCCATGTCAGCTGCTGGTGTTGGTCCACTGTGTTTCATCAAGCCCAGAGTAAATGCAGCTGTGTACCAAGAGATTTTAGAGAACTACATGCTTCCGTCTGCTGAAAAGCTCTATGGAGATGAGGAATTCATTTTCCAGCATGATCTGGCACCTGCCCACAGTGCCAAAACCACCAGTAACTGGTGTACTGACCATGGCATTACTGTCCTCGATTGGCCTGCAAATTCCCCTGACCTGAACCCCATAGAGAATATGTGGGGTATTGTGAAGAAGAAGCTGAAAGACACCAGACCCAACAATGCTAATGAGCTAAAGGCCGCTATTGAAGCATCCTGGGCATCCATAACACCTCAGCAATGCCACAGGCTGATTGCCTCCATGCCACGCCGCATTGATGCAGTAATCCGTGCAAAAGGATTCCCAACCAAGTACTGAGTGCATTAATGGACATTTTCAAATGTTTGATTGTGTTTTGCTGTTATAAATCTTTTTTTTTTTACTTGGTCTGAGGAACTATTCTAATTTTTTGAGATAGGATTTTTGAGTTTTCTTAAGCTGTATGCCATAATCAGCAATATTAAAATAATAAAAGGCGTGCAATATTTCAGTTGATTTGTAATGAATCCAGAATGTATGACATTTTTGTTTTTTTTAATTGCATTACAGAAAATAAAGAACTTTATCACAATATTCTAATTTTCTGAGACAGTCCTGTATATGCCGGGATCCGGAGTCATGGATGATCCTGCGGTCCTGTGTCATGGATCGCGAATCCTGGATCTTGAGTCGTGGCTGTGGTCCTGGATCATAAGTCCTGGAAGGATATCCTCGTGGATTCATCTCCCTATTATACACACGCATTTCCAAACATTTGGACTACCTATGTTGCAAATGTATTATCTTTTCAATTTACACACAGCATCTATTGCACGTCTGTCCGTCCTGGGAGAGGGATCCCTCCTCTGTTGCTCTCCCTGAGGTTTCTCCCATTTTTCCCTTTAAACTGTGGGGGTTTTCTCTGGAAGTTTTTCCTTGTACGATGTGAGGGTCTCAGGACAGAGGGTGTCGTATTGTCATACTGATATTCTGTACAAACTGTGAAGTCCGAGACAAATGTAACATTTGTGATATTGGGCTATATAAATAAACATTGATTGACATTGATTGATTGATTGATCCTTCCTAGTGCCTGAAGAGTTTTAAGCTAATAGCCTATACAGTTATGGATATTAGAAAGTTATTTTCATCGAAGCAGGCGCCACAAGCTGCAGCAGCAGCAGTATCAGCAGCTAAAAAACAATGTCATCACCAGCAGTGAAGAAATGGATGATGTTTCAGGTTTGTGAATCTAATGGTGATATCTGCACTCTGGCTGATTGAGTAAGAAGTGAAAAAGAGTGATGTAACGTTAATGTTATAGCTAGTAAACATGGAGTAACCACACTAAGTATACCCTTATATGTTTGTATGAACATGACTAAAAATTATCCTAAGATGTAACGTTAACCCTTCATACCTCAGTCTTCTTTTAAGACACTAAAATAACGTATTCCAATTTTTATTTTGTTTTCGCGCGTGGAATTATACCGGCTCTCGTTTCAGTACACATAACAACGGAACTGACAGGCAACCCTCTGAATCAGACTCCGATTGGCTGTGACTGCATCCACTCCCGTCCAATTCAGAAACGTCACTCTTACACTCTTTACGTCACAAACAAAGATGGTGGATGAGCAGAGGTGGGGATTCGAGAAACATGACTTGACTCGAGTCAGACTCCAGTCGCATATTTTTTGACTTGAGACTTGCTTGACTAACATTGATAAAAGACTTGACTTTGACTTGGTATTCATGACTTGAGACTTGACTTAAGCTTGAGATAGGTGACTTGAAAGGACTTGACTGTTTAAAATTAAAGTGCGTGAATGTGTTGTGTTAGCTAAAAAGCTAACGTTAAGCTTAAGCTACGTTAGACTTGGTTTGAAATCGAATAAGCATTGCAAAGAGAAACGCTAAATGAACACTAGAACCGCATTTGTACTAACCCTGATACTGACGGGCTGTCAGGAGAGAGAGAGAGGAAAAGAGATGCCTCGTTTATTTCCCCTGGATTATTATCAGAAGTTACTGAACACATTTGAATAATGTAGTTCATCTACTTTTAGTAGTTTGTTTAAATGTTTTAATTATGTTGTTTTTGTTTGTAGAAGTACATCATTCCTTGATTTATTGTAAAATGAATCTGAACTTTTTGATCTGTTATGATGATAAACTGAAGCCATTTCTAAATTAACCCGATTAAGTCAGTTTTAAATCGTCCTACTTAGTTGATAAGGAAATTATGAAGAGGAACAAACTCAATGATTTGAAAATGATATCTATGTACAGTAGGTGCTGACGCTGTTGGCGGTTCCAGTGTTAACAGACCTTTAAATTAACTATGTGTAATGGCAAATGCCATATATGATTTTCTTACCTGGAATTCTGCCTTTTTGAACAGACCTTTTGAGTCCTAGCTCAGGGTATATGCAGGAATCCTGAAGTCAAATTTAATACCTTTTAAGACCTTTTTTAAGACCCTTTCCATACATTTTAAGACCTCATCGCAACTTTGAGTTCTAACCGGTTACATTGGCAACACACTTTACCTCACATTTACTATATTGATTGTAAGATAGCAAAACTAAACAGAGTGCAGACAGACTACTGAAGCCTTCTCTCCACATGAACTTCAACCTCTCTGTGAAGGTCAGGTTTAATGCAGTATGCTGCTTTGTTGCTTCTGTACTCTGTGCTCTTTCATTCCAGTAAAACTCCTCAGAAAACATTAGAAACCAGTATTTGACCAATAAACAAAACAATTGACAAAACTTTGAACTATGAAATATGTTAAACTTTGGTGAGCTTCAGCGGGGTAATGCCATATAGGAGCTCTCTCACAAATACCCAGGGGTTAAATTGGGCTGGGGCTGTCCGGGGCTAAGCCCTGGCACATAAGACGATGCTCTGACGTCATCACCCTCACACATTTGTCATATGTTTACAAAAAAGGATATATATGTTAAGACTTTTCTCGTTCTTAATATAGACTATATTTAGGGTCTATATGTGTTGACTTTACTTTAAAATAGCAGATCTCTGTGACCGTATATAGTTTGGCTTAGACCCCGGCCCCACACGGTAAAACGCATACGCAAGCGCAAAAAAGGCTTCCTTTCACACGCATTCGATTCATTAACGTGTCCGTTCACACTAGACCGCTGCAAATGCTGGAAACGATGTAGTACATATGTCATGCCTGTAAGTGGCGCTGCTGCCGCCCGAAATACACCAAAAGCAGCGAAGAAGAACCCGGAGCATGGTTGCCATGGTTGCCCTTCTGTTTATTCTCCTCGGTGGACGGCGTGTTCTCCTGCTGTATCTCTCAGGTAGTCCACCAGCAGATGAAAAACACCCACCTCTCCGCCTTTTCCAAGGAACGAGGGGACCGTGCGGCAGTTTCCGTAAAAAAAATGTTCCGCCGGTCAACATGTCCGTTAAAGTTTAAATCTTCCGTACAAAATTAGGAAAGTGCCGGTCAGAGGTCTTCTTTGTTATTTTTTGAGCTTTAAAACAAATTGATAACGACTCTGTTCTCTGTATAATAATATAATAATATTTAATAAATGGTGACTGCCTCTCTTTTCCTCCCCCTCTTCTGACAGCCCAGCAGCAGCAGGAGACGTGGGGAGAGGGAGGCGGGCTCTTTCATCGTTATCAGAAAATGATCATATAGGGCACACACGGAGCCGTTGGACCCCCAGAGCGTTGCGTATGCCGGTCTTCCCACCTTGGGACCCGTTACCGTAGTCGTTTATTCCCCCCCCCCCCCACACACACACACACACACAGAGCGGAGCAAGGCAACGAAACGGCGCGCTATGCATGGGGCCGCCTTTTGGGGTTTCCCGACATGTCGTTTCAGTAAATTAAAGGGTGTTTCATGTTGTCGTTGCTGTGGGACTTCTTAATACCTTGGAAAATGCCATTTAATACTTTTTAATACTTTTTAAAAGCCTTAATTTTCGCTAAATTGATTTATCAACTTTTAATACTTTTTAAGACCCCGCGGACACCCTGTAGCTATATTGTCTGCAGTTCTAGGGTTAATATTAATCTAATATGATTGTCATCTGTCTAAATTAGATTTCAAATTATTAACTGTGTATGTAATGAAGATCATAGTTGAATCCATTTTCATAACCTTTCATAATCTTTTAACTGATTTAAATGCGGAAACTGGGCTTATTCATCAGAATTTCCTATGACTTGACTGCACTTGACTCTCTTGACCTGAACAATGACTTGACTTGACTTGCTTGACTCTCATCACAGTGACTTGGGACTTGAAGGTCAAGACTTGAGACTTGCTCATGACTTGCACATGTAGGACTTACTCCCACCTCTGTGGATGAGAATAGATCTATAAAACGATAAGCAATGCGCCAGAATCAAGGTGAGACGATCCGCATCTCTACGCACTTTCTTTTCACCGAAATAAGTAAACAACTGTATTTGAGTGAGTTAAGGCATTAGTTTGCTTCATTAAAGGATGTTAAGGAATAAGTGTTCTCCAGTACCTTTTGTCCGCTTTAAGGTATTATTAAGGTAGGGTTAATGTTGCTCTCAAAGAGCACCAGATTGATGCTTTTAACTTCAATATTTAAACCCCCCCCCCCCCCTGGGATTAACGCCCCTGGTGGAACCGCCGGCTGCCTTAGTAGTGTGAGATTTATTAAAGGCACATCTTGTATGTCGTAATTGCATATATATTTATTTCAATAACCATATGCTGTCTGATGCAGATGTTTATAATATTCAACAGGTTGGTTTCTGGTAAATTATTATAACAATTTAAATAAGCAACAACAGAACAAACAAAGATTGCAGTGCCACATTGTGCATGCATGCTTTTGTGTCTATGAAATAAATAACTGACTAAATAATGACTTGAGTGAGCATTGATTGATTGACTAAATACTTTATTAACAAGTGACTT
Organism: Notothenia rossii; assembly: GCF_949606895.1. Classification (NCBI taxonomy): domain Eukaryota; kingdom Metazoa; phylum Chordata; class Actinopteri; order Perciformes; family Nototheniidae; genus Notothenia; species Notothenia rossii. The sequence continues at coordinate 49,660,051 of NC_136902.1, forward strand.
TTAAGACCTTTTTAATACCTCAGAAATAAATAAAATGAAATGAAAAAATTGCATTACTGCATCAAAAGTTATCAACAAACTACTATAAAAACTGGTCAAACATTGGCCAAATTGTCAAATAATATAAGAAAGCCATCTACAAGCTCACAACGCCTCGCATTGCGTGGCATTGTGAGCTTGTAGATCATCTATTTTCACAATATTTATCTGTGGAATCAGGGCGGGGTGCCCCCAGTTCAAATATGATTATTTTGGGGGGTCGTGACCTGAAAAGGTTGAGAACCACTGGGCTAACTCACCAGAGATCACAGGGATTTTACATAACAAAAGCTTGTGGCATCAACAGAAAATTCCTTAATCAGTCTATTTAACTTAGCTATAAAATAAAGCTAATAAACTAAAGTGAATAATACTTTGGATGAATGTGAATATTTTTCAAAGAATAAAGGAGTCTCCAATGTGGTCTTATTATCATTGTCTTTCTCCTACTTTAAAGGAGCATCCTCCTTGGTGCCATGTCTTTGAATATTCTGATGACCTCACTATGTTTGATTTGGATGTCTGTCTCTATGGCAATCAGGAGAAGGTCAGAGAGCCGTTCTTGTCCACACAGACTTCTCAGTTGGTTCTTGATAATTTTCAGCTTCGAAATTGTTCTCTCCACAGAAGCTGTTGTCACTGGCAGTGTTGCATAGATTTGTATCATCTTCACAAAGGCTGGAAAGATGAGCTGGCCCCTGTTTTCCCTCAGTATGGCAAAGATTTGTTTGAGGTTTTCTGAAGGAAAGCTGGAGTGGAAGACCTTCAGTTCTGCCTGCAGCTGGTCCTCGTCTTCTCCATAAAAATCACAGAGGATGTGGACAGCTTCCTTTGCTTCTGCGTCTGGGTTGCTTACCCATTTGGCATGTACTGTTAAGGGGTGGAAGGACTGGATGATTTTGTCAGTGGGACTTCCACTTCCAGGTTTGTTCCCCTTGAATCTCCTCTTAAGCTCCTCAGTCATACTATCCAGAAAGGAGTAGTACACAGTACTCCTGAAGTATGCCTCCACACAGGCCCGGACTGGCCATCGGGAGGACCGGGAGGTTTCCCGATGGCCTGGCCTGTTAAGTGGCCTGCTGGCCTGTTTTTTTTTTTTATGTATGTATTGTGAATGCAACGCTGCCTAAATGTGGGTCTGACTCTGCCTCACAGAGGGTGACTGGCTGTCTACATGATGTGGCCTGCCGACATGGCCACCATACTTGTCAACCCTCCCGATTTTCGCGGGAGACTCCCGATTTCATTGCCCTCTCCCGGTTTCCTCCCGGGGTCATATTTCTCCCGCATTTCTCCCGATTTCTGACAAAATCAGATTTACACACGACTGTTTCCACTCGGACTTTAATACAGCTACACCATTGTTTGGTTGGAGGGTGAGGCAGATATTCACAGAAAACAGAACAAGAATCGACAACTGCTCACTCCTTTCCTGTAAAATGCAGGTCCAGTCCACACATATGCTCCATCAAGGACGGTGCTACAGGCCGCAAGTCAGTGCACTTACAACTACAATAAGCATGTTAATGTTAATCTAACAGCTCCGGCGATCCACTAGCACCCCCCCCCCCCCCCCCCCAATTTTGCGAGCGAGAGAGAAAGCGCGCGCACCGGTTACGTGTTGTTGTTGTTAGCATCTGGTGCTAGCTAGCGGCACTAACGGATATAATGAGCTGTCAACAAGGTGGAGGAGAGTCCTCTCCTGTCAGACTGAGAGAGTGATAACTACAGCTCAGGTGAGGTAAAGGACTTGAGAGTGTTTAGATAGTTAACTTAGTCTAAGTTCTCTGTGGGTCTCAAACGGTTTGGTCACCCTTTATGTAAACACATATTTCCATTTGAGGGGGGAGTGATTAGTAAAATATGCATGAATAATAAAAAAAAAAATGTTAACGAGGTGAAAATAAAAAATAAACTTAAAAAACTTGTTGACAGCTAAAATTAGTCTTTGCTGCTCCCTCAAAGAGGAGCAGGGGAGAGAGGAGGGAGACGGGTGAGGCTGGTTCAGGAGCCCAGACACACTCACAACTATAAATGAACCAAAAACAAATAAATAAACAAGTTTCAATGTTTTTTCATATTGGATATGGTATGTTATTAGTTATGGCCATGTTCTTATGATTTTATGATTATTTAAATGTATACAGTTCTGTTTCATATGGGTGTAGTCTCTTTATTTCCCCTTCAAAGTGCACCAGATTGATGCATTTAAGTCCAACATTTAGAGGATTTGAGGTCCACCTCCACTTAAAATATGTGCACAAGGATAGGTTCCTAAATAGATTTGCACATTTTTTTTTAAATAGTAACATATTTCCATATGTTTATTCTGGGGTAGTAGATTTAAAGTTTAGGGCTATCACTATGGGCAGCAACGCTGTAAATATTGACAAATAAATCCAAGAAAATGGCACAAAAGAAAACTGGTAGTGGCCTGGCTGGGTGTATAATTCCCGGCCTGACTTATTGTCCCAGTCCGGCCCTGCCTCCACAGACTCAAACTGAGCACCTACTTGAGACACTGTTGGGCCGTGTTTCAAACGCATTGGCACTTTCCGTTTCCTTTGACCAGGCACTTCAGTAGGTACTTCAATGTTGAGGCTCTCTGCCTTCTCTGGTGCACATTTAAATATTTCCCCAAACCTCTCCTCAGATCTCATGGTTTGCAATGTGCGAATCACACCATCAATCACCTGTGGCCAAGCCTTCTTCCTGCAGAGAATCTGATGCCCCAGCAGTGACTTTGAACACTGGCGTGGCGATTTCCAGGCAGAGAAGGAATATGAAGTTGATCGCATGTCTGTACATCTGAGCATCACCTCGGGCCAGGTCAGGTGGATCGATGTCAATGATGTCATCAAGGAGCTTCAAAACAGCATTCAGATTTCTCTGAAGGGCCTTCAGTGCTGCCTCCCTGCATGCCCATCGGGTATCCGACAGCTGCTGGAGCTCCAGAACACGCTGTCCAGGATACAGAGACTGCTGACATTTCACCAAGGCAGCATGGCGCTTTGGGGAGCCATTGCAAAAAGCATATAATTTCTCCACAATGTTGAAGAATGTGATAAAATGCTTGTTGGACTTTGAAGCTTCCACCAGGACCAGATTTAGGCAGTGTGCTTTGCAGTGCACATAGAGGGCTTTCTCATTGTGTGCGCATATTCTGGCTTGAAGACCTTTATACATGCCACTCATGTTGGCTGCTCCATCGTAGCCTTGGCCATACAGATTTTTCAGCTCTAGGCCATTCTTCTGGAGAAGTGAGAGCACAGTTTTCTCCAGCTCCTGACCTGTAGTTGTATCAACAGTGCACACCTCAATGAATCTCTCTTTGATTTCCATCTCATGGAAATATCGCACCACAAAGGACACTTGTTCTTTGTGGGAAACATCTAAGGTTTCATCAAGGAGGATGGAATAGATTTCGGCCTCTTTCAATTCAGCTCGTATCTCCCCCCTGACGTAAGTAGCCAGCGCTGCAATAATGTCATTTTGTCAGCGCTAACACCCTGGGGCCTTCTCTTGGTTCTTTTCACTTGGGCAACTTTCTCTGTATGCATATTCAGCACACTGTCATATTTGGCAAATAAATTCACTAATTGAAGAAAGTTACCTCGGTTGGCACTGGACTCGCTCTCATCACTGCCTCGAAATGCTTGTCCCTGTCGTGCAAGATATAATGTGATATCGATCAACCTGGTCAGGATCTCTCTATTAGTCTGCCTCTCTCGCTCTCTAACCTCCACCCCCTTCACATCTGAGACATCTAATGCAGACTGGAGTGCCTTTTTTCGATAGTTGGTCCAACTAACCATGCTTGTCATGTGCATCTCTGTGCATGAATGTTGCTTGATTTTTTCAAGAGCAGTGTTCCACCTCCTTCCGCCATCAGTCGTCCATGCTGTTCTAATTTTGTACTTTTCCTCAGAGTGGAAAAGCCGACAACTAAAACAGTGCATTGAATCAGCAGTAGGTGAGTACTCCAGCCACGCATTCCCGGAGAACCATTGTTTTTGGAATGACCGCCCTTCTGTATTTTTGGGATATGCCATATCTGCTTGACAAGGGCCTACACTGCAGCACATGGAAATGTAGCTGTCATTGCACTTGATGTTAAAGACTTCTACATGGGAAGGATCTGTTGGATATTGCATTATGGCTATCTTTGCAATTGTTTTATCTTGTTCACGAACAGTTGGTTCTTGGCTCTCTTCATCTATGGAGGATTCTCCTTCCATCTCTCCCTCATTTTGGTCATCATCAGAGAGCACTGTTTCTGAACATGGTGCTGCTCTGGACTCTGACATTTCTGCTTCATCTGTGTCTGACTCAGAGATAATTTCTATGGATTTGTCTCCCTGATCTTCCATGCTCATAGATGGACTATTGCAGGACAGCAGGGGGCTGCTTCCCTGAGCCTGCTGTAGCTTCCTAGAATACAAACAATATAGAATATGATGTTTATTTCAATTATTTGGGTAAGGCAATGCAATGCATGACAACATTAAGACTCACCAGACTTTAACTGTCATGTCCAAAATTCAACACCCTACCACATAGTTGTTGTTGTTTTGTCATTTGGCAAGTAACTTCATGTCTGATTTAGTATCACCAAAGCACTTACTGTGGTTAAAATAAATTGTGGGCCTCTCAATAAAATTATATTATTATTTATTATTATTATTATTATTATTATTATTATTATTATTATTACTACTATTATTATCACAGTTCAAATCTGAGCATGAAAGGGCTCTAGACAGACAGTTTGTCCCTTAACATGACTCTGGTATTGACTCTGACCTTTCTTCTTCATCTTCATCATTGATGATGGGTAAGGGTTCATCAGGCACATCTGCATCCTCATCTTCATTGCTGGTAGGCTCAGGCTGCTTTACCCAAGAGAGCAGAGAGCTGCTTCCCCGGGCTGCCTGCTGTAGCTCTCTTTGTTTTTCTTTTCTTATCCTGTCTCTGCTTGGCATTATTCTACAAGTGGAGCTAAATCAATGTACTGCTCTGCTGTGCATGATAATTAAGGGTTAATCTCCTAGAAACATTTAACAGTAGCATTAATGTAAACCTATAAGGTTACTACTACTTATATTGTACTTTTTGAGGCATTTTTACTTTACTTGAGTATTTCCCATGTTCAATACATTTACTTCTACTCCACTACATCTCAGATGCAAATATTCTACTTTTACTCCACTACAATTATTTGAAAACTTTAGTTACTAGTTACTTTGTAGATTTAGATTAAGATTATTACAAAACATACATTTCATCACTTCAGCCCTATATACAGCCATTTGAAAATAGCAGATCTACAAGCTCATAATGACGCATTGTGAGCTTGTAGATCTGCTATTTTCAAAAGTGCACAACGAGACTAAATGGATGGATGCAAGAAAATAAGTGAAGTTATAGTTTAGTTTGGCATCTGATTAAGGGGATTAAACAATACACTTGTTGTATTTGTTACCTGGTGGTTACTTACTTGGTCGTCACGAGGGCACTTTTAATCGTGTTGTTGCGTGCTGCTGCACCACACACCCGCCGTGACCTGTCTGACTGAGTGACTGACTGTCTGCTCTGCGCGCTGCGCGTTCACGTTGAGAGCAGGGAAGGGAGAGGCTGCAGCCAGGGCACGTACGGGAGTGCCGCGGGGCACGTGTGGGGATCTCTGACAAAATTAAAACGCGCATTTGGGGCATTGTTGTATATATTAGAAGCTTTTAATCCATAATTGATCGATGTTACCATGAGCCACATACAGTACACTGTAAAAAAAATAAAAAAAACTGTAAAAAAAAAACTTTCAAAAGGGCAAATTGCTGTCCAGAGGGCAAAACGGGCAGGTGCTCAAGCACTACCTAGAGTGTGTGTGTGTGTGTGTGTGTGTGTGTGTGTGTGTGTGTGTGTGTGTGTGTGTGTGTGTGTGTGTGTGTGTGTGTGTGTGTGTGTGTGTGTGTGTGTGTGTGTGTGTGTGTGTGTGTGTGTGTGTGTGTGTGTGTGTGTGTGTGTGTGTGTGTGTGTGTGTGTGTGTGTAGGGTGACCAGGTGTCCCGCACTGTGCAGGACTGCATACACAGCATTTTTATTATTTGTCCCGCATCCCACAAACTGAGACTGTCCCGCATTTGAGGGACAGTTGCGCAGAAAGGCCGGATCGGTTCGGTAAACTAACCTGTAGCTGCTCCGTCCACACTCACAACAACAGTCATACAGACATAAATAAAGTAGTGTCTGTATTCGCCATGACATAGACAGTCTGTGGTTTGTACATGTTTAACTTTTGTCCAGCTGTGGTGTTTTCTGAAATGCTGTGGTGTTTTCTGAAATGTTGTGGTGTTTTCTGAAATGCTGTGGCGTTTTCTGAAATGCTATGGTGTTTTCTGAAATGCTGTGGTGATTTCAGAAATGCTGTGGTGTTTTGTGAAATGCTGTAGTGTCTTCTGAAATGCTGTGGTGTTTTGTGAAATGCTGTAGTGTTTTGTGAAATGCTGTAGTGTTTTCTGAAATGTTGTGGTGTTTTGTGAAATGCTGTTGTGTTTTGTGAAATGCTGTAGTGTTTTGTGAAATGCTGTAGTGTTTTCTGAAATGTTGTGGTGTTTTCTGAAATGCTGTGGTGTTTTGTGAAATGCTGTTGTGTTTTGTGAAATGCTGTAGTGTTTTTTGAAATGCTGTGGTGTCTTGCACTTCAGGGCCACCGTAGAGGTTAGTTCCATTCTGGGGTTAGTTAACCTATCAACAGTAGAAAATAATAAACAAGTTATTGATATTTTTGTTGATAAGAGCAGAGAAAAATTATTGTCTAGCTTTCTTCAGTTCAAGACCGTAGGTGAATAGTTTGTCTTTGTAAATATCATGATGCATATTGAGTTTTGTTTTCCGCCACCTGCGTCCAGCTTTCCGGCATTCTGTTTTTTGAAATTTCACTGATGGCGAATTTCTCCATGGTCCTTTTGTTTTACCAAAGATTTTTCTTGACTTTCAAGGGCGCAATGGCGTCGATGATATTGGTCAGTTTTGCGTTAAATCTATCCACCAGATTACTAACAGGGTTTGGTGTGAGAGCAGGCGCGGCTAAAAAGGCATGATGATAAATGATGTACAGGTATTTTTATTTATATACCTTCTCAAAATGACATCTGACCTAGTGTGGATCACATCAGTGACAGACAGAGAGATACAGTAATGGAGAGAGCGACATCAGAAACAAACACTTTACAAATATCAAGACCTTTTGACATAATTAAATCCAGTGTATGGCCCTTAAAATGAGTGGGCCCTGAGACATGCTGAGTCAGACCAAAATTGTCCAGAGTATGGAGCAATTCTCTAGCATTTTTATCGTTGGTGTTATCCACATGAATGTTAAAATCTCCAGCAATAAGTAATGCGTTAAAATCAATACATATGATAGGAAGCAGCTGTGTGAACTCATCTAGACAATTTGCTGAGTATCGGGGGGGCCTGTATATGGTTATTAATAAACACGTGAGGAAGATTTCAGTGTAATTGCAAAATATTCAAAAGTAGTGCATTTTCCTAAATATATTTGCTTGCAATTTAGAACATCCTTGTACAAGGAAGCCACTCCACCACCTTTCTTCTCAGCTCTGACCTCACTCATAAAGCTGTACTTAGGCGGTGCTGTCTCAATAAGCACTACAGCACTATTGTTGGTATCTAGCCAAGTTTCAGTAAGAAACATAACATCTACTTGCTGTTCTATTATAAGATCATTGATTAAAAATGACTTGCCAGCTAAGGACCTAACATTAAAGGTCCCATGTCATGCTTTTCTGGTTATTACCCGTCCCCTTCTGTGTTATGAAGGTTTTTATGCATGTAAACGGTCTGCAGAGTCACAAACCCTCAAAGTACACCCTGTAACAGAAAATACCTCCCCAAAACGCCTCTTTGGAGATACGTCAATGTCCATTTGATTCTTCCAGGTACGCATGATGTCAACCGTACCCGGAACGAAATGGACCAATCCGTGGAGCCGTTACGTTACGTCCACGGAGCCGTTACGTTAAGCCCCCGCTGATTGGTCCAAATTGACAGATCCACGGACTTCCTCACACACACACTCAGTGCAAGCAGCTCTGCTGATTTCTCCTGCCTGGCTGCAGGCTGATAACAGACAGTTGGGATCGCGGCGAAATTCTCTCTGCAGACCCATTCTCACAGCGTTTATCAACCTTTTTCTTACTCAATATCAAGCCACATTTATTGTTTTTACTTCGGCTGTGACTTTGTGTGTGCTCAGGATGAGTTTGGCTGTGTTTCGCTGTGTATCGCTAAACAAGGAAACAACACCTCCACAGAGCTTAGCGCGATTCACAACGTCCCGACCAATCAGAGCACACTGTGCTCACAGGGCGGGAGGGGGCTGGAGCTACAACGAGCCGTTAAAGGCAGAGAGTGAAATTCAGTGAATACACGTAGTTTACAGAGATGCTGTATGAGAAACCAATGTGAGTTTGGAAAATTGCACAATATAAATCTATTCTAGTAGACCTCAACAATGTGAAGTCCACTGAGACAAATGTAACATTTGTGATATTGGGCTATATAGATAAACATTGATTGATTGATTGATTGATTGATTGAACAATGGAATTATGATCAGTGGAAATGGCCATGACATGGGACCTTTAAGTAAGGCCAAATGTATTTTATTATCACTAAGTGACTCCGATGTGGAGGTAATAGATAGTGGCCACAGGGGAAAGGTGTTTTTACCATTGCTTCGAACCCCTTGCTGTCTTTTTGGTCTTTAATTTGTAATGACAGGGATGGAAAAATGGGTGGGGTGTGGTTGGGAATAACTGATAGGTGCGGCTAGTGCACTGAATGGAAGAGGTTCAACAAAAATTAGGGGGAAATGTTCATCATCATGATTGGGGGAGGTTTGTGGTTCATAGTCATGCCTGAATGGGAGCTAGCCACACAGACAGGAGCTTTATGGGTCACATGGGGTGAAGACGGTAGCTCATTGACCCGTATGCAGGTCAGGCATGGATGTATAACCAGGGTCGGCTCTAGAACCAATCGAATGGGGGGGCAATCATTTACCACGGGGGGGGGCACACATTGCAGGGGTTTAGTGCTATTTTATAGCGCACCTATGACTTGTGCATGCATGCACGCTTGTGGCACGACAACCAAAACAGAAACATATGGACCATATAAAAAGTGTGCAAATGTATTTAGTATCCTATCCATGTGAACATGTTTTAGGTGGAGGGTGGACCTAACCTCCTCTAGGGGGGTCCAGGGGCATGCTCCCCCGGGAAGATTTCTGTTTAAATATTGAAGTTAAAAGCATCAATCTGGTGCAAAACATCTCTCAACACCCATATGAAACAGACCTGTACACATATTTACTTTTTCTTTATGGATATTTTACTAATCACTCCCCTTTTAAACTGTATTCTTGTGTTACTGTCATATAGTATTTCATACCTGTTTTTCATTTATTCTCTTATTTTCTAATAACTATAATGATCGTATGAAGGTGTGCCTCGCAAATACTTGTTTACATAAATAGTGACCAAACTATTTGACCAGGCCCTCCCATTTGACATTCCTGCCCTCCCCCAATAAACACGTTTCTTATTATTTATAAAAACTATGAACTGTTAAGCTACGATGTATGTGATGTCAGATAGTAACTGGTCAATAACGTAACCAGATGAGTGATTACAGCGCCCGGTATCATTTTACACACCTTTGTATCACACAGATGCAGGACTTGCACACGCCTGTTATCTAACCGACAGGTCCGCGCGCGCTCTCCAGCTGAAACTCTCTCGTCTTATTAATTTAAGCATTTTACTTATTAATTTATGCAGACAATCACACAATCTATGTGATTTTTGGATTTACCGTGCCTCTCAATTGCCCGTGACAGGTTGGCAAGGTCGATGAATCCTGAAGTTGCCCAAGGATTGTTCAGGGAGCACGAATCCTTGACAAAAAGAAGACATGGCCAGCAAAATAGACGCTGACGTTTAGCGCTTCCAGTTAGCCACTGCGTGCGGACATGATTGTCCTCATTGAACGTCCGATTCGCTCCCGTTTTCCTCTTCGTACACAGCTCGAGTGTGGGCATTGGCCTGTCATCTGATTTAATTTGTAGTTGCTGCTGTAGAAGAAGTTTAGTAAAGTTATGTTTGATTAAGTACGCCAAATCTCCACCCTCCGTAATGCTTCATTTGGTTGATAATTTCTAACGGCGGTGATGACAGTTACAGTATTAAAACTGATGTTGATGTGATTTGATTAGCTGGCAGTGTCCAATCAAATCGCCAGCCGCCTCTGAAGGGAAGCAAGAGGCGGCTGGCTCCCCTTGTCATGGCCCTGACCAATCACAGGTTGGCATGGGCATCACGTGGGCCCATACTTGCCAACCTTGAGACCTCAGAAATCGGGAGCATTTCAAAATGCAAAATAGGGGGGGGGGGTGCTAGTGTTTCGCCAGAGCTGTAAGATAAACATTAACATGCTTATTGTAGTTGTAAGTGGAATGCCTTGCGGCCTGTAGCACCATCATTGATGGAGCATACAGATGTAGTGGTTCATTTCAGACAGTTTGAAACGCGAGGGCCGTGATTGGTACGTGATCTGCCCTCGCTCAAGGGAAAACCTCCAGCTTGACTTGAGACCGCCCCCGTGATAGATAAATGTAATTATAATGAAGCCAGCTGCAATGGATCATTGATCCACCAGGGGGTGCAGTGGGGTTCCACACTGGAGCTCATGTGAAATAAAGTCAGATACAGTACGCTGGATGTACAGCGGAACTTTGTTAAGATCCATATGTCACGGATATCATACTCTGTGCTAAATAAGAGACATGTAATCATTTACAAAACATCACCATGTTGTTATTTAACAAAATAATGTTGTTTAGTCGAAAAAAACGAACAGGAGGAAATGCAGCCCAGCTCTCGATTTTTAATCCTAATTTAATCATCAACTTCACCCAGATCATTTATGTTTTTGTTCGCCGAATTGACATGAAATCACTGACACATATGAATATACTGTATTCAACTTCATTAAAACGTTATTAACGTGCCTAAACTCAGTAATTCACTAAAAATATTTATATTTTAATGGAGCCTCGTCTGTAGATCAGAATCCCAAAGTGTAGCGGAGGGATCCTTATCTGCAAGACGGGTGCTATTGTCCCCATAAGGAACAAGTCGCTGCAAATTATCCCGCTTATTAAATGGCCACATTCTCAACAAAGTAGCGACATGACTCCCAGTATTAATTGAAATGCTTTTATGGATTTAGAAAATGTTTTTATTGATTTAAAAAATTGTTGTATGTATTGATTTAAATTGACATGCATCCGCTAAGAAAAATGGTCCATTGTTACCGTTTTTTAAACAGTCTGAATGAAACGGCAGCTCTCAGCTGTGTATTTACACAACTAATGGCCCATCAACCACAGCTCTCTCCCCCCCCTCCCCCCCTGATCTTTCTTCTCCAGCAGCTAAATTAACTTAACTTTATATCTTTATAGCCACATGGTGTAAAGTAACTAAGTTCATAAACTCAACAAGTACTATACTTGGGCACAATTTTGAGATACTTGTACTTTATATAAGTATTTCAATGTTTTGCTACTTTGCTCTTCTACTCCACTACAGTTCAGAGGTACATGGTGTACTTCTACTCCACTACATGTATTTAATACCTTTAGTTACTTTACAGATGTGGATGAATGATGTGAAATATAATCAAGTGTTGAATCAGACTTTAGTTCCACCTGGAGTAAATCCACAAGCTAGCCTTTAGTATACAAAGTAATTCAAACTAGCTGCACCTTTACCAGCTTTGAGAACACTTTCATGATCAATCATTATAAAACCTATAATATATATTATTCTTTAATGGACCAATCTGCACAATGACTACTTTTACTGTCGCTCCTTTAGCTATATTTTGATGATAATAATTGTCTACTTTTACTTGAGGAACATTTTGAATGCAGGACTTTTACTGTAACAGAGTATTCCTACACTCTGGTACTATTACTTTTACTAAAGTACAAGATCTGAGTACTTCTACTTTTACTCAAGTACAATACCTGAGTACTTCTACTTTTACTCTAGTACAATATCTGTGTGCTTCTACTTTTACTCAAGTACAAGATCTGTGTGCTTCTACTTTTACTCAAGTACAAAACCTGAGTGCTTCTACTTTTACTCAAGTACAAGACCTGAGTACTTCTACTTTTACTCAAGTACAAGACCTGATTACTTCTACTTTTACTCAAGTACAATATCTGAGTACTTCTACTTTTACTCTCGTACAAGATCTGAGTACTTCTACTTTTACTCAAGTACAAGATCTGAGTACTTCTACTTTTATTCTAGTACAAGATCTGAGTACTTCTACTTTTACTCAAGTACAATATATATATACTTATACCACCTCTGTTTATAGCCTATGAAAAAAACTATTAGAAATAGAAGGCTAAAGCTAACGTTAGCAGATAGTGACAATGTATGCTAGCTAGCTAGCTCAACGATTCCTTAAATAATATTGCCACAGAAAAACTTTTCAGTTCACATCACGCTCTGCCGCTCCAACAGGGAGCTCTGCTCTGAACACCTGAACGGCCCGTTCTAACAGCTTTTCACCAGCGGTCAAGTCTGTGACACAGTGACTCCGGACGCGCAGTTAATATTAACGAACGCACCCGTAGGTAATGTAGCTGCTGAAGCTAGACCATCATCTCGGCGCAGCAGAGCCTTATTATACATCCATGAGCAGAGCCGACAGGCAGGAAGACTCGAGCACACAGCTCGCACTTCATTATAATATATAAAAAAAGAACACCATGCGTGTCATGATGGCACATAACAGCTCACGGCCGCAGATTACTCCGGGTCCCAGATCCCCCCATACCCCAAAAATATTTTTATTGCAGATCTACATGAATCACACAAACGACTTATTTTGGATTGAAAACGGCGAATTTCGCCGAAAGGTGATAAGTTTGCATCACTGAACATAGACAGAGCACAACTGAAACATAACATCTGAGATGTAACAACATAATACACTTTTTGGGGATGCTTGGGATGTGAGGAGTGAGGGACACGGCTTAGAACGGGCGTGTCGCCTGGCAGGTCCGTGACACTCACTGCTGCCCACAGCTGTTTTATCGAAGGAAAACCTCCTTCACTTCATGAAAGTGTTTTAACCACACACACCTCGACACACACATGACGGGTGTTATTTTCCCCATAAGGAACAAGTCGCTGCAAATTATCCCGCTTATTACATGGCCACATTCTCAACAAAGTAACGACATGACTCCCAATATTAATTTAAATGCTTTTATGAATTTAGAAAATGTTTTTATTGTTGTATGTATTGATTTAAATGGACATGCATCCGCTTAGAAAAATAGTCCGTTGTTACCGCTTTTTAAACAGACTGAATGAAACGGCAGCTCTCAGCTGTGTATTTACACAACTAATGGCCCATCAACCACAGCTCTCTCCCCCCCTCCCCCCCTGATCTCTCTTCTCCAGCAGCTAAATTAACTGTAGGTTACTCTGAGTGACAAGCTTACAGTTAGACACAACACTGTCATTGCTAGTGACCCTCAGTCAGTTGACTTTTATGTTCAACTGCTAAATTCGTTACTGATAAAAAATTGCTTCTTCTGTACCTAATTACCTTAACACTAGAACCGCCAGAGGTTTTTGTATAGGCCTACCTAAACCTGTCAAATCCCGCTATTAGAATGCAATTTTTAACAACATAGGGTGCTACATAAAACACTTTCAGAAAAAAGTCACGGACTGGGAGACTTTAATATTTTATTGAAAAAAAGTTACATTGCACACACACAACACACATCACACAAATTGACCCGATTGGCGGTTCTAGTGTTTAATAAACTCACTAATTAATGAAACCAGTTCAATACGCATTATTCTTATCATTCTTTATGAGCGCAGAAATAGTCTTAAAATCAGATCTGTTTTTTAAATGAAATCTGACGGCAGGCAGTTAGCTCTGATCACCTATGATAAATGCGCCGTACCTAATCGCTTGCCATTCAGCCACAGACACTGTTCGAAATGGGGGGGAGCCAGGGGGAGCTTGGCTCCCCCGAAGAGGGAGGAAGCTCCCTTGATGGCTGACTTTGAGATAAATAGGGGGAGCCCAAAACAATCGTGCATATTTGTGTCACACAGATTAGAAATGTTGAGTTTCTGTAAATAACAGTTCTTGAAATAAATAATATTTATTGTTCATTACAGTTTCTGAATATTTGTTTTATATTTGTGAATATGTCTGGGTATTGCCATCTGTACGTGGCAGCGCTGCATTCTTACTTACGTTGCTACGGCGGTGATGCCGGCGCAGTATTTGAAATGTTCATATTGATATTTTGTTAACTCTGGCTTTGTAATAAAAAATATGGCAAAACGAAAACAGCCAAGCGTCACAGTTTTTGGATTCACAAGCAAAGAAGCGAAGGAGTCTAAAAATGACAACGTGAACGGAAAACAACTTTTAGTTGGCCGGCTGTAAGCGACGTTAGGGTCGAGCTTGACAGCTCCACACCGAGGGAGAGGCCTGCCGATGCGGAGCCTGAAGACGCTTCAACAACGGCCACAGCCGCCGGCGTAGTGACACCGTCTGTAGTAGTAGCAGAGTGATTTTATAGCAATTGATCGAATCCGTGCTGCTGCGAGTTGAGTAAAGTTAGAACGATATTGGCAGATTCGGATTTCACGGAGCAATAACTGATGAACAAAACGTTATTCACAAATGACGTCTCCTAAGTACCGTGGTAAGGTTGACAACTACAATCACATGTTGATTAAAAAAAAAGCAATATGCGCCGTCCTCCGAGCTGGACACATTAAATTGGTCTCTTTCCGCAGCCGGAGAAGATACGAGTGCTCAGGGACCGTCTGCGAAGTGCAGCACCGAAAGAAGAGAATACAATAATATTCAATCACTTCACTATTATAAAGTATTACTACCAAACTCACTACACATCAATCTCCTGATGCTCATACTACAGCAGAGAGTTTGGAAGAATGTGCTTTTGAGTAATGTTGGGGAATATTTATAGTGTAACATCTTCAATAACTATGGCATCATCTTCAATCACTTCACTATTATACAGTATATTTCTACCAAACTCACTACACACATCAATAGTCTCCTGTTGGTCAGACTACAGCAGAGAGTTTGAAAGAATGCGCTTTTGAATAATTTTGGGGAAGATTTATAATGTAAAATCTTCAATAAATATGGCATCATCTTCAATAACGTTACTATTATACAGTATATTTCTACGTAACTCACTACACACATCAATAGTCTTCTGGTGGTCAGACTACAGCAGAGAGTTTGGAAGAATATGGTTTGGTTTTGATTTCTTATATTGACAAATCCAATGGCTCCATCATATAGATCAAATGTGACCTGAAAAACCTAGGGAATATGTAAACATAAGTGTTATTTTCTATAATATACAGGTGCAAAACAATAATTTCATTTACACAGTATTAATTTTTTATTTTTCTCAACAGGAACAAGAAAAAAAGGGAAGCCTATATTCTAAATGTATTGGTTAAAAACAACACAAATGTCTCCAAAAACTGCATGATTATAATAACGCTGGAAGTTGCCTGTCGACACAGTTCAGTCTCCTTTCTCAAGCCTACAGTACTAAAGGGATGCAAATGCTTTGAATAATCAGTTTCACTCACCTTTTTTAGCTCTTGCCTGGCCATCTGCTCTTGTGTGCCGTCTAGGATTACACCCATGATCCAGGAGGTATAGACGGTTATTGAAAGTTATGCCATTATTTTACATTATAAATATTCACCAAAATTATTCAAAACCATATTCTTCCAAACGTTCTGCTTTAGTCTGACCACCAGGAGACTATTGATGTGTGTAGTGAGTTTCGTATAAATATACTGTATAATAGTAACGTTATTGAAGATGATGCCATATTTATTGAAGATTTTACATTAGAAATATTCACCAAAATTATTCAAAAGCACATTCTTCCAAACTCTCTGCTGTAGTCTGACCAACAGGAGACTATTGATGTGTGTGGTGAGTTTGGTAGTAATAAGCTGTATAATAGTGATTGAATATTATTGTATTCTCTTTTTTCGGAGTTGCACTTTGCAGACGATCCCTGAGCACTCATTTCTTCTCCGACTGCGGATAGAGACCAATGTAATGTTTCCAGTTTGGAGGACAGCACGTATTGGCTTTTTTCGATAAAAATGTAGTTCGTTGTCAACCTTACAACGGTACTTAGGAGACGTCATTTGTGTCTGCATAACGTTTTGTTCATGAGTTATTGATCCGTGAAATCTGAATCTGCCAATATCGTTCCAACTTTACTCAACTGCTGCTGCGCCAATCAACAGAGCGTGCGTGTGATATATTTAGTAGCAGGATGTGCACTGAATAATAGGGCTCCCCCGAAAGCAAATGGGTCATTCGAACACTGGCCACAGAGCTCCCTCTATACAAATCAAACTGTAGACGGTGTGAAAGCACCTATTGTTTTAAATAATGGTCGGAATGCGACCTGTGAGCCTTCTGAATTACCGTGGGACAGCACATTCTAAACTAAAATGTTCAATCAATAAAGTAACATCTTATCTTATCTTAATAATATCTTCATATTAATAATAATAATAAATCATACAGTATGTGTCCGAAAGGGAGCAGGAGGAAGCAAACACAAAAATATCCCAAAAATATACTGCATATTAAAGCAAACGATTGTAAAGGTAAAAGTATGAGCATAAGAAATAAAGAAGTGTAATGTAAACATTTACATTATTATTATGATTATTTAAAATATAAAGACTATATATTATTGAATTACAAGATTAGATATACTTTAGTTGATCTAAAATATCGATGTGTTCAAATGCTCTTCAAAACACAACTGAAAGTCCATGAAACTTGTCTTTCTGTATTTGTGAATGAAGCGCCATCTCCTGGTTAAAACCTGAAATTGAAAATTTGTCAACGCCCTCTTGGAAAATAGCGGGAGGGCTTAACATTCCTCTATACTGGTGTTAGGCACGTCGTAGGCAGGAAGCTGTAAGCTGGAGTCTGAAATGAAGTGCTACATCTGTATGTGTGGGCTGGACCTGTATTTTACAGGAAAGGAGTGAGCAGAGAGTAGAGTAGTTGTCGATTCTTATTCTGTTTTCTGTGACTATCTGCCTCACCCTCTCAGACTTTCAGTTGCGCGCGCTACTAAAGAGACGTGTTACCATGGAAACCAAACAATGGTGTAGCTGTATTAAAGTCCGAGTGGAAACAGTCCTGAGTAAATCTGATTTGTCAGAAATCGGGAGAAATGCGGGAGAAATATGACCCCGGGAGGAAACCGGGAGAGGGCAATGAAATCGGGAGTCTCCCGCGAAAATCGGGAGGGTTGACAAGTATGCGTGGGCCACATCTGATTTGTCAATTCCTAAAAAAAAAATCACCAAGGGAAGCCAGATTCAGCTGGCCTCCTTTCACAACAGTGAATGCAATCTACTGTTTCACCATAACATCTAGAGGGGCGCTGTTCTTTTCACTCTTTGTAAAATACTCAAGGAGAATGGGTGAGAGACGGGCCGGCAGCAACACACATCAAAGGAGAATTATCGAAACAAAACAAAGTGTTTTTATTTATATTAGGGCTGTCAAGTTAACGCGTTAATAACGCCACTAATTATTTTAACGCGATTAACGCATGTGTATTTTTTTTCCTCGACCGCCCCGTAGTTTCAGAGCGCATCGAGTTTAAAATACCATCTACAAGCTGATGCTAACAGCCCGCTCCTGCCGTCCGCTTGCGGCAGACCACACTTCCACTCTAACCGGCAGGCACTGACTGGCCATCGGGAGGTCCGAGAGGGTGTGTGTATGTGTGGCGCGAGAGAGAGACCTTACGTGTATTGTTGTTGTTGTTAGCATCTGGTGCTAGCTAGCTGCGCTAACGGATATAGCTGTTAAATGAAAACAGAGGAGTGACATTTCGCCGACAACTGCGCCGAGCACTTCACTTTGTGCAGGAAGCCAGACAGTGGGACATTGTACGAACAGTCAGCACACTCAGCACGGATAGTGCGCACAATATGATTGCAGCGTCCAGGCAGCTACCGTTCGAGCATATGCTTTGAGTTGCACATAGGTCCAACGATCCATCTCTCACACAAACACACACACACACACGCACACGCACAGGCACACGCACACGCACACACTTTGAATTGTATTATTGTATGAGAGAGGTTCCAGGTTGAATTGAGGCGAATATTTGTAATGTTCAGAGGTTGTTGTGTTCAATATTCATGAGAATATTTGTCATTGTTCAAATGATAATAAACATTTGCATAAATCATATTTGTCCACTCATATGTTGATAAGAGTATTAAAAACTTGAAAAGTATTCCTCTAATGTACATTTAGAACAGATACAAGTTTTGCGATTAATTTGCGATTAATCGCGATTAAATATTTTAATCGACTGACAGCCTAATTTATATATTTAAATTATAACTACAATCCGAAAAAACAGACTGGTTTTTCGCTGGGTTGAGTCGTGTGGGTTTTTGAGTGAGATGCGGCACACCAGCCTGTCAGTTTACTCTTGCTAGATTAGTTTGGCTATTATCATTTATATTTATCTGCAACAATGGATATAAGGAAGTGGTTCATGAAAGGAATATGGCAACTCAGCGCCAGATGCAGGCACATTAGAATAAATCAGTTACGTTACCAACAAGCTAGCAAGCCAGCCAGGGACAAGGGAGGCTGGCAATCAATTATATTTTGAAGAGAAATTGACTCTCAAGCCAGCTCTCTCGCAAACTTCTGCTCTGTGCGCAAGCAGACCGCTGCCCACGCTCTCTGCCTTGCTCAATCTCTCTCTCTCTCTCTCCCTTTCTCTCCATCGCTCAACCTTACTCCACCTCTCCACTCTGTGTGCGCTCAAGTTTGCCTGCGTGCTTGCCCAAATTGGCACAGCGTTACAAATATGCCACAAAACCAACCAATGGATGTAGCCTATAATAAGACCATCAACAGCCTTATGGCAACCTAAAACCCCTCTGTTTCCGTAACAACAATTCACGAGCGCCTCCCTCAGGGTCTGGACCCACTGAGATAACTTAGACTAAAGTGAACTATCTAAACACTGGGAGAGTCCTTTACCTCACTGAGCTGACGTTATAAGATCCTCTCAGTCTGTCAGGAGAGGACCCTCCTCCACCTTGGTGTAGAAACAGCTTTTTATATCCGTTAGCATAGCTAGCTAACCAGATGCTAACAACAACATTCAACGTTACCGCTCCTGCACTCACAAAATGCGCTTGTGTCAAACACACACAGAGCCGAGCTTGAATGAAACACAGAGACCCAGAAGTACTTGTACTGTTCTGTAAATCATATTATTTTCGATGGCTTTACTGCAGTGTTTCTCAAACTTTTTCATACCAAGGACCACTTAACCAATAAAAAAACACTCGCGGACCACCTAACTCCACAAATATCCAAAAACACATCCTTTTTTACAAATCGCCCGGACCACTAGGGGGCGCTCACGGACAACCAGTGGTCCGCGGACCACACTTTGAGAAGCACTGCTTTACTGTATAATCAGTATAACAGATGAACAGATCGCCACTGGGCTTTCATCTAAACCCACAGCCACATAATGATAACAAAACAAAGGTCAGGGTTCATTGGTCAAGCAACACACCAATCAGAGAGCAGGCTGTGTTTTATATTTGTATTCTTTATTTCTGATTTATTTCACACAAAATACTTTTTGTGGAAACGTTTTCACTTATATGATTAAAAAAAAAAAACGGCAAAGTGGCAAGGCTTTCCCACCCTGCGTTGGGGGGGCACAGTGACTCATTTGGGGGGGCATGGCCCGCGAATTACCCCCCATGACGCCGACCCTGTGTATAATAAGAACTGGATACAGTGTCGGAGGCGGGGTCTCGTTCTTTCCTATGAGAGCTGCTCATTGGCGCATGAATACAAAATGGCCCAACTTTTGACAGAGCGAAACGTCACAGATTACCCGTCATGCCTGGCTGTCAGAGGAGAAGTACCCGTATGTGCGCTCATAGAGCATGCATAGTTGAGTTGCCCCTTATGCCCCACCCCCCGAGCTCCTACTCTCGGCTCACTAGAATGAATGGAGAGAGAAAATAAATCTAGATTCGGCTTTTAGTGCATTTTACAACTTTAAGGACCTAATGATTCTAATAAGGGGTATGAAATAGTTCATACTGGGTAGTTAATTTAGTTTAAAAAAAATTATCCAACGATTTACAGACGTCTCTTTCCCCATGTTAGTCAATGGGAAAAAGTATTTCTGGGCCCAGTGACGTCACGGACTTATACGGAAGTTGCAGTACCTCCGTTTGGAGACAACGAATATTGGGCACAGACTCCGGCGCACTTCCTGGGGGTTTGAGGTCAGGGCTATTGTGTGTGTTGTAGCGATCAGTCAATGGCGGGAAGCTGTGGTCATCTCATGGAAAATGTTTGCAGAGAGCGCACGAGAGCCTTGGAAGCTAGGGTGGATGCCATCTCTGCTAAAGAAATTGGTTTGTTCCCAGAACAGATTAAAATGGTCTATGAATGTAAAGTTGAGTGATGGACAGATTGCGTGTAACAGGCTAAGCAACCTGCTGAAACGTCCGCTACCTCGGCCCAGCGAGGGGATCGGACCTGATTTGTTATTTTCGTTAAACAGACTGTTTTAGGACTTCAGACTGCTGCCTGGTGATGTCGTTTGTGCCAATATGGACTATAACACTGTGGACATAGGGGTGTCTGCTTAAGAGGGAAGGGATCTGCTGAAGAACGTCCGTAACTTTTGCACCGGGTATGCAGTGAGTTATTGCTCTTTTGGATTTGATATGCCTGATGATATAGTCGCTCACAGTGGTACTCACAGAAAGAACACAATGCCGGTGTTGGACATGGCGTATGACAGACCCAGAACGCCGCTGCCCATGATGGCGTTGCTCAGGTTGAACACAGACATCCCAAAGGAGGTTTTACCCTCAAACTGTAAAAGACAAGACTGGATTATTAACCTAACCAACACATAATCTACAAAGACTTCATTTTAGGATGCACATTTTTGATTGATGTTTCACAAAAAGATGCATATCACTGTATTTTACTAGAAGTCCTGCAGCGTGTTTGAATGATAATCAGTTGGTTGAGGTCTGCATTAGCTAACAGTTAAAAGTTAATAAGCTTCCAAAGGGAACCTTATTTTTTATCTGTAGGAAAATGTTAATGTCTTCATACAGAATATACAAACATTGACTGGCCGACATAAGGCTCAAAAACAGGAGCTACACCTTTTTATAGCAGGTGCTATGTATTGCTTGTCAGCAAACTTAATGTTAATAAATTATTTAAACATATTATAATACAAAGATTACAGACCTCAAGGGTAATATATGTTGTCTAGGGGACAGAAATTCACAGAATGTGGTAGGGTTTCTGTTGGTCAAACACTAACGTCCAGCATTACATTTGTTTTAGATGTAATGGAAAAATAAGGCCACAGGCACTTTAGTGACAGTTTCAGTTTGAAGCTGCATACTCTTTGGCCATTTTTTTATAAAATAGCAAGTAACTAAATATACAAAAGAAATGTAGGACAGTAAAAGTACACAATTTACCTCAAAATTGTACAGTAAATAAAAACAAGTACAGTACTTGAGTAGATGTACTTAGTTACTTTCCACCCCTGCTGAGCAACACTGTGCTGTGGGGGTTGTGTGTGTCTGTGTGAGCGTGTGCACTCGTGCACAGTGACAGCTATACTCACGTCTGTGAACTGAGGAGAGAATCCATCACTCTTGTGAGGCAGGAACTTCTCTTCCTCTGGTGGGACTCTGTATCATTCACAAACAGAAAAACAAACCAATCACTGCACAGCTTCAACATGAATATTACTTGATCCACTAAGAATTCACAGCAATTCAGACAAATAGTAGTCACACAGAGGAAACGTACCCCCCCTCCACAGGTGCTGCAGCATCATGGTAGTTCCCATTGGACAGATTCTGCAGCTCCATACTGTGACCGGGACACGGGAGGACCTATTCTGTCATATATAGGGGAAGTCTGAAAAGAGGAAACAAACACAACCTTAAACCATGGCATGTACAGTAAAGCCATTACAGTAAAAAATATGAACAAAATGACATATTCTCAATGATTTTAGTCCAATCATTTACCATACTACAAACTTCATTTAATGACAGATGCTAAAAGGCATGCTTTACATTACATTTCAAGTCAACTGTATTTATAAACCACAACACCACAAACCGTTTACAAGCTGTAGAATAAATAACACAACCTATGCCTGGCTCAGAACCCTTATTTCCATGCAGTAAAAAAACCTTTAACAACAATCTCTAAACAGAGTAAACCTGTGGACCCTCAGGAGGAGCAGCAGAGAGCAGGGAGCTGTTCAGGATCAGATCAATGGACAATGGTTTGTGTCAAACTGCACGCTGACAGGCTCAAACTGTTGTTGATAAACTTCAGAGATTTATTTTACAACGACATCACCTGAAAGTGTCAATTTTGAAAGTGTCCAAAATCAAAGCTCAGTGAGTTTCAGCGAGCTGTTCTGACTGTCTCTACCAACCACATAATGGATCAACGAATAAGACAACAGTGGCAATAGACTGACAAGAGAAACATTTAGCCATGATGTCATTTCAATAAACGTATCAATAGCATACCAAATAACTACATAATTTGACTGATTAGTAAAAACTGAATGAATGATTTCACATATCTCTACGGAAAGAGGACAAGCTAACAACTTTTAAAATGTTAGGGCAAGACTCGTGTAGCTGCTACCACATCAACACTCAAAATAAATGTCGCTTCTACAGCAGCAAATATATGTTTGTATACAATACACTATGGTAAATATGCACACATATATAAACATAGCATTTTTTGTCCGGTTCCAAATATGAGGTAGAGCTCTGGGAACCGGATTTGGATCCGGTTCCCCTCCATTGATTTTTCAGAATGTCAGTGACGACAGCAGAAACATCTCAGCTCTGACAGCTTTACAACAGTTACACATGTTTTTTGTTCTGAAAATGTACAGAACCATGATGCCAAAACTGATCCCATATATACTGACATATATTGTTTAAAATAAAACACCTATCCATATCATGGTTATATGTCAGTATTGTGTCTATACTGTAGCTCTTCCATACGAAAAAATTGTATTGCTGCAACTTTACGTCTTAAAAGTAAAGAAGTGTTTGGCACAGTTTCTCTGGTGCGATGCTGTGAGAGTATAGCAGCTGAACAAGGTTAGAGTATCAAAGTCAGAGCTAGTCTGTCTTCATTTAACAGCATACAATCAATGAAGGCAGACAAAGCAAGAAAAAGTCAACTTCACAAACAGATCAAAAGTGGCTACATTCAACCCTGTCATCAATGTCAAAGTACACATCCGAACCCACTGAGAGTGTTGGATATAGGACAGCAGTTAACACATAGTGGTGGGAAAGCTACCAATCCTTCACACTGGAAGGAGTTAAACTACAGCAAAGCTTATAACCATAGCTACTAGAAAAAAGTAAATTAAAACTACTGTACATTGTTAAAAAAAAAACTGAATTGTTCACGGGTTATTCTGTATAGGGTTTGCTCGCCCTTAACATCTGACTTTACAGCTAAAGGATAAAAGGGGTAAAAAAAACAAACACATTAATTTCCTTTTATGGTCTCAATGTTTGTAGTTTCAATTGTAAACAAAAACGGATTTGACTCTTTAAATGACTATATAAATGTAGTTGAACTACTGCAAAATGCTGCTAAACGTTTAACTTAAGACTCACACTGTAAACACACATTTGTCACCATTGTATCGTTTAAAGCCAATGTATCTACCCTAATAGAACATGCATAGTTCCACACAGGGACCAGAGGGCTGCACCATCAGTCAGCTGTGGGGGGTTGTGTCCCCCTGATGAGTCATTATTCACTCCTGAGAGAAATGTGTGTCTGTGCTCCACAGCTTCTGTCTGCTGTGTGATGTGAGGTTACAGCGGGTTTATTATCAGAGCTCTGTACTGAACCCAGCGGGTCACTGGGAGATGAGACCAGTGAAGCTGACCCCCCAGCTGAAGGAGGCTGAACACCGTAGAGATTCTGAGGATTATTTGTATGCTTGTCAATGTCAGTGACACCTTTCACACACTCAGTCATGTCATGCATGTCTCTAACTTATCCATAACATTTTCTATATCTGTCTGTCTGTCTGTCTGTCTGTCTGTCTGTCTGTCTGTCTGTCTGTCTGTCTGTCTGTCTGTCTGTCTGTCTATCTATCCTGTATATTGTCTGAACAGAGAGTTTTTTGACCCCAGTGAAGGCGACGTGGCTCTGCAGATAAGCGTCTGGCCAGCAGCCAGGTCTGGACGTCCCAGTTGTGGATATCTGTTCCCTGTAGGCGTCAGGAGCGACAGACAGTGATAGCAGCTGAGAATGACCCCCCCTGCTCAAACATCCCTGAGCTGGTTCCTCAGACATTGACATTTCTTACAGCAGGCGTCACCATGGACTCTATTTGTAAATACTGTCCATACACATGCTGTACATTCTCATGCTGTGAAGTATTTTATGAGCTACATATATTTTCATACCTTCAAATACTAGTCTCTTTGCTCTAGAAATTAGTTAACTTAAAAGTATTGCTAATAGAATTGTTAATTGATAAATTACACCGTAAGTTAGCATGTCATTATCAGGTTCTCTGGCAGTGGTGTAAAGTAACTAAGTGCATTTACTCTGTACTTCACTGAGGTACTTGTACTTTACTTGAGTATTTCTATGTTATGCTACTTTGTACTTCTACTCCACTACAATTCAGAGGTAAATGGTGTACTTTTTCTCCACTACATGTATTTAATCCCTTTAGTTACTTCACAGATGTGGATGAATGATGTGAAATCTAATCACGTGTCAAATCAGACTTTAGTTCCACCTGGAGTAAATCCACAAGCTACCCTGCATACAAAGTCATTCAAACTAGCTGCACCTTTACCAGCTTTGAGAACACTTTCATGATCAATCATTATAAAACATATCATATATATTATTCTGAAATGGACCAATCTGCACAATGACTACTTTTACTGTCGCTACTTTCACTATATTTTAATGAGAATACTTTTCTACTTTTACTTGAGGAACATTTTGAATGCAGGACTTTTACTGAAACAGAGTATTCCTACACTCTGGTACTTCTAATTTTACTGAAGTGCAAGATGTGAGTACTTCTCTCACCTCAGTTCTCTGGTTATTGGACATGAGTTATGGATCACACAGTACTGGAGTTACTTAAATTATATTTAGAAGAAGGATGGATGTTTGCATTGAGTTTCAGGAGGTTAAAGAGACATTGTTCAGCCCTCAATCATTTCTCTGATTAGATCATCTGCACCTGGATGAGTGATGCATTAGCAAATGTTCAAATTCAGGTTCAAACAAATATTTGATCATGTGTGTAACATGATCAAATATTTGTTTGAACCTGAATCTTATATTACGTTAAGTCACTAACTATACAGGGCTATATCCCACTTTTAAAGCCATGTGTCCCGCCAGAACACTGCGATCATCAGATGCAGGTCTATTAGAGGTCACCAGAAAGAGTCATAAGAAGATCGGTGAAGCAGCCTTTGTAAACTACGCCCCAAAACTGTGGAACGCGTTACCCAACAATATTAGGGAAGCCAATACGTTGACAAGCTGCCTTTTAAAAATGTCTATCTCTTTACCAAAGCATTTGACTGACTTGACACTATTATATTGCACTATTTCTCTGTGATTGACATTGCACTATTTCTCTATGTTTTATTCCCCATGTTTTTACGTTTAATTATTTTATCCCACTTTATGCTTTGCTCTTGCTGCTTGTTTTACACTGCTTTTATGTCTTATGTCTTACTGATGTAAATCACTTTGAACTGCAATCCCCTGTATGAAAGGTGCTATACAAATAAAGTTATTATTATTATTATTATTATTATTATTATTATGTGTAAATATTAAAAGCATATGAATAGTGACAGATGACCATATTTAAGTTCCCTGTGGCTGGCTGCTCCCCTGAGGCTATCCAACTGTGATCCAGGTACACACACCCAGCCTGACCACCAATCAGATTCAAGAGTTTCTTGCCACCACTTTTGGCCAAAGACACATTTGCAACTGTAAACACAAAGTTTTATCTGCGAGGTTAGACGCTGTACCATGTGCTTTAATAGTTCATTGGGATTTAAATGTTTGTGTACAACTTTATTAACTACATTATTTACTAATTTAGAAGGACCATGCCAAAACTGTGAACATTATTTTAAATGTCCAACTTAAGCTACAGGATTTTATAAAATCTAGCCAGCAATAAAACCAGCATGAACAATACAATAATAATGGCTGTGTCTAAAGTTAAAAACCAAACATTTACCAATACTTAAAGCTCATAGTTCATGTTATGTTTGTTTCATATGTACACAAGTAGCCCACTGTTCCTGCAACCCTATTCCTCTATGATAATTCTTATTCTCAATTTTTTTCTATAGGATAAATTTATTGATTGGAAGTCAAAGTTGTTTTGACAAGATCCAAAGATTTAAGCCAACAGAATGACATATGTCGACATGTATCAGTGAATAGAACACAGGCAGTGTTTTCCCAGACAGCCACAGTGAGGTAAGAGGGAAGGGAAAGTGTACAATGTGTGCCTGATTTATGCCCAGCCCCTTTTTCCAAGCATGGATAGTGTATATTTGCAGCTTACATAGCGTCCCCCTCCTCCTGTGTTTTTATTTTGAGTTTATTCCTTAGTTTTTTTATGTGAAGTAATTATATTGTTCTTCATTCCATTACATCTTTATAATAACCTACAGAATGACATCATGAACCAGCTGAGGCTCATGTTATCCCCAGAAATGTAAAACTGTGTTTTGCACTTGTTTTGGTATTTTGTTTTGGTCCATATTTTTTGTTATATTATCAGATGTTGACAAAAACGTATGTCATAAAAGTCGTAAGTCGTAAAGCGCTTTGCCAGAATCTTTTTCTCTTCACTTGTTTCTTCCTCCCAAATATTTCATTTTAGTCATCAAGAGTCTGTGATTTCCATTCTTGATGTGAATTCTTAAACTGAAAAATGTCCGACAATAAAATGATAACAATAATAGCCACAATAGAAAACAGCTGACCTCACCTTCACGAAAACCATGGTAATTTGACAGTCACCTTCAACCATAGTAACAGTGTTAAAAACATTAATTATTTGGAAAATAATTTATAACAAGCAAAAAAATGGATCAAAGCTGAGAACAATAATTGAAATGATAGGGATGTACAATCTCAAGAACCATTGGCCCTTATGAATATTTCTAGAGAGTTTGAAACTTTGAGTTAAGTTTCTCAGAACAAGCTGGAAGAGTTCCACATCTGGAGCACAGCTGCATACAGCTACTTTAATGAGTCTGATTTACCTTTAGAGTCTAACACTCTGAGCCCTGGCTTTAACAGAGCTCTTCTGCAGAGCTCCTGAAATAACCAAACACGTGGCAGAGCAGCTCCAACTCACCCCAAAGAATGGAGAGACTCACCGCTGCCCCAGAAGCAGGCCTGGCTTGGTGTCCGGAGCAGACGCAGGGTCTGTGAAATCCTGCGTTCAGAGGAGTAGTTTGGGCAGGACTGGAGTGTCTTAGAGCCCCAAAGAGAAGCACAAAGCACCTCAGGGAGAGGTCGGGGAGAGGGGAGCAAATGTGTGAGCAGGGAGGGCTGCTGAAAATGTTGGTTTCAAGTTTCTTGTGATGTCATATGTAGAAGCACTCCTCTTCATTTCCAAGAAGAAAAAAAGTGAGGTATTTCTCAGGGCTCTGGTGATTGATTGCTCTGTGGGGAATTCACTGGGCTGTATGGTCGGCTCATACACTCTGGGCCTCTTCAACTGTTTCCATGTTTCAACTCTCTCCACTGACTTGTGGCAACAGCTGGAATATGGGGAGGAGATCAGCAGTTACACAAGCCTGCTGCTGCTGGGCGGTGTGTGTGTGTGTGTGTGTGTGTGTGTGTGTGTGTGTGTGTGTGTGTGTGTGTGTGTGTGTGTGTGTGTGTGTGTGTGTGTGTGTGTGTGTGTGTGTGTGTGTGTGTGTGTGTGTGTGTGTGTGTGTGTGTGTGTGTGTGTGTGTGTGTGTGTGTGTGTGTGTGTGTGTGTTCCAACATTTGGAATGATTTTTCAACATGTAAAAATGTTCTTGAGAGTTTTTGCTGGAAAGGAGATGTTGGTACAAATACGTTAGTAGGCAGTAACGGGTTAAACAGTAGGGTTATAAATCAAAGTACGATTTCTCGGGAAATTGTGATTGCAAGGGATTTAATAATGAATAGCATTTTTAAATGCAGAAATTCAAAAGTACGTACAGTATATACTTAAATACATAAAAATTAAATGTTTGCTCAGGACTTTGAGTATTATTCTACCGGTGAATCAACATATTTGTAGGAAAAGTTTGGGACTGCAAATGTACGTTAGTACAGAATATCCTGACTCCTGTACGACAGCGCAGCGGGAACTCAAATAAGAATATTAACCTACAAACTGCTCGAGTGTACAACCGGGTCCACGGTGTTTTTAACCATCACACGTTCTTAGAATAGAAAGGTAAGAAACACACAGAGACATACTCAACTTCCAAATGAATTGAATTCAACTTCAATGTTAAGCCAAGACAACAAGTTTTAATAAAACAAAATGTTCTTCAGCATTTTAAATTAAGTACAGGAAAGGAGGCTTTGTAGGTGTGTTAACCTTACCCCCCCTTCCCCTGTTAATCACAAAATCCTCCTCTTTACATGTGAGGACCACACTCATCTGCATTTTGCTGTTATTTAACTCATTTTTTATGCATAAAGGTAACACTATGCATACACTATGCATACAATATGGATAGTTACATATTTATACTTCTTTGTCATGAGAACACAGGTTGGCATTGATTTGTACTTCATTTTTAAATCTGATATAAAGTGGTTGATAGCCTAGCCCCAACTCTCAAATAAGGTAATAATTAAGTGTGTGAGCCAAATTATTATTGATTCTGAAAATATGTTTAAAGAAAATAATCTTCACAGGAAGTAAAAAATCGTGAAGTGATCACCCCTTTACACCAAGGGACCACCTTCAGCTCTGATGGACCCTCACTGCACAAGGCCTCCAGCATTAACCAGAGATGGTCTCAATAGCACAAAGCCAGGCAAAACTACACTGAGAAATCTCAAACATTGACTTTAATGAAAGCCTATGTCAACACATTTCACATAACTGTATTAGGTTATTGTGTATATTAAGTTGAACATAATATTTTGTATAAACGTAATAACATAATACAGTTATGACAAATCTGTTGACATTATACATTTAATAAAAGTCAAAGTTTCAGTGTTTTCAGCAGTGGCGTTTTCTCCTGGAGGCCAAGGGAAGCCAGGCTTCCCCTGTTTTTTCGGATTGTAGTTATAATTGTAATAAATAAATAAAAACACTTCATTTAGTTTCGGAAATTCTTTGTTGTGTGTTGCTGCCGGCCCGTCTCTCCCCAATTCTCATTGAGTATTTTACAAAGAGTGAAACAGCGCCCCTCTAGATGTTATGGTGAAACAGTAGATTGCACTCTCTGTTGCGAGAGGAGGCCAGCCGAAATTTGCTTCCCTTGGTGAAAAAAAATAGAGGGATTGACCAATCAGATGAGGCTCACGTCATGCCCCTGCCAACCTGTGATTGGTCAGGGCCATGCCAAGGGAAGCCAGAGGCGGCTGGCTTCCCTTGCCTCACAATCCAATCAAATCGCATTAATTAGTGGTGCAGTGACGCGTCCCAAAAAGCGGAAGTAAGCTGCGCTTGGTTTCCCTCGACAAAATAGCAATGGGATTTCTCCATAGGATTTTGGAAAATAGCTCGAAAAAAGGTCAGTGGAAAACGGACCTGTTAGGTAAATGCACATTTTGTTCAGTCGGATAATATCCACATGTCTACCCTACTTTTATAATTTTCGAATCATAAATCTAATCGATACAAGATAGATAGCGTCACTGCACCACTCTCACCGCCGGTAGAAAGTAGCAAGCAACTGAAGCAAGTGCAATTATGGAGGGTGGAGATTTGGAGAATTTAATCAAAAGTAATTGTACTAAACTTCCGCTGCAGCAGCAACAACAAATACTATCTGATGACAGGCCAATGCCCAAAGTGGAGCTGGGTACAGCGAGGAACAAAGGAGCGAACCGGACGTAAAACGTTAAAGGTCTCCTGATTTAGTTTGTGAATGAATGTTTATTAGAGTTTCGGCTGGAGAGGGCGTGCAGACCTGTCGGTCAGATAACAGGCGTGTGTAAGTCCTGCATATGTATGATACAAGTGTGTAAAATGATACCGGGCGCTGTAATCACTCATCTGGTTACGTTATTACATTGACCACCAACCCCCCCCCACCCTAAAAGAAAGGACGTATTATTGGCTTCCCCTAATTTTTTCCCCACGCCACGCTACTGATTTTCAGTGTACATTTATGAGCCTCACTGCCAGCCAAGGCCCAGGGTGAGACAAGGAATTCTTTGTTGAAGCATTCTCTGATCATTGCCTGAGTGTACCAACGACGGTCCAAGACAGGCGGCGGGCAACTGGTCGCTTATGACAGCTTGTAGGCCCTAAGATCAAATACTTAGACAGCTAAACAGCCCAATGAGTTATAGTAGGGGCCATCAAACATTTCTCAAGTTACATTGGAGGGCACAAGATTTTCTAACAGCTGGTTACGTTTCCCAACAGCCAACGCATCAGAGACGTGGTTGTGACAAATGCCTGCATCGCAACATGAAGTCTAATAAGCAGGAAAAAGTGAAATTGCTCTTGGGGTACAGACTTGGTGGCCAATCAGAACTGTTGATCTGCAGGGTCACCGCTGGACCCTGCCACATCGACCATTTCACTGCCCGGACCCTCCCAATACTGATACTTTGAAGACAATGTCTGTCAAACCCAAACCCGGATTAACGACCGGACCGCCTGGGCTGTGGCACAGGGGCCTCAACTTCCCCCGAGGGGCCAGAGGCCTCCAATCATCCCATTTAAAAAAAAAAATGTATCATTATCATTATGATTTTGGTGAGGATTGAAAATTTAGTGTGTGTACGGATCAAGTTATACCTACTTAATTTTGTGGGAATGCTGTTAACAGCATTACAACTATCTGTTCTTCTACGCACGAAATTCTTTATTCTTATTATTCCGCCCGTTATTTTGCCGGCCTTCTCCTCCCGCATTGAACATCGCAGAAACTCTGTTCGAACATCAAAACGTTCAGCTCAGTCGGGAATCAATGGCTATTACTTTTCTCATTCAAAACTTTCATAATTCCAGAGATACATCCCATAATTCATCACATTTTTAACCATTGAAGTCAATGGAGAAATTCTTCAGACTTCAACAAATCTTAATGCGACTTCAACTGCTAACTTTTCCTTCATACTTTCCCTCGGAAACTTCATTCCAACTTTAAAATGTTACACATCTTTCTGACATTATTCGTGTAACACAACTTTTAAATCTGATTCTTACTTTTAGAGATATTAAACATTGTTCAGACCAGGGGCGTCGCCTGGACCTGGAAACATTCGGGGCTTAGCCTACAGTGGCGGCGCTACAGTCAAATTTTCTACTGCAAGACTCCCCACACGCACATACACAATTGCGCCATCTGGTGTCACAAACGTATGCCTGCATTAGCTTTGCAACGGCAATGGATTGTGGGAGATTCTCATAGTACGTGAGGATCTCTTGAGGGTAAGGTGCCTGTATTATGTCGGTGGACAAAATGTATGTTTTTATTTTATAAGGACAATAACGTACTGTTGTGTTTGTTTAGTTTAATGTTAATTGTTTAATGCTCACAGTCACAGCAACAGGTTTTTTGTGTGATTGGCTATTTGCACCTCTGACCCCCACCCCTTCCCTCGAGTTATTATGTCAGAGCAGCGTATACTTCAGCGGAATATCAAAACAAGGCCCGGGGTGCAAAACGCATAAATGAAAGAGACCCTCTACCACACAAAACAACACCTGTAAATAAATCATTTTTGTGTTGTTTGAAATTGAAAATGATATTGCATTGTGTTTGTTACTTTCGTTGCAGTTGTATGTCTTAAGTGTAATTTGGCATGCTTTTATTTTGAAGGCGAGTTGTTGACAGGAAGTTGTTGTTGCTATGGAAACAAGAAAAGTTGCACAGCGGGCGGAACTTGTCATAAAGTCACCCATAATAACACCCACCCATTTAGAGGGAAGATATGATTGGTCAATTGTACTGTCATTTGACATTACTCTCGTTTTAGTTACTATAGCGGGCCCTCTGTGAATTCATAGCTGGACGTCCAACAGCTCCTGTCTTCACAGACTCGCAGAAAGGGGCTTCTTTAATTTAACCCTTCACATTCCAACAGAAACTGAATAGGCAGATTCGAAGGATTTATTTCTTTGGTAATGTTATTTTAAATACAATTAAATCAAGTTATTTTGGTAAAACTAATGAAAAATATAACTAAACTGTTTTTAAATATTATTTTGTAGAATATCTTAGGCCCTCACAGAGTTTAATGTTTCACATTGCTTATGAAAAATATACTATCACTATACGATCACTGATATTTTGTTGTTGACTGGACACTTCTTTTTTAAAAGAGATTGCATGTGAGGATCTCTTAAGCAATGAAGCTCACATGTCCTTTTTATATGCTGTCCATTCAAATGCAGGAAAGTATTCACCAACTGTGAGTGATCTGTTGCCGCTACACCGGAGTTACATAAGCATAGGTAAAGTACTATTTTGGGGGGAACTCCCCCAGGAAGATCTTTTTTAAATATTGAAGTTAAAAGCATCAATCTGGTGCACTTTGAGAGCAACATTAAGAGATCTATGGATACATCTCTCAACACCCATATGTAAAAAAGAATCAGAATAAGAAACGGGTTTATTATTTAAAAACACTTGATTTTCAAGTCAAATTATTAGAAGTTGTTACTAATTAGATTAAACTGAAAAAAGGGATGGTAGGAGGAAATAATAATCCCTCATCACTTGCTTCCTTCCTCACTTGCTTCCGTCATCACTTGCGTCCTTCCTCACTTGCTGCTTCCTTCATCACTTGCTGCTTCCGTCATCACTTGCTTCCTTCATCACTTCCTTCCTTCCTCACTTGCAGCTTCCTTCATCACTTGCTTCCTTCATCTCATTACCTTTCATTTGCTTCGTTTTTTCTCCCCATC
Organism: Notothenia rossii; assembly: GCF_949606895.1. NCBI lineage: Eukaryota > Metazoa > Chordata > Actinopteri > Perciformes > Nototheniidae > Notothenia > Notothenia rossii. The sequence continues at coordinate 49,693,543 of NC_136902.1, forward strand.
ATCACTCGCTGTCTTCACACTCTTTATTGTTTTGTAGGTGGAAGTGTTAGGCTGAATCGCCTTGGTTTGACATTCGCAAATTGGTCGATGACCTCTCCATGGGCCACATTAGCCAAGACCTCCTTCTCAATGGAAATGATGGCCAAATGACTAAGCCTCACCTGGACCATTGTACTTCTCAGCCAAGTGTGTAGCCTTCGAAGGGCACTGAAGGACCTTTCACAACTGCAGCTGGTGACTGGGATTGTCAAAGCAGCTTGGAAGATGGCCTTAAGAGAGGGGAACGTATCCTCATCCAAAAGGGAAAATACACTTTGGATACTTGGCATGTCTTTCTCTATCCTGGCAAGGTATTGTCTTGCAACAACAACCTCTTCAGTTTGTAAGTGGATGCTGTAATGTTGTGCAATATTTCTGAGTGCCTCTTCATTCAGGAAATTCTCAGAAGCAGGGTGACATGCCTGTATGCCGATTCATATTTTTTCCTCAACTCCAGAAAACCTGTTTTGAAGCTCCTCCAGCATTCTGTCGAGAACTGGAAAGAAGATTCTCCCTCTCAAGTCATCTCCTGTAGTCAGGTCTGACCTTGCTGCACATAATGCCTCAACTACAAAGTCTTCCATGTTTCTACGCTTCTTCCTCTGTGTCACAGTTTCGGGAATATCAAGATCATTGCACAGGACCTTGGTCTTGTCATAGACCTCATGTGCTTTCTCGTCACTTTGGTAACTTTTCAGTGTGTTCTCAACTGCTGTTTTGTAATTTACTGCCTGCACCAAGTCAATTGTTTCTTTCTGCAGGTATTTGTGCAGGCCCTGAGTGGTTGAGAGCAGTGTCTGGAACAGGACAAGCATGTAGATGGTGCTGAATTTGCAAAGCTTGCTTTCCAGTCCCTTTGCCAGAGGGGCTGAAAGGCTCCCTAAAGTCTGGATCAAAGCAGGGAGGTTTTTTAGGGTTGCATTCACATTCGTTTGACAGCTGAACAAGTTGTTTGTCCCCTACCTCTAGCTGTTTCTGAAATGTTTCCAATCTCTGATGGTGGACAACAGATGTGGAGAAGAAAGAGTAGAGACACTCCAGGAGATCAAATAAGTCACGTGCCTCTGGGATGGCTTTGCAAGTGGCGCAAAGGACAAGATTGAGTTCATGGGCATAGCAGTGAACATAAAGTGCTTCTGGATGCTTCTCTCTAAACTGAGCTTGTCCACCTCTCACTTTTCCACTCATAACAGCATTACCATCATAACTCTGGGCAACACATTTAAGATGTCCTATTCCATGTTTGTCAAGTAGCTGCTCTATTGTGTCAGTGATGGTTTTAGCATCAAATGCTGCAAGCTGAGAAAGTCCAAGGAACATTTCTTTCATTGAGCCTTGTGGACTTACATATCACACACACAATGCAAGCTGCTCTGTGTGATTATCCCTTGCTTCATCCACCATTACCGAGTACATTTTTGCCTCTTTGATCTCAGATATTATCCTTGCCATTATAACGTTGGCGGTGCTTTCAATCATCTCATTCTGTGATGAGGGTGAGCGGTAGGTCACACATGAAGGTGTTTGCAGAAAAGGATCAACGTTTTCAAGAAGCTTCATGCATTCCATAAAATTACCCTTGTTATCACTCTCTGCTGCTTCGTTGTGCCCTCTGAAAGCAATCCCTTGCTTCCCAAGAAAGGCTGTCACTGCTGCTATGCGTTTCATACGTTCCTGAATCTCACTGACATTTGCAGCATGTAGCTGCTGTGTGATGTCCCCGTGGACCTGGGTGGCTTTAAAGCTCTTCCAGATAATAATTGAGGCCTTGTGTATGTTTGACTTTTCATGTTCTCGAAAATAATCCAATGAACGCTTCCAGTTTGTTTATCCTGAGGTGGTGAGGGTGTCCCTTTGATCCCTTGATTGCTTTGGTTTGCCATATAATCTACAACTAAAGCAGAATGCTGCCTTGGCAGTTGTAGAATATTCGAGCCATTTAAAAGTATCAAACCACTTGGTTGAAATGATCTCTTTTGCTGGCCAAACATGCCGGATGGAAAGCAGTGATGTCTCACTTGCCTTGGCTCTGTATCTGCAGTCCCTAAATCAGTTCCCCAGTTACCCATTGACTCTTGTCTGTTCTGATTTTCCTGTTCATTGTTGTTCTTATCTGTTGTATCTCCTTCTTGTGTGTCCCTTTCTTCTGTTCTCCTTTCTTCATCCTCTACTCTGTTTGGCTCATCTGTGATGACTGTGTAGGTAAAGACAAACAAGTATTTTAAGTCAATCAGTGTCCAGCTCTGTCAAATAAATGAATTTCAAGATACACAAATTTGTCTTCATTAAAATGAGTGTCACCACACTGTCACAAAATGTAATACTAACCAATTGAAAATAGTTATATTTACATTGGAAACCTCTTGTAGATATCACTGTTAGGAGTAGTTATCTGCCAATAGGACAGAATCATTCCTATACAAATGCAGTTTGAGTAATTCACTTAATATTAGGGATGCACCGAATATTCGGCCACCGAAAATTATTGGCCGAAAATTGTTAAAAAGGCCCTTTCGGCTTTCGGCCGAAAGGGCCTTTTTTTTTAAATATCACCGAATGTCCGAGAACAGGGTTACGTTGATCATACTCCGCATATTTGTCCGGGTGTTTTGATTTTCAAGTGGTGGAGTAATCCCGAAGTGGTGAAAGTCTTTGCAGTTACACCCCCTCGAGAAATGTCAGCTGAACACGTTTTACAAATCGCAATCCGCGCCACTCTCTCTGATATTTTTGAAATATCTCCAAGTGGCAGACATGTTGGCTGTGAGCCAGCCGCGAGCATGGTCGCGCGCCGTGCTTGTCGCCGCGTTTTGATTACGTCATCACAACAACACGTTAGGTTACTAAACTTATAGGTGCATTTGTTGTTGTTGAAGGCCTGGCTGTTGCAGTCTTTATTTACACTATTTTGTTGTAGGCCTACTGGCCTAGATGTTTATGCAGTTTTAAAGCACCTTGGCTTTGTTCTGAATGCACTTTGTTGTAGTTATCCTACAGAGAAAAGAAAATGCACTTGACTTGGAATTAATGTACTGTGTGCATTCAAAAGTGCTGAATAAATGTTTTATGGACCCATAATAATGATTATTATTTAAGTTAAGTTTTGCCATAATCATGTCTTTTTCCATAATCAGGTAGCTGAACAACATTGGTAAAAAATAATAATATACACATATATATATATATATATATATATATATATATATATATATTTCTATTAATCATTTTCGGCCTTTCGGCATTTGGTTTTCGGCCAACTGTTTCCTATTTTCGGTATCGGTTTCGGCCAAGAATTACCCATTCGGTGCACCCCTACTTAATATATTTACTTAAAACTTTAATATAGTCATTTTCACTTAATACTCTAATATAGTCATCTTTCTGCATTCAAAACTAAAAAAAAAAGGCCTCCGACAATGCAGATAATTTTTTGATCATATCAATTTTAAGATGGGGGTCAAGGCTTAACATGTGGGAGCATATGTCCCTTGCCCCCTTTCAGGAGCCCCACTGGATTAGCTTTGATCTGAAATATTTGTATAAAAAGCTTGTTAGCTGGCTGTCCATCTCATAATGTTCACACAGAAACTAGCTGTCAATAGGAAATATCAGAAGAATTATATTTTCATGCAAAATCTATCACAAAAAGAGGTTCCACATTTCAATTCAGGTTTTGTTATGGCAACGTCAGTGGCCAAACAGCCACATTTACTGCTGCAAATACGTTCAAACATGCTGTCGACACATAAACCAGTGGCAACCATGCCACCATTTCAGCTGACTTTTCTCAGAAATACTGTCACATAACATCCATATATTTCAGTGTTAGGTTGATGCTTAGCTAAGCTAACTATGAAACACTTTAACTGACAGGACTCAGGAATCAGGATCAACTGTGTACTACTGTAAGGTAGCTTCTAGCTTTATGTCGAACACTGACAGTAAGTCAACATTTCCCAGAGAGCTTTCTTTGAAATCACCAAGTAACGCTAAAAAACACAACATTTATATTGTATGACAAAGTGTTTATTTAATATATCTGGCTAGCTATAGCTACTTGCTAACGGTTTAGCTTACCCGTGCGATTCAAAGTAACGTCAACGTAGCTGTAATTTATGCTTTGCTTACATGTTCGCATAACTTGTAAGTTTACTGACAGGTACATACCTTGTTCACCTGGCTCAAGTGGTGGCTCTGGGGTTCTTGTGTGAGCCACCACTTGAGAATTGCCGTCTTTTTTATCTAAAAAATGTCTAATGTCCATCTTCAGAATCTCTGCGTCCGGGGCTGAGAGTTTAAAGTTTAAACATTGTCACAGAGGAGAGGTACATACCTGTCAGCCAATAAAACACGTTTATTTCCATGCAACTCTCTGATCGGTCTGGTGGCGTCGTCTTGCCTCTGTGTTGCATTCACTGAACATGGGAAATTACAATTCTGCCGTCCGTCCTATAGGTAAAGTAGGTTAATGTATTATATTATTGAGGGAGAATTTGTCCGGGGCTAAAGAAAAAACTTTAGCCCCGGATGCCTACCCCAGGCGACGCCACTGGTTCAGACCTTGGTACAGAGGCTTTCTTCAGATTTTAACATTAACTAGAGTGCGTGATGTCACAGCTAGAGTGTAGGAAATCTTGAAATTTGCCTTCATATTTTTTGTTGTTGCCATAATTCCCAAACCCTACATTCCTGAGACATAATGTTTATTGACAAACGTAGGAAAACATCTCGTAGCTTGAAAAATGACAAATAATTAAGCAAAAAATGATTAAACAAAATGCCTCTTGAGGGCATGAAGTGACACCTTTAGTTAATCTGCCAAAAAGGCCCCATGATTTACCCCGAAAGTACACAAAAAGCACACTTCAGATACTCAAGGTCCTTGACATGCTTCACGCTTTGAAATTTCACCGATATCTGTTACGGTTCTTCCACAAAACGTTCACATGTAAGAGGTTTATCTCTCATTCAGAACAATGGAAACCTGTGATCTCTGCACACCTCGTTAGCTCAAATAAACACCTGTGTCATGGAACACGATGATGTCATCACTCCAACTGACATGCTCAGAGCAGCAGACTTCAGATAATGGTTAACCTGTTAAGCCCTGAGCCTGTTTTTCAGGTCTCAGGCTCGAAAATGACATTCCCAGAACAAATTATTACATTATTACATTGCATTTAGCTGACGCTTTTATCCAAAGCGATTTACAATAAGTGCGTTCGACCAACAAAATGCAAACTTGAAGAAAACAGAATCATATAAGTACATCAGGTTTCATAGAGCTAAAACATTTCAAGTGCTACTCAACTGGCTTTAGATAAGCCAGTCCTTTATTAGTATATAAGTGTTAATAGTTCTATTGCTCGAAGTGGAGTCGAAAGAGATGAGTTTTCAGTCTGCGCCGGAAGATGTGTAAGCTTTCTGCTGTCCTGATGTCAATGGGGAGCTCATTCCACCATTTTGGAGCCAGGATAGCAAACCCACGTGTTTTTGCTGATGGGAACTTGGGTCCCCCTCACAGTGCGGGTGCAGCGAGCTGTTTGGCTGATGCAGAGCGGAGTGCACGTGCTGGGGTGTACAGTTTAACTATGTCCTGGATGTAGGAAGGGCCAGATCCATTCCCAGCATGGTACGCAAGTACCAGTGTCTTGAAGTGGATTCTAGCAGTTACTGGAAGCCGGTGAAGGGAGCGGAGGAGCGGCGTGGTGTGGGAGAATTTAGGAAGGTTGAAGACCAGACGAGCAGCTGCATTCTGGATGAGCTGCAGAGGTCGGATGGCACATGCAGGTAGACCAGCCAGGAGGGAGTTGCAGTAGCCTAGGCGTGAGATGACGAGAGCCTGGGCCAGAACCTGCGTCGCTTTCAGGGTCAGCTGGGGACGTATTCTCCTGATGTTGTAAAGAGTGTATCTGCAGCAGCGGGTTGTAGCAGCTATGTTTGCAGTGAAGGACAGTTTGTTATCTAGGGTCACACCCAGATTCCTTGCAGTCTGAGTCGGGGAAACAATAGAGGTGCCGATGTTGATTGTTAGGTCAAGAGTGGGACAATCTTTTCCCGGAAGGAAAAGCAGTTCAGTCTTGTCAAGGTTGAGCTTGAGGTGGTGAGCAGACATCCACTGAGAGATGTCAGCTAGACAAGCAGAGATGCGTGCGACGACCTGGGTCTCTGAGCGGGGAAAGGACAGAATTAATTCGGTGTCGTCAGCATAGCAGTGATATGAAAAACCATGCAGGCTAATGACTAATCCAAGCTAAATTGTGTACAAGAAGAAGAGGAGGGGACCAAGAACAGAGCCCTGAGGGACCCCTGTAGTTAATTGGCAAGGGTCGGACTACGACCCTTGTTGACCCGGTCTTTGAGGTATGAGGTGAAGAGGGAAAGTGCAGAGCCTGAAACTCCAGGTTCTTGGAGAGTGCGAAGGAGGATCTGATGGTTCACCCTGTCGAATGCAGCCGACAGGTCCAAAAGGATGATGACAGAGGAGAGGGAGGCAGTGTGCAGTTCCTCAGTTACAGCAAGGAGGGCAGTTTCTGTTGAGTGACCTGCCTTGAAACCAGAGTGGTGTGGATCCAGAAGGTTGTTCTGATGGAGATAACAGGAGAGTTGTTTAAAGACAGCGCGTTCAAGTGTTCTAGTGGGAGGAGAGAGACAGGCCTGTACTTTATAACATCAGACGGGTTGAGAGTGGGTTTCTTTAGGAGAGGGTTTACTCTTGCCTCCTTGAGACTGTTTGGAAAGTGACCAGAAGTTAGAAAAGTGTTGATGAAATGGGTGAGAAATGGTAGAATATCAGGAGCGATAATTTGAAGGAGGTTTGAAGGGATAGGGTCCAGAGGACAGGTGGTAGGACGGGCAGAGGTAATGAGGGTAAGAACCTCACTTGGAGAGAGAGGGGAAAAGGAGGTTAGTGTGTGGGTGAAGGGAGCATCTGGTGACCCAGCGGTGAGTAAAGGTGAGTCAGAAAAAGAAGAGCGAATATCATCAACCTTTTTTTCAAAGTAGTTAACAAAGTCGTTTGACAGAAGGGAGGAGGGGGAAGGGGCTTTAGGGGGGTCCAAGAGGGTGGAGAAGATGGAAAATAGTTTTTGGGGATTGGAATAGGAAGATTGGATCTTATATTGAAAGAAAGTGCTTTTTGCCTGAGCGATCGAAGCAGAGAAAGAGGAAAGAAGAGCCTGATAGGTTAGGAGGTCATCATGGTGATTGTATTTCCACCATTTCCGCTCTGCTACCTGAAGGATGGTTCTATTAGCACGCAGTGCGTCATTTAGCCAGGGAGCAGGAGGGGACTGACGAGCCTGCCGAGATGTGAGAGGACAGAGAGAGTCCAGAGAGGATGAGAGAGTAGAGAGGAGAGTTTCTGCAGCAGAGTTTGGAGGCAGGAGTTGGAACGAATCAGAGGAAGGGAGGGCTGAGAGCACAGATGAGGCAAAGGTAGAGGGGGAGAGGGAACAAAGGTTGCGGCGGACAGGTGCAGAATTAGAAGAGATTCGTTTTTTATGTTTGGAAAGGGGTAGAGAGAATGAAATGAAGAAGTGATCGGATGTGTGGAGTGGGTTTACAGAGAGGTTAGAAGTAGTGCAGTTCCTTGAGAATATGAGATCAAGGACATTGCCAGCTTTATGAGTTGGTGGGGATGGAGACAGTGAAAAAGCAAAGGTGGTTAACAGAGATGTTAGTCTGTCTATCTTCCCTGTCTGGAGGTTGAAGTCTCCGAGAAGTACAGCGGGAGGGCCAGTTTCAGGGATGTGTGAGAAGAGATTATCTAATTCCTCCAAGAAGTCCCCCAAGGCGCCTGGTGGACGGTAGAGAACAACAATGGTTAATTGTATAGGATGGGTTACTGTGACGGCATGGAATTTAAATGTAGAAGGAGTGAAGTTGGTTAGCTTGAAGAGGGAAAAGCTCCATTTGGGAGAGAGCAGGAGACCAGTGCCACCTCCTCTGCCAGTGGGTCTGGGTGTATGGGAGAAGGAATATGCTGTGGAGAGAGCTGCTGGGGTGGATGTGTTGGATGGAGTAATCCAGGTCTCAGTGAGAGCAAGGAAATCCAGGGACTGCAGGGAAGCGTAGCCAGAGATGAAGTCAGCCTTAAGAACAGCTGACTGGCAGTTCCACAGGCCACCTGAAACTAGATGTTGGATCTCAGTGGAGCATGTGGGATAGACGAGAGCAGGCCGGTTATACCGATTAGGAGATACACAGGGCCAGTGATAATTGAGAGAAGACACATGAACAGGAATGGAGAAAATACACATGATTATAGCATGAGGGGCTAAAAAACAAATTAAAACACCAGCGATACTTAGCTCAATCAAAGTAGGATTTGCCTCCTCTTTGCCTCCCTCGTGACTCCCGCAGGACTCTAATGTCCTTGTCAGTCTTAGAGACTCCCGCAGGACTCCAATATCTTCGTCTGTCTGACGCTCCAGGAAAGAGCTACCTAAAATGGACACCTGGTTGCTGAGTTCTCACAGCTGTGGGGCCACGCCCCTTTAATTAGTTAACTCTCTGCAGCTGGTGGCCCTCAAAAGGAAATCTAAACTGGCTCCCTCCTGAATTGTTATCGTGTTTTCAGTGGCACAATGGTTTTACAATTACATTAAACCCTAAGTTATAAAGTTATGAGTTTAACCCTTAATACAGTTACACCTACTCAATAAAGCTCTTAGTATTCTACAAATACTTAAACAAAAGTTAACCCTAGCAGTCAGTTGGTTCAGTTTTAAGGTTTCAGTCAAATTACTTGACCCAAGTTTCTGCCTGACAGATACTGTAGCGGTTTTGAGATTTAAAATCATAATTTCAGTCAGATCAACTACAGAGCATTTATACAGAGTACACACACTGAAACAGAGAAGTCTAAAAACAGAATGTTACTCACACAATTCTAGAAGTCACCAGTTGTTATCCCGTCAAAATCGAGTTGCACACAAATGACCATATCTTCCCTTCTAAAAGTGTTAAATTAATAATATTTTTTCTCAAAGTAATGATAAACCTGTGAGTTGGATGTAGAAAAGTCAGAATCAATATAGATGTTTTTTATTTTAAAGAAAATTGAGATTGAACATAGTAAAAAAACTGTAAATTATAGTGTCCGTCCAAAGATTCTTATTTACTTATAGTGAAAACTACCCTTGGATGATGGTAAGGTAGACAAACAGCTTTAGGAATCCAAAGTACAACATATAATAAGTATCCTGTATCAAGATTGATGCAGAACAAGTGACATTTGACCTTTTTAGAGAGGTTTAGCAAAAGAAACTCCACCTCTGTGGTGATTTGGGTGGAAATGGGGGTTTTACTGTTTCTCTGGAACCCATTGGTCGATTTTGGTGATTTACATCTCTTTCTGACCGCTAGAGCCAATAGAATCAAAGGGGGATTTCCCCACACACACACGGTAAAAAAAAAGGTGGGGGCTTTGCGCATGCAGGTTTGCATCAGATTGAACCTATCTCTCGCTCTGACATCTGGAAATGGAAAAGCAGGTTTATTGCTTATGGATTATCAGAAATCATTTGAAAGGGACACAGACACATTGGATTAACCTATGGATTAACTTCAGCAGCGTTTTTATCATTGTAATGCCATTGAAGACCACTTTTGACCAGACAACGACACAGGTAAGCCATATTAGCGTTTTTAGCTACCTAGCGCCACATGTTTTGATGTCTGTTTTTGTTGAAAAAGTCGCGAGAGTGAGTGATAGAGTGATAATGTATGTACCCATCGATTCTGTGTCATCTCACGATGCGAATTGATGTGTTCGATGTGCAGAAAGGATAAATAATAAGGTTTTAAGAGTGAGTTTCGGTGCAGTAATCTATTAGCATTTTTCGCTAATTGCTAATTCAGATGGCTCAGCGTTACCATTGTGGTTTAAAAAAAAAAAAAAAAAAAAAGATCAGTTAGATGAGTTTCTTCCCGTTACATGGATATAAAACATTCATAGTTTATTAAATATTAAGATGCCCTCAGACGATGTTTCCTGCAAGATGTTGCGGGAGGGCCCCGGTACCAGGGTCTCTCGGGCTTAACAGGTTAATGGTCCTGCCCTCAACAGCCCTACGTCAATTATGGGGTGTCATCATATGCCGTTTCCAGTGAGAGGGCGATCAAGACAAGAGAGAGAGTAATGTAACCTCCTAATGTAATGTACAACTCCTATGAAAATGTTCAAAAAGTGCTCAAACTTCACATGTGTGCTAACAGTCCAGCCGTGAAGACATCTACGGGACAGTTTTGAGATTTCTTCAAATGCCGTTGCCATGGCAACATAATACTCACCATGAAACACGGTTTTCTCATAACGTCAGTGAAAATGCCTCAAACGGCCCAAAACTTCACAGGTTTGGTAACGATGCAGCCATCAACGCATCTAAGCGTATTATGGGATGTCATCAAATGCCGTTGGCATGGCGAAAGATCATTCGCCATCAAGTTGGTTCAAAAGTTTGCAGTTCAAGTATTCTGCTGCTTTTCCAAGCCCTTTTACTTTATTTTCTTCTCTCATCACACATTCAAGCCCCCAGTGTTCATGTATTATTTAAATCTAAATTCTTCACTTTCTTCTTACACATTACATTTCAACATAGCAATTCAGCGTCAGCTTTTCAGCATAAAGCATTCCCACAAGCAATTTCTTCAGGAATTGCATTCTCTAGTTATTTTTATTGTTTCGAATATTCGCATCACTCCATCGCTGGAATTTCACCGCGGCTTGCAGTTTTTTTTATCGCTTCATTCAAAACAGACATACCGTTGACGCGCTGCGCCATTGGCAGACAGTTGAGGTTGTTTACGCTTCCATGCAAGATCATTTTGGTTATTTCTGTCCTTGACTATGGAGGATATAACAACTATTGCTGCTTTGTACCTTCTGTGGAAGTCCTACAAACGTAGCAACAAACGCTGTCGTGTATGGGTTCACAATGTAATCAAGCGTCACAAGGAACTGCGTCTGGATGACTGCCGTTTCTAGCGGTATTTTAGGATGACCTGTGTCCTGTTGAGGATCTTTTAGCTCGGGTTGGTGTCAGGATTTCCCGGATGGACACAAACTACAGTCGTAGTTGCGGAGCGCCTGTCAATATGTCTCCGATAAGTTGCTTTTTTGTTTTTTATTAGCGTGTTAAGATGAATCAAAAAGTATTTAATGAAACTTGCACGTCATGGTGAATCAATGCCACAGCACTATGGATCAAAACTGAACTGTTTGTTGTTATTATTTCATTGTAATAAACGTATAAAAGGTATGCTGAAATAACTCCCATCATTATAGTTTTAATGACTTTGTATTCTGCAGGGTAGCTTGTGACAACAACTTTGTTTGACTTATTTTATATATATATTTCGTTTTTTTGTGCTGCAGATATCTCGCCACTGGAGATTCATTCAGGACAATTAGGTTGTGATAATATGTCGTAGCCTACCAGTGTAAATCCTGTATGAAACTATCTTCAGGTGTTGTCCTGAAAGTTGTATGCTGTATAATGTCAGTGTAAATCCTGTTCAGGAGTTGCCAACAAATAGGCCTAGTATGCTAGTAGTGTATTGCGTACATGCGTGTGTGCGTGCCGTGCATGTGTACTGTGTGTGGGGGCCTCCACAAGTCTGGCCCAGGGGTCCTCTGAATTCTTAATCCGGGCTTGGTCAAACCGTTCTGTATGGGAATGGGCGATCTTATCATCCAGCTCAGGCTGAGATGAGCCCCCCATGGGTTGGAGATCTCAAAAGATGGCGCCGGTGATGATGGCTGCCGTGTATTTGGCTCCTCTCCAACTCTGCCTTTTTTTCGTTTTATTTGAGCAAACAGGTCCACAGACGATGCCCTAGCCCTCACCATCCACACTGCCCTCTCACACCTGGACCAGAGGAACACATATGTGACAATGCTGTTCATTGATTACAGTTCAGCTTTCAACACCATTGTGCCCTCCAATCTGGTCATCAAGCTCAGAGACCTCGGGCTCAACAGCGCCCTCTGTGACTGGATCCTGAACTTCCTGCGAGGCAGACCCCAGGCAGTGCGTGTGGGAAACATCACATCCTCCACCCTGATCCTCAACACCGGAGCCCCTCAAGGCTGCGTGCTCAGCCCTCTCCTCTACTCCCTGTTCACACGACTGCGTGGCCACACACAGCTCCAACACCATCGTGAAGTTTGCTGACGACACGACCGTCATCGGCCAGATCAAAGACGGCGACGAGACGGCATACAGAGAGGAGGTCGAAAACCTGACATCTTGGTGCCAGGATAACAACCTCCATCTCAACGTCAGCACAACCAAGGAGCTGATTGTGGATTACAGGAAGCAGCAGAGAGAGGGACACTCCCCCATCGCCATCAATGGGACTACGGTGGAGAGAGTCAGCAGCTTCAGGTTCCTCTGTGTCCACATCACTGAGGACCTGATATGGACTCATCACACTGATGGTTTCTGATGTGAGTGATTGCTCTGTGTTAGTACTACAGCTTGTCTGCCCTTGGTCGTCTGCAGTCAGTCCAGAATGCAGCTGCAAGACTTCTCTCCCGGTCAAACAAATGGTCCCACATTACCCCGATACTCAGATCACTTCACTGGCTCCCTGTAGCTTATAGGATTAAGTTCAAAATCCTCACTCTCACCTACAGAGCTTTACACGGTCAGACTCCTGGTTATGTGGCTGACTTAATTCACCCTTATACATCAGCCCGCACACTCAGGTCTCACAGGCAAAATGTACTGTCTGTCCCACGTACCCACCTTAAAGGCCCAGTGAAGTGCATGTTTTTGCACCAAAATGAAATGGCAGTTTCATTCCTTACATATCATTGTGCCTGTTCATGGCTAAAATAATTTTTAATAATTAATAATTAATGAATTAATGAATTATTAATTTTGCCGTCTGAGCCTAACGGAAGTTGCAGACGATAGTGGCTGTGACGTCACAAGATGTACCCAGTTGCGATTGTAAACATGGCGGAGACTCTGGAAAGTGATACTAGTGTGAGAGAAATGATTGATTTGGACAGCTTTTCGGACAGGATAGATGAGGAAAGTGATCAATCTGGTGCACTTTGAGGGCAACATTAAGAGATTTACGGATACAGCTCTCAACACTCATATGAAACATATATTTCAATAATCAAAAAACATTGGAATGATTTCTTAACCTATTTTATACAACTAATATTACATAGATGGAAATATTTGTTTACATAGATGACCAAACCCACTGAGATAACTTAGGCTACAGTTTACCTCCCTGAGCTGACGTTATCTCTCTCAGTCCCACAGGAGAGCACTCTCCCTCTCCTTATTGTTGAAACAGCTAATCTCCGTTAGCTCCGAGCTAGCACCAGATGCTAACAACAACCCTGTAACTCTCTCAGTCTCTCTTTCTCTCTCTCTCGAATCGACCAGTGGCCTTTATTTATCATGATCAATCAAAGAATCTCCGAAACAATGACACCAGCCAGGCTCACCTTCATCTTCTGGGAACAGAAACATCGCCACTTCGGCAGACTTGACATTACTACAGCCAGCGGCAATGCATCGTTTTCTCTGTGTTTTTCATCCCTCTTTCTTCACTGTCGCCTCCATTGTCAGGTTTTCTCGATTGGCAATCAATTCCAGTCGACTCCGACACACTTTCCAGGAAAATACTAGCTCAAAAACGTTGAGAAATTCGACTTTGAAAAAGAGAAAAAACGAACGGTGGTGAATGTAAACAGTGCAGCGGCGTCCATCTCGTGACGTCACGCAGTAGATCGCAAGCCACGCCCACGAAGGCGAAGGTTGACTGCAGATTTCCCCGGAAAATTCAAAACTCGTCAAATTTGTTGCTATTCCAACATTTTTTGATATGGGTTCCAATGGACAATTTTGGTGATTACTATACGTATTAGCATAACAGATCATGCACAGGTGCACACTTCACTGGGCCTTTAAGACCCGCGGTGATCGAGCATTCGCGGCAGTGGCTCCTAAATTATGGAATGCTTTGCATGCTCATCTACGGTCTGCGGAGTCTGTAGACTCTTTTAAAACTATTTTAAAGACATTCCTGTTTGTTCAGGCGTTTGGGTAACCGGTGTGTCTCTTATTCCATTTAATGCTATGTTTTTATTTTTGTTTGTTTTAAATTTCATTTGTAAGTTTTGTTTTATTGTGTTTTTATTGTGTCTTAAATTATGCTCTGGTGCTTTTATGACTTCTTAACATGTGGGTTCATTGATCATTGTGTCTATATGGATGTCTTATTGTTTTGTCAAGCACTTTGTGACTTTGTCTGTGAAAAGCGCTTTATAAATAAACTTTACTTACTTACTTACCATGACCAAAACATCTCGGCAGCGGCTCTTCTTCCTCCGCAGGCTGAGGAGGTTCAACATGGACTCCAGGATTCTCTGCAACTTCTACAGGTAGAATAGGATCCTGACCTCCTACAGGTGCACCATAGAGAGTATCCTGACCTTCTACAGGTGCACGAGAGGATCCTGACCTTCTACAGGTGCACCATAGAGAGCATCCTGACCTTCTACAGGTGCACCATATAGAGCATCCTGGCAGCTGCACCGCCCTCAATCGTAACAGCCCGTCCACACACAGGCATGAAAAAAATCTTGAAAAATCTTGATGCTGGGCATGTCTGAAGCTTGGCAATTTCACGCGCCCAAGGCGACCAACAACCAATCAGGAATCTCCCAGGAATCTCCCGCCCGCCCCCGGCATACGAAGCAAAAAAAAGCCAGCTTCTTCTCCACTATTGCTAAAATGGATGCCGGTGTTGTAGCAAGGGTAGCAAGAGTAGCGTTGGTATATGCAATGTCTCGCAGGAGGCCACGTATTGTGCGTCGCTGTTGGGTACATCCGATACTCAGAAAACGTCTGCAACGGGGCGAATACCACGTTCTTGTCCAAGAGCTCCGCCTGGATGATGTACTGTTTCAGCAGTACTTCAGGATGAGCAAAGACGTGTTCGACGAGTTGCTCGGAAAAGTGGGTCCACTGATTGCAAAGGCGGACACCCATATGCGTTTGTCAATCGGACCCGCTGAGCGACTCGCCAACTGCCTACGGTACGTTTTGTGTATTTCTACTTCTTTAATATAACTCTGTAAATAAAGAGAGAGAATGCATCCCATGGATGAATGATGAATGGGGTCTGTGATTTAGTTCAGATGAATGAAATTAATTAAGATAGCTAGGTAAACACAGTATTGCTCCCCTGTGTACATGGCGTGTGTGTGTGTGTGCGTGGTCTCTGTGTGTGTGTGTGTGTCTGGGGTATGTGTGGGGGTATGTGTGTGTGTGTCTGTGGTCTGTGAGTGTGTGTGTGTGTGGTCTGTGCGTGTGTGTCTGGGGTATGTGTGTGTGTGTCTGTGGTCTGTGGTCTGTGTGTGTGTCTGTGGTCTGTGTGTGTGTCTGTGGTCTGTGTGTGTGTGGGGTCTGTGTGTGTCTGGGGTGTGTGTCTGTGGTGTGTGTCTGTGGTCTTTGTGGTGTGTGTGGGGGGGGATCTGTGTCTGCGTGGCGTCTGACATATCTTTTTTTTTAAATCATGTATATAACTTTTTTTCTTACCATTTGGTCAATTGTAAATGTTGCCTTGAGGCAACACCGTACCATTATGGATTCACCATAATATTGTGGTATTGTGTGTTTAGGTATAAACTGTTCAAAAGCATACCATTCATCATAGATCTCTACAATTTAACCAAGATACATTTGATGTTAAAGCCAACCCAACGATCTGTGCAAAGATGGGATAAGAAAAAGAAAGAAACATTGCAGGTTACCTGCCCAAGTGTCGTGCATGCATACAATAAAAGTATCGGAGGAGTGGATCTTCTAGACTCGCTGATTGCTCTCTACAGAACAAAGGAAGTGGCATCACAAGATCGTGTTGCACATGATGGATTTCACTCTAGTGAATGCGTGGCTCTTGTACCCCAGGGACTGCAAGGACTGTGGCATCCCCAAGAAAGAAGTGTACAGCCTGCTTAAATTCAAAGCTGAAGTTGCAAGTTGCCTTTGCAACGAGAGGAAAGTTTTGAAGAAGACTGGGAGACCATCTCATAATGTTGACAGAGACCTGGCTGAGAAAAAGCACAGAGGTTCTTCCTCATCAGTGCCATCAACACATGTGCATCATGACCACACTGACCATTGGCCTGTGTGGGTGGAGAAAAAGAGCCGGTGCAAATACCCTGGCTGTAAGGGTGAAAGTGCAGTGATCAAAGTGTGTCACGTACCTGTGCTTCACTGCTGACAATAAATGCTTCATGAACTTCCACAATAGTGAATCTATTTTGTCAAATGGCTCAATAAAGTTTGATGAAAGATGCCTCGGCAACATTCAGACATGTAATCTTGTTAAAATATAAAAAATAACGATTTTCACATTTTAATTGGCACGCAATTTAACCTGTTGAGGCTATTTAGTATTTTCCATGTGTTTTTAAATACATTTTGTTCAAATTTGAAACAATAACTCTCTTTTTTCATAACTTACCATCATGGTACAGTGTTGCCTCAAGGCAACACAGCCCAAAAAGTAACCCCAAATAATTATTTATTTGAAATGTCTTTAGATTATGTTTATTTGGTCTATTATATGACAAAAAAACACTCCAAACATTTTGTTCACAAATGGCATCATAGTGCGTACCATAGAGGGTTTTAATGAATTTGAACTGAACAATAACTGAATGAGTTTGTCTCACTCTTAGACCAGCAGGGGTACCAAATCTATGCAGACTGCTGCAATAAGTATATTAATTAACTGTCTCATCGATGTTTGTCTAAATTAATATGATATTAGCTGTCAATCACTGTTATGATTCACATATTCAGTGTTATTATTAAAAAAACTATATTTTTTGGAGGAGTTAATGATGAATGTTCCACAAGATGCTTGCTCACCCTCCTTCAAATTTGAAAGACAAGTAATTACTATCATATATCAAAATAATCAAAAGAACAGTTCAGCGCCGCACAGCTTCATTGCAAACAGTTACAACCTTGACTTTACATCAGAAAGAACAAACATTAAAGAAGTGACTAACTGCATCAGTTAGGGTTAAAAAATGTGTATTTAGCTCAAACATAAACATCGCTGCAGTAAGTTATTTTCCAGTGGAAAGTCCTTACCTACTGGCCTAGTTAAATCAAAGTGGTTTTTTTTTTTGGCTGGGCAGTGAAGTTTTACACACCGTCTTATTTGACTTTCTCAGGACTTACACACGTAAGGTCATCATCTTAACAGTTTATTATGCTCATCGAGTCATCCGTGAGCAGAGCATCAAGTTGGCATGCCTATAACAGCTGAATGTGGCGATTACCATCTTGCTCAGCAAAACGCCTCACAAACTTATTAAGATTTAAAGCTATGGTGCATTTTGATTCAATGCTGAGTACAGCCTGAAGAACATATCAAGGATTAAAAAACTAATTTCACAACAGGACTTAGAAAAGCTTGTCCATGCTTTTATCTTTAGATCAAACCGGAGAGACGTGATGTATGGAATACATGTTTATTGTTACACGTCATATAAATGAAATTATTGCCATGATAATACAACAGGAGAATGGAATGGTGTTTTGGCGATTAGGCCCCGGTTTGCAGGACAATCATTCGGGAGGGAAAGAACCGCTCCGATGAAAATCCCCGGGGTCTAGACACTGGTGGTGGTGATAAGTAGGTGGGAACGGTCTGGAGGAGGAAGGTTTAGCTTTGTCCTGGAGGAGACGGGAGGCGAGAGGGGTGGAGGAGGGTTGCGTGTAGTCACCTGAAATGACAGCTGACAGGAGGGAAGAGCAGGCATTTAAGGAATTTAACGTGTGCAGCAATTGGCTGCTGAGGGGTGACGCCCACATGTTTAATGAGGGGGGAGAGAGCAATAGAGTGACGTGTAAGTGACTCATTGTTAGGTCTTCCTTATTGAACTTGCGCTAAAGCTTTCATTTCAAACCGGAGAGACGTGATGTATGGAATACATGTTTATTGTTACACGTCATATGAATGGAATGATTGCCATGATAATACAACAGGAGAATGGAATGGTGTTTTGGCGATTAGGCCCCGGTTTGCAGGATAATCGTTCGGGAGGGAAAGAACCGCTCCGATGAAAATCCCCAAAACCAGTGAAGTATAGAATACTGAGATGAACTGAGTTCTTACCTTGTAGGGTGACTGTGGTGATCTGGGGAGGAAATAATAGATTAATATATGTATGCGGCAGGGGGCCGGAATCACTGCCGGAGCTTACGGGTCATGCTGAGACTCTGATTGCCGAAATCAGTGCCGGTCTTATCTGAAAACGACCTGAGGGTCGCCTGCCTGGCTAGCAGGGCTTGACTACGCCGCCACGAAGGTCGAACGTCCTGCCGAAGCAGGGATCTTGTTTATGACGGAAACCGAAGTTTACGGTGGCCCACAGCCATGAGACCGAAGTCTACGGGGACCCGCAGTCCACAAGACCGAAGTCTACGGGGACACGCGGTCCCTTCTTCTTCTCTTTTTCTCTCTTTTACTCTCTTCTTTCTTTTCTCTCTCTTTTCTTTTCCTCTCCTCTTCTTACGACCTGACGTCGCAGGGTATACATTTTAACAGAGACACATTGAGCACAGACCGGAGTCTACGGGGACACACGGTCCCTTCTTCTTTCTCTTTTACTCTCTCTTCTTTCTTTTCTCTCTCTTTCTTTTCCTCTCTTCTTCTTATGACCTGACGTCGCAGGGTATGCATTTTTACACAGACACATTTGAGCACGGGCCTGGATTAGATACCTGCGTGCAGGAGAATGTAGCTCGTGACGTGTAGATGCAACGTGAGGCGAGACATTATTCCCTGTGGGCGGGGCCCGCGGACTAGGACAGGGGTACAGTTTGAAATCCGATACCATAATGAACATGTATACTTGTAAACGTGTTATGAACCACCACCAGTTATATGCATAAATATCGTAGTTAGGGTCTGAGAGATCGTTGGATGGCCAGCACGGCGCTGATGTCCGGGCGAGTGTAGGATGTGAAGGCAGAGGAGGACCGCCGTCCAGTTGTTGTAGGGAAGAGGAAGAATTACCTTGATTGCGGCAGGTTTGCTGCACCTATCCTGAACGAGCCCTGAAATGCTCTTAAGACACCACCACCAGTTATATGCATGTTTACCATAGGTAAACTGAGAGATCTTGGATAGCCGGCACGAGCCGATGCCCGGCGAAGAGGGAGATGAAGACGATGTAATGCAGCTGTTGCTTGAGTACAATGATGCATGAATATCATACCCTGCTTAACAGCCATATGAGCATGAAACCAAGAATATGAAGTGCAATATGAGCAGCATGAAATAATGTTTGCTTAGGTAAATACTGAAACATGACCCATGATATAGGACTTGCCCAATCAGCAGTTTGATTACGCCACAGTGAGACATAGATACTGATGTGTTTGGTTGGGTGATTAGACTGTCTTCTATCATCTTACTTGAACTTCTCTTTCTCCCTGAAGAAACCCCCCAAAGCCCGCGGATGGGGCGGCATCCGTGAAAAGCCTCATTGAGTCGGAGGAACACACAAGGTCATCATAAAAGAAAGTAACTCCGTTCCAGTGGGCGAGCAGGAGGGACCAGGAACGTAGGTCTGAGCGGCAGCCTTCACATCGGTAATGTCCGCTTTGGAGAGCCAAGCTCCGTGCCCTGTGAACTTGATCATTTTATTGCATTAACCACTGAGGCATAGTCAAGGGAAAACTGGTCTGGAGGGATGATACTATTGACGCTGCAGGATGGGCCGGAGCGGGGAGCGGACAGATCGAAATCAGCCTCTTTTTTCCGGAGTATTCGCTTGTGGCTATACCGATGGGATTTGAATGGAACACTGAGAAGGGGGAGGAGCTAGAAGGACCGATTATGTAGCCTTTGAGAAGTTCTTTGTCGATGAGCTGGGAAACTATGTTGGGTTCTTTAGCGGTTGCCTGTAAGTTTTGCTACGAAAGTCACTGTGGGAGATGAGAGGGCCCCTACCCTGAAGCCTCGGGAGAGCCCTGACAGGAGATAGTCAACGAACGCGGAATCTGGGTGAGTAGAAAGCGCAGCTGCTAGCTGAGGGATGTTAATGGGAGTGGAGGGGTGATATTTCAGAATGTTTTTCCGCCACGAGGTGTCTTCTTAATTATTTTATTATATTTGCTTTGTAATGCCTGTTGTAAAATGCCATTATATATGTGTTTTTACTGTATGTATTCCTAAAAAGTATTTTAATTTGTTTTGTAAAGCACTTTGAATTGTCGCGTACAGAAAAGTGCTATATAAATAAACTTGCCTTGCCTTGCCTTGCCTTACAGCCAAACTTGACACTCTCTTCTCTGTCATTGTAGACCGCAAATACCTCATTCCTTCCGTCTACTTGGATCCGAAATGCTTCTCGTTTTGCGCTGTCCCCCCGTTCAAAGGAAATCGCCGCCAATCATATTTCCAGGCTCGCGCCAGGGCCGGGGGAGGGGTTACAAGGCGCGTCTTGTGTTGCATTCACTTGCATTCGGACATTAGAGATTTTCTCTCATAAATGCCCGATGAGCCACAACTTTTCTTTCAAAACAAAGCTGCCAACTGGGGTGCAAACATTTTTGTTAAAACTAGGACAAATCCTATCTTCGTGTCTAGTCTGCGCCTGACGGCTTGGTCTATCGTTCCCAGCATACTGCATGTGGGAGGCTCTGGGTGCGGAGAAAGGCACTGAGGGGCAGATGGGAGCGATGTGGCCCTGCGCTCCGCAGCTGTTGCATGAGATAGCAGATTGGCCGCCGGTGGCCATCACGAGCAGCTCAATGTCCAGTCCAGGCGGATATTGCTATGTGCTAGGTGGAGCGCTGCTTTGCTTGAAAAGCTTTTGTGGTACTGATAGAAGACGGATTTCCCGTATCTAATGTTAATGTCGCCAATAATGGCCATGTACGCATCTAATTCTACTCTTCTCTCAGGGTAGACGGAGCAGAGAACATCACGGAAGATCCCGAAAGCGACCATGAATTGCCCTACGCTGATGTCTCTGATAAGCCTGGGGTCTGCGGCCTTAAGGACAGCGGTGATATTTCCTCCTGTGGCGATGGCTTTATCGCACTCCGGGGAGGGCAGAATAAGGCTGAGCAGATTGACGTCCTTCCCTTCAAGAATATTCGACCTAAGCCGTGAGGAGATGTTGGCGGCTTGGGAAATGAAAGGCCTACCTGAAGGGGGGGCTGGGAGGGTCGAAGCCAGAGAGTAGGGGGGAGCTACTGCTGGAATGCGTGGGACACCCTGACCCGGCAACCCTGGCGGGACTGAGGCAGAGAGCGCTGCTCTGAGTGCAGCGGAAGTTGAAGCTCCTGTGACGGAGTCTTCCAGGGCCTGGAGGCGAGCATCGATAGCTCTCATGGAGCTCGCCAGGGATTGCAGGGAGCCGGCCGCGCTACTCTCCATGAGGGGCGTGTTAGAGAAACTCCCGGCCTGGCGAGCCTGGGAAGGGGTGGATTTTGGAGGCGGACGGGATCCTGGCGGGCTCGGCTTCCTGCCCCTTTTTCCTCCGCGGCTGCGGCCGCGGCCGCGTCCTCGCCCTGATCTCTCCGGGGAGCTGACTGGAGCAAATACCTCATTCCTTCCGTCTACTTGGATCCGAAATGCTTCTCGTTTTGCGCTGTCCCCCCGTTCAAAGGAAATCGCCGCCAATCATATTTCCAGGCTCGCGCCAGGGCCGGGGGAGGAGTTACAAGGCGCGTCTTGTGCTGCATTCACTTGCATTCGGACATTAGAGATTTTCTCTCATAAATGCCCGATGATCCACAGCTTTTCTTTCAAAACAATGCTGCCAACTGGGGTGCAAACATTTTTGTTAAAACTAGGACAAATCCTATCTTCGTGTCTAGTCTGCGCCTGACGGCTTGGTCTATCGTTCCCAGCATACTGCATGTGGGAGGCTCTGGGCGCGGAGATAGGCACTGAGGGGCAGATGGGAGCGATGTGGCCCTGCGCTCCGCAGCTGTTGCATGAGATAGCAGATTGGCCAGCTATACCGGAGACCTGGTCCGAGAGCTCTCGGAGCTGAGAGAGAGTGAGGCCTGGGGCTGCGGGAATGCCCTGCTGCAGGAGCCGGGCGATGAGGAAGTCTGCCTCAGATGATAATCCGCTGAAGGGAGCCGAACCAGGACCGAAGACTTCCAGAGAAGGTTCGTGATCCGAATTGTCCGAGTTGGACATCTTGAGCTAATTGCCTTACAGTTTTCTCACGAGAAGGAGTATGTAGTACTACCATTGCATGTAGTCACCTGAAATGACAGCTGACAGGAGGGAAGAGCAGGCAATTAAGGAATTTAACGTGTGCAGCAATTGGCTGCTGAGGGGTGACGCCCACATGTTTAATGAGGGGGGAGAGAGCAATAGAGTGACGTGTAAGTGACTCATTGTTAGGTCTTCCTTATTGCACTTGCGCTAAAGCTTTCATTAGACTCGACTAATGCAATAGTGTATTCACAGGGCTGACAAAAAAATCCACCAGAAAACTGCAGCTGATTCAGAACGCTGCTGCACGTGTCCTCACTAATATTAAAAGAGTGGATCACATCAGTCCGGATCTGAAATCTTTACATTGGCTTCCAGTCGGCCAAATAATTGATTTTAAAGTACTATTGCGAGTTTTTAAATCATTACATGGTTTAGGACCAAAGTATATTGTTGAAGTCCTACATAATTACGAGCCATCAAGGTGCCTCAGGTCTTCTGGGACGGGTCTGCTATCGGTTCCGAGAGTAAAAACAAAACATGGAGAGGCAGCATTTAGCTATTATGCCCCGACAATCTGGAACAAACTACCCAAATCATGCACGTCCGCAGAAACGCTTTCTATTTTTAAATCGAGACTAAAAACATATCTCTTTGCCGCTACTTTTAATTGAGCTGCTCATATTCGCACTACAGTATGCCTTTTAAACATGTATTGTATACCTGTGGTGTTTATTTAAATTATTTTATTATATTTGCTTTGTAATGCCTGTTGTAAAATGCCATTATATATGTGTTTTTACTGTATGTATTCCTAAAAAGTATTTTAATTTGTTTTGTAAGGCACTTTGAATTGTCGCGTACAGAAAAGTGCTATATAAATAAACTTGCCTTGCCTTGCCTTACAGCCAAACTTGACAGTCTCTTCTCTGTCATTGCAGACTGCAAATACCTCATTCCTTCCGTCTACTTGGATCCGAAATGCTTCTCGTTTTGCGCTGTTCCCCCGTTCAAAGGAAATCGCCGCCAATCATATTTCCAGGCTCGCGCCAGGGCCGGGGGAGGGGTTACAAGGCGCGTCTTGTGCTGCATTCACTTGCACTCGGATCAGAGATTTTCTCTCATAAATGCCCGATGAGCCACAACTTTTCTTTCAAAACAAAGCTGCCAACTGGGGTGGCAGCTGGGGTGGCAAGGCATTTTTCTGAGGTGGCAGCTGCCACCCCGTGCCACCCTGTAGAACCGCCACTGCGTTGGTGCCATTGATGGGAAGCACGTGGTGATCCAGGCTCCGGCAAATTCTGGGTCCCTCTACTTCAACTACAAGTCCACCCACTCCTTGGTACTACTGGCTGTCGTGGATGCCCAGTACCTCTTCAGGGTAGTGGATGTCGGAGGTTTTGGAAGGAGCAGCGACGCTGGGAGCCTGCGGAATTCCGCTTTTGGAGAGAGCCTCCGAGATGGTAGTCTGCAGCTACCACCTGATACCGTCATCCCAGGAGCAGAGCGGCTGGGCCTTCTTGCCCATGTGTTCGTTGGGGATGAGGCTTTTCCGCTGCTGGACATCCTGCTGCGTCCATTCCTTGGACGTCAGCTCACGCTCGAAAGGAGGATGTTTAACTACCGCCTCAGCCGGGCCAGGTTGGTCGTTGAATGTGCGTTTGGCATCCTCTCATCACAGTGGAGAATGTTCCGGCGTGTCATCACCACCATCCCGGAGGTAACAGAGTCGTGTATGAAGGCCACCTGTGTGTTGCACAACTTCCTCCGCAGGAAGACAATAGGAAGGCTATCACGCACACCTGTCGTCGCAGAGTCCAGTGATGAAGCTCCAGCTACTCCAACCCTGCGTGATGCACCTAAGATGGGCTCAAACAATGCCACACGCCGATCCATTCAACTGCGGGAGACCTTCTGCTCCTATTTGAATGAGAAGGGTGTAGTGTCATGACAGCATAAAGTGGTTTAGGGTCACCATGGCTCCTCCAAACCAAAAGCTCTTTTAAGAGCTACCCATTTTCTTTAAAGAGCAAATATTCCAAATGAGCCATTTTAAAATCAAACATTCCTAATAAACATGTTTCTGGAATTGATATTATTATATTATGTTATGACTGACAACCTTTTTCTTTCAGCCCTGTTTTTACTGATAAACCACTCATAATTTCAATAGGTTTTCACATAAAAAATTACAGAAGAAAGCACATTATACATCGACATACATGAAGCTTCTGGTATGTTGCAACTGACAAACCACAAGAACAAGTGAAGACACAGTATAGCCATAACATACTTTAAATAATGTTTTATTATGTAATGTTGTGAGTGAAGTGTGTGATGAGTGATGAGTGATGAGTGTAAAAACATGTAATGTGGATCAGTATGTGTGAAAAACTAAAAAGTATTACTTATTACAAATTCTCCTCCTCCTGGTCCGCTTCAAAAATGACCTTATGAATGCCGAAGCGGACTCTTGCCCTCTTTGCCCTTGACATCAGCCTCATGGTGGGCAAGAGGCTCCTGAAAAAGAGCAAGTCCTCGTCCTCCTCCACAACTGGTGGGGTTGGTTGTGCGATGGCAGACAGCAAACTCCTTTCATATGAGGACATCTCCCTTCCCCGTTTCTTTTTCCCCCGGACCTCAACATCCTCCTCCTCCTGTCCTCTCTCTGCTGGCTGGCTGCTGGCGGACTGGCTGGCTGCTGGCTGGCTGCTGGCTGACTGGCTGGCTGACTGGCGGACTGGCTGGCTGACTGGCTGGCTGACTGGCTGGCTGGCTGGCTGACTGTCTAGCTGGCTCTCTTCCTCTGCCACCAGGGTGGATGGAGGCAGGGTTTGCCGGGGGACATTGCTGGACGTCTCACGGTCAGTGATGAATGGGGTTAAAACCCCCATCACTGCCGTGAAACGCCAGGGCTTGTATCCCCCTGCAGACCCTGCCCCGCTTCTTTTGGCCTCCTTCTCCATACTTTTTTCCTTGCGGAACCTGTCCCTGAGCGTTTTCCAACTCCTTTCGCACACTTCCTCTAATAAAATGAAATTAAATAAAAAGTTAACAAATAATAAAGTTATTTTCTTGAATTTACTAAATTATTCCTCCATTAATGAAAACCAAATCCCTTTATCACTGTCAATTGCATGTCACACTTTATATAATGAACATTTATGAGATTAATGTCTATGCTGCTATTTTATGCTACATTCCATGCTGGCTAAATATACTGTCTATGCTTGCTAGCTGTCCATGTATTATATGTTATACTATATGTTATATATTATGCTTATACTTATTATATTATATATATTATTATTACTATTATTATTATATTAATATATATATTATATATGTTATATGTTATGCTACATTACTAGCTGTCCATTCAATGTTAAAATGAAGTAAACTGGATATAAACTCCCCAAACAGGTGCAAACCTACCAGTTTCACCAACTGTCTCTGCCACCTCCCTCCATGCCTGGTTCCTCCGGTTTAGATCCCGGTAGGTGAACAGAGAGCAGTCGTAAAGGACCGGGACATTTCCTACAGCGATGATTAATTTATCCTCCATTTTATGACATATTTCTCCCAAACTCACTATTTGCATTGTTGTTGTTAGCATCTGGTTAGCTAGCTGCGCTAACGGTTATTAGAAGCTGTTTCTAAAACAAGGAAAGGGATAGCTCTGCCCTGTCAGACTGATATAACCAGTGGTGTAGTGGTCCCTGGAGAAGTGGGTATACTCTTAGTTTTGCAATTTTTTTTAAGCAGCCCATAGTGCAAAGGATTATCGCCCTGTTTTATAGTGACATACTCTATTTAGTTCACCCCAAAAATATTAACCCAGTATAGTTACTCAGTATTACTTACACACAGTGGTGGACAGTAACGAAGTAAATGTAATTCGTTACTGTACTTAAGTACTTTTTTGAAGTATCTGTACTTTACTTAAGTATTTCCATTTTGGGGGACTTTTTACTTTTACTCCACTACATTTCAAAGTAAAATATCTTACTTTTACTCCACTACATTACGGGACATCTGTCGTTCCTTCTCATGAGTGAATTATTTGTTATATAAATAAGCAGAGCGTTCCACAAGGTTTAGGAGTGTGTTTCTTGGAATTTTGACCATTCTTCCAGAAGCGCATTTGTGAGGTAATTTAACCAAGAGATTTTGAATAATTCCATACTCCCAACTTTGAAAACAGTTTGGGAATGGCCCCTTCATGTTCCAACATGACCGTGCACCAGTGCACAAAGCAAGGTCCATAAAGACATGGATGACAGAGTTTGGTGTGGATGAACTTGACTGGCCTGCACAGAGTCCTGACCTCAAACCAATAGAACACCCTTGGGATGAATTAGGAGCACAGCCTGAGAGCCAGTCTCTTCATCCAACTTCAGTTGCCGCTTCTGGAAGAATGGTCAAATATTTCCATAAACACACTCCTAAACCTGGTGGAAAGCCTTCCCATAAGAGTTGAAGCTGTTATAGATGCAAAGGGTGGACCGACGTCATATGAAACCCTATGGATTAAGAATGGGATGTCACTTAAGTTCATATGCACATCAAGGCAGGTGACCCAATACTTTTGGCAATATAGTGTATATATATATATATATATATATATATATATATATATATATAAATAAATATCACCACAAATATTGAATATCATCATTCAAATAATTCAACAATAAATTCAAAACGATATGTTACAAAACAACAATATATAGTTAACAATGAACAAAAATATATACATTTTACAACATATCCATGAAAACCAAAGTGACTCTCTCAACCCAGTGCTGGGTTTCTAAGTAAGTGCTCATATTACAGTATTTTCCAGACAGACTTGCTTTCTGCAGGAGTTTTCACACCGCATTGCCTTGAACGCATAGAAGTGGCAGCACGGTGTCTCTTCAACCAGGTCCTCATATACTTTTGAGGATCAAACATAGAAGTAGGGGGGCCGTTGATATTAATCATCATCAAGTTTGATATGTTTGAGATCAGTAGTACAGCCCTTTTGTCTGAGCTTATATTGTTCATAAGGCTAAAGTTCCTCTCACACTCTGCTGTGCTGACAGGGAATGTCTTCATACAGTTCATGAGTGGTTTTAGGTCCTTGGGCTCACTATTGGGCTCTTCCAGTAGGTCTCGCATCCCATTCAGTGCTTGGTCTGTGCACAAGTGAAATCGCTTGCACAGTCGCTTAACCTGGTCTTCACCATGGCGAATGCTGGGGTTTGATGGCCATTTACTCTGATCAAGGATGCTGAAGTCCTTGATGACCGCATCTTCGAAAGACAAGCGTTGCTCAAGATTGTTCACAAGGCTTTGTAAGAACTGGCCTGGATTGATTGACTTCAGCTTTGCATTTCCTACTAGAGCTATAGAGCGATACTCCCCAGCCTCTTTTGCCTCTAAAGCCTCACAGTATTTTTCACCTGGACTCTCTTTGAAAGACTGTATCACTCTGATTGAGCGTTTCAGCAGATGCTCTGCTCTGAGGAGAGTTATAGAATGAGTTTGAAGCTCCAGTGACAGGACACTTAGTTCATGGAGAGTGTCATACATGAGCCCAAGGTCACAGATAAATTCAGGACTTTGAAGACGGTATAATAAACCTCTGTACATTTGTTTCTCTTTGGTGGACCTCATCTCATCGGAAGACGCATTCTTAAAGTGCTGCACAAGACCTCCCAGGGATGTCCACACAGCACGAACAGTACGAAAGCTACTGTCCACCCAGCGTACATCTAAAACTCTGCCAATGCGAAGAAGTTGTGAGCCTACTTCAGCTGCTGCATCTTTGAGTTCACGCTCATTTTTGTTCGACATACTATAAAGTGAATATAGCTTCTGCATAAATATTTTAAAGTGGTTGACACCCGTCACCTCATCAACAGCATTTGACACAGCTAGTTCCAGCCTATGGTTCATACAGTGCAACACAAAGAGCCTTGGGAATCTCGAGGTCAACCTGGTTGCTACTCCTGACTTCTTTCCTAGCATGACACTGGCTCCATCAGACACAAATGTTACCCAGTTTACAAGAAGCCACTCTTCTGTAAAGCCAGCCTTCATTAAACAGGTGAGTAAAGCCTGTTCTATGCCATCTGCTCTCTGATTGTCTAATTCAACTAGATCAAGGAATATGGACTCAGGGCTTGCTCCTTCAATTGACGCTTTTACAGAAACTGTCATGACAGGTTTGTGACTTAAAGAAGAGGCCTCGTCAATAAGGACAGCTAACTTCGTGGATGATGCTATTATGTTACTCACAATTTTGCTCTGCATCTCACTGGCAACATGTTGTATGATTTGTGTTGCACTGTAACGTGAATGAAGTATTGAGCCCATCTTAACACCATTCAGTTCCTGCAGCTCAATGACGCTCTCATGGTCAGAAAAGGGTCTGTTCTTTTTGGCCAAATGGTAGGCTGTTCGGAACACAGCATCAGTTTCCTTCTTGTAGGACTCAGTCATAACCTCCACTGCATTCTCAATGGCCGATTCTTTTTGTTGTTCTGCCACCTTCACAGCCTGAGAGTGTGCCTTGGACAAAGCATGTTTCCTGATCTTATTTCTCAAGACTGACAGACTTGTTTCTCTACTTCCCTGAGAAGACACTTGAATTTCAAAGTTCATCCATTCTCTTGAGAGTGATACACCTTGCTCCTTGTTGATCCCAATGGAGTTCACACTGCTACAAACCAGACATCCTGTGAAGCATAAACATACAATGTAACTACTGTATCCACAGCTGTATGTGTGCATGGTCTATTTTTCCCATATACATAAAAGGACACACGCACACAATATTAATGTGTGTCCACTGTTTCAGAAGCTACCTAAACTAACAAGATACCTAAACTTACCAAGTTTTTTGTTTTTGGATCCCAACCAGGGGTTCTTGGATTTAAAATCCTCTTTTTGATTGACAGTCCACAGGTCAGGCCAGTCATTATTGATGTCTAAGGGAAGAACAACAAAAGTGATTGAATTATAGGCTATAAAAGGGGAACAATGACCATAACCTATTCAAAAGTGTAAAGTTGTCACCTTCATAATCTGCATTAGTAGATTTTTTCATTTTAGCCCCCAAATAGTCAAATAGTCAATTACACAGGGCCTAGCTGTAGCTTTATCCATGGCTGTGTCAATACAAAGTGTGAAAACTCTTCTAAGAAAAGGCGTTATGACGTGACTCAATGTTGCACACAAATTAGACCTAAACACAGACAAACCTTGTGCCCTTTTCAACCAGGTCCTTGGTAAACAACAGCACGTTTCCTTTCGTGAGGAAGACGCACTTTTAAACTTTTACCGTCATATACGTCTTTTACTTCCTACCGCATCCTGCCTTCAAAATAAAAGTACCCGTTTTCATAATGTATCCAAATTCGTGGATTCCACGTAGCGTCGCTATGCCCGAATCTGGCTGTGCGTCGCACAAGGTCAAAATGCCCTTGCTATTTTTAAGCTGTTGGCTGAAACAACAGTCACCAAAGTAACACAGATATAAGACTTTATTCAATCCTAAAAGAGGTAGATCAGCGGGATAAATGGCTGTCTTTTAATTAGAAGAGACCACTGGCAGCCAACATCTACCCTCAGATTGTGCAGTCTCCTATAAATTAGCACTAGCTACATTTGACCTCAAATTATGTAGCTGCTAGTGCTAGCTAGCTAATTTTTTATCTCCATTTGACAGGAAAACGCTGACAATCCAAAACACTAATCTTCAGTTGCCACAGCTAATGTTACAATTAAGCAGATAGCTGTGTCACGTCACCAAACACACGATGATCTTAGCATTATGTTAGCTAACGTTAGCTAAGCGCTAACGTTCTTCAGATTGCGTGGTACCTAGCTATGCTCTTGAAAAGCCTTCAGGCTATCTCTGGTGTATGGGGATGGATTTTGTGTACAAGATAAATGTAAATGTCGGGAAAATAAAGTTGGGGCAGACACTTAGCATAAGGGACACAATAAAGTTCAGAGTAATAAATATGGATTGCAGCAAATAATGGATGTATTTTCCAAATGTCTTTCTGTCTCACTAAGGTGTGCTGTGCTCATTGCCATGAAGCTATAATAGCTAACTAGCGCCACTAGAATCAGAAATACTAAATGTAAAAGTTGAAACCAACTATTAACGAAAATAATGCTATTACTACTTTTATGTTAGTATATATGACTACCTAGCTACGATTTGTTACAAAAATCTTAAAATATAGAAGTGAGACCCACCGTTATTGTCGTCTTCATCTCCTTCCCTGTCAGCATCCTCTTCAACGGATGAGGGGGACGGAGGGAGCGCAGGTGTTGGGCTGATGTCAGGGCTGATGATAACAGGGCTATCAGCTAACAGCTCCGGTGTTCTAGCCTCACTATCTGTAGCTGAGCTGCTGGCCGATGTAGTTCCACAAGGACGTTTATTGTAAAAGGAAATTTTAGTCTGAATGGCTCGCTTCATTCTAACAGTTCATACAATTTTTGTAATGGCAAATAGTTGAAAGTAAATTAACATTTGTCTATATGCAGTTTTTTTCCCTTATTAAGACCCGCCCTACTCTGCCTCTGATTGGTTTTTCATCAGTTCTCGCGCTGAAAACCTGACCAATCTAACCAGCGAAGGCATAGAGTTAGCCAATATGAGGCAGAGTAGGTTTGTGTCATGAGTCTTCACAGTACTATGAAATGACATTGAGCCACTACTAAATAATGCGCACCAGCGGTGATTGAGAAGTGGGTATACGCCATGCTGTCTGAAAAATAAGTGGGTATACGCCGTATACCTGCGTATACCCTGGACTACACCACTGGATATAACTACAGCTCAGTGAGGTAAGGGACTCTGTTTAGATAGTTAACTTTAGTCTAGTTATCTCAGTGGGTCTCAAACGTTTTGGTCACCATTTATGAGAATAAATGAAAAACAGTTATACTATATGGCAGTAAAACAAGAATACAGTTTATAAGGTGAGTGATTTGTAAAATATCCACAAAGAAAAAGAAAATCTGTTTCCAGTTCTGTTTCGTATGGGTGTTGAGAGATGTATCCTTAAATTCCTTTTGCTCTCAAAGTGCACCAGATTGATGCATTTAACTTCAATGCCCCCCCCCCCCCCCGGTACATTAATGGGAAACCCTAGTTTGTAACACTGTACACATGAACGTTTCTTTTTTCGGTTCACCAAAAACAAATCTCACTCCAAGCTGAACTCAAATGTTGGCAGCCCTGATACTGGGCTGGTGTAATGCGTAGGCTACTATTAATCACTCCTGTGTGTAATGTCAATTTGCAGAAAATGAAGAGAAAGTCAATTCTTATTTTAAGAAGAAGATGAGTAAAGCATAGACAGAGCTGGCAGGGGAGCAGCAGCATAGGGCTAGTGAGGAGATGGCCATACATGCTAGAAAGTACATGTGGAACTCTGTTTTGTAAAAGTGAAACTAAAACCTAAGTACAGTTTTATTAATGTGATTGTGACCTTTTTAATCATTTAAGTCTTCTACACACTTTAGGTCTGCAGCTCCTTCAAAATGAAACGAGAATCTATGCAGTTTTTCCTCTTCTGTGTTCTGAGGTTATGAGGCGACCATTTGTCAGGTTTGTTTTCATAATGTTCTGTATGCTAATTTAAAAAAAGGGTAACCAGTTTGTTTATAAAGTATCAATATACATTTTCAAAACAAATGGACTACAAGCTATGTATTACTCTCACCACAGTGGCCTAATCTAAAAAAAATAGAAATATGTCTCGTCACCTATTTTCTGTCTAATACTAAAAGGTGGTGTTTTGTACCATTTATAATGTTTTGAATTTGCTATAAAGGTCAATAATAGATGGTGTTTTTGTGTTCAATCACAGTATCTATTTACCATGTTATACCCCTTGTGTTTTTGGGTCGTGTTGAAATAAAATAGTCATGTTTTAAAACTTGATTTAATAAACTCATGTCAATCATCTTTGATCCCAGTGTGACACAAACAGCTTTGTTCGGTCTAAAAAAAATTCTAACCTTTAACCTAAACATAATATAACTTAAGAACATGTGTTGCTGTTGTGTATTGTATGTGTTGAGAATGCTGAACATTTTGTGCCCTACAATAAAGGAACTTATTTAAATTAAGCTGTATTTGTCTTTTTAAAAGGAAAGAACAACTAGCATAAAACAAAACAATAAATCACCATGTATACATAACACAAAACAAGGTTCTTTTAAATGTTTTTTTAAGTAAAATGTTAACTATCCGTATTATATTCACTTCAGATGAATAGTATCAGAAAATGTAAAATAAGTAACCAAAGTATATCAGTAGGTGATTCTCTTTGCCATTGTTTTCATCTAGTCTATACTTTTACAACAATTAAATTATTGGTTTTGGTGGGCCACCCCAAGATTTTCAGTGGCCCCATTTGGCCACCCCTATGAAACATTTCTGGAGGCGCCACTGTCTACAGAGGGTGGTGAAAACTGCAGAGCACATCACCAGGACGTAGCTGCCATCCATGGAAGACCTCTACTCTCAGCGGCTCAGGAAGAAATCCCTCAGGATTATCAAAGGCCACCATCTCCCCAGCAACAAACTGTTCTGTCTGATGCTGTCTGGTAGGCGGTACCACAGCATCATCCACAGGCCATAAGACTATTAAACACCTGAACTTTTTAAAGAACATCCATAAACATTCATCTGTTTGCATCTTTATTTATCTAATATATCATATTCCATTCACTTGTATATAGACTCTTCTTGCACTATTTTATCTGTTTTATTTGTTCTATGTCCTATATATATATATATATATATATATATATGTAGCACCGTTGGAGGAGCCTGTGACCTGAGAAGTTTTTCATTGCCATATCTACAATGTAGCTAATGTGCAAATGACAATAACGCCTTGAATTGAGACTAATTTCAGTTGGGCCCAAAAACGCTATCAAGAACAATGTTAAGACAAAAGTAAATGTTAAAATAAAAAAACGATTAAGCAATTTATAAATAGCAGATGAATAAATTATTTGTACGTATATTCATTTAGATTATTGGTTGTTCAATACCAAAAGGGTCTTTGATTTATTCTGAGTAGCGTAATTTATTTAGACATAGTGATATGTTTGCTAATTTGTCTGCGCTCCTTTTGTTTATTATATTTCTTTCAGTTGGAGTAAAATACTTTTAATAGCCTATCAAATAAAGACAAGAAAAAGTATTTGAGCATGCGTCCTCTGTTGACCTCAAGCCTCTGAGGTTCGGGCAAAGAAGTTGTAATCTGCTCTGACCAAGTGAATAACTC